>NC_060211.1:130953000-131662000 GCF_021130785.1 Homalodisca vitripennis | reverse complement strand
GCCTTGTTTTGGACCTTAGAAAATGTATATATGTCTTTTAATCAGTTGAGACGTAGTATAACTTTACGTTTAAAGGGCAGAAATCTATCCCTTTCTTCAAACGTTTATTATACATAAAACATATTTCAACTAAGAAAGTGTGGTAACGTACTGTCATTCTTATGTTTAAGTATTGACCGGTATACCGGCAGATTGAAATCCAGACTGGAGAGAATGAACCCGATGTATGTCACTACACAGGAGCCAAGAGGTTAAACAACACAATACACACGAACTAGCGACGGTGGGAACTGGTGACGTGTTTGATGTATTATTGTTTTTGACATCTGAACAATAAGGTAATTTCAATCCTTGAAATATTTTTTAAAATATTTAGTAACATATAAAGATGAAAAATGTTCGAAATCCTAATATTCTTTCATTGATATTAATTAGACAACATTGTGGGCTGATACATTACGAAATATGGTTAAACTATTACAGTACAAATCCACATAAATTAATTATCCACATAAATAAATTATGGACATACATAAATTACAACATCATTGACTCGATTAAACAAAATGTATGAAAAACGATTTATTTTATTACTACTAGCTGTTACTTTGAATATGTTTTATTTAAGTGTCGAAGAGTTTCCTCATTAAATCCACAGTTTAGAAGCGATTAGAAGAGAATGAAGTGTTGGGGTAGGAGGTGGCGCTACATGCATGAGGGGAAATGAAGTATCTAGGTTTAATTACATTCTATGTACAACATGGTCTTGGTGACCTAATCCCAGAATGACAGGCAGCTTATGGTAAAAACCAATCTTAATGAATGCTATTCTGAAGAACAAATTAATAGAAAATTGTTATTAGAGTGAATATACAGTCAACCTTTAAAACTACGTGTTTTAAAAAAAGAAAATTTAATTGCGTACATTAGTTGACTTTTTAATATTATTTGTATTAATTATAATAAAATATACCAAAAAGTATGTATGAGCTAAATATTTTACATTTTATTATAATCTAGAACCATATTTTTCATGAATATATTTTTAATCCTCTTTATTACGACACAATTTAAATATGGTTTAAAACATGTTTAATGTAAGAAATAGGGGGAAACCATTCAGTTTCCTATTACTTGCCATTATTTAAAGGTAAATTTGCACCTAATGAAATATAAATATTTTATTGCATAAATTTACTCTTCGACTTTTATGATTAAGAATCTATATACGTCTGTAAAGACATCTTACTAGTATTATTATATTACTAATATTTCTACTATATAGGTTTTATAAATCCTAGCGTAAATATTTATAGCCCCACTCAAGTTCCTCCATACAGTCAGACCATAATATTCTTCATACACATAAAGCCATTATTATTCCATATCGTACGACGCTTATCAGTTGGTTAATACTCTTAAACACATTTTAACAAACACATTTCAATTATTTCACATCTTCGTAGCTACGTATTCAGAAAATCTTTTCATATGAATTATGGTTTTTAAGAACAAATCTTCATAAGTTCATAGTTCATCTTCATAGTTTTTGTTTAATTCATATATTTGGTAAAATGCTAACTGCAATATTCATATTTTTGTAAATTCGGGGTTATATATTTCAAACATGAAAATTTCTCATTGTTATTAATACTTGCTCAAAATAATAATATTTAAAATTTTCTTAAGAAAACGGCCAAGTGGTATAGATGGGTGGTGTTGATGTTGAGATAAAACTATTTCCAGGCCCATAGAAAGTTTCTTTATCCTTGGACTTTTCCAAACAATGGTCGTCAGTTAACACTAGGAGGTTATTCCATTACTACTAGTGGACATTCGATATTGTTAATTAAATGTATTATCTTCTTAAATAAAGAAGACATCAAAACACTTTCACTCACACCATTTGGAATCAGGAGTTTATGGAACAGATGATTTAAGTTGTATAGTTAGATGTACTCCTCATCCCATTGCACATACTAAAATAGGCACACATCAGAGGTGTATCCTATAACAGTGACGACTAAAATGATTGAGTAAAACATATTGTGATACTTTTAACTACCAAATAGGGATTACTGTTCAGTTACAAATGTGATGACAGAATGGGTGGTAATCAAATAATGGGTACATCACTTACAGTCAATGGCTGAGTAATATCTTTGAAACTCAGGCCTGTGTCTGTTAGTCTCTGGGATGAGCTGATAGTTGAGGATGAATTGGGTTATTGTGTTTCAATGACAACGCTTTCAAATCAGCTTGTTGAACTTGAACGATTTATAAACAGGGTATTGATTATAACAGTTTATCACGCATATGTACAATCGTTATTAACATTTGTTATTACTTTTACGGTGGAGCATATAAAATATTCTTCTACTATTGCCATTACATACTATACAGAAAGCCCATACTACTAAAATGAACTCAGTGAAAAAGTTTTAACCGACTTCTAAAATAAAACTCCCTGACCGCTCAATAATAACGTAACTGCCACGATTTGTTGTTGATAGGGTTTCTTAAATATTCATCAAAGTAAATTTATAAAAGGCAGCTTTAAGTCGTATTCATAACCAGTATTAATTGAGACGAGGGGTGAGAAACCGAGGCGTACCAGCTAATTAAACTACGTTTTATTACCAAGAATCTCTGGATTCCTTATTTTACGCCCTCACTTCTAACTTCTAAAATAAAACTCCCTGACCGCTCAATAATAACGTAACTGCCACGATTTGTTGTTGATAGGGTTTCTTAAATATTCATCAAAGTAAATTTATAAAAGGCAGCTTTAAGTCGTATTCATAACCAGTATTAATTGAGACGAGGGGTGAGAAACCGAGGCGTACCAGCTAATTAACTACGTTTTATTACCAAGAATCTCTGGATTCCTTTTTTTACGCCCTCACAGTCATTCTAAAAGTATTATAACTAATAGATAATAATTAAATAAATCAAAATGAAGTTAAATAAAAATATATTTATATAAAAAAATGCACCTTATTTATTACCTGACATATTACATATAATAAAAGTTAAGTTGATCATGATATAGAAAAAATTCGTTATAAAATATTAGTTTTTATATAAAAAATATAAGTCTCTTTAAATAATAGTGCAGAATCCATGTCTATTTTTAATGGCTTTTTACATATTGAATGCAGTTTCTCTCATAGTTTATATCTTTACTAAAACATTTAATAATAAAACTTCATTGGAAACCTGATAATTACTAGAGCTAATTGTAAATTTGCTTTAATTCATTGAATACCCCTTTAAAACAAAGTGTTATCAATATTACATATCTGTATTTATTGCTATCCCAATTCGATATTTTTAAAATAATTTAAATTAATAAAGTACTATAAACTATTATGAAATATTAAATACCACATCATACATAGCATCTTACACCTATCACAGAGTGTCACCTGGTGTATGTCTTACATCTTATTATAAATGAATTAAAACAAATTATTACATTTCTAACCATCTAGAAAAAGGAATAAAAATATATAAAATAGCATACTAATCACACTCTTTCTAGGTAATACACATGTTATGTTGTATACTACTAATATTAGGTCCCTGTACAGGTAAACGATTGTTTTAGTATTTTTTATTAGAAGAGATTTTGTATTTATGGTTATAGAAAATTATTAAGAGTAACTGTTGAATGGTTTTTGTTACAAAACTTAAAATATATGAAGCAGTTATATATAGATCAGTTTTCAGGACCAAAATAAAATCAGAGTTGTTTAGTATAAGTAAAGATTTTGTGAACTTTTGGTATGCGATGAAATGCATATTGCTCTAAGTTTGAGGCACATAGAGGTAGGTGACTAGCCAGAGGAAGAGCCCGCCTTTATATTCATTCGATGAGGCGCCCGTTTGTTCGATGAATTTCAAATGGTTTACAAGAGCGGGTGTTCACTAGGAAGGGAAGTGCAAACGTGACAAATGAAATGTTAACGTGCACATGTAGATGGGCTACAATGGAAATTCAAAGTGGTGATTATCTAGGAACTACAGTGTGGAGAGGCGAGCTGTCCTTAGTGCTTAACTTGTGCCAAATAAGGACAGAACAACAATTTTAGGGTTATCCATATTTGCAACTTTTGAATTATAACAGACCAACAAAAATTTAGAATTTAAAGTAAAATTTACTTACTTTTAAAATTATATTATTATTAATCTTTTAAATTTTATATTTATTATTAAAAAACATTACCTAATTATCTTTGACTAAAAGATAGAAGTGACAATGGTGTTCTAAAGTATCAATTACTAAAGTCATTCTATGAAAAGTTTTTTGTGTAGGAATCTGTCCTTTTCTCATAAAAACGATTTTTTTAATAATAAATGTTTCCTGAGTGAAGTGGTATGATTTGAATCTAAATGGAAACTGAACATGGTTATATGTTCTACAAGACTTACTAATCATATAAATGTGCTATACAATCACAAATTGTATTACGAAAACAAAACTATTACAGTAATAAAAATATCACTACACATTTTAAATTGACTGACCGAGTAACTGCAACACAGTTTTTACTACTATCCGCAGTTTAAAACGTTTTACTGTTTACCTGTGTACCTGCCACTCAACGTCAAAGTTGTGTAGGTCAAGACTTTTGTGTTTACTCACTTTAAATATTGTAACACGATGAAAAATGACGTGGCTGTTGTGTTGTCGGGCAGGCTTTAGCGAGCACAACTCTATTAGATCACTCTTATTTTCGGTATTAGACGTTCTGTAGACGTTTCGTATTTCCATCAACTATCTCTCAAGAAACTTCACCAGCTTCCTCTTTTTCATATTCTCTCTTTTTTACTTAATACGCCTAATTGAGGTAAAGTTTATTGTCCTACAGTATTACCTTCACACCTGACGCCAACAGACGTCCGTAAAGCAGAGGTGCTTGCTTCTTTGCTCGCTATTTCCATCCATCGTTTATCGGTATTCAGTACTTAATACAATTCTCAAGCTTGCCATTCAATAGAAACTCGCTCTCTGACATGAGAAGTATTGACAACTATATTGACAGATAGTTTCGGGGCGTTAGTAAAGGAATAGATGCCGTCCTTGAAAGTATGGAGAGTGGTCTAGGTGGCATGTGGATAGGTGGCGTGAATGCTTGAATAAATGAGGTCTACAAGGTTGATCAACGATCGAAAATCAGTTGGAATAACTGATTTTTATATTATCAGTTTTATCAAATTATTTATTATTTTGTCATTATTTATAAATTATGTCATAAATTATTTATCAAATTTATTATCAGTTAGTCAAACTGAATGTATTTCAGATTGTGATTGATAGTTTTTTAGTAGTAATGTTGATTTGTTATGCTTAGTTTACAATTTGTTTCACTTTGGTCTATAAGTAAGTGTAAGTATAATATTTAAGTATGTAAAGAAGTGATATTATTATTTTGTATATGCTAAGTATTATCCTGAAGTCTATTTAGAAGAAAGGCCCATACAGCCCTCACTCTTCAACAAAAATAATTGTTTTACTTTCGTTAAAAAAACAAATTTTATAAAATTATCTGATATGAATTCATAGAAAATATTTGTATCAATAGCTTTTGTTGATGTGGCAATAATTGCTACATCCACTGTAATTAGAGATTTAGCTGTGTAAATAAATGTATCAGTGTATATATATTTATTACATGTGTAGTTTTTTTCGATCAGTTCCTTCAAGTCTCGCATTCAAACTGTTTTCAAGGGGATAGCTTCACAAAGAGAAATCATTTATTAAAATAGATCCTATATATTTGAAATTTATTATTCAAAAAATATAAAGTCAATACCTTGTATTTCGATTTAAGGTAATAATTTATGTAACTTTAGGCCGAAAGGAATGGATTGAGCTCTTTTTGTTACAAAATCAATAGAAATGTTAATTTTTCATGGTATAGAAAACTTATCAATGAAACTTCAACTGTTATATTTATAATCAAACCATATAAATTATATGATTCTTGGCCATTTAATTAATATAGATTAGCATCTTTTTAAAGAGACTAGGTAGATGAAATTTTATACTGGCAGTAAGTTCAGCAAGGTATTTTAAAATAATGTAAAATAAATAAAAACATAAAAATAAATCTAAACTGGTAAAAACATACACACACACACACACACCCGCGAATTAGCGGAATTTTAATTTTATAAATCGAACAGGGCGTTGATTTCGGTTCGTGTTTAACAATGTGTGGTAATAATTTGTAAGTGTGAAAACATATATAATCAAATTATAAAATGGGTACAGTGGATGATTTTTGTTTCGAAGGCCCTTCGACAAAGCTTAATGCTTTTATTTGCTTAAAGATGTGAACGGACTTAAAATATAGTAATTTATTTATTATTATCCAACATATTTTCTGAAACTTGAGAAAGAGAAAAAGAAAACAAGGAAAGGTAGCATTACCAGGCAAGTATGCAAAGAGTATACACTATATTTGGAATGCGTCATACACGTTCTCGTCGAATGACGACAGAACATTAAATTGTGCATAATAAACTAAATGGCTCTACAAATAATGGCATTAAATCTTATATAGTTTAACTAATGAGCGATATAACCGATAAAACAACAGACAGACGAAATTTAGTAGGTTTTAAAGTTAAATAACTCATCTAGTAGAGGTGCTCAAATCCATCCCGAGCTTCTGAAGATAGACATCAACAGACCAGCAAGAATCGTCAACAGAGCCTGGTGAACAAATCCTGAAAATTTCTAAAAGTGCCATAAGTGGATTGATCGGTTGAAAATGTCGGCATTTGTAATCCGTTTGAATTATTTGAGTTCTGTATATCAATCTGGTGAGACCTATTCTGAAGCATTCTATGTCCGTTTGGAGCCCTCACTAGTCGGCCACTGTTACGTTCGGGATGATTTGCAGAGGCGCCTCCTGCAACTGTTTGGTGTATGACAAGTATTTCGCTACCTTGAGATGAACCTGCACGAAATGGAGCATCATATGAGTCTTCCGCCCTTATCGGCTCGTAGAAGACTACATAACCTTAGAAGAAGACTTACATCTTACAATTACATCTTCTGTTTCTCTGATAGTCATGAATTGCGAGATTTATTGCCAAAAAATTCTTCAGTTGGTTCACTTCAATGTTTCTCGACAACCCCGCCACACACATCTATTTCCCAGACATTATTACCGTACCAATTACATTTACCACAGTACAATACCTCGTCTGTTGAGAAGGGGAGATTAAGTCTGGAATTTTTTTATTTTCCGTTTGAGATTTTCAAGAAACGTGCACCAATTGTGGTCTCTTTTCGTTACACTGTAGCAAGCTACGAAAAATAGGAGTGCTATATTTGAAACAGTGTCAATTTTTTCACATTTTACAGTTGAATTAACTATAAGAAACTCTTGGAAGAAAATTAGTATAAACATGCTAATACTTTGAATATCAGATATCAAATATAGTAGTTTATTATTTATATAATAATTAAAGATCTGTACAACATGTAATACGTTAACTTTAAAATGATTAAATTATTATTATGTTGTCCTTTATTTGCCTTATCGACACGAGAACGTTAGAATTTATCTGGCCACGTAGTTTATCAGTTTATTATTTATAGAACTCATGAAAAATACAAATAATGAGCGATAAAGGAATTCATAGGGAACCTAAAACTTAAACGAAATACCAATGTATAAAAATGAGATATTTAAGATGGAATTTTTAGTTTAAGAATAACATTTAAATTGACCTCGAATAGACCTGAACAATCAGAGAGTTGAAAACTTTTGAATCACAACAAACAAATGTATTGCTTAAACATAATCCTGTATCGTTTTCTTGTACTATACAATTTAATTAAAGTTTAATTTGTAAACTGAGCTATATACTTGTAAGTTAGCAGACTAACCCTTTTGTAAAATGCACTTGTAATATATTTCCTATAAAGTATGATTTTCATCTATTAAGTAGCGTCTAAAAAATAAGATCAACATTTGTCATTCAAGATTGGGATATTAAAGTAGATGTATATACATGTTTTCAAAAGTAGACATGCTCGGAAGTTGTGACAAGATATTGTAGTGTTAGATGTTCGTGTGTTTAAAATATCCAAAATCGAGGTACAGATCAGGTTTCAATAATCTCTTAAAATTGTAGGCAAAATACTGGAAGAAATGATCCCCATCTTGTATCACTTTTAGACGGAGCTTTAGGCATAAATAAGTACGGTATAGCAAATATTCATGAGATCTAGATAGCCCTGTTTGATACCCAGGCGTAGCATACTAAGATACACGTCAGTCTAGGTTAGTGCTTCTGTCAGAGGGAGGTCGAGCTTAACATTTCAGACAAACTAGTACACTGGACCTGTCTCATGAACATATATGGTAATGACTTTCGCATTTATGATAACGTGAATTCTACGTGAGACTAAGTCCGGGTTAAAATAAATGTAGCATATTTTTCTCAATTTAGATCAAAATATTGGTCATAACGAACACATCACACATTACAATTCTTTGTAGGTAGATGAAAATAGGAATAAAAATAAGAATTAAGCAAATTTAATAATGATAGCGTGTTCATCTTGTAATATTTACCAAGTGATAAAACTACTTTCGTTAGGATTTGCACATTTTAAAGTCATTTAATAACAAAATGATGTTTTTAAGGTTACATTGTAAGTAATTGGTATATTTTTCTGAATTTATTTTATTTAATTGTCACCATATATTACCCAAAAAGGAGTTACAAACATTTTTTTTTTGTTTTATTTTGTCCAAATATATAACAAAATAGGAGTACACAAATCCAAGTGCCACATAATAGGCTTCACATTTGCATGCCTTCTAAAAATTACAATTCTATAGCTACATGGGTTATTATGTAAAATATTAAAACCACATATGATTTTATGAAAACAACTTATTTATTCAACGAATTTATCGATGCCAAATCATATGGAGTGGTATTTACAATTACCAACCTCGTTTTTGGCTGTATTATGAAGCTGCATTTCAAATACAGTCGGAAAGACAGACATATGGCTGTACAGATAGGAGTCATTTATCCCAGCTCCTCGAACAATAGGCTTCGGTAACACACAGCCACTGACCAATATTGAAATACAGTGTACCTTTCTTGGATATTATTTAGAGTTTTGATCATAAATACCATGGAGAAATTAAAGAAACTGGTGTTAATTTTTCCTTAGATGGCAAGCAATTATTGAGTGTTTTGTACCTGTACATTAAAAATGTTGTAAAAAAATATATTTTAACTGTGGAGATAAGTATTGTATAAAAACATCTTGTAATTAATAGAATAGAGATAACCAATTCATTCTTCATGTTATCTAGTTTTAGAAAAATATATCCATGTTTTCTTAACAACACTAAGAACAATAAAATATATTACAAAAACCAATTCACCAAAGGCTAAATATAGGTACAGTTATTTTCAAAAACATAATTCTTATATGGAAGTTTCCAATATACCAACATTTTTGAAACTTATATGCATTGCAAAACAAGAAATTAACTCATTGATCACCAAATTATACATTATGTTATTTGATTTTTTACGCAGTGGGACATATCTACATTTGTTACTATGTGTAGGATCATTTTCAAATATTAGCAAAACATGTTTACACTAAAAGGTTCTAAAGTATTACAGAGCCCATGCCCACTATAAAATAATAAATAAACTAATGATAATTCACTGGTATTCTCTTCAAGTGTAGGCTCGTAGGTGCATAGGCTTTAAGTGGTATCGAGAGCGAGAGGTAAAAATCTTTTGAAAGGAATACATGTTTTTTCCATAATATTAGCACTTGCTAATTGATCTTACAAACTTGTTAATTTGGTTATGTTTACATTTTATTACATGTTAATAGTTTAATAATGACTTTTAGTCTTGCATTTTAAGTACAGTAACAGCTAATGTAAATAACAACTGTTCGAATAGTGTCAAATTCTAGGCCATTTAGTTTTCATGTGTAATTCGATTCCTCCGAAAAAAGTATTATTCCTTAACCAATGTCTACAAAATCAGTATCAAAATCAGTATAAAAGAAAAGTTATTTGAAAACTTCTTGGTTTCACACAATTGTTATGAAATATGGATATATTCAACTGTACGACAAACTAACGAATAAACAGAACATTCAGTACGGTTTTAGTTTACTACTTAGTTACTAGTAGTTGCTTTAAATTCAGAATAACATTTTAAATTTACGTGAATTTATAACTTAATTGTGTTTATAAGCATTTACCATAAATTGTATAAAAGATTGTGACGTTTATATAACTAATACTTACATGCTATAGTTTGGTATTACGTGAAACGAAGAGATATATTAAGTTAAAGAAAGTATGTACTGCTTAATTTTTGAATTTTTGCTATTATCACATTTTGACATCCCGCCAAAATAATTGCAGCTGAAAATCGATTACATTCATAGACAGATTCCTCTATTAGCTTCATGACAACCTTGATTGTGTGCATAAATGGAATCTCATCCCGTAAACTATGTAAAGCTACCTGACACACCAGTCGTTATTTTCTAGAGAGTACTGTAAAAGTTGGACTATGCATGACAACACTAATATTTAAATTTGGTTAAAACCTTTGACGCGCAGGATCATGTTAAAAGCATTCTTTTTAGTTAGTTATCGAAATTAGTAAAAAAAATTAACACTATGTTTTTAGGATTGCAATTTACATTTTTCTTCATTATTATAAAAGCTTTAAAGATAATGTGACAGGTGCACAAAAAGTAATCACTCTATGGTGATTAACTAGAAATTTGAAAGTTAATTAAACATATGTAACATAAGAAATATGTTTATAGGTTAGATATTAACATTACAATGGTTTATATCTACTTTTCTAACATACTCTTTCTATATATCAAATCCATAATCGAGAAATGAAATGGCCCACGAATAAGGTAACTACCAACTAGAATACATAGTTTTATCGTTTAGTTCTCCTGCTGTGCTTTAGTTCCCTTGGTACATTAAACTTCCGTAAATGTTTTGCTGGACACAGAAAATTGCAGATTGTGAAGTTTATTGTGTTGTTAGGAGGGAATCATGTGAATTTAGTATCGTGTATTTTCATATATAAACAAACCGTATACAAGAATTTTTTACTTTTGGTGGTTCCATCACAATAAAAAGGTTAATCTTTATGATATATGAATGAATCTAAAATTTTATAACAGCATGTAATTTTTCAAAGCTTAAGGAATATTAGTGTTTCATATAAAAAAAACATATATATAGGCAGAGAGAGAGAGAGAGATTGATATTATAGAATAGACGAATTTTAATTTTTCTCGCAGGATATTAGTAATATGTATGTAAGTTTTTCTACTTCATGTTAGAATTTTTTATGCCTAATGTACAACTGTGCATCGATATTCGAGTCGTTCACTCAAAGTCCCTACCATTTTATAATCATCGGCAGTGACAGAACACAATCACAATTAGTGACGAGCTGTCCAGACACTCATTACTGCACTGTTGTTACATTGAAGTGTTCTTTGTCTGGCCACATCACGCGCTTCGTTATACAAGCTAAATCAGGATTGGTCAATTTATTTTATGTCTCTATTTCTATTTACTTATGCATATAATTCAACCATTACATATGTTTATATTTTTACCTACTATTAATAAACATCGATAAAATGAGTATTAGATTTTGGACAAGTATCTAAGTGTTGTAAGATGTTTAACAACATAGAATATGATTTTGAGAGACTACTTTCACAGTCTATTAGCCGCATTAGGCCATATAGATATATGTCTTTCTTTCGCTCCATCACCCGGCATTAATTTCTTTTTTATTTCATTCTCTTCACCCGAACAATTCCCTGTTTTTTATGTCAACCTTATTATGAACTCCTCATTATTATTGGTTTTATTTTTGCTTTCCATTTATTTTAAAATAGTTTACACTAAATATTGTTCCATTATTAGTGAAAAAAACATAAATATGATACCAATATTATATTATTAATATAATATCTGACAGAACGGGTGATGCAATTTATGCGAAATAAAAGATTTTTATTGGAGGCAATATATTTTGTCCTGTAAACTCATATTTGAAAAAAAATTTAAAACTTTATGTGATATTTATACTTACATTTTCTTATGTATAGAAATATCTTTGGAAATATACATGAGTTTATGAACCCTCATGTAGTATTTTGGGAAATCGTCCTTCAGGTGCAGGCAAAGAAAAAAAAGAAACCTCAACCTCAATATTTGTTATGAAATTGAAAAAAATGGTTCCTTGACACTGGAAGAAATACCTTTCACACAGCAATTATTTCAAACTGTTGTATATATTGTATAAATAATTCTAAAGATTTAGATTACAATTTTATTTTAATAATAAATTACTAAACCAATAGTAAAGGGATAGATTATTCTTTTTATTATCAGTTTAAAATTATAAAATATTTTTGTTTAACATAGTAAAAATTATTTATGATTTTTATTAAATATTTAAAAAGATTATAAAATTGAATTATTTTTTAGTTTTAGAAAGCTTTATACAAGAAATATTTTGTCTTATCACATATTAAATATTGCAATACTAATAATGAAACTTTTAATGAAGCTTAGACTTAGAGGTCCTAAAATTCTCTACAAAAGTAATTTATCTTTGAATATTTAGTTGTGGAAATAATTATTAAATAAACTTTTATATTTAATTCACAATTGTTAAAATTTTCAATCAATTTATATTTTATACGACATTGCTGGATTCACAACTTGCAGTCATTTTGCCAACTATCGCATAATTTCTTTTTTTGTGCTTTACTACTACACATTTTTAAAATTTATTTTTAAATTGCAAATTTTGCAGCTAGGCGTACAACAAGGTTCACAGCCCAAAGGTTCATTACAATTCTGGGTTATTTTATCAGAGATATTAAGTCTTACTAATACTTTTTCACATTTTGAGGCTTTTTAAAAAATTACTGTAAGTGGATTACTAAATACATCTCTTGTTACGGTAGATGATTGTAGAATATTGTGTGTTGTTTTTATTATACCATTCATTTTGTTTAGTCCTGGAAAAGTAAGTAGTAATAAATTTTCCTTGGTTTTTTTAAGGTAAAAGAATTGCAATTTATTGCTTTTTTGCATGTTTCTAAAAGTATTTTTTAATTTTTGGCTGTGACAATCATAATCTGATCTATTAGAGCAAAGATGATTTTCTCTAACAGTTAGACTTTAAGAATACATTTTTAATGTAACCAAGATGGTAGCTTAAATAGTGTAAATATTGCATTGAATTTGTATCTTTGACATCTATTTTTGTTTTTAGGTGCCCCTGGTCTAAAAACACATATCTTAACAAGATTTGTAGAAATATTAAAAGTGAATTTTAAAACTAAAAAGAATAATTTATTGGTTGGATAAAATGTTTTGAACTATCCATGTCATACTACAAAATGATAAATTGGAATCAAAGTAATAGTTTAAAACTTTTGAGAAATTAAAATTTTTGTTCTAGAAGTCCCAAAAATAAATTTTCATATAAAGGTATAAGTAATTTTTGTTTTTGTATCTAAAATTATTCATGGTAAGGATAAAGTCACTAAGGCAGATAAAAAAGAAGATTTTGAATTCCCAGATCTTAAGTTTAAACAATTTTCAACAGTTTTTATACCATCGTCATGAGGAATATTTGTGTACAGTGATTCCACGTCAACTGTCGCCAAAATTAGTTCACCAGCTGTGGGTATGGAACTTCAGAATTTTTTTCTGTGGGTGAATCGTAGCTTGAAACAATAGGTCGTCCAGACGGAGAGCGAATCGGTTTATATGTTTTTGGTAGCGTGTAAAAAACTGAAGTTCTAGGTCAGTCTGATGTTAGTAGACCGATTACTTCATCGAACCAGTTTTGAGTTTTAATTATACATTTATTAAATTTGTATAACTAGCAATAGCCTAATTTAATTTTAATAAACATTGAATCACAAAAAGTACTTGCTCGGCCGGGACTCGAACCTGAATTCTCACTTGGCAGGTGAGTGCGCTACCACTACACCACAGAGCCCTTACATTTAATATTAAGCTACTTTGTATTAGGCCGTTTCTGTCACACATGCGTTTAATTAACCAAACTAACATGTGATCGGAAGACAAAATGCCTGGAAAGCGACTTTTTATTTATATTTGTTAAATTGTTATAACTTTAAATAGCCGAATAAAATTGCAATAAATATTTAATCACAATAAGTAATTACGCTAAAATTACACCAAATGTATTAAGCATTGGAGTGTTTGATCATATATTAAGCATACACCAAATGTATTTAAAATTTTAGTCATGAGGTCAGACCTAATTTTATGTAATTATTGTTTGTAAAACAAGTTACAATTTTTTATAAAATTAAACATCGTTATTATTGCATAATATACCAACGTCAGAAACATATTACAAATACGAATTTTGACCAATCAATGTTTTATTTACAATGTGGCTATTGATATTTATTCTTAATTTTATATTTATGTTATTACCAAAAAATGATAAATAAATGTAATATTTTAATCGTAGCAATATGTTTCAACTTCAAAATAAGGTACTCTGCAATGTTTAGAAGTTAAAACTTCTCTGGGGTAATCCAATAATCAAAACGAAGAACAGTTAGATTGCCGTACTATTGAAATATCCGGATGCCGAGTGGTTGTGTCGGTTCTAGGAAACGTGACTGTGGGATGTTTTCAGGAGTGGTTTTATTTATGGCTCTATTGGGAAGTTGAGCTCCAAAATAAACTAATACATGGGATGATAAACTCTGGAACGACGGAATCCAATCAGACCGGTTACCAATAACGCAATAAAGTTTTTTAATCGAATGTTTTATTGCTTTGGGTATTTGGTCAGTGTTACCTCACTTGATTGACTCAAAATGAATTTATATAATCAAAAATATGTATAATTGTAGAAAATGATAAGTTTAAGAGTATATATATATATATATATATATATATATATATATATATAAGCATAACATACACAAGCAAAAGTTCGTACTGAATGCCCTATAACATAAGCTAAATGAGTACATGATTTGAATGAAGCAGCTCATATACTTTAAAAATATAGAAGCCTATTCTTACGCACTCATAATATTGCTTGTGTTTTATGAACATTCCCATATATTTGTAAAATATATAGTGATATGAATAATTTTAGAATTGTATTCTTATTTGGCTATGTATGTGCAAACAAACATACAGTTTAAAGTTTTTTACAAACCATTTAAAGCTTTAATTCTTCACATCCAGTAAAGTTGCAAAATATCGAGACAGTTAAATCACAATGAACATAGGATAGGAATAGAAAATTATTTAAAAACTTCCTTCAGAACGAATTTTGGCACTCAGTAACCTAAAAATAATCACTGAATGACATTTTCAGTACAATTAACGATATTTTTCTCTCCACTACAATATGGCATTCCCTTTGGTAAAAAACTAAGGACAATATCTAAGTCTAAATGTATCACTCATGAAGTTCTAGAATGTCAAGAGGGTGCAAAATGGCTACGCTTCACATTTATGATCTTGCCTTTATTTTAAATATATCTAGTCTGCCCTTCCTTGGACTCTGAGATGTACACTCTAGGGCTTTTCTGTAACATGAGCGAAACTCCCGACGCGGTTAATCACAATATCCTCTACAGAAAGTCCGACAGATATGGTTTGCGAGACATAAACGTGCAGTGGTTTGAGTCTTGTGTTTTAGGTCGAGTTTGCGTTAATATAAAACAAACAGGAGGATTTTGTTTATTAGATTTTTTTAATCGTACGAACGGATTTACCTCAGGGCTCAGTCCTGGGTCCTCTTTTATTCCTTCTCTACATTAGTCATCTTCCTCAATAACTATACATATTTCCAGAAAGTAGCAACGTCCCAAGATTATCTCTCTTTGCATATAATACCAGCCTCTCTATAAATAATATATACCTCACATCAGTTAAGGATAAATTTCACAATATAACTCTCAATATGCTTTTTAACAAAGTAAATTTTCTTATACTTATGGAAAACAAGTTCTAGGGCATTTAACAAGTTTTGATTCAGTTATATAATGAGAGACCCACATCATTAATCTGGGCAAACAGGTCAACCCTGCCATTTATGCCGGGAGGTGTCCTTCCTCTTTTGCAGAACCCCCAACCAAAAGGGTGTTGAGGGGTAGTGATACCCTCAAACTAGATTACACTAACTTGTTTCATTCCTAACTGAGCTATGGTATTGTTATCTGGGGGTCTAATCTTGGGCTTTCCTAGAGAAGGTTTGTGCTTCAGAAGAGAGGTCTGAGGGGTTTTTGGTGTGTCGGTGCATGAGACAGCTGTAGAGAGCTATTTCGATTGATTAGCGAGCTAACACTCACAAACCTCCTAATTTATCACACTTTAATATTTTTGTAACTGTATGTTTTTGGAATTTGGATTATTCATACAGCATTAGCCACAGTACATTTTTTTAACAGATATAGTTTACCACTCTTAAAACCTCACTTATGTCCTATGGACCAACACATTTTACTTTTTTGCATTCGCAAATTATAATTATTACTAGATGCCATTCTTTCAAAATATATTTGACAGCTTAATTGGTCAGAATGTTGTTCTATCACCTACAAGAGGCCCTTCAGTAGCTATGTGTGAGGTAAGCAGGGTCAGTACAAAATTTTAATTATTGTGTTATTGATAATTTGTTTTGAACTTGTTATGACTAGTACTAATATCTAATCTCTAATGATAGTATTATTCTAGTTTTATTGATGAATATATGACAAACACTGCTCTGAGTCCCATTGCGTGAAATAAATTGAATATTGACTATTCTAAATCCTTCTCAAAATGTTAGAGAGTAGTAAGCTCACTCTAGCGAACTTGGAATTCTCACATTAAGGCCGCCTCACAACGCATGTCCATCAATTCACTGGACTTATGGATTGGATGTTTGGTTAAAATAGCTCGCCTGCTTATTAAGTGAAACGCCGCACACCAACGCCCGTCTAACCGCTAGACGAAAATTCGACCAGTGGATGTATGTTTTAGAATCGCTCGCCGAGCATTTTTACAAACGTCCGCGTGGACGTTTTCAGGTGCACATGCGCACGGCATCACTTCGACAGACACCACCCGATAGTTCCTCATAGCGTGGTGTTTTTATTGATCGCTGAACGTGTTATCCGTTCATATCTCAAAACTCAAGTTTTTACTAATTCCTTATTTCAAAACACCTTCTCGGCTCTTTACTTGCCATAGTAACATTTTTATTGTTTTCAACAGTTTAAAAAATTTTTAATATTAAAAAATTTTAATTTTTTTCAGTGATCATTAATATAACCACTAGGCACAGATAAAATTTTATTGTTAACAGATATACCCAAAGCGTTTTAATTCTTTGTTTACACATATTACCAATACTACTTATTGAGTGATTTCAAAACTGATGTGAGGGCATAATTGGTTGAAATGGTGTTTCTAAAACCTACAAAAACCCTTATAGTAGCTGTGTGTGAATTTAACAGAGTAGGTAAATACTTTAATTATCGTGCTCTTGGTAGTTTTTTTTTCTATTATTAGTACTACTGTCGTTTGTTGGATCTAAATATAACTTGCACAAAAACACATTGAGATTCATTGCAAGAAACAAAATTGACTATTGACTATTCTGGAACATTCTCAAAATGTTAGTGCACTAACTCCACAGTGCTTGGTATGCTGAGGTTACGTTGAAATATTTTAAGTCAACTGGAATTACAAATTTCATTAAGAGATGTATTTTTTAAATACATTTTCAGTTTTTACTGTTTATTTTAATTTATTATTATTTTGAAGATTTTTCACTTCCAATTTCATTTATGTAACAATTGTGAAACTACAATAAATGAATTTTTTTACATTAACTAGTGACACTTCTATGCGTGAAAAGAGTAATTGAATTCGTTTTCGTCCACTTTAATGCCGTACATCATAGTATTTTCTATTGACGAATATGAGTAGATGTAAATTAAAGTATAGTAAAGATGTCTTATATTACCAGGCAAAGTTAGGGCTAAGAAGCTAACACTTAACCTGATGTCACAAGTAGGAAGTATAATATTGTAGGTTTACGATAATGTTTAACGAGGGAGGTGGAGCCGAGGTCGGAAATATAATCAAGTCTCGAAAATGGACTTCGCGATGAAGCTTCTGCTGTGTCAGTCTTCTCAATCACAAGTATTGACGTTACCATTTCTATTAACCGATGAATGATATATAATGATTGTTTATCTCAATGCATTAAATAAATTCATTTTCTCAGTTTCTACTCCTGCATTCCCAGCTGGTCCTTGTTACCAAAAATAATTGGTACTAACAGTAATTGTAAAAATCTTTTAAGAGCCAAATATCCAGCTTCTACTGAATAAAAAGTTCCTTATAAAGTTCCTTAATCTTCAAATATTAAGTCCACCGTTTTATTTATAAGACTTTTCAACCTGATTTTGAAATACCGGTGCCGTCTTATTCAGACGACAGGTAGATTTCACGTGTGGCTGGCATCTCTAAATGTCAAACGGAAGATACGTTATTAATTTATATTTTTAATTCTTAAAACACTACTAGGTCAAAAATTCTCAGTGTAGCATGTTAGTATAATTGTAAAAGTTAAAAAAATTTTAAAATGTCATAACCTACTCAACTTTATAAAAACTGTTGGAAACATATTACTATCCTTGTAAAAACTTTGAATGTATTAATTAGTTCTGAATTATTTTGAAATTATGTACTTATAAATAATGGCTCAATTGCACACCTTTACAACTGAAATGGCCACCATCTAGAAAGGTTAAGAGTTAAAAAAAATAAGTTTAAATGTATACCGAAATCACTTGAAAATATTATTAAAAGTTTGAATGTTGATATATTTTATCAAATAGCCGAGATAAAGATATTTATAATCACTTGCTATATAAAAACATTTATTTTTAGGCACATTTTCGTGAATTAGTTAAGTAAAAACTTGTGATTAAAAGGCAAATTTGCACAACCACCGTGAAATGCTGTACTGTTAAGACTGGTCAACGAAGTAATCCAAGGCACTAAGAATGCCTAAAAACCAAGTTCAATCTGAATCTATTAAGAACTACTAGTTCTTATGTCATAAATAATTCCCACAGTTTTGGATGGTACTGCTTAAAAATGAATTAATTCTGCTGCCAGAAAATATTAACAAATATAAACAAATCACAAAAGTACAAACAGTGTGGTAAATTACCTGAGATTTTTTTGTTTCGCTCTAAGATGCATAATGGCTTATCTATAACTATTCCTTTTCCAAACTTTTAAAGCCCGCAATATTGAAATCTTAGTAGATAACAAAAATTTTTGGTTTTGTATATATATATATATATATATATATATATATATATATATATTAAAACCGCATTAAAACACATTGAACCAGTTGAATCTATAACAGTGATTATTATACTTTGAATGTTCGATTGATTTCAAATGGCCAGAGAGAGTGGCAGTTATAGATTGATAGATAGAGAGAGAGAGAGAGAGAGAGAGAGAGAGAGATAATTCGATTTTTGATCATAGGATAGACGAATTCTTATTTTTCTCACAGGATATTATTAATATGTCTAATTATTATTAAATTCATGTTTAGAGTTAATGCACGACAGGGCTTGGATGTTTATTCTAACTTGATCAATATTGTATGATTCAAAATATACTACGTATATCACTTATGTTGGACTTATATCAACTTAGGTATCATAGCTGTTCCAAAGTCGATGTTAGAGTAGTTCCCTCACAGTCCCTACAGTTGTATAATCGTCGACAGTGACAGAACACAATCACAATTGGTGACGAGCTGTCCAGACACTCATTACTGCCCTGTTGTTACATTGAAGTGTTCTTTGTCTAGCCACATCACGCGCTTCGTTACACAAGCTAAATCAGGATTGGTCAATTTATTGAATGTCAACAGTTTCTATTTATGTATACATATAATTCAACCATTACTTTTGTTAACATTTTTACTTACTTATTAATAAACATCAATAAAACGAGTATTTGATTAAACCTTGCAAAAGTTTATAGTATTGTTCAGACACTTTGTAAATATTAAAATAATTTTAAACAAAAGTGTTAAGTGTTTCAGCCCTTCATTTTGTTTTACCATAATGGAACGTTGATGCCACGAACTAAAAATACGGTTCCGCAAGATCAGGACGAAATTGAAATGCAGGATCATTACAACTCTGGGTCCAACATGTGATTGTGCACGATGCCTTTTTTTCCAAGCTATAGTCAAATATTATGCCCCAAAAGCTTTAGTTTAATTGATTTAAACTATTGCATTTACAGTGTTTATTCGTATTATAATGTGAATGTTTTTAAACTTTGGACTGTTATGAAATATTATGAAATATTATGAAATATAAGAACTATTGTGAGAATTCTAACCCTTTAAGTTAATTTTACGATGGCAACAGAATTATTAAAAACATTTTCAAAACTATCTCATGCCGTAATTTTTAAATAATCGGGTGTGTTTAAAAATGAGTAGTTGAAAATTGATTGTCTGTTATAATAATAATTGTTTATGATTAGTAATTTACGCCAATCATGATATTTAGTAGTATATATACGTATATAAAGACCACCAGATGGTAGCTGTGGATCCTGAGGGTAATAATCTGTGAAATTTCAAACATTACTTCGAAAATGTAATTATAAAGGAGATTGCAGTAGATAGTTTTCCTCAAAATATATTCATAGTGATATGCTTCTCAAGTTAACAACAATGAGTAAACTATTTTTCAAGCAGTAAATATTTATCTTTCTCGTTATCACGCAACAAACATCGTACGAACCACACAACCGAAACATTTACTGATTTTACTTAGCATTAAAACTTGAGGATAACCTTGTTGATAATGTTTCTGTAGTTGACTGAATAAATTTATTAGTAAAGCCCCTTACTCATAGACCTGCAAATATTTCACTTCTGCCTGTTTATTGGCCCGCACAGTATCTCAAGAACAAACTCACATATTGACTAAATTTTTCATGAAGTTAAATTTCTAAACAGGCAACATCGAGTTCGATCACTTCATGGGATTTTTCTAAGAGTGAACATTGTCCCATAGGTCATTAAGATAGAGAAGTGATTACAATGAGAAAATCGTAGAATAAATAAGTTTGTAAACAAACCGAATCAAGTCAATTGGAGTTTAGACATGAGATATGGAACAGATGTAACCCTATTACTTAGTTCGATAGGTCGATAAAACTTCCGTTATTTTTTCGGGTCTTTCAACACTCCGTTGTATTGGGGTTTTTATACAATCTAAAATGTTGTGTTCGATGAAGGTGCATATCCATTCATGATATATGACTGAGCTATTAGCAAAGTCAGGTTGATATCTTGAGATCAAAATTAGCTATTGACGTGTAAGTTACATGCAAACTTCAGCAACCCCTGTAACGTGACATGTGGTTTGGCGGACTCATACCTTGTTTATGCCTAACTTATGCGGTTACCTACTAATTTCACCCTTTCCATACTTCAGCAAATTTGTTTTTAAAGACAATATTTACTATTGCCTAGTTGTGATTTAAAATAACAAATAAGTTAACTCCCTTATACTATTACATAACTGCTTAAACTAATACGAAATCACTTAAAAAGATTGTTTGATTCCTTTAAGGTAAAACTTTCTGATTCCACGCGAAAATCTCGAAAACTTTAGCAGATCTCAGAGGCAATAGGCGTGAAATTAGTTGTGATCTTCATCGCCGTGCCGAGATCGATATCAAGGTTATTGGGAAGTAGAAAAATTATTTCCCTGAAAGGTATGTTTTATTGAATTATTTTTGTCCACAAAGTAAAATACCTTGCATTACTTAATAATATTTGGTATAGGTTCTAATAAATGTCTAGGTAATGACGTGGATAATTTAAAAATATATAATTAAAAATTGTAGATAAGAGTCCATGCCACGCATTCATGTAATACATTGAGCCCCAAGGAACGTTTTATATATATGTATAATATATATATATATATATATATATATATATATATATATATATATATATATAATTTATTTATTTATTTATTTAGAACAAGTCTAAAGAGTATGAGGCAGAGAGTTATAATATGTGTAATAATCTCTAGGGAAAGCAACTAGTAGGATGTAGTAAGTATAATCAATGACACTTTTCATTTAAATTCAAATATTTTCCCTTTAATTTAAGTCGCCGTAATGAAGTAAGTACAAGCATAAAAATTCATTTATTATTTCACGAGCAATATATTAACGAGATATGAACTCACATCCTGTATGCAAGCTTCAATGAACCTTATCCAAGCATATGAACTCCTGCTGTATGACGCTCAAAGCCATATTTTTATTTTATCAAAAAAAACTTTAGTTCAGAGCTTATTTTTACTTTTGTATCACTCAAGGTAAATGTCAACTGAGACTTTTCGTTTTAACTATTATTAATTCTCTATTATTTTACAAAAGAAAACTCACAATTCTCCAATAATTTGTGTATTTTTCAC
This sequence comes from Homalodisca vitripennis, assembly GCF_021130785.1. NCBI lineage: Eukaryota > Metazoa > Arthropoda > Insecta > Hemiptera > Cicadellidae > Homalodisca > Homalodisca vitripennis. The sequence goes on along the minus strand of NC_060211.1, from coordinate 131,639,373 downwards.
GAGGCCTTTCGACATCGAAGATGCCATCATCAGGTGTATGATGGCACACCTGATGATGGCATCTTCGATGTCGAAAGGCCTCGTGAAAAATACACAAATTATTGGAGAATTGTGAGTTTTCTTTTGTAAAATAATAGAAAATCTATATTCCAATAAGAAGAGCTCCTCCTCCTTCATATTATTAATTCGTTTTTATAGCATTGTGTTCAACTCATTTTAATTATTCAAATAACTAATGAAATTTACTGAACATAAATTTTTCTCGTGTTTAATAGAATGAATTACTGTAGAAAACTTCAGAAGGAGAAAGCTAACCTCACGACCGGGCTTCAATCAATGATGATTCCAAACACGTACAGCAGGGCAGCTGCTTCTATTTTTCAATTAGGCTGATGTCATTCTCGTCCTACTCTGTCCTAGTAATAAGGATTGGCTACGGTAATTCATTCTGGGGTAGCTACTTTTACACGATGGAAATTTCTTTACCCAGCACGTAACCGGGATGTAAGTTCAATTTCAATAACAAAAATAAGTCTAAATGTATAAGCATACTATTCGTTGTTATACAGAATGAAAACATTAAAAATGCGAAGTGACAGATAGTACATCGAAGTTTTATACTGCCTACCCGATTCTTTACTGGAATTAACGCACAAAATGTAATTAAAAAGTATAATTCATTCCTAAACAGTTCGTTATTGTTGTTATAAACTTGACTGTTCTACCTAAAACTTAGAAACAACGGTTTGGAAATTATTTCTACCAAATCTAAATTCTCCTTATTCACAAATTGCGATATCTGAAGAACTCCTAAACTAACATATTTTTAAATGAGAGCCAACATGTTTGTCCAAATAATTAGTGTTAAATATAATATGATTTACATAATGAGAATCCAACCACTACTATTCAAGGAAAATCGATTATATCAGTTACGGTAATGTGATGTTTCAATATTGAAATACAAATCCTGGTCAACCGTTAGAAAAAACTTTTTCATTGGTCTTACGGGAAACTATAGTGGAAACCTGAATATCGCGGAATAAATAAAACTGTAAATTCACTGAATTAAACTGGTATGACAACTGTAACAATACATGTACTTTAGAGACTTGATACTTAGTATGAAGCATCAGGGAATATATTGTGAGGAGTTTTACTTGCAGTTTGTTGTGCTGTAAACAAACAAAGTTCTACCTTACTTGTATGATTTTTATAAATAAATTCAGGTAAAACATTTTAAATATGTAAAAAGTGTGCGTGCGTTTAAGTAAAGAATAAAATTCCAATGTATCACTTTATATAATAAATTTTTATAAACTGTACCTCCAGTGTTAATTTTTATCTGCTTCAAAAAATTTCTTTACACAAATCTATTTTATATACCAGACGTATATTTTCACAATACACCACGAGTAAAACGTACTAAAAGGTATAGCCAAACTGTCCTCTATAATACTTCCGATTCACTGTGTTGTGTTCGCTAGCAACCCCCCCCCCCCACTACCTGTATTTCACATCACTTAACAACCTCCAGCTGGTCCAGTTTAATCTCCAGTGACGTGCGCCGTGTGTTGTAACTATATATATATATATATATATATATATATATATATATATAAAATGTCATTTTTGTATCTCTGAAGTTTATTTGTCAGCCAATGATAACACAAGCGAATATTCCTTCTAAATTTAAATTCCATTTACCGAGGATTTTATTATATATCAATTGAAACGAGAATATTTAATATCCCCATGATTTACCATTGCTGTTAGTACTGTTAAGATAATTGTAATTTTTTTTTTACGTTTTTAATTTTAGATTCGGAATTCTTTGTGTCTTGAATAAAAAAGTGGGGATTTTTGTAAAAGTCCTTATGTTGGTGTTATGTTTGAGTACTCCTAAATCACATAGATGAATAGTAGTGGTAAAATTAGCAGTTTTTGAAGTTGGAAACATTAGCAGAACAATGAGATTGAACTATTTTTATTGGTCTAAATTAAATTGTTTTAAAAATACAGCAATCTATCCTTAATAATATTACGGATTTTGTTTTATTTAAATTACTGATTCTCAATAGACTTTCTTAAAATAATAAACATTAATACTTTTATCACCAGAACAGATTATAGATACGTTTCATTTTAGTAAATGTAAGGATGTAGTGGTTATGAAATTCTAAAATATGATTATGGACATGTACGAAATTTACGTAGTATCTTATAAAATTCGACTAGTCGATTTATTGAGGTCATTCAACCTTGAGTTGCTTGTCAACACTCCGACGAGAGTTACGGCTACAACTAAATCGGCTATCGACAACGTCATCTCCAATCACTCAAGTGTCGCAGTGTCTGTGGTAAACACAGCGATTTCCGACCACTATGGCCAAGAGGTCATAATAAGTGGAATAAAATTAGAAAGGGAGCCCAAAAGTACACAAACAGTAAGAGACGTAAGGCCAGAAAACATCGCTCACCTCAACACTTCCCTGTCTAAAGAGACATGGAATTTTCTAAATTCATCTGATCCTGTAGAGCAGCAATTCAAAACGTTTAACGACACTCTAAATTTTCATTTTAACATCTGCTGCCCTACCAGAAAAATTAGTGTTTGCGAAAAAAATCAAACAACAAACATTGGATCACTAAAGGCATTTTGGTTTCTAGAGAAAAATTAAAGTTTTTCTCGGAAATTTATAAAAATACTTCAAATGACAACTTCAAAATTTTTTTTAGGAAATATAAAAGCATTTACAGAAAAGTGATCCAAGCTGCAAAAGCATATGATGTCTCTAAATCAATTCTCTCTTCTAAAATCATTTCAAAAACAACTTGGAGTAACATTAACAATAAAACAAAAGTTCACAAGCAAATCAAAATTAAAATTGGAAACAACTTCAGGAAGATGCAACTGAGATTGCTAACCAGTTTAACGGGTTTTTCGCAACCGTTGCTGGTGGGCTGAGTCCTCGACCATCTGAACCTCAAGTACGGCCCTCGCGAAGACAGAGCCCCACACACTCCGTGGTGTTGGCGCCTGTTGTTGAGGATGAGCTTAAACGAATTATTCAGCAGCTCCCAGCCAAAAAATCAAACGATATAAATCTTACGTCAACATGGCTCATTAAAAGTGTCTTCAAGCACTTAGTGAGACCATTAACCCAAACTGATAAATTCTTCAGTTTTCCCCTCCCTCCTGAAAGTCGCTAAAGTTGTCCCAATATTTATGAAAGACGATCCGCTGTCTATCAATAATTATAGGCCTGTCTCAATTTTGCCAGTATTGAGCAAAATATTTGAAAAACTTTTTCTCATAAGAATGTTTTTTTTTGGACAAATACAATCAGCTCTCTGATGAACAATTTTGGTTCAGAAAGGGCAAATCGACAACTGATGCAGTTGTTAGTCTTGTTGATATGATTGTGGAGGGGATAGAAAATCGGAAACACACAATGAGTGTGTTTCTTGACCTGTCCAAAGCATTTGACTGCGTTGACCATAACACACTGCTAGACAAACTGGAGTCTCATGGCATTCGAGGCGTGCCCCTTGAATGGCTTAGCTCATTCCTAAGCCACAGATCCCAAGTTGTCCAAATTTCAAATCAACTGTCCAGGCCAATAAAACTGAAATATGGTGTCCCACAGGGATCCATACTCAGTCCTGTGCTTTTCCTGCTTTATGTCAACGACATAGGATCATCACTTCGGCATGGAAAACTAGTGCAGTATGCTTATGATACAACTCTCTGTTTCAGTGGGAAATCCAGTGAAGTTTTGGAGCAACAGGCTTTTGTTGACATCAACAACTGTGTCCAACACTTCAACAGCCTCAATCTCACAGCAAACTCATCAAAATCAAATGTTTTAAATTTTTCTTTGCGTGTGGTGGAAAACCTTAGTGAACCCGCAGTTTTCTTGGGGGACTCCACACTGGACGAAGTCTGCTCTTCAAAATTCCTGGGAATACACCTTGATAGAGGGTTGACCTGGAATGATCATATTGACCACGTTTGTGCCAAATTTTTCCTCAGGAATTTTCGTTCTGAGGTCTTTAGCAAAATACTGCCCGAGTCAGGTACTGATAACGGCGTATTACGGCTTGATTTATCCCCATCTGTCCTACGGTCTGGTTCTGTGGGGAGCGTGTGCAAACACTCTCTTCCAGAGAGTTTTCAGACTTCAAAAAAAATCGATTCGAATCATCGCAAAAATCAATTACAGAGAGTCGTGCAGGCCGGTTTTCAAGAAATTGCAGCTGTTGACGTTGCCGTGTCTCTACATTTTAGAAACAACCATGTTTTGTATGTACAAATGTGCCTTAACCAGAGGCCGGGACATACTCATGAGACACGAGGCAGAGAAAACTACCGTACGGGAAGACACAGAACGGTAGTTTGTGAACGCTTGCCTTCGCAAGCAGGTGTTAATTTCCTCAACAGACTGCCCAACTCTATAAAAACTACCCCAACGCCCAAGGCGTTCAAAGCTCGCCTGAAACGCCTTTTGGTGACGCGTGCATTTTATAATGCAGATGAGTTTTTTGAATTCGACTGGGAGACCTCACAATTGGAATGACTGACTCCAATGTTTGAAGTGGGTTTCATTTGCCAGGAATGAAAGATGCGTGATTGTAAAACTGTATGTTTGAATGAGGTAATGTGGTATGAATGTTTAAAATTTTAGAATATGCTCGTACAATATTGACGTTTGCTATGCTACTCATACATGTTGTCCTTTCAATAAAAGAATTTGATTTGATTTGATTTGAATTCTAAAGAGACAGACATGAATTAACAAACTACTGTTACTGATGACTTCACACATTACTATCACTGTAAAACTTATTTTTATGCAGTTCACTGAGGTTTAATTGGTAAAACATCCGAAATATTATTGGACGTGTGATGATTATATTAATTCATTGCCATTCAGTATTGCTAAATGGAAATGGGTTGAACTTATTAATAAAAAGTGCAAAATATGAAGTTTTAGCTTTGATTTTAATAGTTACGGTAGAGAAATTATTCACACGGACTTGGTGTACTTAGGTCCAACTATACACTAGGGATGTGCCACGTAACCTCAATTGTTGCTGTTCAAATATTTACAACCTGATGTCTCACTCCACAGATAGCATTTCGAGCATTCAGTTCCCATGCCTCTATTTAGAGCATCGGATGAGTGATCGCTTGTATAAAGAATACAATTAAAATTTTAGAGAGCCACAATATGAATGCTTATGCAAAATCGCATTGTATTGTACTGGATATAAATCGCAAACTCAGTCATTGGTCGTGACAATAGTGAACCCTAAATGGAGACTATTTCATAGTGTGCAACCCATAAGAGCTTCACGCTTCTTATACCTTGTATATAGTAAAAATAAGAATATAATTGTGTTTAACCACAATATTTCATATAATTATATAATATCAGTTACAATATAATGTAATATGCACAAAATATAAATTACACTTAAAGCTGTAAGCGCTAAAAAATGAATTTATGAATCTCAAAATTACAAGCGCTCTCATTCAATTCTCATTAAAACTATTTTAGGAAGGGATGTTTTATCTGATATAAAAATGTATTTTAATACCAATAGAACACTGCACACATAAGTTACAACTGCTTAATTCTAAAATCAAATAAGATTAAAACCAGATGAAAAAATCATTCTAAACAACTTATACCATGAAAATGCCCTAGCTTCTTAAATAGGTATTCAGATCAACGAAATTCCTATTTACAAAGTGCATTATAACTTGTTTAAATACTTTGGGAGTGATTACTGTAAGTATGGAGTTATATTGACACCGAAGAAGGATATGTTTCTTACTGTCTCTCTGTTTGTAGTAATCTTCATGGTCGGGATCCTTGGCAACGGAACTATAGTCTACATCTACGCCCGGTACAAAAAAATGCGCAACACCCCAAAAATACATATTTAATCTAGTCTGGGTAACCTATGATTGATCTCAGTTGCATCACCAATTTCCGATAACCAGACCCATATCTCTGAGTGTATTCACGCTGACCACTCTGCAGCATTTCCGTCAACTGTGACAGGAGACATGTCTCTATTAAACCTGTGTTAATATTCAAAATTATATCAATGATCCTAGGCCTCCCAGTTGCCATTTTCTGAAACGACCATTGAAAGACCTATTAATAAACCATATAAAATTTCTTGCCGGTTCCTAAACAATTCTTTAAACATGCAACAATGATTTGGTGATGTTCAACACTGTCTCTCAATTCTTTTTTAGGCGGTTACGGTTTGCTATATTGTGATACTCTTAAAACAATAAACACCATAACTATTTCAGAAGAACACGATAAGGGCGTAAAGGATAAATTAAAAGCCAGAAAGAAGGTCCTAAGGATGGTTTTTAGTTACATCAAGATTGTAATAATATTCCTTCAGCTACCACATTTTTTGTATTTGTGAGATTATCTACGGATGGAAGCCATCGTCGATTGGTTACTTTTAACTTGCTTTGCAGTCTATCATCACGGATGTAACAAGCTCATTCACCATTTATATCCATGATAAACATATAGTTGACATTATCATCATTGTCTCACTGAAGTATTTACTATAACTGTTTTGGATATTTTAACTTACTGAATTTTTGTCGAGCTGTTGGTACTTAATCATCATTGGTGTCTACTTAACATAGAGTCCCTTGTGCGCTGCCCAAACGTTCATATGAGGTTTGGTCAATCTTGCTTAGTTTTCCGCTTATTTAGTTGTGGTTTTAGGAATAGATATATCTTTAAATTTAATAATTGCATCAGTTTCAATTTAAAGTTTCAGAAAAATACAGTTTCAAATACAATATTCAACATGGCTACTGTACAAAATATTTCAACTGGAATAATACAAAAACGGTAATATATTTACAACAATTATAATTTTGGTGAAGATTATATAACAATTTTAATATTAAGAAAATTTGGCTAAGGAAATAATTGGGCAGTTTAGGTTTTACTAAGCGCCGACCTCAACCTGAAATGAGATAATTGCGTTATTATTTTTATTTTAAATGGTGATCAATAATAAGCTGATTGTAGCAATTAGCTTATGAGATTGCTAACTAACTCTAATCATATTTAACACTTAATATAACATTTTTCATGCATTACCTGTTGTTTTTTCTGAACTAATAATTAAATTTTGTTTCTTTCATTTCTGTATTTTAATGAAGCAAAGCTCTATAAGAGTTTTGTTATTGCACCCTGATAGTTGAGCAATACTCTTATAACTACGTAAACATATTTTGAAATGAAAACTTTGTTACGAAATACAATGGATTTGATCCAATAAAAATTTTGAGTTCAATATTTGAATATATAGTTAATTTACTCACCAAATACAATAAAGGTATTCGCTGGATTTCAATACAAACCTTAACAAAAGTTACAAGAACGTTTCTTCCTCTCAAAGTAAAGTAAGTGTGAAAGAAAGTGGCAATGAAGACGATTACCGTCAATTGTGATATAAAAGACAGCTTTTCGACAAAATGGAGGTCGTTCAAGTGAAAGCAAGGGAACGGAAAGGAAAGGGAGAGAGCTTATCTTTTTATCCTGTATTGAGCTTAAAACCACGTTACGGGTCTTCACAAATTTTTTTTTAACCCTTATAAAACCGTATTTTTTCTTTTTAACTATAATTCTAAGTAAAAAAAAATAGTTTTCATAAAAACTTTTCATATTTTCAAATTATTGGAGAACACTTTTGGTGTAAAGTATATTTACCTAATACTACGTCTGACAGTTGTAAATGAAAGGACTTGGAAATTATTCAAAATGTTATAGTAAATCAAGAAAATCATAGATCCTGTCACGAACTAGTTCACGAACTCCTCACTAAGTAGTAGACTAAGAACTAAGGACTAGTAACTACTAAGTAACTAAGGACTAAGAACATTATAAGAGTGTTGCAAGTAACTTACAACTTATACTATAAGTACAAGTTGTACCAAAATGGGAAGAGGTAAAGTCCTACTATAATAATAACCAGCTGACTGTAATACTATAAACATCAGCAACCAATTTATCTCTTCAAATTATTGATATTTTATAGTATTTAAAATAGAAGAAGTGATATTTTTGTAAGTAATTGTTTAAATAACCATTTCTAAATAATTGAAAATTGTATTTAACTTTTTGGAAGCATAAGTGCTATTCATAAATAAGAAGATATTGAAATTTTCTTATCAAAGATTAATGTAAGTACTTTATTTGTATACCTCGCAGTTTCGTAGAAAATAAACAAAGCATTATGTATTCTGAAAAATATGATAAAAATGTCTTTAATTCTGTAAAACAAACATAGTTAAAAAGGGAAAAAGAGACTACCTCCAATTAACCTTCCAATGAAACTGAATATTCAACTAAGCTATTGAATCGAAGATTAAAGATAAAGTCGAGGGAAAAGAAGATGAACCATCTATAAAAACACCAAGGAAAAAAGAACTGAGAAAACACTCCAAGAATAAACCACTAGATAAAACACTCCAATAATACACTCACAAAAATAAGAAGTGTATTATTGAAGTGTTTGTTTTGAAATTAATTACATAACTCAACACAACATATCAAGTGAAACTCCAAACCGCCCTACATTTTTTGGCTTTTTTGTTGAATCTGTTGAAGTCCAAGTAAATTTGTTTGAATAACGACCTTATTTTGTATATTATACAAACATATGTCATTCATTAGGTTAAGTATATAACCTAATACTATTTACATGTAATTTAAAGAAAAGTCTAATAGGAATATGGTTAAAAATTATTTGAAATCGTAAAATATTTGTACAAAAATACTCCATAATTTACACCATAAATCAGTCGGTTTTATAAAATTATTTGTTATTTTAATTGGAATTACATGTATACAATTATGCTATGCCAGCTTATATTATAAGGCTTTTTAGAACCAATAACGGAACTCAATACAAATTGAAAATATAAAGTAATGTATAGTTGATTTTATTATTCTGAAACCTTTATTAGTCTGTAAATTATACTACTGTTTTGCTTCATTTAAAAGTTGTAACAAATTAGAGTTATAAATTGTTATGATATTTTATTTATTTCTAAACAGCAAGTTTCGAATTCATTCTTAATTATTGAGCATAATATTTAATAATCACAAACTGTTAAAGTAAAATATTATTGAAATAACTAGCCATTAGAGCATTTATGATAAAAAGAAAAAAAAAGAAAGAAACACTTCTTTATTGAGACTTCTTTTTCTTTTATGAGTTACTACAAGATAACCATATTTATAGAATTCAGGTATAAAAGGCACAAAATATGTAATAACGTGTATTCTTTAATGTGTATAATTTGTTATTTTAATGAATTTTTCTGGGAGTTTTTCAATATTGCTTATATTTTACGTATATTTTTTAATGCTTATAAGTTTTTATTTGATAAAACTGTTATTGGAGTTTTTAAATATTGCTAAATGAAACGACAGTGACAGTTACTTATTAGACATCCAGGTTAACCATTAGACACTCAGACAGACAGTGGTATACAAAAGAATCTTTTAAATTCCCCAGAAGACAAAAGAGTAGTTGCGTTAGCTTACTGAGTGGTATGCTTCAACGTTGCTCAGTAATCCCGTGGGTGGACGTGCAACATCAAAGAACTCATTGTTTTATATGTAGCATGCATAGTTTAGAGTCTACAGATTAAATCTTTCTTGAATATCTTACCACGTACATGATACATTCTCATGTTCGTTGATTATGTTTGGTTTAAATAAGAAAAATCAATTATATTAAATGTGCTGGGGTAGTTAGGCTATTAATTTTACTACGTCTCATGTTAAAATCTTTTACGTAATTGTTCCCAGTTTTTTTTTAAGTTAATTTACTCTGCAAATGGCTTGTTGCTATGGTGGTTACCCATAAGACCAATGTAAAAGTCATTTTGTAATGGTCAACCAAATCGCAAGGAAGAGTGACTTGCGCCATCATAGAAACAAGGCGTTGCGTGTATGGAAAGGAAGTTTATGCAAAATTTAAAATCTATGGTCAATTTGTTCTTGAGAAATCGTGTGGCCAGAGAGGCAGAAATAAAAATTTTTCAGCCCTTCAAGTGATAGATTTCGCTGGCGCTCATCCAATAGTACATTTTATGACCTGTAGTAATATTTTACTCTCGGTAACTAAGTAGAATTCTTGCAATACATATTATACAATATTTCTACCCTAAAATAAGGAAATAAACAGAAGTAATTTAAAGTATCAATGGGATCTACTTACACGAATCTTCAAATTTCTAAAATACTATCAGTTACCCGCATCCTCGCCCGCAATTTCCTGTTGAAAACAGGACACACAATATTCACATATGATTTTTCTATGACATTTCAAACGCTCCTGAGATAGTCACTAAAAGCTATTCCAATCTCCTGAACCATTTAAATTTAATTATTTTTAATAGTTTTTTTGGACCCTGAAGTCGTAGAGTGAAACAGTTTTTATTTGAATTTCTCTCCAACATTCCATGATTAAATTGCTCCGACGATTTGAGTAACAATTGAACTATTTTAGGCCAGTGTGGAGGAATCCTTAAACAGAAGACAATAACAATTAAAGATGTAATGGTGATATAGTACATAATAATATGCGGTATTCTGTGCAGTTTAGGAATGGTATCTTAGATACATATTATGTTGGTGTCCATGTTAATGTTATTAAGCAACTCTATGCTTCCAAGACTATAGATAGCAATACTTTTCAAAAGGTACTTAAATTAATTAAACAAAAGATTGTGTTGTAATATTATAATGTTTACATGAAACAGTTGATTAATTTATGACAGGTTCTATTAATAAATAAAATGTATTTGCTGCAATGCATTTCTTATGGAAATTTTAACAACTTAATATTTAATATATTTAATATATTTAATATATATATATATATATATATATATAAAAACATTGAATCGCAAAAAGTACTTGCTCCGCCGGGACTCGAACCCGGATCTCTCACTTGCCGGGTGAATGTGCTACCATTACACCACAGAGCCCTCACTTTTTACGATTCAATTATATTGTATTTGGCCGTTTCTTTCACATATGTGTTTAAATAACCAAACTAACTTCCGATCATATGTTAGTTTGGTTATTTAAACACATATGTGAAAGAAACGGCCAAATACAATATAATTGAATCGTACAAAGTGAGGGCTCTGTGGTGTAATGGTAGCACATTCACCCGGCAAGTGAGAGATCCGGGTTCGAGTCCCGTCGGAGCAAGTACTTTTTGCGATTCAATGTTTATTGAAATAAATTAAATTCGGCTATTGCCATTTATACAAATTTAATTAATGTAAATAGAAGTCATTTGACAGGTATTTGGTCTTCCGATCATATGTTAGTTTGGTTATTTAAACACATATGTGAAAGAAACGGCCAAATACAAAATAATTGAATCGTAAAAAGTGAGGGCTCTGTGGTGTAATGGTAGCACATTCACCCGGCAAGTGAGAGATCCGGGTTCGAGTCCCGGCGGAGCAACTACTTTTTGCGATTCAATGTTTATTGAAATAAATTAAATTCGGCTATTGCCATTTATACAAATTTAATTAATGTATATATATATATATATATATATATATATATATATATATATATATACTTTGGGTTTCAAGATCTCACTGGGTCAAAAGGCGTCTACTACCAGCACTTGTAATCTACCTCCGGTCTAAGGCATTTAAAGTGTTAGTAACAGTTTTGTCCCAACGAAGAAAATGTATCGTACAACTAAAACGTCTCTGCGGTCAATATGACTCTGTTCCAGTCGTTTAAATGTATTCCCGGTTTAATTTATTTACGGTTCCACAGTTATATTATGATTACAAAGAAAATTATTACATATTTTGGTTGATTATATGAGTTGATTTTAATGTATTCACTGATCAAGAAATATGTATAAGGGCATACACTCAGTTGTGTGAGTCGGTAGATATACTCATTGAGTACGAAAGGCCTCACAAAAGTAAAAACTTTATATTATTGGAGAGTTTGTTTAAATTAATATATAATTTCCAATAAGACAAGAGCTTCAAGAATGTACAGTAATAATGCCATACACAATGTCACGAGAGCTAACCAGATTCAATTAACTTACGTGCAAACATGTAAAGCTTTTTAAAACGACATAGCATTTATAACAGCGTGTATAAGTTATTTATAATATTTCCATTGAATTAGATGATTGAATAATCTTTGGTGAAATTTATATTTAGAATTAGATAACAATAGTTTTATAATTTTATTTTAAATGAAACTTAAATAAAATTTAAAATTAGATAATATTCTTTGTAATCTGCATTACACTAATGATCAAGGACTTAACAATAATTTAATATTTTCTCAAATTTAAATGTAAACAGATGTTTCTGTCTGTTTGATAAACTTTAGCTGGAAGTGTTAACAGCTGTTAAGTTACAGTTCACATTGTATTACGTGTCGTAGCGCGGTCTGCTGGATCCATTTTAAAACATTCCAAAATCTACAAAAATGTATAAATAAAAAGTGAATTAAATAAGAGAAATTGTACCGAATTGTAAATCAAAACCATTCTTGAATACAACTTGAAGACACACAAAACTTTGATTCAAATCGATTCAGTCGTGTAAGAAATGTTCATATATATATATATATATATATATATATATATATATATATATATATATATATATATATATATATATCGGAAAATCACAATACTTTTTGTGATTCAATGTTTATTGAAATTATATATATCTAATTTCAATCATTGAATCAAAAAAGTATTGTGATTTTACGATTCAATATAATACAATATAAGTCTTCCGATCATATGTTAGTTTGGTTATTTAAACGCATATGTGACAGATACGGCCAAATACAATATAATTGAATCGTAAAAAGTAAGGGCTCCGTGGTGTAATAGTAGCATATTCACCCGCCAAGTGAGAGATCCGGGTTCGAGTCCCAGCGGAACGAGTACTTTTTTTGATTCAATGTTTATTGAAATTAAATTAGGCTATTGCCATTTGTATAAATTTAATATATCTAGATATATATATATATATAATTTCAATAAACATTGAATCCCAAAAAGTATTGTGATTTTACGATTCAATATAAGTCTTCCGATCATATGTTAGTTTGGTTATTTAAACGCATATGTGACAGATACGGCCAAATACAATATAATTGAATCGTAAAAAGTAAGGGCTCCGTGGTGTAATAGTAGCATATTCACCCGCCAAGTGAGAGATCCGGGTTCGAGTCCCAGCGGAACAAGTATTTTTTTTTATTCAATGTTTATTGAAATTAAATTAGGCTATTGCCATTTATACAAATTTAATATATATATTAAATTTGTATAAATGGCAATTTGGATTTATATATAACACTACTAGTGATATGAGGCTAACCGAGATACGAGCTCAGCTAATAACTATAAATTTTAAATATAACCATTGCAATTTTACATTTAAGAAAATTATAGATCCTTGGAAATATATTTACATTTTACGTATTTTTATCAAAACTTTTTAGTCTGAAAATAAAATAAAGTTCATTTTAAAAATGAAATTATGATGATTTTCCATTTACATTTTTGTAAGTTATAATAAAAATTTATCAAAAAGTAATTAATCCGTGAATGGTTGTGTCAGATTCAGGCTCTTGGTTTGATAGTTGACACATAACAAGATTTACACGGCCCATTGCATACTCCGATCCTGCTTATTGATTAAGCTAAACGTCATTTGATATGCAATGGCCTAATGTTCTGATTGAACTGTATGTTTTCAGAGACAACTTTTATATTTCAGCAGTAACCTAATATTATACTAAATGCATATTAATTTAATTTTAAGAAGTCATATTTAAATATTATCTCAAATATATTGTATCAGAACACAACCGACATATTCTTGCAAAGGATACTCATATGAAAAAGAAATTAAAAACGTAATATAGATGCAAAATGCGTTCCATATTATACGTTGCTTTAACAAAGCCTCAAACGGCAAAGAAGAGGATATTCAACTTCAGCGTGACATTCGCCATAGCGCCAATTTCATCCGGGTACTAGTTTGTTGCCTTGCCGAGACAAACCTGATCATCAAGATCAAGATAAAGAGTATGTAAACAATCATTATTTGATGCTAGATCAAACACTTCCCTGACCGGGTTTACATCCATACTGTATGCAAATATCTGGATTAAGAATCAAAATTACTGTTATCTTCATTTCAGTCTCAGAAAAAAAGTATCAAACCTAAAAACCTTTTATGCCCTTATTTACGATACTATAGATATGGGAGATCCCATTTAATATATGAACTAATATTCTTAATATCGCTTTTCAGTATTTTCCGTTTGGGGGGGGGGGGGGGTTACAGACAAAAGTCTTGCAATGTTTTGAATTTTGTCTTATAACTTTATAATAGCTTGCAGTTACAATATTTAAACAATATACAACAAAAGTTAAAAGCGTTTCGATGCGGTCTAATAATGTTTAAAACGAGTCATTAACCATGATCTTACCATCAATAGTAATATTATAAAAATGTTTTAAGCTCTACTATTTTCTTGCTGGGTAAAACTAAAGGTCGCTTGACTAAAGATAGCTCTTAGTTGTCCGCTCTGAATTGCACTACCAGGTAAATCTTGATTGTAAAGGATTTTTGTCGGTTCGGTCATTCTAGTTTTTTAAAAACATGAAACGGCCCGCCCAGAGACTAAGATCTACTGATTCAGCACCGCCATATTTGTTATGTGCTGACTGGTAAAGTAAGAAGACTGCATTTTTACCGCCTCACATAATGCAAAAATTCACTTTGTATATTTATTGCAATACACAAATTCTTTATTAAATTCAAATGTTATTAAACTGTTACTAAATTCATTATATAATTAAAAATACATTATTTTCTTATCGATTAAACGTAATCACGAAATGTGGTATTGACTAAAAAAAACATGCCACTGGCTCAGAGAACCACTTTAAAATACATTACCGAGTCCAAAAGCCTTCATAAATTATTCAAATGTTTATATCAATTCCGGAGTGGGCTTATAATGTTAATTTTGCATAGTTAACATCTAGCAGAAAAAAACATGTATTTAACAAAAGAAAAAACCTAACATTGACTAATTAATTATTGATTGATTATTATTAATATAGGTTATATTTGTTTTGTAATAAAATAAATACATCCAGAACTAAAATTAAAGATCAATATAAATATACATATACTATTTCAGCTTTATATATATATATATATATATATATATATATATATATATATATATATATATATATATAAATTCGCACAAAATATTACACACTATTTACTTACGAATTATAAATTAAATATAAGCGATTTAATTTAAAATAATTCTGATATGATCCCGATAAAAATTAAATTACATATAAACTACCGTATTAGGTCAAAAAACCAGGATTTTCTTCAACTTATATTTGGCAAGTATCGCCAAAAATGTGTTCTCATAAACACAATTTCAAGAAATAAAAACTCTAAAGTAAAAATATAAACAATATTATGAGGAATATCCAAGCTTCAAAGTTAAATCACTGCAAAAAAGCGGAATTCACAAAAGCCTTTTGCTGTGAGAGCTTTTCTAAGAAAACCTCTAACACCTTACCAGTTAATTTTGTTCAAACAGTGATTGCTCATTTATAGCTTAGGAAAGCGTAATTTTTAAGCTTCGATGGTTCATTTTTTTGCTTCAATGTTGAGTTAATTTAATTACAGTTAAACTCAGCATATGCCCAGTAAAATTTAACAACACAAGTATTGCCAGTTTTAATTTATCAATAGTTATTAAAGAGATATTAAGAGGGTTAGTCTTAGGTAAATAAAACATTAGTAACATAACTATCAACAAACACTTTTATTGTATCAAAATATATTATAAGATGAATAGTCGGAACAATTTATAAAACTATTTATTTCAGTTAAGATTGGGGATACATGGAACCTATTGCATAAACTGATAAACCCGAAAATTAAATTAACTAAATGTTTATGGAAACTAAATTAGTTCTTGTACCACATCTATCACAAAAACGCATTTACTTCATGTACTACCTAAAAAGCAGCTTCATTTCATTTGGAGGCGTACGGTATGTGAAACAAAATGATCAAATAAAATTGAGATTAGAACGCTTAATCCTAACGATTCAAGAAATATTTATTGGAGTTATTAATATATCCCTAAACCTATTTAAACTTTTTCTATCATTATTTATTATTTCATTGTGATCTGGATATTAAGCCAACATTAGTATCCAAAGAAACAATCTTTACTTATTTGTGACACATTTTGAATCTCCTAAGTGACAGATTCAATGACAATATCCTGTTTTAAAGATGTTTGAAAATTAAAGCTTCAAACAACAAACCAACTTCAAACATAACCATAACGATACCACTACTAAACATAAACTAAATATAAGGATGTTCGTTCCACCTATGAATCCCTTTGGCAGTTCTTTGTGTTTTTTGTTTCTTATAGTAACTTTTCTCCTTCCGATAATTCTGAACATTCATTTCAAAACGATGTTTAAGACCATATTCGCCGTAAAATATTTCAAATAAACGAATTATAAATATTATTAATTTTACATTTATAGTATACTATTATTCTACGGATTATAACAGTTCTGCAAAGTTTCATAAGTGGGTAGATATGTCACACTGTGTAAGCTGTTGAATATTCTTAAGCATGAACAAACACAAATAAAATAAAAGTCATGTTAATAATCGACTTGTTCAGCAGCTTATTTAGAAATGTATATCAGGTGCATTAAAAATGTAATTGCTATAATAATTCTTTACAGAAATTGTATTCTGTTGCCGCCCCAAAAATTTAAGTACAAGTATTACTATTATTATTTTCATTGTATATTTAATTAAAATTTGCATTAATATTTGCTACCATCTGTTTTTTACTATGAACTAAACACACGACAGTTTAGTTATCATTTTCTAACCAATTAGAAGCTTTTTTAAGCGAAATGCAAATAAACTATACACTCAATCTAAGTTTATTAAAGCATTGGATGGATTGGTGTATTAAAATATGGTGAAAGAGGTGAGTGACAAGCTAGAATCATTAGAAGTAACAGTGGGTGAGTTCAAGTATCAGACCGAAGAAAATATTAATATCTTGAAAGCGACGTGTAAAAATAAATATAAAATTTGATAAACAATATGTGGCATATTAATGCCACATATTACACATCCAACCCTGTTTTAATTATACAAACGGGGTTGGAAATTCTTCAGCTACAACAATCTGTCAAGTAACATCTAAAATGACAATAGATCCGAAAGTCGTTGAGGGAAGTCTACCAGAATACTATGGACGGCTTGAACAATGCCCAAGACATTTAGTTCAGAAATGTCGAGCGCTCTTGGAAACAACTAATTTGTTTCAAGACATCCGTTGAGATGGTAAGTCATCAGTTAAACGGATCTGCTGCTAGTTGGTGGCAAAATATAAGCTGATTGAATTTTGATTAAGAAGATTTTCAGAAAATATTTTTCATAAGGTTTTGACTTTGAGTATGTGAGAGTTGCTGCATAGAAAAAGTTTTGACCTAGGTACAAACAACCGGAAAGAAAGCAAGTCACTTTTTCATTAAAAAATGTACAAGAGATTCCATACGGAAGAGGTCAATTGTGACGAGTCTGTGACATATATTTCAGAGCTATTGATGACAAGATAAGATCTTTGGTAAAATTTGCTAGCCAGGAATCAATCGCTGAACTGAGAGACACCGTACGACGCCTCGAAGAAGACGATATTACAAGAGTTAAGTCAAGTGTGACCAAAGTTCCTGTGGGAGAGTATTACAAATATAGGAAACTACAAACTGCGGAAAACTAAATTCTGCCTATCCTGGTTACGGGAGGGATCAAACCGAGTATTAAAAGAAATCCAGTCAGAAGCAAGTATCTTGAAGAACAGAAAAATAGAATAGCTATTTTTGTGTTCAATAATTATATAGATGCTTTAATAATTGTTGCATAACTTTTTTTTAGATGGATCTTTAATCGAGAAAAAACTATATTGATCTTTTGGTAGGTTTTTATTTTACTACGCAGTTTTATTCAGTTTAGTGTAATAAGGTAACAGTTATGGTAAATTTTAGGAAAAAAAGACGTAAAACTGGATGTCAGATTCACGTTAAACTGAAATAATAGTTCATAGCACAGACTTTTAGGGCGGGAATAATTCTCCAGTTTAATTTGAAATAAATTCACCAAGCAAAACTAGGTCAATCGAGGTTAAGCCAAGTTATGGTTTATCGATCTGATCAGGACATTCTTTATTTTAGAGACTGAAACTAATCATTCCTGTTTTAACAAATTCTAATCCTTAACATTCTCCTAGCCTTTACTAAGCAGTAACACGATACAAAAGGTTACACATCATATTGACATAACGAGCCAAGTACGAGATAATATTAACTTATGCATTATTTTTCTCATTATGAATCACAGTTTCTTAAGTTCTGATAAACATTTAGCGCCATTATATTTATTGGTTCGTTTGAAAAACAAGTGTCCTTTATAAGTAAGAATTATATTCCTATTAACAAACTAATACATTTATTTGAGTATTGCGTAATAAATTAGTTTGGCAGCTCTTAATTTAGTTCATTAAATGTTATAGAAACCATTTGAAATACGTCGTATAGATATATACTTATATTTTATTTGCACTAGTACTCTTATAATTTTCGTATTCAAATTCATTTTACATATACATCAAAAAATAATTTACAAAAAACATTTGCCTATTTTAGTAGTGTGTGGCAGTTTAATTTCATTTAGTACTTAATTTGTGTACTCCAGAAGACTACTCGAATTTGCTTACAAGCCATACAACACGCTTCTTTTAATAAAGGCGTCAGAAGGCCTTATACAGAACGTGGTGAATACATACATAGTAAGCAGTTCTTCCATCCTTTTATAGAATACTCCCGGTTAGAATGTTTCTTATTTGTGAATCATTGTACTGTTGTGTGATAATAATGGTTAGTTTTAATATTATTAAAAGTTTTCAGATTTTCATTGCATAAAATTCTTTTTTAGTAAACATTAACGTAAAAATTTATTCAGAACATGTAGTTAATTTTTATTATAATGTATGTTATTATAAATCTTAAATATTATGTTTGACACACGTATTAGCTAATTTATAATATATATTTTTTAAGTTATGTCGACACCAATTTTAATATTGGATTTTTGTAAATTTAATTGCAATACTTAATAGTATTAGGAACTCTTATACTTAAGTATTACATAATTTTATGGAGGGCTTATAAATACTATTTATGATTGTAATCAACAAGATAAATTACAGTAATATAATTTAGTACGTCGAACACAGAGAATCGTGATTTGCAACGTTATTATATCATACCCAGTTTTTAAATACACACAAAAATGGAAATATAGTACAAATATAAAATATTATAAGTGGTCATTTCCTTTAGATTGTGATTGTATTCTCACTGCAATTGTCTAAGACCCCGTTCTCAAATACGATTTTTTGTTAGTTCTATTTATCTCTTAAAATAATTAGTATTTTTTATGTCTAGAACTTAATGGGACAAATTATAAATTTCGCACATCATTAAAACCTATGAAAAGCCAACGAGTTTACTTCTTCCATTTTCCATTTAGGATATGAGGTTTTTGTATTTGATAACATAGCCTAAGAATCTTTTTAGCTATTCAGTGGTGAATAACCGTGAAGCAGTCGTTTTGGAAGATTCAGGGTTATATAATCGTGAAGGCAAAATTAATTCCGCTCTTTAAGACTGTCTGGTTAATATTTGACCGCCTTTATATCTCCTCATGAAGCATGTGTATGTCTGTACAATCCAGGAAATGGTCATTAAAGTCCTCGACCATCTATAACTATTTTTATTTCCAGTCCGAATTGTTCTCAGTCTGCGTGACCACAATGACATCTTCATTACTTGCGAGTTTTCATGGCTCAGATAGGTAATAAACAATAATGGTTATTACACACTGGTTTGTGGGATTTAAGTTTCCAAAAACTACTTCTGGTCGTTACTTAAGTCATTGGTTATGTTGCAGACCCAATTTCCAGCATAAAGAAACGCTTGAGAAGTCTCAGTCCTACAGTTATCAAAATCCCTCAGAGTCATCAATACACAGCGAACCTCAGCCCATTTTATCTCAGATTGTGAGCGACAAATAAATTAAATAAAATATATTGTAAAAACATATGTTTTAATTTTATTAACTAAATATATCTTGATTGTGTATAATTTAGTTATTGAATTACCTATAGGTTAATTATTTCAATTATATTAAACTAAATCTATTAAAACTTTTTACCTTAAAAGTTTCAAAATAAATAAATTTAAGAATATTATTTATTTGTTGTCTTTTTTAAACCAAGGTTATTCCGGATCAAATTTTAGAATAAAATATATTTTATTTTATAAAGAATTAAACCTATGAACACACACACACACACACACACACACACACGTTAATTTTAAAAATTACGTAGAATTCCTCATTTAACTTAATCATTATAGTCCAGTTACATAGCTATGAAACAAAGAAGATGTATTATCTCTAGTATATATGAAAATTTTGGTCCCAAATGATATATATATATATGTGTGTGTGTGTGTGTGTGTGTGTGTGTGTGTGTGTGTGTGTGTGTGTGTGTGTGTGTGTGTGTGTGTGTGTGTGTGTGTAAACCAATTATGTATTATACACAGCAACATCGATTCTGTTGTTAACACTCAAGGAATATCATAGTAGTACCCAGGAGCTGCTGGATCCACTAATGTTAAGATAATTCAGTAAAATAAGAGGTAATAAACTTTACATACTAGACCAGATCTAATCATCCCTTCTTCCAGGATAGCATGGAGGAGAAAGCCGCCACTGCCCACATCGTGGGAGCGGTAGCATGAGATCGAGGTAGGATACGTCCTCAGTCCCTTATACTGGCCCATCCTAAATATCCTGTCCACCCAGAATTCTGGATAATAGTTCAATAATTTTTTAATCAGGTTCATTTGGCACAAAACAAAACTAACGGATTTATGGGGTTTGGCTAAAGAGAAATTACTATAGACAGACAAACAAATGTTCAAGTGAACATTACACATTTTTTGTCATGTTAGAAAAAAACTAGATAGCTATATTATTAACAATTTTCTATTTCTGCTTAGTTTATTTTAAGCAACTTTTGAAATTTTCATTCTAATTTCTTATTAGTCCATGACATAAGTTTGGATATCGCAATTGTACAAAATTTTAGAGGGAGGAAAGTGATAATACAAACAAAACTTAACTCGGAGAAACAAGTATGAGTGCCATGTGATACATTTCCTGGTTTAACTCAATAACATTAAAAATAAGCTGAAACTGAAAATTGTGTAAAACATAAAATGTGTTAATTTTTGGTTTTGTTATTAAACCAACGAATTTAGTAGGGATAAATCTCATTAAGATGATTAAATTCCTACGCATACAGTACATTCAAAAATAATTTTACCAGCTATGATATTCCTTATTTACTATTGCCTAACATATCAAATGGTGAAGTTTTATACATAATTTATGGACGTTCTGTGTGAATAATTGTTATTTTTATCTGTGTTTTTTTAATTTAATATATATGGATTAGAAATATATGTCATCAATGGATAAACTATAAATATGATTTAAGTAAAGAATACAAATAACTTTTATAATACTCCGCATTAACAGTCATCTTTAGCAAGTCTCATACGAGTCTACTCCTTAATTTATTACGTGCTTTTATTCAATAATGAAGTACTATTTTAGGTTAGATTTTGAATGTTTTTATAACTCAATATTTAAGACTGTTAGTTTAAGTAGAATGATCATGAACGATCTTCGACTTGCACGTTTATTAACTTATATATGGTATGTTTTAACGTTTTATTATTCTTCTTACATCCGTGGCGCTGGTCTAAGCCCACGCCCAAATTAGCGCTTGACCAGGTACCTCGTCTCTCTCTGATTGGTTATTATTACAACTATTAATTTTCACGCACAAGACGCTACACTCAACATCATTACTTGATGTTATTAATTACAATTTTTACTGTTGTCTTTAATGGTTGATTACTTAGGACAAGAAGAAGAGAAATCTCTTATTGCACTTAACTCTAAAAGGACTTTTACACTGTCACCGGAGTGAAAGGATATTTGTGGCGGATATTGGGGATAAGGGCTGCATCCTTTTGAGATGCCATATTACATGCAGTATGGAGAGAGCACAATCTCAGATATGTATCTAAAAAGAAGGGAAAGATAGCTCTGTTCCAGCTTCTTGAAATCAAGCTAACAGGGAAGATAATACATACATATATATATATATATATATATATATATATATATATATATATATATATATATATATATATATATATATATATATATATATATATATATATTGTACCGATTATAACATTAGAGTAACTAGTTGGGGCATATTTTGTTATTTTTTTCCTGCAATTACCCGTGGAAAACAGGCTCCGTGAAACAATGTAAAAATTTTTTTTATTTTGTATTCGCTCATCGTCGGTACTCTCGAATCACGTGACCGCGGCGCGTGGCTTGAGGGAGACCGGGGGTGACGTCTTGGTTTTGTCAGTTAAATCAAACATTACTACATACGTAACCTGTTTGTCGAGATTCTGCTTCCTCGGTAAGGTATTAGACTGTGACTAGTGACCAGTTCAGAGTTAACCTACAAACCGAAAACTTGTGCCCTATACGGCTACACTCACGTATCTTGACTGTACTGAAACTTACCGAGTAAGTAAACTGCTGCATATTATAATTAATTTGTACGTTGAATTTCACCCTTTAGAATTTACTAGGTGCCCGGTTATTTGATGTGAACCACCTTAAAAATGTAATACTTTGCCCTTTTATAAAAATCTGCTCTATATCGCGTAATATTGTCGTAGCTATTTGGTAATCTGTTGTTGTCTGTTCATAGGTACTTTCAAGAAACATTTTGTTGTAGGAGTATAAAATTAAAATATACTCAATAAAGTAAAGTGAGAACGAATCTATATATGGTAATATATAAATATATCGAAGCGCCAAACAAGAAAGTGAGGAGAGCAGAAATTCATTAGAAGTATCTAAATTGAGTGAAAGGATAAATATTTTTGTTTATTTGAATTTAATAAATCTTTTTTGAAAAGATCTTTTAATTTCATTTTTATTTTGATCAATTAAAAAAAGCTTGGAAGTGTTAAAATTATAGTTAAAATTTTTATTATAAAAAAAACCTTTTATTTGCAGAAGAAGTTTCGTTTTCTTTCTTTTAGCAAGTAAAATTCCACCACGTAATTCATTTTATACTGACCTTTCGGTATAATATATATGTATAAACCAATCCATTTACCATGATATCCCGACATTTGCGTCTTACTTTCAGGTATAAATCAGCTACAAATGAACTCTCTTGGAGCAAAGCTCTAAGTAATTAATGATTTATCTAACGTTGACTTTTTAATTTAGTTGAATAAAATTTGTTCTTACAAATTGCATCACATTCAATGTGGTTGCAACTTTCAGGTTTGTACTTTTGTGGTTTAATAACTCCTCAATATTAGTTAAGTGTTACAGTCCGGTTGCTCAAATCCAAACATAATTTCCTCGCAGAATTTATAAATTGATATTAACAATTTTCACGTTTAATATAAAAATGTATATTTAAAAATAGCTTTATATTTAACTGACAATATGTAAAATATTTCTTCAAATTTAGGATTTGTAGTAAAAATAGTAATAGGCAGCGAACTTTCAAAGAGCTAAAAGAATATCTTTGTTACTTAAAACTGTTTCAGTATATATTTATTGAATATGTTCAATATATCTTTCCAACCAAATAATGAAATATTTTGTGTTTAATCTCGACGAGAATAAACATTGCAATTAATAATACTGTTTTAAAATATCATATCATAAATATATATAAATGTACATAAAATATTATAAAATAACGTTTAATACACATAATTGTTTAAAGAGACTTTAATACAATATTTGAAGTTAAATGTTACATATGACTTTTTAAGTCACGCTCGAGACTTGAGTTCAGTTACAAATGGGGTCAGCAGTCCAGAGCAGATGTCCAGGACAGCTGCCGCTACAAGGATATCGTCAAATTTCTACAGTATGCCTACATTGTCTTATTTTTTATGACACGTGTTTTTACTTAGGTACACACTATGTTTATTTTATCACTCTAACTACTTTTTATTCAGTTTTCTCAGTAAAATTATGACATCCTTGAAAACGATATGCCTTAAAGTATAAAATGCGATTATCGGAGTACCATTTCCAACGCATATAGTATTGTAGTAACTTAGAGAAAGTACATACATCGATGTATAGAAATTCCATATCATATATTGTATATATATATAAAATAGTAATAATATAACAAGATGTGTGATACGATTGTTAGTTTCAAAACAATAGACTTTCAACAAGAGGACTTATGCTGTATAACTGAGTAATCACAACCAAGTGAACTAAGTGAGTTAAAGATAGATAGCTGTTCAAAGTTTCCAGGAGACAGAAACCAGTCGGATTTAGACAAAAAACTCCTTTCCTGTAAATGTTTTATGTAATTTATCGTGAGTTACAACATAAATTTTATGGCTTGAGATTCACTTTATATTGCTAAAATGTTCCTTTTGATGGCATCTTCCTATTCTTTTGATGTTATTTTTCTAAAGATTAAGGAATCCAAAGAGAAGAACATATTTTGAAATATTAATATGTCATTCCACTAATTATCTTTGTTAGGCAGTTATTATTTGTAGTAGGTATTATTAATTCTGTAAGACATATTCATATCAATAATTCTTCAATAACTAATTATAATAACTAATTGTAATAATTTTTCTTTTTGTATTCTCTTGGATTATTTTCTAAATCATCAACCCAAGCTTAGCAAAGCCCAAAGAGTATTATACATTGAATTTAAAACATTTCAACGAACTTGTCTGTATTACGATTATCTATATTACGTCTGTAAGACAATGTCTGTATTACGATATTTCGTAAACCCAAATAGTTATTTACTTAAAAAATTTGTATACCGAAAGATGTATCCTTGGATATTTCAAAATTTAATACTTGACCTTCTATCAATTTATCTATTAATAAAACTATTGCTATCGTGTTGGTCTAATTATTTATTTTTTAAACAGTTACCTTCTATAAGTGAGGAACTATACAGCTCACTTATAGGACATAATATCTTATCTGTAATGTGTTTTAAATGTTTAATTCTGATTTCGACATATCCAGGAGAGTGGCAGACTACTTTTCTGTACAGGGAGGAAGGCAAGTACTACATGGAGTGACCACACAATGAAAGATCGTTTTTAATTAATTTAGGTAACGTTGGTGGAGAATTTAGAGTAAGGCCAGTCTTCCTATCGTTTTTCGCAGTGTTACCTTGGGTCCTGGAATCCGGTTTCCGATTATTTTTAAAGCATGTAGTGCTAGTCACAAAATATCTTCCTGCATTTCATTTCTTTTATCCCCGGAGGCTTTTGAAATATATGATGTACAAAATTCCTCAGTTACGTTATTTTTATACACGTGATGTAGGAAAAATTGAAATGAAATAGCAATGAACCTACAATTTATATTTGCTAGATAAATGACGGTTCAGTATGGTTATTCTATCCAATCCCATGAGCCTAAACTGACTAAATAGTGTTATCAATCAGAATAAAGAACCGAAGTTCATAGCTTCTTAGTGAAAGCACTAGTGATGTAATAGGCCTACATTTCAATTAAGAAACAAGACACTTGATATATTCAGTTTCTAATTGGATTACAATATAGTATTTTAACTAAAATGTGACATGGTATAGAATAACAAGATCGAAATACATCGTTATGTGTTACATTTATATAGGTCTACGTTTTTAGGATTAATAGATCATGTACTTCGTATGTCATAAGTCATAACGTCAAGCATACACATAATATTGAACCATAAAAAGGCGAAGCCACAATCTAAATTGACAACAGAACAAGTTGTGCATCGCAGAGGCTTCTTGTTTATCGGATTGTATTTATTATATGGTATTAACTAAGTTATATTATTATCAATATTTTCAAAAATGAATTAAATGAAATCCAAATGAAAAAATACCTCGTTGCTTAAGAACTATTTTGTAAAGAAGTAGCAAAATAGCGTAAAAAATAATAAACAGGGACAATTTCAAAATGTAAATATATATATTTATTTATTATTTTAAAAGTTAAAAATATTGTTACCTTTTTGTATTTTGATTAAATTTGTTTTTATTTAAATAAACGTCTTTTATATTATTACAGTAACTACATATGCTTTTCTTGAAATATAAAGCCCTAAAAATAGTAAAATGCTAATATTGGTGTGATTGATTTTTAAATTTATGAATTCCATGTAGTAAGTCCAGACTGGAGAGAATTAACTAAAGAAGTTCACTTCACAAAACCATGCGCGCCACAAAACAATACTGTACGTACCAACAGACGTGAGACACCATTTTATTGATAGCCAAAAATATATAAAACAGTAAAAGTTATTTACAATTATATATGCTGCGTTCTTAAAAATTCCTTAAAGAAGAGGGCAGATTCCAATCCTCAACACGTCGTGTTCTCTTTTTTCAACGTATACCAATTTATTACAATATGTGAAAATCCAAAAATGTTTAAAATTTTTCATTACCTTTCAAAAGACTTTAAATAAAACCTAAATGCATTACTTAAGATATTAAACACGTAGTTTTATTATTTTCCGATACCTGTAATATTACAATATAAAAATTAACGAAAGAATTGTATTTTGCTATAAGAATAAATCAGCTTCTTTAAAAACTGGATTAGCTGTACAGTTACATTGTTACAGTTTAAATCGTATCATAAACAGGAATTTAATATCGTAATTTGTAATAATATAAAAAATGTATTATACAAGTTACGTATATTTTTAATTTCCCTTTTCCTCTAACCAAGTAACTTAAAATTAAAATTTGTCTGCTGGGGTACAACCTATTTGCATAAACGTGTTAAGTTTAAATAGCACATCTGTTACTATTAAATAGTTTGTCGAAGACTGGATTGATAGAGTGTTTTAATTTCTAGAAATAATTAAAAAATAAATTGGAACGTATATTGTTTAATTGAGTTACTGACCACCAACTGTAAAGAGTAATGCAGTATTGGAGAAGTATTATCAAAATAAATAATGTGGTAAATTAGATAAAACTCGATGTAAACCAAAAGCTTAAAAGTTTATAGAAGACAGAAACAAGTCGACTTAGCCAAAAACCTTTTCTGTAAATATTTGATGTGATTTATCAAGGAATCACAAGTCGTGTTATTGGCTTGAGCTTCTATTAATCACTGGAGTTACAAAATACATCTTTGTTTTTTCTCTGATTTTATGTTTCTAAAGATTAAGGATAGCCAAAGAGCATACAGTAATCACCGTAATTATCGTAATTGTTAGATAATTATTATTAATAGTAGGATATTATTGAGTGCCAAAATAATAAAATCTAGTATGGATAAATAATTTACAAAAATCAAAGGATTAGGTTTAGCAAAGTGTTAAAAATACGCCTTGGATTGATCGTAGAATGTATAGTTATCACAGTTGCATACAATAAACAGAATACTTATTAGAAAACTTTTTTAAAAAGGTAAGGGCAGTGATGAAAAAGGGTTTTATAAGAAAATTACACGGACCTTCTGATTACTAAACGGAGGCAGTCAACTTAGAACATGTAACACTATACGTGTTATTCTCCTTTTTATCCACGTGGCATGCCTTAAATTAAAATTGAGTTACATTATTTATTACATTAGTAAAACTCTTCAGTGTTATTTATTAATCAAGGCAACTACACCACAAAGGATGTCCTGATGTAAGTACCATTACAAAGTAAGTATACACAATATAAAGATAAAGTCATATGAAACAAGTAAACAGTTTATTAGTCCACAGAGTCCTCAGTAGTCAGTACGACTTTATTTTGAGATCGTACACTCGCACTTACAGGTAGGGTTCTTTATCGCCTTCCCTCATTTAGTGTATTTATATACTTAAAACCTTATTCTCCAAATAGTATTTTTATTACTTTACTGAAATATCAACTGTTACTAAATATCATAGTTGATTTTATCGTTAGTAACAACGTTTTTAAATTTATGTTATCCTACAATACAATAGTTAAAAAACAAGTAACTTTCCAAAGATATTTTTATATAATGTAACATGCATTAGATCTGTATTTAGCGGTTCGGAAAGAATATTTTTTTATTACACCTCTCCATCTTAGCCTTGATAAAACAGCAGAAACAAAGCAATTTCTAGAGCTGGTGATTGTATATTTTTCTGTGGTAACTAAAGTAATTAATTTTTAATTCTGTTCCTATCCAGGATTATGGTCATAGTAGATAACCAAACCAGAGTTCTAAGGCTATCTGGTATAATAATCAAAATTTGTACAACCGCAAACATTATTGATTTCAACCTTTACCACTTTTGTGCATGCAGTGATCAAAAAATGTTTGGAATTAATTGGTATCTAACTGACACAAGAGTACATTATATAGTAAAATGGGTTTATCCCTAAAACACACACACACACACACACACACATATATATATATATATATATATATATATATATATATATTCTGAAAGCATAGGCAGAATATATAGTTTCCTGTACCACAGTGTTTGTAAGAACAGAGATAGTTTCAAACTAATGTGTATCAAATGAATGGAATTAAGAGAATCATAGTTTTAAAATGAAAAACAATTCAAAACATGAGCATAAGGTTGACAAATGATTACCGACAGTACTAAACTGATAGGCTTCCTCGAGTTTTACTTCAGACCTCTATAAGAATAAGACATTTTATAGGGGCTGAAGTAACATAATCCCCAAAGGAAATCAATAACGTATATAAAATACTAGTAACATAAAATACCAAACTTATTCTGGGTAGAATACACACCAAATGAAACAAGTCTTCACAATAATCAAGTGGCAGAATATTATATTCAACATACGATAAAAAAACCCTTGATTAATCCACGCTGAACAACTGTCATGTTCAGAATGTCAGTAATACTGCTAGCCGTCAAAACCTCGATTAAATAAGGAACAAATTTATATGATATGTTTGTATAACTTATACTGTTTATGAAAGTGAATTTGGCAGAAGGTAAATAGATATTGCTTTCATTTATGTATGTCTTATATTGTTGGCAATACAATTGAATTTGTATATATGGCCTTAGATAAAATTATAAATGTTATGGTTATATTCTTTATACGTGTGAGCCAGATGCCCTAGACGTATATTACGGGAACGAATAGAGCTAAAATAGAGAAATAATATCTAAGCCTCCTAAATCAGAATCATGGAATTTATTAAAAATACTTTCATCCAATTTAAGGAACAAGATGTGCCAAAAGTGGAAATCATAGGTTCAAATCTCAAATATTTTAATTTAAACTTATTACGTATGGCACATTGTTTCAAACATCTGTTTGGAAAATAATTACAGTGAAATTATTTTCAAAATATTTTAACAGTATAGAATGGCGAACCAAAATAATAAGATTTATTTTTAGACATAACTTAACTATGGTTGACAGGGTTGATTTTATGTGATTGTTGAGTTTAGCTCCAGTTCACCTTCCACCTGCACATTCTAAGAAGTGCAGCGTCTGGAATCTGACGCTACCACAGACTCTACACCAGCAATCTGAAGTTATGTTTATCTGAAGAGATTCAATAAGTCAGGAACAAATAAGCTCATAATAAACTTCTTATATCGTTTTAACATTAGAGACACAAAATGTAGTGTAATCACGTAAAGAGGTATTTTTATTGTCTCATTAGGTGAAAATGGAGCGCACTACGACGTTGTATACACGATGTCAAAGCACAATGGATTTTAAGCCAATACGATATAGCAAAACAATTGTGTAGAGACTTTCAGACACTCTTTGTTGCTTTATATAGAATCTTACCCTTGGAAAGAATATCATATCAACATAAAATTACAATTATTTTAGATGATTGTAATTAGTACGCC
Organism: Homalodisca vitripennis; assembly: GCF_021130785.1. Lineage (NCBI taxonomy): Eukaryota > Metazoa > Arthropoda > Insecta > Hemiptera > Cicadellidae > Homalodisca > Homalodisca vitripennis. The sequence goes on along the minus strand of NC_060211.1, from coordinate 131,609,125 downwards.
ATAACATTAGGTACCATGTGAATTTTAGGCCTTGGAAATGTATATCTAATAGTTCTAATAAAAGAAACTATATCACTGCTTGTGATATAGTATTTACAACAGTTATGTTTAGTAGTATAGCTCATGATTGTTGTCGTCAAACTGTATTAGCATGTCTCCACATACATGTCGTTAAGTGATATTTTGTTTTTGTCTTTGTTTATTTCGGAAAGGAAAATCATAATCAATATTAAATTTATGACATTGATTTCAATTACATTAATAACAGTTTCACTTTATTATTGACTTATGTTACCTTTGTTAATATGTACTTTTTTTTAATTCCAATAAGCTATAACAAATCTACTTCAAAATGAGCTACGCACAGGCAGCTCACTGCGTAGATAAAGGGGTATTTCCCCTTGTCTTTCATTGGTCGGAAAATTATACGATATATATTGAATTGTTTTCTAACCTCATTCCATCTTGCTTTACACTCCGTAAAATCTTCTCGTCTGGCCGGTTGTTCAAGGTGGCATAGTCTATCAACCCTCTCAGGATTTGTGTCAAAAAGTGGTTCTAAATTTTTGTAGGTTAACCTTATGTCAGTGAAGGTTTTTCTAGATATTTGAACTATTTTTTATGAGTCTCCATACAACTAACCACGACCCCTCCCCTTCCCCCCCCCCCCTAAACTGTGTACGCTCAAAGGAACCATGCTGCAAACACTTTCCTATGAGCCTGATTGAGCTCTCAACATTACTTATTTAGCCGTTTAACTTAGATTTATATTTGTAGTCTTTATAACTTGTGAATATTTGCTCTCACGAAACCGGATATTTTATTATTTGACACAAATAAGGTTCAAGTTAAACTTATTTTCTAATTAATTATGATAGTAATATACAGTATTCCTGAATAAAGTGAACCATCATTAATCTATTTTAATTTCCCCAGAAGAGTTCACTTCTTACTGATTTATACCTTCCAGTTTAACTTAACATTGGGTACACCTAAAACCAATACGTCACTTATACCAGGAATACCGGATATGGATGTCCTGCTGTGGCACATAGCTAACCACAAATTAAAAAAATATTAGTATTCAAAAATAGATCGATAGGTCTGATAGGCTATATTCGTATAAAACAATGAAGGATAATCACAGTTCGTCTTTAACAATCTTGGATATCTTGTCATCAGTCCTTACTATACCATCATCTGTAAAATTATATCTAGGTGTTCATTTATGACTTTTTTTGATGTTGTTGGTTGTAAGGCTTTAAAGCAAAATTCCCTTGAAGTATATTTCACAGAATGTCTGGGAACACGGTAATTGCTTTTAAAGCTAATTCTCATAGATTGGACGTGTCATCAAATTTTAACGAATTATGTTTTATGATTTATTTTTATTTTTTTTTTTTTTTAATTAGCTATTACCACTCTTACGGTGTGATCCTTAAATTATATACATTGTAAGTGCACAGTGTAGTCGTAATTGTTTAAAATAAAATAGCGGTACTGATTAAGGAACCGATAAAATTATAATTATGATGAATACAATCAAACCAATATAATGAATAACAATCCGTTATTACAATACCGTAAAAAATGCTATACCATTTGTTTTACATATGCCCGGGAAGTGAGACGCTACGTGGCTCAAAACAACGTATTTATTACAACGCATTATGGAATAATCCAGAAGCAAGCATAAAAGATCCAGGTAGATCATTCTGGCCTTAAAAATATTCTTTTAACCCACAGCATAGTTATTTTTGTTCAAAATTCATAAATTATTGTTGCTTTTTACAATTGTTAATTTTCTTAAATTAAAATTATGTTATTTATTGTCACATATTGTTCCTTTACCGTATGGACTAATTACATACCACCATAAGAACCCATTAAAATTATACTATGGAAAATAATATGAGTGCCATAATCTAGTAAAAGAAATTAATACTTAACTAGGAAATAAATTCATATTCCAACTGAAGATCTGCAAAATTTAAAAATCTAAATACACACACACACACACACACACACACACACACACACACACACAGTATCTGTTGTGTTCAATTTTAATACTTTACATGCTTTCCTTTATAAAACATATTACCAAACTAAACAGTTTTATCGAAATATACCTTTATATTTACACTATAACTAGCTGACCCGGTGAACTTCGTTTCACTTACCTCTTAACATAAACCATATTAATTTAAACCCTAATTACGTATTGCAGAACCGGGTATTCATTCTGATTTACTGTAGAATGCAAATGTGCCATACCAACACGACTGTTATCATTATCAGTCTCTTTGCTGGTCATCAGTGCGATTAGCGCGTGAGGTAGCTCGCCGCACATTCGATCTACTTCGACGACCTATTTTAGGTCGTTCTCTTCTCGGCATTGTAAGCAGTATCTGATATTAATGTTTTCTTGCACTCATAATGTTAACCTATAATGGCGACAGATTTTTTTTCACGTCCAGTCAAGACAAACCACAGATTGAAAAATATTGCGTAGTGCGCCGTCCAGATACGTGTGAAAAGAACAAAACAAAAGAAAACACAAACAAACAAAATTAAAAGAATGAAATTGATAAATTTAGTTATTATTATTTAAATTATTTATTTTTAACTTTAATGATCAATAGGAATATTTTATAGATGATCTAGCTGTAAAGTAGTTAATTTGGCAACACCGGGTCTGTGAATTTCAATGTATATTTCTGAACGCACCCAACACAGACTAATTATGGATACATGAACATCAATCAAACGTTTGACAGGTAAGAACAGTTTGTATGAGAAAATCAAATTGTCATCTTTAGTATTTTCCTTGCAATTTTGTTATATTTTCTCATCGTTTAAACCTTTCCTGGACTTCCACGAACATTTCATGACCACAATTAGCCAAATCAGTTCAGCCGTTCTCGAGTTTTAGCGAGACTAACAAACGGAAATTCATTTTTATTTATATAGATATCAGTGTAAAGTATTATAGACATGCTTGCAAGTAACGCTAAAGATAAAACATAGCTCAAGGGCAACCAATCCTGTTGTATCTCAGGGAAGAGCTTGTGAATACTTCACTTACTAGATTAAGAGTATTATCAGATTTCAGGTCTTGTTTATCATAACTTACACAATACTGTGTCTTATTACTTTCCTAGGTACTGAGTTGTTCTTCACTTTGTTTCAAAACGATCATAGTATGTCTATTTCTCACAGACCTAAGTTTAATGATACACTTAGTAACATAATAATAATAATAATACAAGAATATATGTTGTTACGGTAAAATAAAAATCTGAGATAGAAATTTAAAGATAAAATCATATTATGTTTCATTCAAGTATTACGTCGTTACATTTCAGTTATATATTTGTATATTTATATACTTATCTAATTTATAAGATTTAAATTTATTTTTAAAATTAATTTTATAATTTATCCATTTATATATTTTGTAAGTATGAACTAATTGAACTCGTTATTGAAAAGCAACGAATGTCTCATTGCATATTGTACATGCTGATTTTCAAATATACCAGTCTCTTTTTAGCGATATTTCTTCCCCTCGCTTGGAGTTCCCCGGCCCTTGGTTCTCCAGCTATCTGAGACTTACATCTCTTTATGCCTCTGTTCTCTAAAATATCTTTATCTCTCTGATCTAAATTGACTACATCAGTTCTGTATCTTACCAAAAGAAATGTGGAGGTTAATATAACAGCATTTCTTTTGGTTGTAATAATTTCAAACAGTCACAAATATTGACACAGAATTTTTAATTAATAATTCAAAGATTTGAAAGGTTATAAGCCATAACCTTTTTACAAACCTGACTGTGACTGATGTTCCATCTTTACAAACTTTGAAATGACAAAGTCTTCATTAGTTCAAATAAATTTGAAAAGCGACATACAACTAAGTCAAGTGACTTAGAACAAAGACTACAGACTGTTTTCCACTGTTAATCTAGTCATATAATATAATTAAAAAGTAATTCATCCAATATAGAAAAAGTTGTCCAAATCATAATTTTTGTTGCTCTTTCTCAATGATTATTTATTAGACCTCTCCATGCTCTGTAACATTTAACTGATCAAAGTTTTTTTTTTATTACTTGAATCATAAGTATTATGATATGTCATATTTTTTCGAACATATCCTGGTTTATGAGACATGCCCTCGGATTACCACTTCCTAAACAACTGTTTTGAAATCAAACTTGAAAATCTAACTCTTTTAATTAAAATCCCTTTTCTACTGGAAATAGAAATATGTTTGTACAATATAAATTACTGGTTAAATAATTGCGAGAACACAAATGATACAATTTATTAGCATTCAACGCTAATAACGTTTTTTTTTGCTAATTCACATTTTAAATAATCTGAGTATCAGTGCATAAAGATAAAAGAAACGATTAAAAACTCCGGGGACTGTATTGTTTTTGCCTCATTGTCTTGAAGTAGTATCCGAGCCTTGCTAATGAGGTAGTTGTTCTTTCATAGTTCGCGCACAAGACTGCAGATTTACACACCCTATGAGTCAACTGTGCTTTAAGTGTCAGAATTAATTTCCGTAATTATATTTATTATTATATGAACCTAAGTTTAATAATTTCACCTAGCGAATCAAAAAGTTTGTTAATATAAACTTACAGTAACTTTAATTAAGAACTTTAATTGATATAATAAATTATAACGCTTGGAATTGAAATGGTAAACGAAATTTAGTCACACAAAATGTATCTGTTTACTTCGTCGAAATTAAACTATTTACCGTTTTATGGAGCGATGATTGGAATATTATAGATTAAACATACTTTGGATTAAACAACATACAGCTCATAAACTAGTTTATATTGTATTATAATGCTGAATGTAGCCATATACATCATTGTATTAATAATTTTATTGCAAAAAATAATACCTTTAAATTACATATTATAACAACGTATTTGTACAAAAACGGATATAAAGGACTATTAATAATTACAGATGCTATTATATTATTTGTGAGATGCAAGCCAAGTAGTTAATTTTTAGTTTCTTCATTTAATGGCTGAACAAAGTGGAACATCTCCTGTGTCATCTTGTTTTTTTCTGTGTCAATAAAATAATGGATGTCATAGGTATCACAAATATTGACATTTGGAAATATATAAATATTGGAATATTGGAAATTCTGACACAAGAAATACACTGATGAACTTTGGTAACTACAGCAGGAAGAGAATATTAAGTACAAAATTATTTAGTTATAAATAGAAGAAAATTTAAAAATGTTGAAAATTTAAATTATGACTTTTGTTTTCTCATGTAATGTTTTCATATACGATGTTACTTTTTTAGTATGTTATCTATTGTTAATGTGTTTTATTGTGCCTTAAATTTTAAAACTATGTGAAATTAACAAAATATTAATATTTTGTCAATTATTTATACAAAAAATTTAAAACAAAATATGGATTAATATGTGTGAATTACACTAAATACATATACTTTGCATAAGAAAAGAACGAAAAAATTTTCAGTATATGAAAAAATATTTATTGAAACTAAACAAATTTATTGGGCGAAAATTATTGTTTAATATTTTTAAACCTTTCGAAAATTTTCCATTCAGGCCTTCACTAAAACTAGTGCGGCTGACGTTGTCATAAAAACTTACTTAATTGATTGATTAGGCAGATTTAGTATTTATTCAGAGCACATTTCCTCTTTGTTCCTAAAGGTTGTTAATATTTCCCGGGTTTGAAGTAAACTAAACATTGCCCATTATTCAAACATGGTTTTATGTTCAAATTATTAATTATAAACAATTTAAATAACTTCAACTAAATTTTGCTTAACCTTTTTTATATTATTAAGGCTTATTAGTTAGCTAAGAATACTCTCAAAAAAGTTTGATTAAGTTCATGTTTAACAATTTACATATTTCGATACAAGAATATGCGATGGGAACGAACAGTTGTGATTGGCTATAGTTACACCAAACCGCGAACTAAACCACATCTTGTCAATACAGATTACACATATTATTATGTGGCAGGGTTGCAAAGCGATTACAAGATCTCCATGTTTTGGTGAATTTGATAAAAAAATGAATACTGGTTAACCACTATAATAAATATGCATGATTAACTGAGCATTAGTGAAAATACAAGTTCAGGTTATTGAAATAGTCTTGTATGTGCTATGTATGGTATATTGCTATATCGCTGTGAATCGCGTAACCAGGTGAAAATACTTTTAGTTTTATACTATCATGTATTGCCCTAGAGAATCGCTCTATAACCACGACATCATTGTGTCAATTTATATCATCATATCTTTGTTGGCAGCCGTGCGCTAAACTTTACGGTGTCTTTTGAACCTCTAAATCAGTTGGGCACTGGTTTTGTTATTTTAGTAATTTTTAAAAGTTTAATATTAGATTAGCTGTTGCAATGTTACTATACAGCACTCTTGAACAAAATACTTCTATAAAACTACTGTAATTATTCATGAAATAAAACTAAAACCTTCTTCTGTTAGCATAAATATAAGCAATTATAAAATTTTATCAGGAATTCTATATTTTTCCACCATAGTACCCAGCACTAAATATCTACAGAAACAAACTTTTGGTAATTTCAAAGTTCAAGTCAATAGTTTATTTATTTCATTTTTAGCTTTATTGTAATATATTGAGGGGTTCGCAGAATTCACACTAAACTAAATAAGTCTCGTGGAATAGGGGCGTATGAGCCATTTTTTCCGATTTAAGGTTTTTTTTCATGTATTGATTTCTTACATTATCTTATATAAAATTTTTGTACCAAAATATATTTTTATTTATTTTTTATGACTAACAAACAAGGGTTGTATGAACACTATTTGCCATTTAGTGCCAAGGAAAAGAGGCGTATGTACATACGCCTTCTGAATTGATACAATAGTATACAATTCATGGAAGAGAGTCGTATGGACCATTCGTAATGTATATAAGACAAATAAGTAAAAAAGCTGCCTGCCTTGTACTTTAAACCTATAATAACGTAGTATAAAACATTACTCATTTAGCAATTTTCAAGTTTAACAAGCAATTTTCAAGCAATTAACAGTCTGTTTATTCAATGAAATATTTAGCAATCGGCTGATAGACCGCCACAGCTTGTTCCGAGCAAATCCAGATTAGTATTATTGTTATAGTTGTTAGTGTCTATAAACTTACTTGTTTATGCTGGTAAAGTTTCATATGTTACAATAATTAGAATTGGTCATTTGAGAAACCCTTTAAGTCAAAAAAACCTACTTTTGGTAAATGTAAAAAAATCACTCTCAGATTGGTAAATTTTGCACCAAATAATAAAAAACCACAATCTAATTATAGAATTCACTATTAGAAATTGTGAATTTACAAATTTTACCTGTTATAATAAGTATTTAAGTTCATAAGAAATATTAAAAATAATTTTTTTGACTTATGGGCTTTTAAAAGAAAATGGAGCAAAAACAATGACTTATAGGGTTTTAAAGGAAAATAGAGACACTTGATTTTGATATGGAGGAAAAATAAAGTCAGTTAAACAGCTAAAAATGTTTATTATAATTTTACATTAGTAAATCTAACATATAATTATGTTTCATGTTAATATATAAAACAAAGTTCTGGAGTTTTAAGCAATATTTTTCTCAATCTATCTCAACATCTCCTTTATTGACAGTTTTTCCATGAGAATATTTTGTCGTAGAACATCTTTATTTGTTCATCGTCAGGTAAATAAGGCTTTAATTTTTCAAGGTCATCCATTTTTTTGTTGTTTATTGGTACACAATCCTCTTGATAAGCTTTTTTGTGTAGGCAGGTTCAACCTATTACGGTTTGTGTTTTTTATATCAAAAGTGTGTTCAGTTTACACCATCAATGAAGTCTTTTGCTTTTACTATACCAGGATTTTCATGTGAATGGGAAAACTGCATGAAATTTTGAGATTTTAAAAGAAACCTTTTTTTCTTTGGGCACATCTTTGCCTCGTGTTTCCTGAGAAATTACATTCTTTTTAAAAAAATGCAGGCCACCAATCCTTGAAATTTAAAATGTCTTCTGACTCAGGTAGGACCACATAGAACTCATTTTTTAATGAGGCACTTAGGAACATTTCAGCATATTCCTTAACAGTGTACACTCTGTCGCACCTTCTCACTTTTCCTTTAATAACTGAAAAGTCCCTATCGCAGGGCAGAAAAGAATGCCCTCTAATAGGAAAATACTGCTCTACTGTCTTAAACTTTCCTGTGGAGGCCAAGGCATTTGCCAATCTGAGAACTGAGTGGTTTTTATTTTGGCCTCCACATCCGTCAGAAAAAATATGTAAGTGTTCAATCCCTTCTATTAAATGATTTTGAATGTAGCTCAACAGAAATGAACAGACTTCATTTGGGCCTTTACCACCAATTCCCTCATGATACATAAAAAATACTACACTGTTGTCTTTAAGATTATGGACACAGAAAACACTAACAGTGAGTTGTCTGAGATAAAATGTTTCTTGGACTGGGATAGTTGGTAGCTGTAAATTTTGCATATAATCAATACATATGCCACCAATATTTTTCATTAGTAGCAGCCTGTTCCTGAACTTCGTTGATTTTATAGTAAAACTTTTAGCCCTGCGCTTATGGACTATTTTTTCAGCTACATGGACTCTTTTTAGCTATATCATTCAAGAATTTACTTTTAATTTTTATCTCAAGAGCCTCACAAGTACAGCAAGTGTCGACCTGTGGACGACCAAAATGCAGAGTAAAATTTTCTTTAAATATTTTTTAAGATAAAATTTGTACCCAATATCAATATCTGGGATTCGCCTGTTTAAAACAGTTTATACATCTCAAAACATTAAGTTTTTCATTCAAGTAGCTATAATCAGTTGTACCATAGTGTGTTATTTTCACAGGAAAGGAAGCGATATGTTCTTTAACTCTATTGACAAAATTAGTTGGTTTTTGCATTGCCCGGGACACTTTTGCCTCTCATATCCTGAGGATTTTTACCCTCTGTTAGTAGTTTTGTCAATCTCCTGATGCGGTCACTACTTATTCCATGTATATTAGAGAATGCAAGTTTGCATACCTGCCTGCTTCCAGATGGTGTTGATACTTCGTAAAAATGAATGTATTTCCTCTATCTGGCTTACGTGATATTTTCACTTGATTTCCTCTCCGCCGTTTCTGTTTAACTTCAGTTGCTGCAATCAAAGATTGTAGATAGTTGTCTTGCTCATTTTTAGACCCCAAACTTCTAAAGGTCTCAAATATCCGTTTCCGTTCTTCATCTGCCACTTTTGTGAAGCACTTCCGCCCGACACCTGAAAAAAAACAACAAATTATTTCTGGGAATATATCTATTTATTTAAAGTTTTTTAAAGAGTTTTCTTCAATGTTATAGATTATATTGCATCAATTAGGCCATGTTTGCAATTGTTTGTGTGAGTGTGTTTAAAATATTTTTTCTTCACTTTAACACATCAAATTTATTGGTTTCATATAAGGATAGAAACTTAGTCTATACCAAAGTGTATTGTGAAAAGGATTTTTTAAAGAAAGTTTTAGTTTATTAGTGTTTACTCCAACAGTAATAGGTATGCGTATGGTGCGTTCATGTATGTGTGTGTGTGTGTGTGTGTGTGTATATTATATATATTAAATTGTGTTTACAGGATAAGAGCTAAAAAAGTAGGCTATCACAAACACAATGATAGAAAATTATTGCTATAGCACTATGACAGCTAAGGTAGAAAAACTGACGTAGTCCATAATATGACAGTAGTAAATAATAAATGTTTTTACTTCTATCTTTTATAATCTACTATTATATGACATTTAAGAGATATGCACATAAAATATGTACAAATATGTAAGCTTAGTACTTGAACGAACATAATAAAAGTGAAAAATACTTACTTGCAATCTTCTCCTGAGTTATTTCTGGTACTTCTTTTCCAGTCCAACTTATGTATGAGCTTCCTGAAACTCTGGCTTTTTTTAATTATTTCGGCCTTGTACTCGGATTTATTGAGAACACCCTTTTTTCCTTTTACGTTTCTGAATCTCTAAATTAACATCTAGCTCATTCATTCTGATAATGATTTTAAAAATGTTTTTCAATTTCGATATTAGACGAACAAAGAAAATAGGCTACTCTTTAATATCCCACCATAACCTCAAACCTGGGCTGGGAATTGTTAGTGCAATATGTAAACAGCTGATCACTGATCAAGGTGTCAGCTGTTGCTGCTGTTCACTTGAGAAACACTATAAGTCACTGACTTATGGTGTTTCTCAAGTGAACTAAAACTTTGTGGCATTATAAAGTTGGTAAAAAAAAGTCTGACTTATGTTGTTTCTCAGAGGAACTGTGTATTTATATCTGTTGATTGCAAAAATATAAAAAACTAAATTTAGCTAAAAATTGACTTATGGGGTTTCTCAAATGACCAAATAAGATTTTATTTTCATTATTATAATGAAATAAAATCTTTAAGTAGCTAATAAAGATGTTAGACCTAATGGTGATGGACAAGCACAATCTACCTCAAAGCCTACAAGACAAAAACTGAAAGTAAGTGAGAGCGGGGCTGATGATAAAAAAATAGAATGCCACTCTAAACAAGAATATACCACTCGTAAATGAAAAATGTATAAACAATCAAGATGCCTTGGAACAATCAGAAGTGTAAATAATATTACAAAAAATAATTTTTAAAAATGTTGATAGAACAATAGTTAATGAATCTAAACGTAAGATTACAAATGTGTGTACATAATAAAGGATAAAACAGAAAATATGGTGTGTAATCACTGTTTTAACAACTATATATTTAACTGAAGAAATGATAAGAATACCTTTACCTGAGTAAATCAGGAGAGATTAATAAAACATACTATACTTTCTTTCAAGAATTGCAATTAATTAGAGGTAATAAAAACTAATTGCAAAACATTTAACCTAAGTTAATTGAAAAGAATAATCACAATCTGATAAAGAACGTGAACCAACTATCTTCGGTGGAAATGAAGAGGAAATGTTTCAAGAAAACAAAGTAAAAAAGAGCCTTTTAAAAAAATTTATTTAAGTTTAATTGTCTCTATTTTTGTTAATTATGGAATCAACATTAATGTATAATGTGTTATTATCATCGCATAGTAATAAATAGTATTTTTTTGATATTATGAGTAATTTAATATACCTTAAGTTTCCGCAATTGCTAAATAATCATCAAAAGACACTTAATGCTTTATTATGGAAAAGTGTCGTATGAGCCACACTGTTTAACTAATTGATGATAACATTTCTTTTGCTTAGGTAAAATTAATTAGGTATGAGAAGTGTATTATGAATTACCTTAGCTAAAACAATAATGTATTTCCAGTGGAAATTTTTGTTAATGGTTTTCTAAACTACCAACATTATTTTGTTGTTCCTGTAAATTGGTAAAATGCCTTAAACGCCCTTATTCCATGAGACCCTCGTAATAAATTATACATTTTGGAGTTTCTACGACTTTGCTATGCTGAAATATATCAGAAAATGGTTTCAATTATTTATAGGCCTATTCATTGTATTAAACCGTGTTTGAAATAAGTTCTTAATCGTTGGATAAATATGTATGGAAAGGAGGAAATATACATAAAATTGCACATTTATTTTATGTATCAGCCTAGAGTTTCATACTAGCCATGAAAAAACATAATATAGGCCTGTATTAAACATATATTTTGTCTGTGGTTCTTGACATGGTAGTATCATAGGCTATTCTAATATAATAGTTTGTTTAACAATTGTAGTCAAAACTGAAAAAGCTATTCTGTACGTGCAGCTATGTTTACAATACACGGAGCGTAATATTTTAGCAAAACTTGTTTATTATAAATCTGAGTGAAGTTCTTGAAAACTCTACTAAATTAATACCAAAATATTAATTATACATAAAATATATAACAATAAGTACACAAAAATTAACAAATATGAAAGTGCAATAAAAACAAATTATTCGATAACAATCCCATACTGATATAGGATATATATTTGTAGTTTTTCTGTCCTGAGTTTACTGTATATACCAATGTAGACAATATACATGTGAATGTTCAATTTTGATGCTTGTTATCCACCGACAAGGATGTTTTCCTGTCAACTCGTAACAAGAACATACGTTTGACTGCTAGAGATCTTGTTTTCTGCTTGTTATATTATTGATGCATATTGTTAAATCTGAATCATGGATCGAAGTGTAACGTAGAGTGAGTCTTTAAGTATAACTGATTTGATAATCTCAATTTTAATAAATATAAAGTATTAAATATTAATGTCTTAAATTCGTTTCTGAAATAATAATCTAAAAATGTTACAAGGCGTATATTATCAATCTAGACAATTACAAGTTTCTAAATTTAGTACTGGTGCCAATATCTTGAAATTAGAATACAACACAACCATATAGGTATTATTTATTACCTATTAAGAAAATTAAACAACATACTTATTTTGTTAAATATTCCAAAAACATAAGCTTGCATCGATCATTTCCTTTATTATATTTAATATTTTCATTAAATTTCCGAATGCTTCTGTATCTATTCAAACGTACATTATAGTGTACTGTTTATGAAAAGTCCCGCAGTTCTATTAGTTCTCTTAAAATTTATGTAAAATTCCAAACCTTTTTTAATGACGGAAATATAACTGATTCTAATAGTTTATAAATAATTTTTTTAGTGCTTTTATAAGTTCGTACTTGAGTATTTGTTATACAATTATGAGGATATTTTTACTTGTATGAAGAAACACAGTTTTATGACCTTATAAATGATGCTGACATTTAAATAGAAAATTAGGGAGTATTATTATGAAATCAACTAAAGATGAACAACACATTTTTTTAACCTCAAATTTTAAACAACTACATTCTAATTGCAACAAATTTCTGTAATTTCTTTTTACATAATTTTACATTCTACAAAGTAAATTTTGGTGTTTCTTTTTTGCGTAATTTTTTTTATAAAACAACTAGACTTTTCCAACATTGTTGGGGCAGGATTATAAGTATACAAAACACACATATGATTTAAAAGATTTTTTAGTAATTTATACGACAGGTTCGGAAATTTAGTTAAAGATGATTAAGAATCAATATTTACAATTATTTATTTCCAAAAACAAGAACAGAATTATTCCCAAAGCAATTACTATATAACAAAATTTAATTTAAAATTATGATTCTGTCATATGAATTGATTTGAACACTGCAGGTAAAAACTGTTGAGACTTTTCATACCTTCACTGTGGCTCTGTACAGAGAGACATGAGACTACTGGGATGTAAGGTGTCTGACGCAGTCAACACGTCAGTGTGAACCATTAATTAATTATCTAGCCTATACTGAATAACAATTATAATTATACATTACCCAACAATAACCTACTAACATATATGTCAAATCAATACTTTAAACTTGAAAGATCAATATTTTAAATTAAGTATTGACTGTTACTATCAACTTAAAGTTTTTATGAATTTGGATTGTATTATTAATTCAGTTAGCGAGAGATTATGACCGTTACCTGAAAACCCTTAAATGTCTGACCTCCAAGTAGCTATTATCTAATTATTTTAGATTATTGATTTTTGCTCAAATTAAAGCACCTGATCATGTACTACGTGTGTACAAATAAATGGAAATAACACTATTTATATATGTGTTTATCGATTTATTGAAGCTTTTGACCGAATTTTATTATTTCATCAGTAAGTAGACATCCAGTAGAGGTGAAGATTGTCATTAATAGCAATGTACCTGCTTATGCAATAACATTAAGATAGCAGGATAATAACGTAACCATGTGTTAAAGACAGTAGCAGTACTGAAGGGCAGTATTACTGTCAATGTACTAAGATATGCAGAACACGCTGCTCGGGGATGCATTGCTTTGTGAATCAATTTACATACAATGACACTGTATCACCGCGTTAGTGTTAGAATTTTTGTATTGACATACTTTATATTTAATTTATAGTGAAAAAATATTTTCTTTCAGGATAACCAATTCAAATAAATTAACATCCACTTGTTGTAAAAATTAGATAGATATATCTCACAGTTGTTTAAGAATGATATAGTTATTACAGGATGGTCGCTTTTAATTTTATTGAGTTAAATGAAGTAAAACTTAATAAAAGGTTTCACCTTCTTCAACAATTTTTGAATAAGAAATAAATATAACCAGATATAAATATACATTACTCTTTTCATGGTAATAATAAATTTAACTGTAATGAAAATTCGAATCAACTTAAGATTTAGTGTGAATACCTAATCTTTTTTACAATCCTAATATCATTCCAATACGTATTAATGTATACATATACACTGTGTAAGTATAGATCCATAAGATTAATAAAGTTATTATTGTTCCGATGTTGGATTTAATACACTTCATACTCCAGGATATTGCTAACGGCACTTTACTATTGAACCACTAAGTTGAGCTATAGACTAGTTCCTATAGCTCTCTAGAGATATTCATGCGTATTCAGGGGTTAAAATATATAGTTTTAGTTTTTTTCAGGGTATTTAACAGCATAAATATATTATTTTAATTTAGAATTATACTTATTTATCAAATTTGGAGTTTGTTTTAAATATACATGTTAGATTAAACCATGATTTTAAATTTCGTTATTTCTAAGGGTTTATTTTTACCTCGAACTATAAAATATACTTTTCTACTACATCATAAATTCGAATATAAATTTAAAGGACCAAACCTTCATTTCAAAAATGTCATTATTTGCTACAAGGTACATCGCTAACATAACCTGATTTGTATGTATTTCTTGTGATCGTCTTCCGCCTTTATGATACTTCACTGTGTTAGACTACACCAAATATCTAACACTTCCAAATTTTCTACATAAATTTTTTTAAATGGTAGCCTTTTGAATTGTCTAAAAATAATAACACATTAATTATTTATTACGTGTTGCTAATTTATTATATATTATTATTTGAAGGTGTAAAATAGATTAACTACAAATGTAAAACTGTAATTCTGAATTAGTAAGACCATGCAGTATATCGCAAAAATCGCACAACCCAAGATAAAAGGTTTTATTGAGAAAATTATATCTGCATAAAGATAGCACGTGGCAATTTGACGCACAGCATTAAAACATCAAGCGCCAATCAATATTATAAATCTACAATACTATCATGATTCCTTAGAGTAACAATATTAAGAACAATTAAATAGTTAGTATTCAATGAGTATTATAATTGTACACTATAGAGAATTGTACGATGAACATGGAGTATATTGCTTAATCGTCATGCCCATACAATCGCACGATGATTTGATATCGCCTGATTTTTGGCCAAACATTAGTGACATTTGATTTTTGTATTACTTTTTTTATATCCCTGAACGATAGCAGATTTCCTGTTATATCCTGTCATGTTCACGAACTTATCATCATCAAAACCAAACTTTAAATTATATAACGTGATTTAACCCTCTCAGTTATTACTCCTCTCGGTCAAATTAAATAACCACGAAGGCGTACCTCCTTTTCCAAGATATTACAACAGTGTTTACATTTCAAAATGTTTTTTGCAATAGTTTTAAATGTTCCACCAAAAATAATAATCCATAAACTTATCAATATTGATAGAGAGAATAACAATAAGAGATCAAATTTTCGTTATATTAGTATTATAAGTGGAATCGATATAACTTAGAATAATTAAAATTTACGTCAAATAGATCATAAAGTCAAAGTAAGCACGTTGGTTTATTTTAGTTATGACGAATGGATATTGGGCGTATATACATTATTAATGATAAAATAAACCCACTTAAAATAACGCATTTATACGCGGTAAAGTAACCAGTAAGAAACCAATTTGTTTAAACTAAGTGAATTTACAGTTAGCGCTAAACTAGCAATTCCTACAGAAGAAACGACAAAGAAATGTTAAACATTTGACTTCCCCAAACTTTTTCTTCCGAACGGTCAATGAACACAGAAAGGAATCTGATGTTCTTCTTGTCTAACATTTCCACTTCTTAAGCTTTCTTAAAGCAAACATTCAATTGGATCCAGAACTTTGTGAGAATATTCTTTATTTCATATATTTAATTACAGCTCTAAATGCACGGCAAGATTAATTTTGTAAAGTAACTCTTCTCAGATTTTAAATTGTATTTTCTAACATCAGATGCTAATAAACTATTTTTAAAGATTAACATAAAAAATTTGGAAACAAAATTGCTTCTATTATTTACATCAACTATTTATCAACAATAGGGATTAAATACATGTATACCACATATGTTATAATTGGGTTTTCATCAAAACCTGTAGTTTTTTCATTCTACTTGATACCGAAATTCTTTACAGCTGAAATTCAAACTTTTTATTAATAAGGTATACTTTAACAGAATTATTTAAACATTTATTTAATATTTAAACATTGGAAATGTGCTCTGCAAAATTATGAGATTAGAGTTTTCTTTACGTTAGTTTTTCCACACAGTTCTATAAGATTTTGTGTGAACAAATGAAATATACAGACATGTCTTCTTTGCTAAAATTGGGGATCAATACTTATAAAAAACAGCAAATACGGTAGTACAGTTATTCACTGGGTTCAGCCCTAGCGCACTTCCAATGCTATGAAAAACACCCCCGAGGTCTCCGGCTTCAATCTATTACAGAACACGTCAATGGATTATACACGCTCCAGCACTTTGCACTCCACAGACAATTAAGGACGAATAGTCCGGTCACTCATTACAGCTCTGTTGTTTAATAGAAGCGTTCATCTACAGCATGGAAATATGCCTCAGTAAAACATACTATTCATAAATTACGACACTGTGTAGGCATTCTTATAGCATATTCTTTATACAAGTTAAAACAAAAAACGACCAATACATAAATACATATATCTGTAGCCGTTTTCATATAATTTTATGTATGTATCATTTACTTTTTATATATAGTTTTCATATAATTTGTTCGTTACATTTGTATACATTTTCACTTAATATTTATAAAATTTAATTAAAAGTGTATTTGATTGGCCATGTGGCCATTCATCAACACTGTTCAGAGACTTGTAAAATTGTAATATAAGGTTTAAAATGGAATATTGGAACCCCTCTTTTAATGTTTAAATAATGGGACTATGACGTCCCCGAATTAAGAATACGTCAAGGTTCCCAATTTTAGGCAGGATTCCCAATATGGAAAGGCAGGATAGTTACAACTATGCACCTGGATCATGCCCGTGACATTACCGTTGTTTTTAGACTATGCTCTATGTACTTCTCCCAATTCGTGTTAAAATAATATGCCTACACTATGTTTAGTTTAATTGATTAGAAACTTTCGCAACATGACATTTCTGTTATTAACCATTATGAGACTGAGTGGAGTGGATAGATTTCCTCGAAATCAATCATTAGAGATACGTTACTGTTTGCAAGTTTATAGCAATCAATAAATATTGCTTTCTGCAAAATATGTTCACCTTTCTCGTTATACTCTATTTATAAAGTATAATCATATACTTTTACTCTCATGTCATGTATTTTTTATTTAAAAATTCAAATACCTATCATTTTTCAACTATGGTTTCAACTTTTTAATGATTCGATGTATCGACAAAATAATTCTCTACTAAGCATGAGTGTTTTGTTAATTTGTATTTTTTTTTTTTAAATCTTCAAATATTGAAACCGATGTTATCCTTCGATCAAAATAAACGATAGAGATTCTTCAGATAAATGTTATGATTTAAGTACTAAATATGAATATTGTTTAATTGAAGGCTGAACTATGAATTTAATTCTATGCTCCAAATAAATTTAATAATGTGCTTAAGGCCATTAATGATAATTTTTACTAGTATTCCATCAATATTTAATTTGTTATGTCCCTTGAGATGAATCAGTATTGAATTTTGTGTACAATAGAATGTAAAAGATATGAAGCTTATATATTATCATTTCTTATTTGTGTGCATGTACAATAAATACCAAATAACGTTATTATTAAGCATCATATAAAGTTTTTTCTCGTTAGTTTATGCCAATTGTGGCAGACCAATCGCACAAATTGTTTAAAACTGCAATCAGGTATATCCCTCAAGATACCATTTATGTAGGATATAAAGAGCATAAACACTAGAATGGTGCCTTGCGGCTTTCCCTACATACAGATCTCGGAGAAACATAAACTGTGAACATTATTTTTTGTGAACTTGATACACTACCTTATTTCCTGTAGATATAATGGGCAAATACGAGTCTCTCTAATGCAAGAGAAATCAAGATTGTTATTCATAAAACACCACATGATATACACAACCAAAACCTTTACTAATTTTACTAAGCTACAAATTGCAGTTTAACCTGAATTAATTAGGCTCAGAGTACTGAAATAATTTATTCACTAAGTGATCTTGAAACTTACCAATGGACAGGCTGGTAAAAATTCAATTTTGCCGTTTATATGTCCGCTCGATATCTCTAAAACGAACTGACCTTTATATATTTACTAAACTATATCTTGTTTGATTATGATAGGACATGAGGGGATGACACTGACAGGATAACACACGCGTTCGATCGGCTCCTTAGTTTTTATCTAATTTTAGTAGTATTGCTTAATTAATCAGATATAAAATTTATCAGATTGAGGTATTTTAATCAATATTCATCCAGTTTATAATAGTTTCTTTCAATCCAGTATTTATTAACTTTCAATATCCTTTTTAGTTCGGTTTAATTTTAAGGTTAATGTTCCGGTCTCCACCGCTGTTACGATCGGGATCAAAGGGCAAGGCGTTCGCGCTATCTACATCTGATAGGAAGCCAGTTCTCCAACGATCGCTGTCCACGTCGTCTGCATCTAGTCCTGTCAACACAACAACAATGCCAGCTGATAAGACGACCCAACTACTTGACCTGGCGCTTGTTGAGCGTTGTGTCAACAACTTTCTATCGGGCGAGGATATTATCGGCAAACTTGTCTCGCGGATGTCCGAAGAAATAAGAAATGCCGTTGTTGAAGTGGCGGTGCGTTCAGCCCTTACGGCCGTCAATGAAGAAGTGAGAAAACTGCGAGATGAGGTGACCAACTTGACAGCTGTAGTGACTGAGCTGGACAGTAGGTTGGCGGAAAGGACGCACGATCTGGAACAATACCAGCGGCACGACAACCTGCGGATTTTCGGAATCGAGGAGACTGTTGGTGAGGACACGGACAAGTTGGTGGAGGAGTTGTGTCGGGACAAGTTGGGGGTTGAGCTGCCACCGGAGTCCATCAGTAGAAGCCACCGCGTCGGTCAGCAACCCCGTCCAACGGCTGACGGAGTGAAACGGCACCGTCCTATCACAGTGCGGTTCACCAGCTATCGTCAGCGTCAACGAGCATTCTCGGCCAAGAAGAACCTTAAAGGGTCCGGTATCTCCATCCGAGAAGACCTGACTGCGCGCAGGATGGAGGTCTACAGGGCAGCAGTCACACAACATGGACCGAGGAGTACTTGGACCCTGGACGGGAGAGTTCTGTGGGTCGCCCGACACGGCAAGAAAGGCGCGGCGACAAGATTGGCAGACCTGACTACGGCGCAGCGTCTCACCAACGTTAACTAGGCCTAGTTGTAAGTTTTATTTCTTTTTCCGCTTTTATTTATAATTTGGCAATAAAGTTTTAGTTTTAGTTACAAATGCTAAATTACTATTTCTTTTTTCCAGTTTATTATTTTTCACAAAGCATAGACTTACATAAATATTTATATATCTTTATGTTTTAATGTTAAATGCCTTAAATTCAGGTTCTTTGATTGTAAATATACATTTTTCACTAATAATGCTTGCGCTACAATTTAAATCTAAAGTTTCTAATTTTATCTTACTTGAAACAAATTCCAAACTCAAGTATTTTATTCAAGCTACAGTATAGTAATACACTTATTTTGTCAATTCATAACACTTTATAATATAAATATATATTATTTATGTTCATTTACTTAAATATGCAGTTTTATATTACAATTACTAATTTAGCAATGATTTCATTTATTTTGTTGTAAGTTCAGATATATATTTTTAGTTTCATATAAAACACAGCATAGTGCTGCATAACAATTATTATTATTATTACTTTTTTAGCAAATAATTGTACATTTCATTTTTTTTTAAACAAGTGTTTCCATAATTCCTTTTTACTACATATTGTAAAAAATTCCGACACTCTAAGACATTTACAACTTTACCGCCACGTTTTACCTAATGAGATGGACACTTGTGTACAAGTAATGAACTCTGATATTGATTCAATAGCTTACTGGACTTGCAGACATGGACTGAAACTTAATGAAACCAAGACTAACTGTATTTTAATAGGCTATCAAAGGCTTATTACTAAAATCGACATTAATACTGCTCAAAGACTGATACCGAACAACAAAGAAATAGTTTACAATGAAAAAGTAAAAAACCTGGGAATAACTATCAACAAAACCCTGGGATGGGCTGAGCAGGTGTCACTAATGTGTAATAGGGTTTCTGCCTGTATACATGGCCTCAAGCGATTTGCACAATGCTTGCCGTTGGATGTTAGAGTGATGTTGGTGAAAACTCTAGTTTTACCTCACTTCAATTACTGTGACGTGGTGATCAATGACATGACTGTTGACCTTTCTAATAAAATTCAGCGTGCACAGAATTATTGTATTCGGTTCATTTTCAACTTACGACGTGATGATCAAGTATCTCCTTATTTTGAGCAATTATCCCTATTAAAATCCAAAGAACTTAGAGATCTTCATGTACTTAGTCTGTTGCACGCACTAATCCACAATGGTTGTCCAAGTTATTTGGCCCAAAGTTTCGTTTTTATGTCTGATATTAGTGCACGTAGAACTCGTAGGGGTGCATCTTTATTATCAATTCCAATTCATAGGACAGCCTTATATAATAAATCTTTCACTGTTTCCGCATGTCGATTGTGGAACGCTCTCCCAGACAACATCAGAAGTATTGACAAGCGCGATCGCTTTGGGGCGGAGGTTAGGGACTTTCTGCTGCGGACTTGGCGGGAGTGACGGTTGGTGGTTCTTGTGGTCACACTTGGGGTAACTGTATGTAAGTTGCGTGGATGGGGAATGAATGCTGATTAGGATAGGATAGTTTTATTAGTTGCCTGTTGCATTAAAGAGATTTATGTTAGAGTTTAATTGAAATGGTTAATTTTAATTATAATTGATATATAAATATATATATATATATATATATATATATATACATTATTATGTTAAATCCAGTATGTAATTAATTATTAAAGTTATTTAGTTTACGTGTCAGTTACAATTTTGTAATAGGTATGATTATATTTTACTTTGTTTGTTTTGTTTGGAGGTTAAGTGGTAGAGAGGACTTTTAAGTCCTAACTTCGCCTCTGTAAATAAAGACATTTTTCATTTCATTTCATTATAGGTACATATTACTCGATGAAATTTAACTAAGTGATGGCTAACATTTTTGTGTTGAGTTATTGTCTAATAATGGCTTCTAAATTAATAAACAAATAATATTTATTGGTTGAAATTGTAGAAACGCGAATATCTTAGAACAATTAAGTTTGTAATCAGGCCAATCACTTGACTTTTGATAAATAAAATAGTAAAAGATGTAATAAGGTTGCTTTGTTCGATTGTTTGGTAGGATTTTGATTTGGTTGATTTTTGAAAGCGGCAAGAGAGATTGATAAATGTGTCCGAACACTTAGAATATTAGGACATAGGCCTAGCATGTAGTTTGATATAGCTGCATGACCTTCCATGGGTTAACGTTAGAAAGTCAGAGTTATACGAAATGAGCTATAGACAGGACATTTTGGTTATCTCCCATTTATAAAACTACTCGAACTTGAAATTCTGAAGTATTGTTCATAATGGGATAAAACATTGTTCTCTCAAAGACGATGACACTAGTTTTGGTTTGATTAAAATACTAAATAATGCCCTATGTTTTTTTCATATATACTGTCAATACAAAATATAAGCATCAGAATAGTAAATCATAGCTAGGGGTGATATTCATAGATTCCAATGAGAAACTTTTAGAACACATTAACATGTTTTAAAGCCAATACGCTTGAAATTGATGTTAAGCGCCGTACCAGGGAAAGTATTCAGATACATCATTAATGTTTGAGAAAAGAAGCTTCTATGTATTGAGACTACTTAGGAGTGGTAAAGGCACTTCCCCTCCAAAAATGAATGTTTTTGTATTATTAATATTTTAGTCACGTAAGTGTGAACATTGAATTTAAAAATATGTAGAATATTTTGTATTAGAGATATGGCAGTTGTATAGGTTTTAAAAGATCCCAAGGTAAGTTACATATCCGGAAAAAATTTATATTTAAAACTCAATATATAATTCCATTCCACCCATTACATATATAAAAAAGGCTTTGAGATCATCGGTCACTTTTTAAACACAGATTTATGTAAAATTTAATAAAAACATAAAATTTTGAGTGATGTGTTATCGTTAAACTCTTTAATCCAGTTTAATATTTGTATGTGTAAATCTTTGTATTGGATCATTCCCATAACAAAAATTCGTATTCATTCATTAGAGAGTAGCAACATGTTTTATTACTGTATAGTGTATTTCGATAGTCATAGGAACATTAAACATTTTAAAATGCATAGTTGTACCATATATGCAAACATAATAGGAGAGCTACCTACATATTCCCATCAAGGGGTTGTTGCCTTACCATATGTATTTGAGAAGTTTGCAGAACAAGGATAGGGATGTCCTTTTAATTAAGTTTCATCGCCCTGAGGCATATCTCCCTGACCATACAATAATTGCTTTTCAGGACTCTGTTCTCATGTTATAAGTTCTGTACATCTTAAGATAACATGAAAATCTAGATACTTTAACATAATTAAAAACTCCTTTATATTTTTATGTTATAAATGAAATTAATACAGTTCACTGATACTAAAAGTTGTTTTTAATTTTTGATGGAAGGGTTTCTCCCTAAAGAAATATTTCTCCTTTTTCTTCTCTTTCTTTAACTTAAAGTGGACGTAAAGTAGTTTTGGATGGGAGAGGGAGAACGTGATGCAGGAGGGATAAAACTTTGTTTAACTTGCAAAGAACTAGTTCAGATTTTATTGGAGTTACTTGATATTAAAGTAAAAATAAAAATAGCACGGTTTTCTTCAAGAAACAAAATTATAAATAAAGATGTATAAACTTTATGTGAAATTAAACTTTGTGTTGATATTTATGGAGCTAGCCATTTTTCTGCCCCTGGGTGAGAAATACACGTACTATTATTGTATAAAGTTATATACGTTTAAATCGTCAATCCAAACTTTTTTTATGTCGATTAATAGTTTCGGTAGCGCTCTTTCATTATCAAGATCACGTCGTCAAATCGTTAAAAATTAAACAAATAGTTAAATATTATACATAACACAAATAATTAAATGAGATAAAAAGGAATTTAACAGAAAATCTGGTTATGCCTGTCCATACATGAAACTGAACTTATGCGTCTTATTTCTTTGTTTTCTTTATTTATTTGTGTTATGTATCATTTAATTTATTTAAGTTAACCATTTCACGTATACTTTGGACAATTGGACACAACTTACAAAATCTAAATAAATAAAGAGGACTAATGACCAAAGGATATGTCACCTTATCTATTTATAGTTAAGTATTAATCCAGGAGGAAAATATGTGCTATTTGATTATAAATTCTTAAATAGCCTATAGAATCATCAAAATAATTAAATATACCATATGTTTTATTTTCAATAAAATTACATGCAAAATGCATGATTCTTGTTTTATTGTTGTATAATAACAATTTGTCAGTTACAATGTGCAGGACACCGGAGACTATTTTATAAGACATACATTAACATCAAATAGAATTAACGTTGTTACAACTAAATATAATATTTTGTTCTTCATATAATTTCTTCTTGTAATATTCTCTCGCAATATGACATAATGAAGTTGAAATTATGTATAGTAAACTTTTTATTATTTATAAATATTAAAAACTATTATAAAGATAAATGTGGATATTTGTTGGAAGTTTGGGAAAAGGATGATTCTGAATTTGGGTGATTGCAACAAAGAGTAACTGTTATCGTTGGCACTTTAAGCGTTCCTTATCAGCATTAAAGTGTTAGTACATTTTTATTTAAAGTTTGTTATTAAACACACACAAGTTCTTTGAATGTGTAAATTTTAATGCTATTGAAGTTGGACTTAGAATTGAGATTACGTATGTCTTTCCACGAGGTTTTAAATTAATTGCCGTGCAATATTAACTCGCATGTCTTGCCATATATTATGATGAATATTGATGAATTTTGAATTTTAAAGGCGTTACACAAGTCAGAGATATTTAAAACATTCTTGATGAAATCGTATTAATCATTTGATAATTAGTTAATTAGCTTATAATCAAAACTAAAATATATTGCTAAAGAATAAATCTTATTCAGTTACTTTATACGATCATATTATTTCTACATTTAGTTTGTAATATAGACCTACGTTTTATTACATATGCTGATTTTATAGTAAATTCCAAGACAAAACTTGTTGGTCTTAGAAAAAAATACCACATATTTTTGACACGCAATTCTTATACACGGTAATAAATCATACTCAAGATATGGCGAATATATCAGTTATATTTATGTTGTACTTATACAAGTTATATTCAGGTGTACTTCATAATTAGCACATACCCAATGTTTAAAATGGTTCGTCGTTATTTAGCATTCCCTTGGCTTGATCTTGGTGATTTAAATCTCAGCTAAATAATGGCTAAATCAGACCAAAAAACAGCTGAGATAGTTATAAGATACATTTTTGTACAGTTTACAACTTATTAGGCATTTTATACGGGAGGTGAGTTTTTGGTTGTTGTGATCATGTTCATTGATATTATAGAACTTTTCAGTAAATGCTTCCAAATGGAAAATTATAATAAGAAGATTTTGTAACTAACACTTATTTGTAACTATGATGACAACAAGAAGATCCAGAACAAATGCCTCTGTAAATGTATTAGATTCTTGTTATGCATTCTATTATGCAAAAACTTAGTGCGGCGTCCAACTTATATTTTATTTAATTAAGTAGGTCAGTTATGGAAAATATTGAATGATAAAGTTTTTTATTATTTATCTTTTGTACTATTTATTATTATAAGTATAAAAATATATATGCATGAAATATCAAAACAAACTGAAATATAGCTAATAAAGACCTACCTATAGACCTGAATTGGTAACGAAATAATAACAGAATAAATAAACAAACTGAGTACAGTCGTTTGAAATGAATACTGTGAATTTTTTTCTTCTTAGAGTAAAAATAACATAAAATAGAATGAAAAGACAATGTTATAAGTCGGTGAAAATATTTAATTTCTACGCATTCTGCGTTTTAATATCCTTTCTAGGTCTTTGGATCATTTGCTTGAAACTTAATATCCTTATAGACAAAAATAACTTATATATCACTTTATGTTTAACTACAGAATTTGGCTGAGCCCTATTAACCAACTCAGTAATATAAAACAATTTCTCGTTTTTATGCCGCTAAGACGTAACATTTTTTTTTCATTATTTTTCCCCGTCTATTTGTTAACAGGACATCTCGATAGTGAAAATGAGTTATAGTTTTAAATTGTGCAAGTGGCCTTATGTAAAACTTTGACGCGACACGTGGTGTGGTGTAACCTACATTGTAGCATGAGGTATACTCTTTCTATTTTATCTAAGAGTGAATTGATCAATAGCACACTAATAATCACAGTTCCTATCATGTTTTAATGTTATTATACGTTATAATTTGTTTGCCAAATAGGTAAATCAATAAAAGTTGACAAATTAGGATATAACTAGACTCACAGTATACAGAGACATTCAATTTATATTTTCTTTTACGAGTGAATTGATCAATGTACTGATCAGTATTCATAATTAAACTTAAAGTTGATATTGTACGAGGGTTATATATGTCGAGAATTTTTATAACTCTTTCGAATATTACTTTATAAAAAAGCAGAAAACCAAAATAATGTAACTTCCTAATGGGAATGTTTCATATCTCGTTCATTCTAAAATAATTTAATATTATAAATGGCTTAAATTTAAGACTCAAACCTTGTTTTTTTGTTTCTAAAGGTGTTTATGTAAATTAATGCATTGCGGTATAAATATAGTCAGCTATGTGTTTCCTGCTAGCCAAGGCTTTTTATCTCCACCCATTGGTGCATATGGTATATTTTATATACTAGTCAACCTCTCAAAGGTTCCACAACACTGATAGGTAATTCTCTCCACATAGAATAATGCATATAACCGTCTCAAATGGCTGAAGTGGTGGTCGACCTATAATCAGTTTACTCGCGATCACAAGTTTATCGGTGCCCTGAGATTTGATGCAAAAAAATCTTCTTGAAAGAATATAATTGCTACATTTAAGTATCAAATTGTGATTTAATTACAGTTTAATGTATATTTTATTTTTTTTCTGCTTTGTAGAAAGTTATATATGTAGTCCCATGATTTCTTTTCGAAGTTAAACCTACTGTAAAGATATTATTCCGTTGTTTCCGTTGTTTTTTTTTTGCAGAAATTGCGGGTGTTTTCAATGTGTAGCCACGAAGTTAAAAAAGATTTAGTAGCCTATTACAAACTTTGCTGAGGTTACTTATCTCCTCAGCATCTTAAACATGAATAAGGGTCTAGAGCGCCCCAGTCGTATAGCTTCCTCTCCGAGTTAAAACTTTTATTGGTCCGAGCCCACGACTGAAGTATACTGGAATAACAAAGATCCACCATTATACGTTTTGTAGCACCATCTTGATTTTTTTCACATAAGAATTTCTGGTTAACTAACAGTTCTAAATCATCCTTACATGATTGATTATATCGTGGAATGTACATTTTAAGTTGAATATCCGAAATCTTAAAAAATTATTATGATATTTATTGAAAGATTATTCTGAATAAAATAAAATTAGTTAATTTTTAATTAGGCACATATTATCTAGTAGAACATATTGTTCTCACAGTATTTATACTTAAATAACTTTTTGAGATAGCTTGGGGTTTTAACTCATGTTGTACTAATCATAAATTTAAAGGATTGTTTTCAAGAGCTATTCACAAAACACACACACACACACAAGCTGTTCTTACGTTATTTATAAAGATTGCGTACAAATGCCATATGTTAATTGGGTTTAGATGTAATATAAATATGTAAATAAATTTTTGCTAAATCATTATGTGTTTTGGTAACATGATGTATATCAAAACATAATTTACATTGCAAGCTAGCAAGAACAGGATCGCTCCAACTAATTATACTTCGTAGTACGAACTGTACTACCGTCCGGCCAATGATGGTGGTTCGGATGTCACATTTAAACCGTTGGTCCCCAGGTTGAGTTGTAGAAAGGGCTTCTTACTCCTAACTTCGTCTGTTAGAATAATACATTCCTTACTTTCTTTACTCACACTCTCGACTTCTCAGTCTTCACTAATATCCGTCGTATAATCAAACTTGCCATACTGGTATTGTTAAGTTAAACTGACCATATACTGAGTTTTACTGTAATTAAATTCACTTTACTGACAATAAAGCAAAGAGATGAAACAACAAGATTTATATAGGACGCTTTCCTAAGCTATAAATGAGCAATCACTGCTTGGGCACAATTAACTGATGAAGTCATGGTGGATTTTTCAGAAAAGTTCTTACAGCAAAAGTCCTTTGGTGAGATCCACCCTAATAACTATGAAACTTCTATATTGGTCACAATATTGTTTATATCTCTCCTTCGGCTTTATATTTTGTACAAGGTTTCATACAGAGAACTAAAATTTGCGATACTTGCCAAATAGAATGAAAGAAAGTCCATTTTAGTACTAAATTTATTTTTATTTCTTTAATTTTCTAATGATCATATTGGAATTATTATCTATCAAATCGCTTACATTAAATACACAATTTGATAGCAAAAAGTGTGTAGAATTTTGTCTCAGTTCATGACATACTGTAAGTTAATTTACGAGCTGTGAGTGTTATATGTTGCAACAAGCATGGGTTGACATGCATTAGATTGGTAACCAAATGTACCTGTCATGGAAAGTTTTATTTTGTTAAATATTCCAACATTGATGTAGTTCACTGTTTATTTTTAATACACCTGTATTATACAAACAGTATATTAATTGATATTGCGATACGTCATGTAAGTTTTAGGTGTATTTATTTTATAGAAAGATCTTCTGTATTGAATATTATTAAATCAATAGTCCATTAGTCAATGTTTATTTCTATGTTTGTATAATGTATGTTATCATCTGCTTGATGTAAACTACGCAAAATTACCATAACTCTACTCCGGAATTGATATCATCATTTGAATAATTTACGAAGGCTTTTGGAAGTCGGTAATGTATTTTAAAGAGGATCTAGGAACAAATGGCATGTTTTTGAGTAAATACAAAATTTCGTTATTACATTTCATCCATAAGCATTTTTGTATCTAGAACGTGTGTTTTCAATATAAAAGGTCTATAAAAATAATTATATGTAAAGATGTATTACAATTTTTAAAGGTTTGTATTATTGCGTGATGGAAATCAAGAGCCCATCGTAAAACCGTCCAACGACTGAGTAAAGCTGAGTTTCGTAGCTCAGATGCAGTACAGTCTTTACTAACTGAAAGCTGCTAACATAGACGAACATGGTCCTAGTTAGTGTCTCATTATAGATAGCGTAAGGTGATTGAGAAGGTTGAGCCGGAGCGGCAAAAAGCTGTCTTCCTACTTTATCAGTCAGACAGTGACGAATCAGTTGTTCTCAGTCTCTGGACGGACTGCTACACATCTACCTTTTCTCCTACTTCATGTTTCTTGTAGAACTGAATTGTTGGAGCCGACAAAGGGCTTTTGGAGTCAAAATTTGACCTAATTTAGTCACTATTGAGAACACCTACCAATACTAAAAACCTTTTTTATTTTTGTCAGGCCTTTCGATAGCAAGGCTATCTTCATCGGACACATCACAAAAGTTATTATGTGGCCTATTTGTATAGCGAGAGATTAAAATAATAAAATATTAAGACCTATTTTCAGTAGACTGACATTTCGTTACCCAGCGATAATAAAGTTGAACTTAAAACACTTCTAAGCCATTAATATTGATGGTCCTGACAATTATAAAACTGTAATACAAAATAAAAAAACACAAGACAAAAAATTTAAATAAAATTAGAGGAATTCGTATTAGTTATACATTTAAAATGAGGCATAAAGCATAACTCTGCTATCATAAATAAGGGTGAAAATAAATTTCGGTTTAATACTGTTCTTCTGACGTTAAAATGGAGGTGGCTGTCTGTACAGATGTCTCTTAATGCAGATATTTGAACTCAGTAAGGTTACTGGTTAAGAACACGTTTTATTTAGCATCTTATAATGATTTCTTAATTATACTCTTTATCTTGATCATGGTGATTACATTTTTCCGATGTACATCTCGATGAAGCAGCAAACTAGAACCTGGATGCGATTGCTGGTGTGGTGAGTATCACACTGGTTAGCTAGACATCCTCTTCTTTGTCGTAAGACGTTTTGTTAAAACAAGGAGTCCTAAAACACCAACGTGTCCAGACTGTAGTACCATTGTATGTCTTGTGAAGGCAAAGCTATTTGTGCTTTTTTTATGTAGAGTGTTGAGTAACGTTCATAAGAATGTCAACCATTTGGCGGAATGAGCAATGTAAGATTTTTGATTCCACTAGTTCAGAACTTACAGTATTATTTCTGCACAATAACAACTTACTAACCCCTAACTTATGGTGCAGGTATATATAAATGAACAAGTTCAAACTATAAGGATGAAATACAACTAAGACAGTTGGTATTAAGAGAATCAGGTAAATTCCTTTTTTAATACAACAGTAATTGTACAGAATTGAGTTTCATTCTATGGCCAACCATCGCACCAGGCTCCGTTGTCATAGCTGGTTTACTAGCATCGTGGAATCAGGTGTATTGTTTTTGTTTATGAGTTTAGCATCTGTTATTCAACTTACAACTCCGGTTTTTTACAATATCTGTAACTCAATGAGACCACTAGTTAAAATCGTTGAATTATTTAAACTGATAAATATCGCATGAATGTCCTAAGTGCCGTAAGGAATCACACATACTTTCCTAATACTTTTTCGAATGTCACTGTCAGTATGCTTTTTGTGATTTATTACACTGTAAAATTGTTTCCTTATCTCTATCTAATGTATCTACAGGAAAACATTGGTTGTGTTTTAACACACATTGGGCATCTATTTGGAAGAATAAGATATTTCAATATTAAAGTATTACTTCTTTAGTTTAAATTCTAAGATAATCTGAAGTTAAAGCTGTAATATAACAGTTATCCCTGCAAATTCATAGGTTAGTTATTATATTATGTAATTACAGTGCCGCAAGCTTTTAGCTTCATCAATAAGCAGATCAGAGAAGGCAATCGGCCGTAAATATCTCAGGGCTTGTCATCTATCAAACCAAGTGCAGTATCTGTTTCTGGATGTGGCATAACGTTTAATTGATTAATTACCATTTCAGCTAATTCAGCTAATCAGCAGGTTCAGGGTCAGTTAATTTTGATTATCATTTCTAAAATATACTATTATACACACTCACCAATATTTCATTTCCATTGAAATTTAAAATAAAATCTACATTTATTATCAGGGTAAGGATTATTGGTTAGTAATATGTAATTAAAGAGTAGATTTAAGGATTTAAGGAAGATTTTTTCATAAATCAATAGTGTTCTTAATGTTTAATTGAAATTTGTTCGTAGTCATACTTTTCGTATATCATATATGCTCGTACCACGGTTACCCTTATATCCCCAGTATGGTTACTTATTAGTATTTTACAAACTTGATGATTCGTGTTCGAAATTTCAATGAAAGAACTTGTAGTAGAAGGAGGAGTGATTAGAAGTACGAATGGCATATTACGAGTACCTGGCTAAGTTACCGAGAGTCACCTTGTCATTGTCTGGCTTGCCATTACTGACTCTAATTAAATATATTGTTGGCAGAGCGTCAGTGTAGCCTGTTCTTGAGGAGCTTCAAAAATGTTATTTATATATGTTTGTCCACACGATATCCCAGAATAAACTGACCATATATGTGAAATTTTAGATGAAAATTTTCTATACAAGCAACGTCGAGATTTGCTCGTAATTCTCTCCATGGGATTTTGCTTACCAGTAGCGATCACTTTTAGATTAGTGTTTGGGTAATCGCTGAAGCAGCAATGCAGTTGTAGTATAAATAATATTTTTAACAATCTTGAGTACAACCATACGATATTGTATTGATAAATTGTAACATATGATATTTTCTATGTGTACATAAACACAGTAACATATATAACCTAACTAACTCAGTACATTTAACATCATCACTTTGTGATTTAAACCCAACAAAATAATTAAACATTTCAATGCACCAAGACTTCCCAAGTTATTTAAGAGAGATTTGAACTGTACACTTTAAACTATACTACTTAGAAAATAATGTTTTCTTATACGGTGAACATTAATATATGCGAAATAGTTGAGCGAAATTGGAGCCCGTAACTCAATAAGATGGTAAAATGTCACTTTTATATGCCAGAGGATGGAAGCAATTATTTTCCAAATGATTGTGTGTCTGAGTGTTAAATAATTACATCTCATTATCATTCATGTATTCAGTTTCAAGGTTTCTGCCTTATTATCTCAGGAAACAATTATAAAATAAGCAATTTAAGTATTACAAAATAAAGTTTTATTCAAATTAAATTTACACTCGGTTTAAAGAATACACTTCATTAAATTTTGTTAATATTATGAGTCTGTAATGTAGTAATGTTTTATTAACAATAAAATAGTCTAATATCTAATTATTTTAAGCAACTTTTTGCTTTAACAGCTAATTATTAAATATTGTGATCAATTTCGAGTCCGTAACTTAATTTGTAGAAATAAATCAAATTTGTCTCAATTTAAAACAATAAATGGTTATAACAATTAAATTAAAACGGCTCCAATGTATTTTACAGGCGAATAAGGCTTTAAAATATTAAAATTAAGCTTCCAATATATAAAATTTGAAACTATTGATAATATAATGATTTCCATTTACAGATATAACGAAACCTAGTATACGCTGGCATTTTAGTAAATATGCTTCCAATTAAAACTACATATAACTTTGTTGCAACCACCTGATTTATTAGGTAGCTTATGAAGTGTTTTAGCACTAAAACTTTAAGCTTTCAAATATTTTTCTTATTTATGTCAGAAGCTCTCTTTAAAATCCATGTAAATTATATTACGTAAAGTATATGTATGAATGAGATGCTTTTGATTAATGCAAGAATTAAAGTCGTTACTCAATAGATATACTATGAACTAGTCTAAGTGCAAATATAATTAAAGTATCAATTAATCAAAATCCATACCTTGTACTATGTGACGTATTGAATGATTTTTTTTAACCAGAAATAAATCAATACTTAGTTATGAAACTACAAAATAAGGTGAACAAATTTCAATACTTTTTGCTCTAAGTAAAAAAACAGTGATAATACTAACAATATTTAAACTTGAAACTAGTTTTATTTTGCATTAATTCAGGACGGGTAGAGGGACTAAGATTTTACTAAGATTCCGTACAACAGATTTTAATAGCGAATATTGTGAATTACTCCGTGTCTGAGCATTGCTGCTACCTCTTTTATTTAATCTAGTGACAGTTTATTGCTGTTTTAATCTTAAGAATTTATCGCATTCTAGACTTTTTGTGTTTACGAATATTCAAACACACCCAACCCTGCCCTGTAATATTAATAATTATTTTATTGGTTTGTTTTTGCATATGTTACTCTTATGATTAAACATTGCGGCGTAACATGTAAAGATGTTACAAGTAAAAGATTTTTTAAATCTTTTATTCATAGGATAATTAATATATATAGGAGTATGAACAATAAAATATATAGAAAGGTTCCAGATGCTTTTCAAAAACTGCTACGCTAAAACACATTTAGAAAAAGCAATATTAAGATATTGAAGTTGATGTTTAATATATATAGGAGTACGAACAATACAATATATAGAAAGTTTCCAGATGCTTTTCAAAAACTGCTACGCTAAAACACATTTAGAAAAAGCAATATTAAGATATTGAAGTTGATGTTTAATATATATAGGAGTATGAACAATAAAATATATAGAAAGGTTCCAGATGCTTTTAAAAAACTGCTACGCTAAAACACATTTAGAAAAAGCAATATTAAGATATTGAAGTTGATGTTTAATATATATAGGAGTATGAACAATAAAATATATTGAAAGGTTCCAGATGCTTTTCAAAAACTGCTACGCTAAAACACATTTAGAAAAAGCAATATTAAGATATTGAAGTTAAATGACATGGAATTGGAGCTTGTATACCATAGCAAAGCCATTCCGCCCCAGGCTAAAGTTACTATTTTGTGAATGCATTCTCTGTAACTGTTTAATCGGTTTACCGTACAGGCGAAACATATTGCTAATTAACAATTCTATTAGTACAAGGTAAATTAATAACTAATAACGAATAGAAAATGTTGCTTATACTCAAAGGCTGTTGGACCATCGTTTTTTTGAAAATACAGAACATATATAACATTGAGTTCTTTGTTTAACGGGAGTAAATATAAATTTATAATATTATTTAACCCATTAAGTAAAAAATAAGGAAAAGGGCGTTCTCATAAATCTTGAAGTTTCAGTTAATTAAACTATGATTTTAGTTACGAAGGTGTATACATGTTTCGAAAAAAATTATTAATTGTATAGTTTGAAATATCATTCATTACCTGTAAGTTATTTATATCAGGATTAATCGGGATTGCCAACTCCTATTTGCTAATATGCACTCAAGATCCTACAGTTTATTGGATTTATGCCTCTAATAATTATTCTGTAACAATTTTATATTTATAAACTATTTAGTTTATAAATATAAAAAACATTTTTAATGTACTTAATTATTATTCATTTTAATTTATTAATTATTTTAATAATTTAATAATTATTTCATAACACAAATTTAGTTCCTCATTCAATTGTTTTAAAATATTTCATCTAATTAACTGGACTTATTTTTGTGTCATTATAGCACGGCTTTAAACATGTGATTTTCTAATCACACATATTAAAAATAATTTTGGTTTAAGCCATATGTTTAAATATTTTAGCATTCTTTCTTGTTGTTCAGTTCTAATAATAAGAAATGTTGCAAAAGGAATATACATCTAAGAAAGAACTTAAGTAAAATTTCTGTACGAATTGACTGTAGTATTAGATATTACAAGTTCCACCGTTTTGAAATTGAGTTCCAAACACC
Organism: Homalodisca vitripennis; assembly: GCF_021130785.1. Lineage (NCBI taxonomy): Eukaryota > Metazoa > Arthropoda > Insecta > Hemiptera > Cicadellidae > Homalodisca > Homalodisca vitripennis. The sequence continues at coordinate 131,574,538 of NC_060211.1, read as the reverse complement.
AAAACACGAAGCAGTACCTTTTTATAAAGTACTGGTGTCAATAAAGTTACATGATATTAACTACTGTAATACAAGTCAATATGAGTAAAATATATGTTAGCATTGCTTTCCAATAATAAATGTTTTTTAATATGCCATATATTCAGAGTTCTTCTTTATGTTTTAGAATTAATGGGAATTACATTGAAGAGAATGATAAACGTGGTACGAGCATAATATAAGAAAAGTTTAAATATAAAAAGATTTAAATGAAATATTTAAGAAATTTATAGATATATAAACATTTTTGTAAATGAGAACTTTTTTTACATATAACTGCAAAGAAACCTTTTCCTGCCTCACAATGCAGGTCTCCAATTGTGCTCTCATTGACTGACATATACGATCAAATACCCGAGCGTTGTGTTGATTATACGGTGCACCACATTCTCTTGCTTAAGTGTCTAGATGCAAGTGAAGGAGTGATTATGGAGTGAAAGAGTGACCTTCCTCATACGTCATCGGACTCATAAAGAAGGGCAAAACAAAGATTCCACTGTGCTGGAAAATCAGTTTTGCCAAAGGAGCCATGTGCAATGGTTGTTCATAGAATAGAACCCATCGCTCCAAAATTACAGCTTTATTACACACAGGATTATATCTGCATATGTTAATGCCATCAAGGACCTCTTCCTTAGCTGTGTTTTTATCTTTCCTGCATAAAATTTAAACTTTTTCATTACACTCACCGAACATCGTTACTTTCAGTTAGGGGTTAGCAACGAGATACTGTGCAATAAGAATACTATACATTCTGAACTAGTGGAAGCTACTATATTTTACTGATCATTCCGGAAAATGATTGACATTCTTATCTACGTTACACAAAGATTTCCGTACACCATCCACAGATTATACCTGACATGACAGAAACATGCTACTCAAGTCTGGAGACATTGGCATTTTAAGACACTCAGTTTTAACAAACCTCTCGAGATAAAGAAGGCGATATCTAGCTCCGGTGTGACATTCACCCCAATAACAATTACATACGGGTACTATTTTGCTACCTCACCGGGGTTTATATCGGACAAACCTGATTTTTAAGTTCAATTTAAGGATCGTTATTACAAATAATCTTTATAATACGCTAAATAAAACATGTCCCTAACCAGTTTCACAACCCTACTGGGCTATCTGCATTATCAGTCAGCTGTACTGTTAGCCACCTTCATTTTCGCCTCAAAAGAACTGTATTAAACCAAAAACACTCTTACGCCCTTATTTATGAAAGCAGAGCTACGGGATATGTCTATTGGATATGACTAACAAGAATCCAGTCTTTTTGAGTTGCAAAGTTTTCAACTTTGAATTTAGAAAAATATCTTAAACTGTTTTTTATATTTTTATAATTTTATAATATTTTTTCTTTCAATATGTAATCAGTTTACAATTTTAGAGAAAATCCGAGTTCGTATTAACTACATATTTTCAATAAGTAATTTTTTCCGATTTTACCATTAGTAGTAAGTGTTTTAAGTTTGACATTGTTGTTGCTGGGTAAAACTTTAAAGGTCGGTTTACCTAAGATCCCTCTTAACCCCGAGTGAATATTTGGTGTGTGTCAATTTTGACGATATACAACTAGGCCAATCTTGTTGTCAGTTCGAGCACTCTAGTTCTGTAAGTGACACGAAATAGGAGAAGACGCAGATGATATGCAGCCCGTCTTGAGACACAGATAAACTGATTCGGCTCTGCCATATTTATATACAAGTCACGCAAGATCTAATTCATAAAGATTGGCGTAAAAGCCAAAATTTTATCTCTCCGGCTCACACTTCTCAATCAAGCTACGTATTCTCTAATTATTAAAGTAACTATGACCAAGTTTGACTCTGTTAGGAGCTTTCTCCAACTGAAACGAGTAGTTAGGCAAATGTTAAGCCAAGACTGTGGACATCTGCCCTGAGCTCACATTTATACGTCGGACACTTCAGTTATCAATCCATGCTAGTTAGCAGCAAAACATTCTTTTACTCTTTGTATATAATTAATGATTTTTTATGTAAATTCTACATTTAAAAATGATTAATATAAATTTTGTTCTAATATTTTACTCATTAATAAAATGTAATACAAAAAATTTTTATTCACAGTAAAACATGATATTTGCTCATAAATTATTCAAATATTGATATGAAACACTGGTTGCACTTATTATGTTAATTTTTCATAGTTTTAAATCATAGGGATGACAACTTAAATTACACAAAAATAAAAGTAAACATCAAATTCTACATAATTAGAATTAAATATATGTTATATTAAATGTAGCTATAACATAAATACATATAAAATCTGCAATAATTATTGAAATAGTTTTCCCTATACTACTTCTATAACAGAATCATATTAAAAGTAGAAAACTAAATACCCCAATGTTGAAATATTTTATGCTATGTAATTTGACATGACATTTTTTTTTTAATTTAACTAGAGTAGTGTTAAAATAAAATATTTTCTACTATAGCTAGAGGATTTTTGACATATAGCATTTTGTCATGTAGCTAGATAATTGTAAACAATGACTATAGCTATTTACTTATTTCTATATAATTAAAATTATAAATTAAACCATAGCCTGCTACGCAAAAAGTGTTGTAGAGCACTCCTACTATGTAATAATAATGTGACTACCTATAAAAGTACAATGACACATAGTACAATATGCTTAAGTGTCTAGATGCAAGTGAAGGAGTGATTATGGAGTGAAAGAGTGACCTTCCTCATACGTCATCGGACTCATAAAGAAGGGCAAAACAAAGATTCCACTGTGCTGGAAAATCAGTTTTGCCAAAGGAGCCATGTGCAATGGTTGTTCATAGAATAGAACCCATCGCTCCAAAATTACAGCTTTATTACACACAGGATTATATCTGCATATGTTAATGCCATCAAGGACCTCTTCCTTAGCTGTGTTTTTATCTTTCCTGCATAAAATTTAAACTTTTTCATTACACTCACCGAACATCGTTACTTTCAGTTAGGGGTTAGCAACGAGATACTGTGCAATAAGAATACTATACATTCTGAACTAGTGGAAGCTACTATATTTTACTGATCATTCCGGAAAATGATTGACATTCTTATCTACGTTACACAAAGATTTCCGTACACCATCCACAGATTATACCTGACATGACAGAAACATGCTACTCAAGTCTGGAGACATTGGCATTTTAAGACACTCAGTTTTAACAAACCTCTCGAGATAAAGAAGGCGATATCTAGCTCCGGTGTGACATTCACCCCAATAACAATTACATACGGGTACTATTTTGCTACCTCACCGGGGTTTATATCGGACAAACCTGATTTTTAAGTTCAATTTAAGGATCGTTATTACAAATAATCTTTATAATACGCTAAATAAAACATGTCCCTAACCAGTTTCACAACCCTACTGGGCTATCTGCATTATCAGTCAGCTGTACTGTTAGCCACCTTCATTTTCGCCTCAAAAGAACTGTATTAAACCAAAAACACTCTTACGCCCTTATTTATGAAAGCAGAGCTACGGGATATGTCTATTGGATATGACTAACAAGAATCCAGTCTTTTTGAGTTGCAAAGTTTTCAACTTTGAATTTAGAAAAATATCTTAAACTGTTTTTTATATTTTTATAATTTTATAATATTTTTTCTTTCAATATGTAATCAGTTTACAATTTTAGAGAAAATCCGAGTTCGTATTAACTACATATTTTCAATAAGTAATTTTTTCCGATTTTACCATTAGTAGTAAGTGTTTTAAGTTTGACATTGTTGTTGCTGGGTAAAACTTTAAAGGTCGGTTTACCTAAGATCCCTCTTAACCCCGAGTGAATATTTGGTGTGTGTCAATTTTGACGATATACAACTAGGCCAATCTTGTTGTCAGTTCGAGCACTCTAGTTCTGTAAGTGACACGAAATAGGAGAAGACGCAGATGATATGCAGCCCGTCTTGAGACACAGATAAACTGATTCGGCTCTGCCATATTTATATACAAGTCACGCAAGATCTAATTCATAAAGATTGGCGTAAAAGCCAAAATTTTATCTCTCCGGCTCACACTTCTCAATCAAGCTACGTATTCTCTAATTATTAAAGTAACTATGACCAAGTTTGACTCTGTTAGGAGCTTTCTCCAACTGAAACGAGTAGTTAGGCAAATGTTAAGCCAAGACTGTGGACATCTGCCCTGAGCTCACATTTATACGTCGGACACTTCAGTTATCAATCCATGCTAGTTAGCAGCAAAACATTCTTTTACTCTTTGTATATAATTAATGATTTTTTATGTAAATTCTACATTTAAAAATGATTAATATAAATTTTGTTCTAATATTTTACTCATTAATAAAATGTAATACAAAAAATTTTTATTCACAGTAAAACATGATATTTGCTCATAAATTATTCAAATATTGATATGAAACACTGGTTGCACTTATTATGTTAATTTTTCATAGTTTTAAATCATAGGGATGACAACTTAAATTACACAAAAATAAAAGTAAACATCAAATTCTACATAATTAGAATTAAATATATGTTATATTAAATGTAGCTATAACATAAATACATATAAAATCTGCAATAATTATTGAAATAGTTTTCCCTATACTACTTCTATAACAGAATCATATTAAAAGTAGAAAACTAAATACCCCAATGTTGAAATATTTTATGCTATGTAATTTAACATGACATTTTTTTTTTTTATTTAACTAGAGTAGTGTTAAAATAAAATATTTTCTACTATAGCTAGAGGATTTTTGACATATAGCATTTTGTCATGTAGCTAGATAATTGTAAACAATGACTATAGCTATTTACTTATTTCTATATAATTAAAATTATAAATTAAACCATAGCCTGCTACGCAAAAAGTGTTGTAGAGCACTCCTACTATGTAATAATAATGTGACTACCTATAAAAGTACAATGACACATAGTACAATATGCTTAAGTGTCTAGATGCAAGTGAAGGAGTGATTATGGAGTGAAAGAGTGACCTTCCTCATACGTCATCGGACTCATAAAGAAGGGCAAAACAAAGATTCCACTGTGCTGGAAAATCAGTTTTGCCAAAGGAGCCATGTGCAATGGTTGTTCATAGAATAGAACACATCGCTCCAAAATTACAGCTTTATTACACACAGGATTATATCTGCATATGTTAATGCCATCAAGGACCTCTTCCTTAGCTGTGTTTTTATCTTTCCTGCATAAAATTTAAACTTTTTCATTACACTCACCGAACATCGTTACTTTCAGTTAGGGGTTAGCAACGAGATACTGGGCAATAAGAATACTATACATTCTGAACTAGTGGAAGCTACTATATTTTACTGATCATTCCGGAAAATGATTGACATTCTTATCTACGTTACACAAAGATTTCCGTACACCATCCACAGATTATACCTGACATGACAGAAACATGCTACTCAAGTCTGGAGACATTGGCATTTTAAGACACTCAGTTTTAACAAACCTCTCGAGATAAAGAAGGCGATATCTAGCTCCGGTGTGACATTCACCCCAATAAAAATTACATACGGGTACTATTTTGCTACCTCACCGGGGTTTATATCGGACAAACCTGATTTTTAAGTTCAATTTAAGGATCGTTATTACAAATAATCTTTATAATACGCTAAATAAAACATGTCCCTAACCAGTTTCACAACCCTACTGGGCTATCTGCATTATCAGTCAGCTGTACTGTTAGCCACCTTCATTTTCGCCTCAAAAGAACTGTATTAAACCAAAAACACTCTTACGCCCTTATTTATGAAAGCAGAGCTACGGGATATGTCTATTGGATATGACTAACAAGAATCCAGTCTTTTTGAGTTGCAAAGTTTTCAACTTTGAATTTAGAAAAATATCTTAAACTGTTTTTTATATTTTTATAATTTTATAATATTTTTTCTTTCAATATGTAATCAGTTTACAATTTTAGAGAAAATCCGAGTTCGTATTAACTACATATTTTCAATAAGTAATTTTTTCCGATTTTACCATTAGTAGTAATGGCTTAAGTGTTTTAAGTTTGACATTGTTGTTGCTGGGTAAAACTTTAAAGGTCGGTTTACCTAAGATCCCTCTTAACCCCGAGTGAATATTTGGTGTGTGTCAATTTTGACGATATACAACTAGGCCAATCTTGTTGTCAGTTCGAGCACTCTAGTTCTGTAAGTGACACGAAATAGGAGAAGACGCAGATGATATGCAGCCCGTCTTGAGACACAGATAAACTGATTCGGCTCTGCCATATTTATATACAAGTCACGCAAGATCTAATTCATAAAGATTGGCGTAAAAGCCAAAATTTTATCTCTCCGGCTCACACTTCTCAATCAAGCTACGTATTCTCTAATTATTAAAGTAACTATGACCAAGTTTGACTCTGTTAGGAGCTTTCTCCAACTGAAACGAGTAGTTAGGCAAATGTTAAGCCAAGACTGTGGACATCTGCCCTGAGCTCACATTTATACGTCGGACACTTCAGTTATCAATCCATGCTAGTTAGCAGCAAAACATTCTTTTACTCTTTGTATATAATTAATGATTTTTTATGTAAATTCTACATTTAAAAATGATTAATATAAATTTTGTTCTAATATTTTACTCATTAATAAAATGTAATACAAAAAATTTTTATTCACAGTAAAACATGATATTTGCTCATAAATTATTCAAATATTGATATGAAACACTGGTTGCACTTATTATGTTAATTTTTCATAGTTTTAAATCATAGGGATGACAACTTAAATTACACAAAAATAAAAGTAAACATCAAATTCTACATAATTAGAATTAAATATATGTTATATTAAATGTAGCTATAACATAAATACATATAAAATCTGCAATAATTATTGAAATAGTTTTCCCTATACTACTTCTATAACAGAATCATATTAAAAGTAGAAAACTAAATACCCCAATGTTGAAATATTTTATGCTATGTAATTTAACATGACATTTTTTTTTTAATTTAACTAGAGTAGTGTTAAAATAAAATATTTTCTACTATAGCTAGAGGATTTTTGACATATAGCATTTTGTCATGTAGCTAGATAATTGTAAACAATGACTATAGCTATTTACTTATTTCTATATAATTAAAATTATAAATTAAACCATAGCCTGCTACGCAAAAAGTGTTGTAGAGCACTCCTCCTATGTAATAATAATGTGACTACCTATAAAAGTACAATGACACATAGTACAATATTTGAATATCAAAGAACTGGATGCTTATAAAAATATAAATTGCTTTGAATGATGTTATATTTATAAATGCAAAGATAATATAGTATACACTACACTACTTCGATTATTATCAGATGATGCGTTAGTAATTCTTCGCAATATATTCTTTGGTTAGCCTATTCTTTTATTTAAATTGTTCTGATAAAAAGTCCTAATAGTAAACCAAATATTTATAGAATCAAAGTTCACCTATTTTGGTGTATATGAAAATAAGGCATCGACCCTATAACAAATAAATATAGATATATGTATATATATATATATATATATACATACATATACATATGTATATATATATATATACATATATATACATATGGCTATATGTAGTAGGTATATCTGAGCTTTATTTTACTTATGGTAAGTATTGGTAAATATTCTCGTGTTATTTCTTTACAAAGCAACTTGCAAAAAATAAAGAGCTAAAGGTGTAAATATAAAGACGTATATTGTGCATAATTTCCGAGCTTGTTATTTAAGGGGACCTGTCAGTGAAAAAACAAATTTTAAAACAAAAAATTTTTTTTTTACTTATTTTAAATTCAGTAGCTCTTCCTGAATACATTGATACCAAAAACATGTTATTCTGTGCACTTATTCACATTAAAAATTAGTTTTATTACTAAGAGTACACGAAGCCGAAAATGACATATGTTGGCCACTTCATATAGTATACAGTGTTGTGGATGAAATCTACATTAAAGCATTTTTTGGATCATTGCAATCAGCTGTTTTTATTTCAGCTAAAATCCAGTTAGCAAACATAACCTCAAAATTGTAAGTCAAATTGTTTGTTTTGGAATAATATTTACTGTTTATTGTCTTAGTGTTTTTGAGAGATGGCTAGACTAAAAAAGTTTGGAAAAAGGCGTAATATTTCAAAAACTAAAACAAATATAGTAGTGTTGTAAATAATAGTGTAAATAGTTGTGTTGTAAATAATAGTGTAAATAGTTGTTCCTTCCTTCAAATAATGTAAGTAGCTCTACTAGCAGTGAATCTTTTCAATAGCAATAGGCCTATGCCTGTCAATGAAGGTAGGCCTAGTATACCAAGTTCTTCAGCAAAGAAGCTCAAGAATATAAAACTATGTGCAGAAGAGCCTGAGTATTATGGACATAATTTCAAGGATGGTAATGTTTTAGTAAATATTTCAATACTAAACAAACAACTGTCAAAATTTGCGGTTTGTAATCAGTGTTTCTCTGAACTTTCATTAGAACTGTTTGAATATCCAGAAAAACGGAAAGGAATAGTGTCTAGATTATCACTCATATGCAATAACTGTGATGCTAATGTAGATTTATGACTTCTGAAAAAACTGAAAGTGGTTGTTTTGAAAACAACATTAGGTTAGTGTATGCGATGAGAAGTATCGGCAAAAGACGTTCAGCGGCACAGACATTTTGTTCGGTAATGAACTTACCCCCAACCCCCCTTGAGATTTGATAGTTTACAATAAAGAACTGAGTAAATGTATTTTCTGAAGTAGCTAAAGAAAGCATGCAAATTGCAAAAAGAGAAGCTGTAAATGAAAATGACGATAACAGTGATCTTAGCGTAATAATCGACGGAACCTGGCAGAAGAGAGGTCACTCATCATTGAATGGTGTGGTCACCGTGACAAGTGTAGATACGAGTAAGGTACTTGATTGTTGAGTGTATGTCTAAGTATTGCAATATTTGTAAGGGTAAGCAAGTTCTTAGCCATGAAGGGATGTCTTGCTAATTATAGAGGAACCAGTGGAGGGATGGAAATAAATGGTGTTGTCAAAATATATGAGCGCTCTGACAAAGGTAATATTTCTACACGTTATGTGAATTACTTAGAGACAGTAAAGCCTTTGAGGTTGTAAACAATAGTAAACCGTATATGGACCTGATATTACAATACAGAAACTTGAATGTATTGGACATATCCAGAAACGTATGGGTGGTAGGCTCCGAAGACTGAAGGAAAAAGTACAAGGGTGTGTAACATTACCCGATGGCAAGCCTTTATCAGGAAAAGGAAGGTTGACTGATAATATAATAACAGAGCTACAAACTTATTATGGAACAGCCATTAGACAGAACTGTGAGGATGTAGATAAGATGAAACAAGCAGTATGGGCTACTTTTTTTCATAAGTTGTCTACTGCAGACAAACCTCAGCACGGCCTATGCCCAGCAGGCACAACTTCGTGGTGTAAGTATAATCGAAGTAAAGAATTGAATGTTGAACCACCATTACCAAAGAACAATATATACCATCTACAATCATGGAAGTAATCAAGCCCATCTGTCAAGACTTAGCTAATCCTACCTTGCTAAAAAAATGTGTCCATGGAAAAACACAAAATCAGAATGAATCATTCAATAATATGATTTGGACGCGAGTTTCAAAAAATAATTTTGTTGGATTAGAAACATTGAAAAATGGAGTGTATGATGCTGTTATATGTTATAATGAGGGAGTTTTTAGGAAAGGCAAAAGTTATGGAAAAGGTATGTGGAAAATCTGGTGCAAACTGTATTGTGGGACTAAAACGTCAAGATTTGAAACGGGTCTACGAAGCTGAACAGGCTAATGAAAGAAATTGAAAAAAGGGCTCGTGCGGCAAGACTAAATGTAAAAAGAAGACTTCAAGACAATGAACAAGTATCCGATGATCCAGACTATGGATATGGTGCTCATTAGTGGATATAAGTGCGATTATTGTGAGTTATAATCAATAATTTTTTTTTATTTTTGAATTTCCGAAAGTTGTGTATTTTATTACTTAGGTACCAATATTTCCTAAAGTATTTATTGGTTTTTTATGAAACTTTCACAAGTTATTTATAGTATTATTAGCAACAATAATAAGCTTTTTCTAGAAGATTTGAATAAATATGAAGTTTTTATAAGAGTTTTCAATTTAATTGTATTGATTTATTTATTTGATATAAAAATACATGACATTAAAAAAAAAACCCATGCTACCAAAAACTATTTATATTTCCTTATTATTATTTTTAAAGAACTATACGACATCAGGTTAAAATTTCATGAGGTTTTATGCATTAGTTGCTGAGAAAAGTGTACCACAATATGTGTAATTTAACATGGGCGAGATAGGCACTGACAGGTCCCCTTAAGTAGATCTCACTAAGGCCTTTTACTGTAAGATATTTTCCGAGAAACACTTTATCGGTTACTTTTGTTCAAACAGGTAATTGTGTTTGCTCATTTACAACATAGGAAAGCGTCCTTTGTAAAATACCAGTATGATCAGTTTGCATGCGCAATAGTCAGTAATGAGAACTGAAAGTAATATTCTTAGGTAAATAAAACATCAGTAATATACTTTTCTAAACTATGTTCATAACCATGTCAACTCATGAATTAATATTTGGATCATTGCAAAAAATATTCCTTTCAATTGATGAGAAATATACTAAATAAATGCCACTGGAGTATATGTGTGGGCTGGAATCTTTTCTGGAGGACTTATTGGACCATTCTTATTTGAACAAACGGTTAATGCTGTATCATTACCATGATATGTTACATGAGGTAACAGTTTAATTGGAAAACAGTCCTGCATTCGAACAACTACAACCTATTCGTGAAAAATTAATTTGGCAACAAGATGGTACACCTTCTCACTACGGGAAGAATGTGAGAGATTTCTTGAATGAGACTTGCAGAATGGATAGGAAAACGAGGAACAACGGAATGGCCTGCGCGTCACCCAATATCACCCCAATGGACTTCTCAATTTGAGAAATTTTAAAAGACAAAGTTTATTCAGAGAAAAAATGTAATTTGCAGGAATGAAGAGAACGTATTGAATCTGTATTTGAAGAATTATTTACCAGTCACCACTGACACCATATGCGCTTCTGTACTTAAAAGATGTTACATGTGTATTGAAAATAATGAAGGACACTTTGAACATTTACTTGAGGCATGTCTTTGTTATTTGGTATGACAATTATAATTATAAACATTTATATTTTACATATATATACCTTATAATAAATTAATACTTACTATCGCAATGCGTTTTGTTCAAGTGACTTATGGCCCACCCCGTATAATATAACATAATAGACAAAATGAACAAAAATCTTGTTTTATCCTGATTTTTCAAATTTAAGAAGCAAATCCAACTTATACCCTCAACACTAAAATCTTGAGACCAATTTAATCTTTAAAGGAATAAAACTCTAACAGGTACAAAGTATGGATTATTATAGGTATCAAATAATAACCCTGCTAAATTACAAATATTTTGTAATATTGGAATATCAACTTATATATATTGAACTAATCAACTAATATTGAAGTGAAAAGTTAGCAAAAGGCACAATAGGAATTATTGTGAACTAAACAAATGATTTCACTCATTTACAGCAAAAGATTGTAGATATACAACAAAGAACATAGGACAAATACGAATACTAAAATATATGTGAAACATTGCTATTCACTCTTTAGCAATGGCGTTGTTATTAATGGAAATGTTTGACGTGTGGTCGGAGTGACTGAAATTGGTCACCCTGATTGATTGGTTCCCTGCAATATTTGATCACTCGGTATTTTATTCACCTCAAAATACAGAACAGGTAACAAATAGGATATTATAATAACACTAAACTTTCTATACACACAGACAATTATATATTTCCTGAAAGGTGTAAGGCGACCAATTAGAATCTGTTAGTAATAAGTAGCTACAGATAATCTACTACAGTAGTCTTAGGTACTAATCAGTAAATCTACTCTAATAAATTACCTTATATAATAATATTAAGTATTATTACTATATATATTATATAATATCTCGTCTCAGTTCGTTGGCTAAATTGATAGTATATTTAGTTTTAATATCGTAGGTTTTAATAACTTAAACAACCAGAAATTTGTATTTCTATTTATAGGAATTATTTTACACCATGTTTATTATTTAGGAACCTGGAGAAAAACGACAATTGTTCAAGAATGCTTGTAACATTTATTAAACTTCTTTATATTAATATTTAGTTTTATTTTCGTGCGTTTTAGGGATATTAATTTTATATGAATGCGATAAAAATAAACAGTAATGTTTTAGTTACCACAATATTTAACTACCTTTGAATAATCAGGAATGTCTATTGTTAGACGTTGTAAGCTAAGAACAATGTAAGTCTCACATTTCAAGTATCAGCACGTTATATACGAATATGCCGTAACTAGTTGAATCGCAAAACATTTAGCCTAAAAATTGTTGTTACATACTGTATGTACAGAAACAACCAATGTTTCAGAATTAATAAATTCAGGTCAATAGTCTAGTAATTACTGACAGTATTTATAGTTTTAGTTTAATATAAATATTGTAAACCGTTAACATAATGTGTAGTTAAACTAATCAAATTTGGTTTTTAGAGCATATATGACTGCTTAACCAGTTACATCCGAGATTAATACAATCCATGACTATGTTCTGTGTAAGTACTGCGTGGGTCCTAACATGGTGTTATCATAAGCTATTCTAAAATAATTGCTTTTTTTAACTGCAGTCAAATGAGAAGAAACTTTTTTTATACGTTTATCCTTTTACGCAAATTCTTAGTGCTTTCATTATATACGTATGAATGTATTCTTGTCTCTGTAACCATACAACTATAGACATGTCTTATATTTAATTTAAACTTCGTGCATACGAACAAATATTAGTAATACATGTTCAAGTAGAAGAATTGACACGGCTAAAATATGTTTCACTAACATAAACGACAATTGATGTACCTTGAATGTGCTTATTCTTGCTGTTGGTTAATATGTAAAATTAACTATGGAAATAACAAATATAAAAGTGAAATAAATACAAATATTTTGATAAAAATCTTGTACTATATACGACTTTATATTTCTAGTTTGCAGTCCTGAGTTCACTAAATATGCACATGAATATACATGTACATGACATACAAGTGAATGATCAGTTGTGACGCTTGTTATCCACCAACAATCATGTTTTCCTGTCAACTCGTATCAAGGACATACATTTGACTTCCAGAAATATTGTTTTTTTTTTTTGTTATATTAATATTACATAGTGATAAATCTGAATGATAGAATAGAGGTGTAATGGACATTGTCTAATTTAAAATACGACTATATATAATAAATATGTATATAAATAACAAAATCTTTTATATCCTTCACATTAAATGTTCATTTCTCAATTCTTAAAATTTAAACATAATTTATTTTAAAAACTTAATTGAATTAATATGTTAAATTCCTTTCTGAAATGTTATGTGAAGACGCGACTAAAACGTATACTTTCCACCTGGACAATTAGAAGCTTCCAAATGTAATAATATTGCCAATACCTTATAATTATACACCTTATATACCTTATAGGATTGAACACGAACAATATTATCAATAAATGTAACGAATATTAAAAATATACTTATTTATAATTTTTTAATGCACAAGGACTGCATTGCCCATTTCCTTTTTTAAATTTTAATATTTCCATTATAACAAACACTTTCGAGTGCTTTGTTTAATACACTAAAGACAAATACATTTTGAAAATATGAAATATTAAAATAAAATTATTTATACCTGATATTTAGAATATGTGCAATATTTGATGTAGTTTTAGAACACAGGATCATCGCCTGGTGTTAGAAAATTTCTCATCGCTTTTCCAATTCTAAAGGTTATTCCAACTAATTTTACTACTCAACATTTTAATTACACTCTACCAACAAACAATAATATAGAGTAATGAAACCCTCTAGTAGACGTAAAGATTGTCTTCAAGATGGTCACTCAGCTTGGGGAAATAACTGGAATACCCTCCATAACGACTCGTTCACGTGGACATGTAACAGATCGTTAAACTATTTACTTTATAGTAAAATCGTTAAGACTGTGGCGTTTGCCACTTTATTTTGTTGGTCTTTGGACGGACCGGGAGCTGTTTCCTTACAGCTGGTCGAGCCATCTGTTTTACCAGATGGTTGTTCTCTTTCTAGATGTTTCTGTGGCTTTCCTGGCTTTTTTGATTGGTTCTAGTATTTTCAGGTTTTCTAGATATCGGGAATTAGGTTTCTTGTGCTCTTCTCTTCTGACTTCCATAGGGCAAGGACATCTTGGAGTTTTTCTGTGGTCGGAGTTACCAAATCATAGCTGGCTGCCCGCTCCCTCTACGAACCGGCACGGTGTTTTGTGTGTTAATATCGTATGCCTACCTTCCAATCAACGTTTCACGACCTCGTTTAATATTTAGGACCCAGTCTTTCCAAATTCAGTTTTCGTAAATCGTCGCAAATTGGTAGCAGAGCGTGGTTTGAAATGGAAGGCTAGGCTTGCCGGTGGGAGCGGAGGAATTCTACACAGCTATGAGAGCTAAGTCCTAGTTTTAAGTTTTTTTAAAGGGGTAGACGTTTTTCTAAATTTTTTTTAGTTTTCTAAATTTTCCTTACACTGCCTTTTTTACTCAAAATGTTAAACTTTTTCGAAGTAGCTTGTTTTTAATGTGCAAGTCTGAAGCCAAAGCAGTTCTTGCAACCAACTGCTACCTAAGCCTAGTTGTGTAATAATTGAACATGTTGAGTGGCAGTATTTCTTAAACTTTAGTAACTTATTCTCACTAATTATTTAGGCATAGGTATTTGGTTGATTTTTTCTAGCTTAAAATTTTACTTTAAACCAATTTTAATAAATTTTTTTTCTCTCACCAAGTTAACTCTTAACCTAACTTTTACTTTCACCTACAGTGTAGCCTGTTGCCTTAAACATACCTCGGTACTTAATTACTTGTGCTTTCTAAACTTTAATTAGCAACCTTTTAGTATTTTAATTTAAAACTTTGGCTCAGATCTGTGCAAGTAAAGTCGAAGGATTTCATAGATGCTGTTGGTGACTGCGTATTGTACTGCCGCCTATGTATAGCCTACCTTTTGTTTTTAAAGTTCTTAGCTTTCTGGTTAATATTTGAAACCCCCATTCAGTTTCACCAGATTATTTACTTTGGGTTGGCTTATAATTAAAAAGTGTTCTTTTTTATATAACTTGCTTTCCTTCTGATATTTCATCTCTACATCTGATTTAATTAAAATTTTTAACCTTTCCACACCTACCCTTAGTTCCAAATGCAATTAATTGTTGTTATTCTAGGATTTAATTAATTATTTAGTTATTTATTTATTCCTTCCAGCGGATTTGCTCCACTTGTACGTGTTTTAAGTTGATAAGGGTTTAAATTTTTATAATAGCACTAATTTGATGATTTTGTCTACTGCGTTGAATTTATTCGAGTCTTACACAATTTTGTTAATTAATCTTAGTCTATTACACAAGGTAAGTGAAGTTTTACTGTTAAATTTATCTGATAATTTTTCTACTTAGAAACATGTCAAACTTTTATGTAGGCCTATGCTATTTGATTGTTCGGGGCAGTTCAAGCTTAAGGGGTTGATTTAGTCTAACAGTTTGCAATTTTTTTTTAAAAACCTTCTTCAAAACTTTAATGTTATTGTAAAAATAGTAATTCTTTCATAGTCTATTATTAAAAAGCCCTTTGCTTCTTTTGACTAGTGCCTGTTTAAGTTAAAACAGTTAAAGTTAATATGGAGTACACCTTTAGTTTCAACTAGTATTGAAAATAACATAGGCCTAGGTTTGTTTTGTAATTATTAGGAAGTAGCAGCTTGGGGTTGGATTTGACCTGCTGACATACATATAAGTGATTTAATTACTTACAAAGTTAAACTTTTCTTTCCCAAAATGTTTTAAACTTCCTTCTTTTACAAACTTTTAAAACTATAGTTTGCCACCTTGAGGGTTCACTGTTTTTATAATATACCAAACCCTAGTGGACTCTTTGGATTGTTTGATATGTCAGCTTGCTTGATTCAGCTTCGGGTGTTTAACTTACCTAAATTTCAGTTTTAGCCTAATTTAAGCCTTAAGTGGTTAAATAATTTTTTTTTCCTTTTGGTCTTTAATTTCTTAATTTTTAATTTTTCACTGGGGTTTTTTTTTTTGGATTCTTGGCCTCAAAAGAGATTTTTTTTTTTGGGGGGTGTTCTAAATTATTTACAGTTTAAAGGGAGAGTTTACTATTTGGGCTTGTGTCTTATTCACTTGGGACTTGTTGAACTTTATGTAGTAGTTACCTGTAGCGCTACTTTTACGACTTGCTCCGCATAATTTTTGCTCTTCTACGGTACAGTTGCTCTTGCTTTTGATTAATTTTTGTTTACTTTGTTTCCCTCTCTTATTCTTTTAGGTTTTGAAAGGTGTTGTTAGGTTTTTTTTGAATACTTTGAACTTTCTCAACCTTTTGAGAGGAAACAAATTGAGTCTACCCCCCGACTGATGGCAGCCGACTTTTTTTTGCTCTGAAAGCCAAACTTTTGATTTTTTTCTGCCTACACCTATTAGTGATACTGGAAGTTGGTTTCATGGTAATAATAAGGCAATGTACTTTATGCTTTTATTTTATTTGTAATACTATAAATTTTTAATAGTTTTTTTTTACAACTTGTACTTTTTCACACACCACAGTAAAATTGCCCTAATGTTTTTCTGAATTTTTTTTACTGCTCTCTAGTTTGTGTGGAATATCTGTCCACGCTCTCATGTGTCTTTGATTAATTTATTGTTTAACTTGTTTGTTGTGATTTGTGTTTATTTATTGTTGATTATTGAACCTTTTACGAGATGAAGTTCTTCGATTTAAATAATGTTCCAAAGACTGTGTCTTGGATTAAAAAGTTGACTATTGAGGAAGCCCGCGAACAATGCAAGCTATGGGGAATTAAACCCAAGGATAAGCTTGATGCCATGCGTGTGCAGCTAAGTGAATTTGTGGCTCGGGTCTAGCGAAGGGGTCGTGAGTGACTTGGAGGAATCTGCGGATGAACCAAGGGTACCCGTAACGGATGATTTAGTGGATAATCCCAGTTTAAAAAACAGGACGAAGTAGGAACTTGTACTGTGCTGGCCCCCTGTAGTGCCGGTGGATCTTGGTGGTTTAGTGAAGAGTCTGCATACAATGACCTTAAATGCTATTGAAGCGACTGCTAAGACGGTAGCCCAAGAAATTGCAACCCAAAAATAGGCCATATAAACAGGGACGATGTCTCATTCCCTAACATTTTGCGGGATATGCTTAGAGAGGTACCCATTACTTCTGGTACAGATTTATTTCAGCTAACAGAATTTCTCGTAAAAATCCAAAAAATAGTAGAGTTAAATTTAGGTTCAGATAAAACTATTCTATTAAACGCTGTGGCACGCACTGAAGGCAGACTTCGTGATGTGTGGATGGGTCTCGTGAGTGCTGACTCTACCTGGCCGAATGCTCTGCAGACAATTAGGTTTACCTTTTTCTCAATCTAGGGCCATTAGAGACATTCAGTCTAAACTCATGTATAGACAACAACGACTGTCAGAACCTTATGCTGATTATCTTACTGACATTGTTAGCATTTTCCAAATTCTTGGACCAGAAATAAGTGATGGCGAGATTTTTACAACTATTTTTACCGGTCTCAACCCTCATTACTAGGGCAGCTTTTGCAGGTCTTCAACCCCCTAACCACAGTCCAACAACTGAAAAACATGGTTTCCATGATTGAGAGTTTGACGGTCAACACTGTTCAAGCTCCGTTAGGGTATGGCAATTCTGAATCTCAGGAAGCTGCAATAGATTCTAATAAAAATGTCACTTATGATAATACTAAATTTACAATACGCTGGACATCTTTTCCAAAATAATCGTTATAATAACAGAACATTTTACCATGGTTCGGGTACAAACTTCGACCGAGACGCCGCTAAGAGAACCCCCTATAGCACATTTTATCCAAACCATTCGTTTGGAGGTAACCAAAGGCAAGGAAGCGGGCCTTACAATAATAGTAGACCTTACCAGAACTTTCATTCTCAACCCAATAATTCTAGGCAGGGCCAAGTAAGGGCAAATGGCTATGATAATGCTTTCAATCAGCGGCTGAACCCCCAAGTTTGTAATTCTAATCAATTGCAAGATAATATGCTACCAGGGAACAATAGTAGGCCAAACCAGGAACGGCGGTTTTCCTATAATAGGAATAATCAAAACCATAATTATAGTTCCGCTAATCCTGCGGTTAATTTAAACTCCAAAAGGGGAATTCGCTGAAAGGGCCGGCATTCCCCAAGAAGACTAGGCCCATTAATCCTTTAGCTCCGGCTTTGCCCAAGGTCAAACCCCTAGAAATTCCTATTGCTTTTTCTAACATTAAGTCTTCTGCTGTGATTGATTACTGGTTCTACCAGATCTATCGTAGCTAAAAGCGTATTTGATACTCTCTCTAAACTCAAGGGTGTCGTGAAGAAAGTTGAAGAAACTTCATTGACGGCTACAGCTGCAAATGGTTCAGATGTCTCCTTTCAATTTTTGGCCCATATTCATTTCAAATTAGCTTGTTTCTCTTGGACTTTCCCATTTCTTGTTACTAACAACTTACCGGTTCCTGTTTTGATTGGACTCGACTTCATTCAGGCCTCTGAAATGAGCATTAATGCGGCTCAACGCCAGGTGTCTTTTCCCCTTTGACACTTCACTAGTTATAGCCGAAAACCAAGAGGATGAACAGGCAGAGGATGTTAGTTTGGGACCTATCTTTGGAGAGAGGCTTGATATTCCCAAGTTCAGACATTTAAAAAATATTCTGCGGTGTTTTCCCGAAACTGTGACCAAACAGCTGGGTAAAAACTAACCTTTTGACTTATTCTATCACTGTCAAGTCAGACAAGCCGTTCAGGTGCCGTCCGTATCATTATGCTCCCCCGAAAATGGCTTTAATTCGTGAGCATATCGAAGGCCTTTCTGGAGAAAGGCGTTATATTAGACCTTCAACTTCCCCTTACTCCAGTCCCAGCATTTTTTAGTACCTAAAAAGGGAGGTTCTTCACGCCTGGTGGTTGACTTCCGCGCCTTAAACAATGTCTTGGAGCTCGATTCAACTCCGATGGCCTACGGTAGAGTCTTCTTTTCAATTTCTAGGCAAGGCTAAGATCTTTTCTATGTTAGACTTGGTGTCCGCTTACAACCAGATACCACTTGATGAGGCTTCCAAGAAGTACACTTCATTTGTCACAAGCACTGGCCAATGGGAATACAATTACCTCCCTTTTGGTCTAGCTAGTGGTAGCATGATACTGACTCAGTTGATAAATAAAATCTTTGGTGATGTGAAATTTGATTTCTTGTTCTGCTATTTCGACGACCTTGTTATTTTTTCTGAAAATCTGGAAGATCACCAAAGACATCTCGATTTAGTCCTTGACCGACTTAGTAGGGCAGGGTTAACAGTTAACCCAGAAAAGATGGTCATTGCCTCTCATAAAATAGAATTTCTAGGCCACGTCTTCGAAGATGGGAAAGTTACCATCAAACCCAAATAGAACTCGCCCTATCGACAACTAACCCTCAACCCAAAAATACTAAGCAGGTTTAGCAGGTTTCTTGGAATGTGTGCCTTTTATTCTAAATTTATTCCCAATTTCGCGTCAATCTGTGAGCCGTTGAATAGGTTAAAGAGAAAGGATGTAAATTTCATATGGGGTGAGGAGCAACAGAATGCTTTTCACAAACTTAAACGGTCTTTAGTCTCTGCTCCGGTCCTACGCTTACCAAAATTTTGATGCCCCGTTTATTCTGTCAACTGATGCTTCAGGTACTGCTGTAGGTGCAGTGCTGTCTCAGGAAATCCAGGGCCAAATATACCCTATAGCTTTTGCGAGCCGTCCTTTAAATGTACACGAGAGGAACTATTCAACTTTCCATTTAGAAGCTTTGGCAGTAGTCTATGCCTTTACAAAATTTAGACAATATTTAGAGCATCGTTCCTTCACGCTTGAGACTGACAATTCCTCACTCTCATGGTTACTTAACAATTCCTCGCCAGGTAGGAAAAATAGCACGTTGGACCACTCTCATCAATGCCTTTCAATTTACTGTCAAGCATGTTAAGGGGCAAAGACAATGTTGTGGCCGACTGCCTCTCGCGTTTAATTTGAGCCCCAAACCGATTCATCACAGAGTTCTACTATTCAAAATAAAACCGACCACACACAGGCTTTTATTCTTTTTTCTGTACGGAAGCCTTCAAAGACATCAAAGGCCACCAAGAGCAAGATGCTCAAATTCGCAATATTGTTGAAATCTTTGAAGGGTACTAATCCCAATCAAAATTATTCTGTAATTCAAGGCATTTTAGTTCACCAATTGCCTAATCAATCCAAACCTAGAGTAGTGGTACCTAGCAAACTCTACGACCTATTGTTTAAAGTTTAACCATGAGTCACCTCTCGGAGCTCATCTGGGATTTCAAGAAAACTTGGGATCGGATTAGTCAAATTTTCGTTTTCTACCGACCTGAAGCAGGCTATCCAAGAGAGGGTAAAGGCTTGTCCTTTCTGTCAGAGATGCAAACAGGCTCAAAATACTAAGGTAGGCCCTTTGGCTTCTCAATTAGCAACCAGGCCTTTTCAACGGGTGTTTGTTGATTACGTGGGACCTCTTCCTAGAACAAAAAAAGGCCACAAATGGCTTCTTACAATCGTTGACGCCTTTTCAAAATATACAGTGATTTTTGCCTGCTAAAAATGCTACCGCTCCTACTACGGTGAATCTTTTGCATAAGGGCTTGTTCGCGTATTTTGGCTTCCCCTCACAACTCGTCACCGACCGTGGTGGTTGTTTTCAAATCCAGACAGTTCGATAACATGTGTCTGGAACTTGGTATCAAACACGTTATGACCTCGCCATATTATCCGAAGCCGTCAATTGCTGAAAGAGTTAATAAAAACCTCGGCGTTGCCTTGAGAATTTTCCATTCTCAAAATCATACTGACTGGGACACTAATCTCCATTTATTCCAAGTCGCTTTTAATTCGGCTAAGCATGAGTCAATTGGCACCTCTCCTGCTGAAATTTTCCTTGGCTACAAAATTACTTCTCCCCTGGAAAACAATTGGAATTTGGATGATCTCCTCCAAACACAAGATTCCAGAGACATGCAAGAGGAGATGGTCTCAGGCCTTGGATCGGTTGGAGGTTGCACACCGAAAAGTTGCTCGGCAGTACAACCAAGGTCGTTTACCAGTTAATTTTCGTATCGGTGATTTGGCAATGTTTCGACGAGTAAAATTTGAGTAATGCGGCTAATCAAATTATCAGCCAAACTGCAACCTCTGTGGTCACGCCCTCTGGTTATTCATGATTTTACCTCTCCAGTCACCGTGACATTGAGGTGTCCCAAGTCAGGGAAACTTATTAGGTCGGCCCATGTTTCTCACCTGAAGAAATATTTTAGGCCTATCTAAGACCAAAGCACCGCAGCCGGGACGTTTATAGGGATGGTTTAGGGCATAGTGATGTTAGTTTAGTTTTTTTCCCTCCTCCTTCTTCTTCTTCTTCTCTTCCTTACACCACATTAAACACTCTGATACTTTTACTCCTCTTCTTTTACAGTACATATACACGGGGGATCAGGATTAGCATTGGCTGTTTAGAGAATTTTTTTTGCTTCGGCAATTTTTCTAGGCTGTACATTGGGAGCGAATTTTATGTTTATTTATTTTTAACATTCCCTAATGCAGTCGCGCAGCCTGCTATCCCTTGGTTCGGCCAACCCATTACATTTTACAACACAAGCTTACATTTTTCTTTCCCTTTTCCTTTTCTTTGTCTTTCTCTTGCTTAGTAGGGTCAGTCCGTTGGCAGTAGGTGGAATTCGTCTTTGTTATTCAGCTAAGTTAGCAGCGATGGATAGGTTTAGTTTTTATTGTTGAAAATATTGTTGAAGTTTGTAGTTTGTCTATATATTTTTTTGTAGTTAGTTGTTGTTGTTATCTCTTTGTGTCTTTAAGACTTTATAATTTTGTCTCTGAAGCTGCTAAATGTTCCAGCAGCTATCTTATTTATTTGCTGTTTAGTGTTTTATTTTGGAAGTGTTTTTTTTTTTACTGTTGTTACTGTTATCCTTTGAAGGCTTTTTTATTGTTATTGTTTTAGAGGTTTATTGATTGTTAACCTAATTTTGTTGGGTTTTGGCCCAGTTAGTTTTTTTTGGGTCTCTTTTCCGTAGGTTTCAGGGTTTTTTTTTGCCTTTCCTGGCCAACACTTAGAAACTAGTTGTTTTTTTTGTTTTTATAGTTCCTAATTAAACCACTTTACCACGACCAAATGATTTCCTTACTCCGTTAAGCTCTTCCCGTAGCTCTACAGTTTTTTCTTTCACGCCTTTTAGAGCCTGAATTTATTTGCTCCAAGTCCTCTAAATTTAAAAAAACTAGTATGGAAAAATAAAAACTTTATTTTGTCTTTTCCCACTGGCCACCAATTTTTTTTTCTCAGCCGTCCCGTAGGGGAGGAGAGTACTGGCCCACTTTTGCTAAATTTTGCCAGTACCAGGTTTTTACCTAATTAAGCCTTTACAACCACGAACTTGGGTCTGTTGATATTATGATGGGTGTAATTTTCTCATATTTTTAATTTTTCGCTTTGGAATGGTCTCTTCATCCCTTCTGTTCCTCCCATCTTTGAAAAAAAAAATACAGACCTTATGTCTGGAGTAATACTCTCCCGGTGGTCCAAGGAGTTCCGCCAGCCGTTCGGGGTTTCCATTTCGGGTGCTTAAGTGGCCCTTGGGTTCCGGGGTGGAGATACCCGGATGGTGGAGACTTTAGGAAGTGCTTTGGCTAATAAGCTTTGGCTAATAAGTGTACACTTATTTAATTTCCTTCCCAACCTTACTGGAACACCCTCTTGTAGCCTTTTGACCACCAAGCGTATTAGTGATGTAGAAACAAACGAAAAAACCCATCCTTGTGTCAACACTTCAGAACCTTTATTTATTAGTAGCTACCACAGAAAGTAGTTAATTTTGTTCAAGTTTTTTTTACTACTACTAGGCTTTTTCCTCAAGCCTCTTTATACTAAAAAGATTTAATCTTGAGTAGTGTGGTCAGTCGGAATGGATTCTAGCCGTTACGCTTTTGGAGCGCCTCGCGAGCGTGCAGGATATCCATACTAGAGCTATTTCTAGCTGTTTGCTAACGACAGCAGTACCAGTTGTAGTCCTCTAATCTTTCCGTCCTTGTCTTCCTACCTTATCCTTTGGAGTTTTTTTCTTTTTCTCTCCCGGGGTAGAGGGGGAGGATGTGGCGTTTGCCACTTTATTTTGTTGGTCTTTGTGGACGGACCGGGAGCTGTTTTCCTTACAGCTGGTCGAGCCATCTGTTTTACCAGATGGTTGTTCTCTTTCTAGATGTTTCTGTGGCTTTCTGGCTTTTTGATTGGTTCTAGTATTTTCAGGTTTTCTAGATATCGGGAATTAGGTTTCTTGTGCTCTTCTCTTCTGACTTCCATAGGGCAAGGACATCTTGGAGTTTTCTGTGGTCGGAGTTACCAAATCATTAGCTGGCTGCCCGCTCCCTCTACGAACCGGCACGGTGTTTTTTTGGTGTTAATATCGTATGCCTACCTTCCAATCAACGTTTCACGACCTCGTTTAATATTTAGGACCCAGTCTTTCCAAATTCAGTTTTCGAATATCGTCGCAAGACGAAGAAAATAAAATCTCTTTACAGGAGTATGAATATTGTGAATAAGCGGTAGAGCACCTATCGTAAATACCACAAGCAAATTGAACAATATTAGAATTATTATATTAAACCAAACAATTGTAGAAAATCATATCGTCTTATAAAATATCAAACTATAATATTTATAAGTAATTAGTCAAATTGTTTATGATGCATAATTTAATTTTGTCTCATCAAACGTAATAGTTCCACAATTCTAGTACGTATAGTGACATTGTAGTAAGAAATTTACTCTCGTAAAAAATTATATGGTTCTGTTTAAGAAGAATAAGGAGATTTTGGCGTTAAGAACTGGTTTATACTAATTCCTCCTAATTCTCTCTGTACACTTTGGCCACAGAGTATATTAAGAAGAACTCAAAATACGTTACTTGCAGCTCTTATACAAACCATTTAGTAACTTTATAAGTAAGAACGGAGAACAAAGTATTTAATTCCGTTATTAATAAATAAAAAGAAGTATTTCTATATGCATTACATTACATAATGCTGTATTTCTTTGTTGAAACGTAGTGTACGCTTTGGGCGACGAGAGATGGTGAGAACTATATCTATGAGATCAATAAAATTATAAAAGTAACTCATCCATTTTGGGTCCTGGAGGTCTTCTTATTATGTATTACTACGTGTAGACAAACGGCCAAATTGTGGACAACGCAAATGTCTAATATTTTGAAACTGCAACACATCCTTCGTTTCCAAGGCAATGATTAATGTTTTGGTAAATTGTTAGAAGTGTATGTTTTTATTTATTGCGTATTTAAATAAACGTTCGATGCAGTAATAAAGAAATTACTAAATTTATATCAGTATATACTTACAATAATCGCATGAGGTAAGACTTAATAATAACAGTTCTTGGGATTCTCTTTTATTTGAGGGTAAGGTAGCCTACTTATATAAAATTATTTATATAATTTTAAAAGAAATAAATCATGTTATGATATTAAAAGAACTTTTATGATTAAGTTTGTCACTAAGTCTTATAATTTTTTGATACTATGGCAACATTTTATAACCTCATATTTATATTACTCATTTATGAAACGCTCCAAGGAATATTTTTCATAGAATTATTTTGCGATGAATTCCTAATAGTACGTTAAAAACTAATCTAATATTAAACCTTATATAACCTAGAATACAGTGTACGTGTACATGCAAGAACGGTAAAATGGCAGGGTAATAATGTAATAATGTGTTAAAGACAGTAGCAGTACTGACAGGCAGTAATACAGGCAAATTACGTTGGAGGGAGATACATTGATATGTGAAAGAATTTACATTCCAACACACTAATATCTATATATTGCAGTATGAGGACTCATCCGGTTCGAGAGGTTATTGAACGTAATCGCCGGTTAACCGTGAGATGTTCTTCCTAAGTAAAATATTTCTTAGGCTCTCTTAAAGACACCATTTGCTTATTAACACTATTGAGTCTAGAACCTTTCCGAGAATATTCTTTCCCTGTTATATTTAAGTACAGTTAGAAATTAGCGGTAAAATTATTTTGGTACAGTAATGATTCTCTATTTTTATATTTTATTTTTAAAGATATATATTCATTGTAAATTATTACACGTACTATCCCTGTATTGTTACTTAATATTTGCTATAAAACAATACAAGCAACTTAGTTTTATATTTCGTGAGTTAATCCTGAAGAATAATTTACTTTACGCTACGATTCTGCAGAGGCAAAGAAGCTTTTCTGTTTTTGCCTATATAAACTGAATTTGCATACTGTGATTATATTGCAATATGTATTTGAGCAATGTCTTATTTAATATTTCACCGCAAAATCGAAATCATGCTATTATGATATACAGAATATCCCAATTTTAGGATCTTTAAATTAAGATTCGAGGTTATGCTGTGGTATCAAAAGTTGATTTGTAGTTCATGAGGAAAATAAATTTTTAGAAATCAAATTTAAAATCTCGGGTATAATCAAGCACGTTTCTACAATAAAACTCTAAACACAACCAAACACTACTTTTAAGTATAAATATAGATGAAAATAAACCGTTTAGGCTTTTAAATATCTTACTATCTTTACATTTTAACATTTAAATACGTAAAATATATCCTAGAGGCCTGTAAGAACAATTACAGCTCAACTTGTATAGCTCAATACTGAAGTGCCGCAAGCAATATCCTGGAGTACGAAGTGTAATAACAAATACTACACACATACAATTTTATTACTGCTACATATATTACTTTTGTAATGTATAAAAATAATAATAAGGTATTCATAGTAAATCGTAAGTTGATTATCATTCTCCATAACTTTAAATGTATTTTCACCATGAAAAGAGTATTATACCTTTATAAATGGTTAAACATATTTTTTTTAATTCGGTAATTTCTCTGGAAACGGTATATTTTTATCAGGTTCTTCTTTTTGCAGGTTGATACAATTAAAACCGACCATAATGCAATAATTACATCGTCATAAACCAACTATATATATATATATATATATATATATATATAATATATATATTTTATATATATATATATATAATATATATATACTGTATATATAGTTATATATATATATATATATATATATATATGTATATATATAATGCTACGTAATGTTCTTACATTTGTATTATTTGGCTAGATTAGTGCAATGCGTATATGTTTGTTCAAACACAACAAATATTGTATTATTCCAAATTGTCACTTCGTTATGTTGCAGTATTTAAAATCACGTTACAGCAATTGTAAACTCGACGTTAAAGTTGTTCTCTTACAACTTCTATAATTTTCCTAACCGTGACAATGACAGAACACAATGTCAATTAGAGACGACTGACCAGTCACTCATTACAGTGCTCTTGTTCATTAGAAGTGTTCATTGTTTAGGCACATCACGTGCTTCTTTATACGAGATGTGCACAAACTAAAACAGGATTTGTCACTTAATATTTCTCCTATTTTCATCTCATTAGTTTATTACATTTACATACAAAATGAAAACCGTTAACCGTTTGAGGTAAAACGTATTTTATATAAAACCACTTTTAGACAAATATATTATAAGCATTGCAGAACACATTGTGTTTCTTTTTTAGTTACACAAATAATGGAATTGTGAATCTTGTGTGGTTTTATTTTTTATTGTGGTTGAAAAAATAGAAGCAAAATAGCTTACCATGCTGGCAAAAGAACTTAGCTAGGATATTTATAAGATACATTTTTCAATCTATATGGGCTTTATTAAACGGGTGTTGATTTTGGGGTTGTAGTGATTATGTTCGAGGAATTTATAGAAATGTTCTCCAAATACTACCAGGAGAAAAATTATATTAGGTTTACTTTGTAAACACTTCTGGGCAATTATGGTGACAACAAGAAGATCGCAAAACAAATAACTATGTAAATGAAATCGAATTCTGCTATGCACACTATAGTGTGTCATCCAGCAATTATATTTTATTTAATTAAACAAATCATGTTTAGAAAATATGGAAATAAACAAAGTTATAGCTCACTTATATGACGTTTATAATTCTTTAAAACTTATTCATAGGTATTACTTGAAGCAAGGCAGCCTGAACGTTTTTATAAACTTTCGTATAAGTGGAGAATATAATTCCGAAACATAACCTTGCACTTTATTAAAATCTGTACTTCCAGTCTAAATGTTTGGCTGCTAGAAAAAAACGTTATTACAGAAGTGAATATTAAATCTAAGAACAGTATGTTCACAATACATCACAAATATAACGTACAAAGAGGTAGAGCCAAAATGTTCCCTACATCACACCGATTCACTGCGTCGTTTTCGCCAGCAACGCTTTCGTTTTCCACACGACTTAACCTCCTCCGCTCCAGTGGCGTTTTCCGTGTCTTGCAACTGTATATGGAGACTTTAATTTTGTTAACTCCGATGTTGATATGTTAGCTGATGAGAACCTAAGCGAGTTTTCCATTAAAACTGAAATTAAATTTCTTCCAATCTAAATAATTAGCTGGGAGCTAGCGAAGCTTATCACTCGAGGGGCTGGAAAATATTCATTTACCCGTATGTATGGTTATCACCACAATATCTCAGAAAGGAACTGACCTATAGACTAGAAAGTTAGCATCAATCTACATTTCTATATAGGTAACACTGAGTTAAATGATGGTACATGTTACATCATAGGATTTGGCTAAGCGTTACCGAGTATTTTTACTTTGGTCTTATGGTTGGTAACGAGAAAATACCAGAATAAATAAATTTTTAAACAAAAAAAACTAATTACTGACACATAAAAAGGGCACCGTGAATATTTTATTCATAAATTAAAAGCAAAAAATAAGAATAAAAATGCAATGTTATAAAAAGGTTAAAAGATCCATTTCTTGGCACTCTTGCGTTGTAATAAGCTCACTAAGTCATTGGATCATTTGTATATAGACAAAACTAAGTTCTATAATAGTGCATGTTCAACATGGACTTTGGCTGAGCGTCATTGGAGTCATCTCAGCAATATAAAAAAATTTCTCGTTTGTATTCCGGTGGGATGTAAACATTTATTTGTTGTATAATTGTTACAAGTCCATTTGTATGGTGAACATTTCGATAGCGAAAACGAATTTTAGTATTAACATTTCTCAAGAGGCCACGCGGCGTGGCCTAATCTATCGTATTGTCCAATAATAATATTATAATAATGTGAAGTTATTTTTGGAGTTCTACATTTCAAAACATTCGGAAAGTAAATAATTGTGAACCAATTACGTAATAATAATTAAGACATTTAGGTACAAACACTGATCAACACAATTCTCATCAAGTTTTAAGGTTATTATTATTTAAAAGGGTTTGACAAATAGGTAATACCAAGTGGGATCTCACTAGACTCATTGTATAAGGAGGATATTAAATTTAAATTTGTTCAGAGTGAATTGATCTTCCAACACAACCAGTTGCTTTGTTTAGCACGTATCAATATTCAAAACAAAACTTAAAATTGATATTGTACAAGGGCAATTTATGTGGAGATTTTTTATAACTCTTCCGAGTACGCACATTTGGTTTTATTTTACAAATATCAGAAAAGCAAAATATTGCAACCTCTTAATGGGAATATTTCGTATCTCGTACATACCTAAGTAATATATTGTTACAAATGGTTTAAATTTAAGATTGAAGAAACTGTTACTGTTTTAATAATTTATATATATATATATATATATATATATATATATATATATATATATATATATTAGCGTGTACATATAAAGTCAATATGTTTTTTACTAGCCAAGCCTTTTGAATTTAACCCACCGTTCCTTATGGTATAGTTCATGTACTAACCAAACTCACAAAGATTTAACTGCACTAGTGGGCAATTCGTTTAACATAGAATAATACATATAACTTTCTCAAATAGCTACAGTAGTAGTGAACCACTAACACCAAATAACTACTCCAAACTAAACTACCGTAACCTAACACCGAAGCAGTTGAGACACAAATACAAATTTATTCGTTGCATATTCAATTGTGTCATTTCAAGGTGTCACTTTTATCCGGGCAAAAGAATGGATACCCGAGGGGCGACACGTCACTAACCGCAATTGTCGAGATATTCTATTGCAAGTGTAAATCCATAAGTCTAATCCACTGTGGATAATGACCGGTGCAAGGGTTGGCGCTCCCTTAGTGATAAAGGTTGCTGCTAGCCTGTACGTGAGACAGTACTGTAATTCCAAAAGGATTGATATATCGCCCGCTAATCCTTCTCATTAGATATATACAAGAAGCGAACCCTAACCCGAACCTTAGCCTGAAGAAAGCGCAAAGTACAATGAGAGGTTTTTCGGCTTCTTACCCAAGGAGGAAAAGAGTCACCACCTGGGCTTAATGCTCCACGAGCAGGGTATTCGTCTCCACCAACTATTCAGGTAAACATTTGGTGCTGCACGTCGTCTCACAATATATTTGAAGACCAATTTTATCACATATAATTTAGATTTACTACATTTTAAGGCATATGCATGTAAAAGTTTAAATAGTGTACAGTCGGTGTTGTTGTGAATGTTATATTTCAGCTCTACCCTTAGTTTGATTTGCAATAAAAACAATTTTATCTATTATATCCTTGTTAACTGTGAAAGAATATATAAACATGAAACGTTACAACACTTATACTTACAAATATGGACAGTTTAGTTATGAAAATTTGAATGAATATAACATAAATTATATAATTTTAAAATGAGTCGTAGTTAACCATGTTATTTCTTATAAGTGTTACTTCACAATTTTAACTGCATATATAAGGTGGTTAGGAACTCTCCGGTAGTAATTTGAAATGTTGCTTGTTTTTTAAGAAATCAAATAAAAACCTTATAACAAATTAAGTGAAAAATGCTTAGTTTTTTGCCTGTGTCTATATGTGTATGTTTTTGTTGTTTCAGAAACCAGTAAGGACAAAACAAATTCTAAATTACAGACAATTATTTTTCTTGCATTCTCAAATTAATAAGATTAAGAAGATTGAGGACACTAGAGTATTTAAAGCATTACTTCTTAAAAATCATAAGGTTATGACATTTTAAAAGAATTATAAAATTTCCTAAATCCAATTACAAATATTTTGAGATCTAAAACATAAATATCAGTCAGTAATTTAATAATGTATATGCAATTTTAACTGTTGTAATATGTGGTTAATGATATCAAAGACATGTATAAAATGATTTCGATTTTAAAAACTTTATCCATCACGTTGAAACGTGATATGCCGATATAATAATAATGTAAGATTGTATGAAAAATAATTGTTCCAAGTCTAAGATTTTTACCTTAATGGTTTCTGAAGTAAAATATAAAAATTAAATAACACTTACGAAACAATATTTCCGTATTGCCGGAACATTTTTTTAATACCATTTTTATGATTCTCTAAGTATATTACAATACGATTAATACATATAATAATACTTTTACTCCACTTGTAATAACTCCCAAAACGTTTCAATTTACAGCTGTCATGCGTTGTATCAGACAGAAAAAGAGATGTCTGGGAAACATTTTAAACCCAATGTATTTTCCTGATAATATGAACAAATTCAATTTGTCCTAAATAAATTTATATTCATACAGTGCAATTATAGTTAAATGAAAACCAATTTGTATTCTGTATGGTCTAAAAGAATTTTTGGAAAGACTCGTAACGTAGTTTTAAGCAGAATACAAGATCCAGCTCTCTCCCTTTCCTCTCCTTTCCCTTGCTTTCACTCAAACGACCCCTATTTTGTTGAAAAGCTGTCTTTTATATCAGCATTGACTGTAATCTTCTTTATAGCCACTTTCTCACTTACTTTTACTTTCAGAGGGAGAACATTTCCTATAATCTCGTAAAGGTTTTTATTCTTATCCAGTGCATATTTGTTATTGTATTCGATGAGGAAATATATCGAAATATAACAATTAAATGTTATATTTGATATAAACTATTTTAGTTTGTAAATAATTTGTCATTACAAAATTTATTTGAGTAGAAATTAGACTTCTACAAACTACTGAATTTTCCAAATTTGGATGAGTTTAATTTCTTGGCAGAGGAGACCAAATTTACCTTAAGAAACATAATAGTCAAATAGTCACCCTCTTTTTGGTGAAGGTAATTTTTCAGATTGTACTTTTAGTAGCTTACACTTAAAACGGACTGTGGACACTTAAATAATAGTTGAGACCGTCAGATAACTGGATGAAGAGAGTGAAAGCTTTTACTATAAGTTATATTTTGCTTGGATCATTTCACATTATTAACACTTTTCAAAGCCTATTTCGATCGCACCAAAACTGTGACGCTGCTGACGATTACATTTCTTTAGCGAAAATTAACTCGATATCAAGAAAATATAAGCTTCGTGGTTATGCAATGCAAATTGACTCTCAGCTTCTGAACTATAATGGAATTTTAGAATGTTGTCTTTACTAAAAATGTAAAAATCATAAACACTTTAGGTTACAACCATTTTTTAGTTGACTAGGAATAATTTCCAATCGAAAGAAAGTTTTAGCGAGGCATTTTATCAAAGAATCAATAAGTTAGAGGCTATGTGTATGCTATTCATCCTTTAATTCCTTTCTCCTGTCTCCTATGTCTATCAACGCTTTTAAGAGCGCTGGTCATTACATATTCCAGGATATTTTATCCCTTTGTTTTTGGATACTACCTACATGGCTACCTAGAGTGTTCTATTCCTACTGCTTTAAAAAGTTCAGTTGAAACATCACTAGGTACAGCAAAAACCAAATTATTACTTATATCTAGGCAAACTATGAGCCCACATATTATATGACCATGAGCGGCATATCACTAACCGCAAATTCAAAATATTGGAGTGTAAGGGTAGTTTTATAGGTCTAGTATACTGACTTTAAGAGGTGGTGGGATTCTCTGTCTTAAATTTAGTTACTAGTCTTGACATAAGAACAAGCTTTCCCTGCTCGGGAGAGGCTGGTACAGAACTGGATCCCCTTCTTAAAAGGAGATATGACTGATATTAATGCTCAAAAATCCTCCTTCACCCATAGAGAAAAACCACTCAATTTTGAAGCAGCGCAGAGGTTCTGTTAGGAATAAGTGCAATTTATACTTTCTATGGGAACACAAAAACTATCTAGCACTGCACTGATAGGTGTTACCTAACGCAAGGACACGGAAGTCATTGATGAAAAGACTCCGTCCTATCTGAGAGAAGCATTGTAGTTCTCTTGCTATTATACAAGCTAAGGTGTACAGTGTGATTTGTTTCTTTGAGTTAAGAGGGAGGGAGATATAGAAAAATATTAGATACTTCTTGGAAATACAAATCCCTATGGTATATTTTTCAAGAGACCAGGCCTTTAATCTACGAGAATTAGCTGCATCGTTCGAATGATGAGAGAGTGTATAATGACCGGTGCAAGGGTTGGCGCTCCCTTAGTGATAAAGGTTGCTGCTAGCCTGTACGTGAGACTGTACGTAGAGAGGTATCATATTATGTTGTTCTGTTTTGTTTTTTTTTACTTGGAATTTTACTTTGAACAAATGCTTTAGCCGGTTTATTTTCGCGATTATTTAACTTAAACTATTATTTATGAAGTTTGAGAATGTGTATTATGTCGTTGTGTGGAATTAATTATGTTTGCTTGATCTGGATTCCATCTAACTTTATATAAGAACTAAAGCGTTAACTGTTAGCATTTACAGCTTCAATGTTAATGCCAACAACTATTTATTTATTTTTATTAATTTCGTAGTTTGACTTGTAATCAAATTGGTAAATCAATAAAAACTAAACTTTTTTATGTTTGAGATGGGAATAATATAGTTAAAACACACCTATTTTGGCCATATGAGGTATCAGTTTCGTTAAGACTACTACTAAAAATTTAAAAATTATTCGGAATATATAAAACTTAAAAAGTTTCAAAATGTATTTTATAAAATTTATTCAGTTTGGATGTCTCAACTGAAGCAGGTGCGAACTATGAAATAGTCTCCATTTACGGTCTACAAATTCCAATATAAACGATTGCATTTTACGATGTATAAGCAGTAAAATACAATGTTATTTTCCATAAATATTTATGTTCTAGTTCACCAAAACCATTTAATGTATTCGTATATACTTCTCCAATTCTATAAATTGAGGCACGGCAACTGAGCGCTCCAACTGCCATCTGTGGAGTGACAGATTTGGGAGTGCCGATTGTCGAGTGGTCTAAGACGTTAGACTTTCAGTATGAGTTAGAGATAGCGCAGGTTCGAATCCTGTCTATGACCGTTGCACTTTTTATCAGTACCATTGACCTTGTACTGTATCGACTCTCCCCCTTATTCTGTCTGATAAGATCCTCGCACAGGCCAGTGGCCCATGAGGACGGACAGAATAAGGCTTAGGGGATCGGTCTCTCCTTTTAATTTAAAAAAGAAAGAAAGAAAATATCATGTAGCAAATATTTGATCAGTAACAATTGAAGCTATGTGGCTATATCCCTATCAACGGAACTAAGTATACCATGTTTTAACTATTTATTTCCAAAGTACTAATAAAATCAAAGCTGTAACTGCCTGTTGTGCATTCCTATTTCATATATCAAACCCAGTCCCTGTTAGCCATTTGGTGGTTTAGAAGTAATTCAGAAGCAGTAGATGGGAAGAAAACATATTAATCACCAGTAATGAATTTATTATCATGTATTTGTGGTAGCTAAGTCACTTAATAATGCTAATGATAAGTATTTAAAAATTAAATGCCCTAGCAAAATACTCTTACTGTCTCATTGTATCGGTGTACACTGTATACTCATTCGTAATCTCTTACATGCAAATATTTATATGAACAGATCGTTCTTCTTACGTTTAATAAATAAGTTCGTAGCAATCAACTTAGTAATAAAATACCTCCATCAATTAAGGAGTTGTATCATTCATAGACCCTGAGTTAATCTAAGGCCTCCTTGAAAATGACTCAAGTTATTAACTTATGTAGACAGGAGGAGGCGAATTGATTCATCAAGGATAACGTTGTATACTCTGACAGCTCCCTGGAATAGAACCTAAATATGTGGTGTGACTTGCACTTTATTCAGTTATAACTTGATTTTTCCATTAGTACATAGTCAAGATATTCGATTATTGGAGTAAACAATCTCAAACAACATTTTTAAATAATTTTTTAGAATTAACGAAAAGGAATTGTAAAAAAAAAAACTACCAGAGTATTTCGTTTGAAATACATATTTGAATGCAAAGAAATATTGTAATTTAATCTGTCATGTAGGAGATTCCAAATTTAATACGTAAGGTGAAATTTTTAAAATGGTGTTACAAATAATTACAGGCACTTTCTTTTAATCCTAATGCATGTTAGTTTAATATCCCGATAATTCTGAAATCAGATTAATGGCAGAGACATTAAAAATATATGTGGAAATAAATTGATAGTTCTAATAAATAAATCAGCCTTGAATCGGCAAGATTAATCGTTCAAATCTCAGTTTTATTAGACTTTCATGTATTACATACCGTACATCTACAAAACAATGATTGAAATTAGGCTTGTTCACATTAACATTCAATTCAAAGCGTTTTTGAAGTGATATTTTTAGTACAAGAACTAACTAGATTTATTTAATTTACTTTCCAGGGTTTATCTGGTTATTCACTGGCGCAGCGTAGCAGGTGTGGCGAGGTAACTATATTTTCGTGTCAGTAGAGGCTGCTATTTCAATTAGTGACCGACGAGCGAACCTACGAATGACAGACACATTGGGAATACTGTCTCTGCTTATAGTGCTGAAAACCAAGAAATTAGAAGAAAGGATATACGGCCTTGTTTTTACCAACCGATGGGCTGATTCTGTAGGAACCCTCTGTTGTTTTAAGAAGGTACCCTCTTGAAGTAATGCCGAAAGTAGTATCGAGATTGAATGATGCCCCCCTCTTTGGGCCAATTGATGAGAGTCTCCCTAATAAGCGGATTTCACTGACGGTGTATTAACATTTTACCCATCGATAAAAAACACTCAAAGTCATCTATTTTCGGGGTAAGATATTTCAGGTGTCATAATAGCGATTCCCATATTGTTACGATCAAGGAATTCTGTCTACTTCAGTCAAAAAGTGACTACTTCCGATCATTCATTGTAAGTTACTTCCGGTCTAAATCAATGTTATCACCTTAATTATATTTACATTGTGCCCTGATCAAAAACATAAATACGTACGTTGATCAGGAAAATGATTTTCATACGTCATAAATTGTATACTTTCACACTTTGTATTCTAATTTTAGTATTTTAAAAGCACAATTTATGTATGTATCACATTTCACCAATCTAGGATAGCGGGAAGTTGAAATCTAAATATAGTTCTTCTCGGGACAAACATAGTCAGCTACATGGGTGATTGGTTTTTATATAACATTTTCCTTTAGGTAGTGAGGCATATGTGTGTTTAATTTTATATTTATAGAACATTGGATCATTGTTAACAAATATAGTCTTTTTTTAATTACACTACTTTAAGCATAGTGTTAATAGAGTTGTTATAATTACTAAATACAACATTCAGGCAGTACTGAACAGTGGGGATGTACTATCTTCTAGGGGATCTACTAGGAAGTAAACGGGGAGGTGATTCGATATCTAAATTTTGTTTCATTTTTAGCATTACCTAAGAACATTAATGACAGGGTAGCTCTCTGAATCTAGCTCCTTTAAACGTATTCAGCGCCATTTCACTGGCAAAGTCTTATTAAAACCAATAAAAACTTCGATGTCATTGTTCTTAGATTTTGATATGTGTATAGGACAGTGTATATAATTTAGAAATGTATACAGTCTTTACAATTATGGAATGTTTTCTCAGTGCAATAAGTTTAGGAAGTAACTTAATTTACTTTAGCCATGCATATCAATACCCTTTGTAGGAAAGAATATTTACTTTGCTATTCTAACATTGTCTTGGTTAGGATCATGCATTTATATTGTTTGAATGAGTCTAATATTGGCCGCAACGGTATCTGGAATGTATTTGGATAGGGTTGGAGATGCGAATCAACATTAGGTTGAGTATCCTGAACTTAAACAGAGATACCGATTTATTTCATCTGCAATCATACCTTAATTTACTGGTATCGTAAAATACAATACCTTTTGTTATTAGCTATCAGTTATATTATGCGCTTAACTTAGACCAATTGTATTATAGTTGAACAAGTGTATAAACAAAGAACAGGTTTGAAAAACAGATATTTTATTTTTCATTAACAACATTAGCTGACGCAGAATAAAGACCAACTCTGTTGAAAAATACTCTACGGTTGCTTTTAGTTTACAATGAACATGTAGAGAATAGAAACAAAACCGCTTCAAACACTGATTTCATCTTTCAATAACCTTTTCTCTCAAAATACCATATAACACCACATAGGTCCATGTAACCTTTAATTGTGTATTGGCTATACAATAAAACTTATCTAATACTATAAATACACAAAAAAAGACAAAAATGAGCGTTCAAACTTTCCTCTATGGAGTAAGAATTTTGTAGTCTATTTGAAGGCTAATAATCAAATTTACGTGCCATAGTCGTAGAGTCGGCCATTTGGAAGTAACTGAAATAATCACATGGATCTCATCCCCCAGTATCTAGAGGTAACTGATAGTATTGAAACGTAACTGAAAATATAAACACTGAACTATCATATTTGAATATCTTGAAGTAACAACTAAATACAGAATTATTAATAATTTTACGAATCGAATTTCGTCATTGTCTTTGATGTGAAATGAAATTGAAACAGGCAAAGTTAAGGCCTCATGGCCCTTTCTTACACTTAACCTGTCTGATCAATAATTATTAACAAATATTAACCAAATTAATATACACTAATCTACCTTACAAAATACATTAAATTAAACATTAATCTAAACACTAAAAAAATTATAAATATGATACTTCTAAATAAAAATATAATTATACAGTCATAACACAAAATAATATTACAACTTCCATTTTTAATAAGAACCAAAAACTATAATTAATACCTAATAACAATAATTTATAAATATATAATAAGAATATTTTTGAAATAAATAATATATATGCAGTTTTGTCTCACTCACACACCTCACACACAATGCCAGCACCACACCCACAGACCCCTAGGACGGCGGACCCGCCCCGACCAACCGTACATGGTACA
This sequence comes from Homalodisca vitripennis, assembly GCF_021130785.1. NCBI lineage: Eukaryota > Metazoa > Arthropoda > Insecta > Hemiptera > Cicadellidae > Homalodisca > Homalodisca vitripennis. Next base: position 131,536,866 of record NC_060211.1, on the reverse strand, counting down.
AACGTCTCAGTGCCGCCACAAACCGCCGATCTCTCTCAATGGAAGTGATTTCTCACTTAATTTGATGTGAGGAAGCGACATAGTACAATTTTTGATATAAACGACAACTTTTACCAATTCTTCAATTCGTATGTAAAATACCAACATTATTATTATTTTTCGAACATAACAAGGGATAGATTTTTATTATTATTATTATATCTATCATATAATCTCTCCCTGTCTCTTCTCTAATTTTGCCCCCTTCGTCTCCCTAATATCTGATCATCAGCAAAAAATAATATTAGCGTTCTCTTTGTTTAAATTTATTTTTTTAATTAGAATGATTTTAAATTATGAAGGACATTTACCACCGTCATGTGTTACAAAAACAGCAACACGACTTTTAATAAAATTTGCATTAATGTATTATTTTCTCCTATTGAAACACGGCGAAGGCAAAGGCAACTAAAAAGGAAAACAAAGTTTTATTACATTCTTATAATCACTATAAACAACTTAGTTACAGTTTTAGTATTTGGCTCATGAAAACTTGGATGTGTATCATTATTTCAAACTGTGTGCTTTTTTTTGAAACACGTAATGATTGTTGATCTGATTTTATCCATGGTAAAGTTTTTCTGACGTAATAGCGAATGTGTTCTATGTCCCAATGTAAACTTTTTTTAAGTTAAATTTTGCTGCCGATTTTCTTTTTTTTAATATAATTACTTTCTTGCTCATTATAAACTAATTATTAAAAATCTTGTGTTTTGTTACTAACTAAACCTTGTTCCTACGCCATCTGGAAGGTAATTAATTGCTTGTCATCATTGCGATAAAAAGTCCTTGGTATATTAAAGCTAAGATTTGTAGGTCCCTATCTACATTTTTAATGGAATACAATGTGCAAATTCGCACTCTATGAAACTATCATGAAAATATAATCTACCTTTTTGATAAAAGTTAAACAATCTGCCAGCTCATTATTGACTAACATGAGCAGGTTTCCAAATGATTGAAATGTGTAAATTGGCACACAGCGAAGTTGACAGGGGAATGTAATGTGTGTGTTGGTTAACATTCCGGCATCTGGTTGTTTGTCAATACGATAAACCCATGCTCATATTTTCTTATGCAATTCGGCCTGTATCACATGAATAGGCGAAATTATTGTGTTGCAAGCAATTCTAAAAATAGACGTTGCTATACATGGAATGTACTATTTTATTTTACAATTTTTATTTATTGAATAAATTTATTTAGATTACGAGTATACTGATTTTCTTCTCAGGCAAAATATCAGTAACAGCTTCTATTTATTCCTTTATGAAAATATGAACAAAACTAGTTCAATTTTTTTTTTAAGTTTTAATAATATAACCGAATATAAAATTAGTACACTTGAACACATTTACACATTTTGATTTACATTTGCATAACACTGTACACATTTACTATGTGACATCTATTAGCAGTGCCGTTTCGGACCTGGTCTCGTTATGACATAAGAGTGTGAGCTGTGTCTCAACAGAGGACGGGTCCCCTTTGTAGCCCGTTGGCACTAGCAGTGCTGTATTGAAACTTGTCTCGGTAATATGACCGTAATCAGTCGCTCCACAAAGGACGGGTCTCTATGTCCCCTTTGTAGCCCGTTGGCACTAGCAGTGCTGTATTGAAACTTGTCTCGGTATGACCGTAATCAGTCGCTCCACCAAATATGGGTTTCTATGCCCTTTTTTGTACCCGTTGGTAGTGTACCTGAGTCGCTTTCGAGGTCCTCTCGAATTTAACCCGTTATTCTGCGATAAACAAATAGAATTCCTTGAACCATGTGTTCCACTCTGATGCCAATGACTATTACATTGGAGTGAGTGAGGTATCTGAGGTATCGCAAATGGATCTTGGACATCAGTCGACCGCCTGGAAGACCTGAGTGAGCTAGATGTACCACCCCGTGTTTCTGGCATTAAGTAAAAACAAGTTCGCATCGCTCCTTATAAAGCCCTTTCTATTTTGTGAAGGTCCTCAAAAGATATCTAGTTTGCTTTGTGCAATAGTCTTTTTGTTTGATTTTTAAACTCGCATAACACATCTTACATTTGGTCCTCCGAGTCAGGATTTGTCTCCTTTTTAATTTACTCGTTCACTTCTAAAGCAAAGAAATTCGAACCAAGGTTTTTTTATCTGTTGTACCATGTGGCTGGAATAAATTTTAAAAATAAAAATATAATTTATTGGCGGGAGAACGGTAAATGTTAAAACCAATATAAATATATATATATATATATATATATATATATATATATATATATATATATATACTCAAAATTGGGATATTAAATTATACTGTACTTAAATTACGCAATACTTCTGCTGTCGCGATTGGGTGACCAGAAACTTTGCGTCACTTCTTTGATCAGAACCTTATATAGTTCCTCATTGGAAAAGTCCCAATGCCCACAGCATTTTAGTAACAAAACGTGCAGCTAATATTTTTTGTTATTTATAAAAAATTATGTTCTATTCTATTTATATACTTCATGATTATCCTACGAAATTTTACTATGGTTTTCTCAAATAGCAAGCTTAAACGTGGGCCGTGTATTGAATACAACGTATTAATATGTATAACTCACAAGTTTCAAACACTTACAGTACGTGTCCACAAGGCTTAAAATTTTACGCTCCGACCACATATCCTTGCTATCCTGTTTTAACTGAAAATACTTAGTAATATAATATATTACTAACTTAATAGCCATTAGTGATACACATTGACATTGAGTGTTTGTAGGACGGAACGTAAATTCAGCTGCAATAAATTTACAGCTAAACGTCAACAGATTACCTCACACACCCGCAGTATTATGATTTATGTTTAGATTACTATATATATATATATATATATATATATATATATATATATATATATATATATATATATATATATATTCGTCAGATATTAATATAATCACCATTATTACCAAACATTGATATTGTGTGCTTGCGAAGGGGAATCTACTTACTTGTTACATATTGCCGATAATTATATTTCACTGAAAGTAACTAAACGGGATAAACTGATAATCTAAAAGAGAGCCAGCCATACGTCTCGATATACTTTTAAAGAATAAGCGGCGGTCTAAAGGCCATAACTCATGTGCCATATTTACTTTACCTACTTGCTGTGGCTATTAGTACACAAGGTGGTACTTTGCCTCGCCAACACACTAACCCAGATGTCTCTGAATCTGCATTCTCTTTTCTTCTTCCAAATCTTCATAGGTCCTTATTTGCCTGATTCCATTACCTTACCTTTGACCGTCCAAGAGGTCTTCTACCTTATGCGTTGCAGAATTTTGTTGTATTGATGCTGTTCTCTTTCCTGAAAGGTGTGCCCCTCTCACCACATCATTATATTTCCAAATCCCGCTACAATATTTGGCTCTGTATACAGTTCTCACAATTTCCGATTGTGTTTGGTCCTTCCATCTCCAACTTGGACGGTTGTTCGAAAGACTTTTATTAATATTTTGTTTTAAAAAACTACAGGTATTATCTTTTTAATGTCTGGATCTCCAGATCCTACACAAATAAATATGTCTAAGTATAAGTTATATTTGTTGTCCTGAGAATGAGGCAGTTCAAAATGATGTTCCACATACTCCAACTTCCATTTTACATATCTAAATAAATCTAAGATTATTCCATTTAGATAAAGCGGTGAAAAAAAAAATTTGAATTATGAAATTGTAAAAGTAATTATTATGTAATTTCATATTAGAAATAATTAAGTTGTACAAATATACATTTTTATTTGAATACGTTACAAATATTTAATACGTATTAAATTAGATTGTTGCAAAATAAGATGGGCAAAATGTAACAACGTTAAGGAATATTCACTGTAAGACGCTGAAGTGTGTGTCATCAACAATGATATCACATTATTTGTCTGCCTTTGTAAAACCACAAAAGTGCTGAACATTTTAAACTTGCCGCAAGAAAGTCAAGTAGCGAGTGAGAGTCTCTTTTGTCAACCAAACATCAGAAATACAGCGAATTGTGAGTTTTATCATAGTTTATTGCACTTGTATGGTTGTAACATTGGTTTCATATTATACAAGAATATATTGCTTTGAGTAGGTCACTTAAAAATGTTTTAATTTTACTACAACTGTTTAAAATTAATTACTAAGGGATAGTTGATTGTTTTTCTTCTGGAGGGATCCAGTGGAATATTTTTTCTCTTAGTTTTATGTTAACAGCTTCAAAAAACTCAAATGTATTTCGTTTTGAATATTTCCCATTTTTAAGAATCTATATATTTAAAGTATTATAACAAGTTGAGATTGCCTTTAAAATATTTCATAAAATTTAGCCATGTCAAATTGTAAACAAAAGGAATTAAAGGGCTCGTGGCATAGAGGCGGTTAGATGCGTTGCGCATAATTATAGATTTAGGTGCACAAAGTATCTTTTGAAGTATGATGCAGCTTTTTCACACCTAACAGGTATTAGAAATGCCTACATGTTTCAAAAATAAAATATGAAGGGAACGCGTATATAAAATATTTACACTACCAGTTTTAAATATAAGTAACTGTTAAGTTATTTTGTCCTCGGTCACCATATATCGCTGAACAAATTAACTGTATTAAAAAAATTAATATTGGCTATACAGGTAGAGAAATTATAATGTTTTATCTTCGAAAATTTATAAATATAAGCAATTCTGTAAAACATTTAAATCTGATACGTTTTCCCTTTGATTTTTACTCCTTTAAACTATTATACACCCCTTTCACACTTGCAAGTTTTAACTAATTAAACATTACTTATTCAACAAACATTGAGATACTTTATTAAGTATTAATTAACTATAGTTTGTTGTGAATTATTATTTAATCGAGAGAAACGCTAAACTTTATTGATTTAGTTATTAAATTATAAATCATATTACATTTTTATATAGTTTAGTGTCATAAAGTAATACTTATAGCAAAATTAGGAAACTCAGACAGAAATGTTCATTAGTAATGTTTATGACACAAATTATTAGATCAATAACAATATCAAAATATGAAAGTTTACATATCATATACAATGTACGAGCGAAGGTATACACTCTTTTTCTAATTATAAACCAACATATATTAACTTCTTTTAGAAATTCATCGTCATTGCATATAGCTCGTGTTTCATCCTGGATATAAAATATTTATATTTTTGGACACTGCTAATCTAGCTCATGTCGAACTGGGTAGTTCATTCTTTAAGCTATTAAAAGAACGCGATAAATCGATTCAGAAGAGGTTCGGCCAAAAGGATTTTTTGCTCTTCAGTTACGTGTCACTATTTTGCACTTGTTTAGGTTATATAAAATCCATTTCCATAAGGTCATCTTTTGGTGACTGTTGTGTAGACTTGTATTCAGAGAATAAATAAATAGAGTGCAAATTAAATATTCAAATTGTTAAAATATAATTGATTACAGCGCACTCTTGTGTTGCTGTACCCTCGCTAGCTGACCGGAACTTTTATCTTATGGACTTTGCTATGAACCTATCTTAAAGAAGAAAAATCAGAAGGTATCATGTTTGCACGACATAAAGAGAAGTTTTTCTTCTCTACGTTATAAATTTTGCATGAAACTTCATTTCTACATGGATTAGTATGAATTTTATTCGTATTTGTGTGATTGTGTTTATCTCTCAGTATACTAACGCCATTTTTCATTTATCCGCCGGGAGATATAAAAATGTCTTTTCTGTGTGGATTTACGTCTGTCTCTCTGTGTTTAAGACATACTTATAGTAAACTTGAGTTATATAATTGAAATTTTACAAACAACCCCAGCGACTCCTATAACAAGACCCGTGTGGCGCACATTTTTTTTTGCAACTGAAGAAAATAAATAAACCTTATGAGGTCTGTATCTATCTATCTTTTAAAAACAAAATCATTTCCATTTTTATTGAAATAATACTTGATATTTGAAAATAACTTTTTTTACATGCGTATATCGGCATAGAGTGGAATCAAATCTATTCCCCAATTTAATAAGACGGGTTTGTAATATTAAGCCATCAACGTAAATCTTGAGACCTATGTAATAATTGAAGAAATCAAAATTTAAGTACAAAGTTTCTAATTTATATTTTTTAAATATTTAAATGTCAACTATATATATATGTGTGTGTGTGTGTGTGTGTGTGTGTGTGTGTGTGTGTGTGTGTGTGTGTGTGTGTGTGTGTGTGTGTGTGTGTGTGTGTGTGTGTGTTTATCTGAAAAGTTAGCTAAAAGCACAATACAAATTATGAACCAAAGAAATGGCTTGAATCATACAACAAAGGGGTATAGAAGATAGAAATACGAATACAAAAATATATGTGATGCACTCTTTATCAATGGTGCTGTTATTGATGGCAATGTTTGACGTGTGGGCAGAGTGTTTGACAGGGGTCGCCCTGATTGATTGATGCTCTTCAATATTTCAGTCCTCAACAATTTATTCACTGTCAGATACAGAACAGGAAACAAATAGAATATTAAATTACATTAATACTTTATCATAAAATCTGAAGTTTGTATACACAAATATCATTAAATGTCCCTTAAAAGGGTGTGGACAATCAATTGGAATTATTTAGTGTTTTATAGTTAAAGGTATCGGCATTTATTAAATGCTAATAAGTAAAATTACTCCAATAAAAAACTCAAAATTTAATAAAAATACCATTTTTAGACACAACTGTCCCTTCTTCAAGTAAAATTTAATTTCAGTTCATGATAGACAGTAAACTTATAAAGTATAAAAGGAATGTTTTTGTAACACACATATATATATATATATATATATATATATATATATATATGTATATATATATGTATATATACACACACACACACACACACACACACACACACACATACATACATACCTACATAAAAGAAACAAAACTATTCAATACTATATATTATATCAATATATATATATATATATATATATATATATATATATATATATATAATAATATTTGTTATGTTATTAACTCCACTTATAGGGTTATCTATATATATATATATATATATATATATATATATATATATTAATGTAATGAAAAGGGTTTTAGTTACTTTCATTATATTAATATATAATAATATTTATATCATATTTTAGAGTTTGAAAAATAAATATTAATTTATACATAATCACGACGAGAGGAAAAATCATAATTAATAACACTCATTTATACATTCTAATACATTTATTTTTCTTTACATTGAATTAAATCGAGGATAAATATTTAAGCTTTCCAGTCACGCACTAGTCTCCGAGCCCAGTTACAAATGAGGCCAGCAGTCCAGACCATATGCCCAGTACAGCTGACGCTATAGGGATATCCTCGCTGTTTTACAGTAAGCCTCTTTTATCGTAAAGAGCTTCTATTAAACATAATAATATAACACTTTATTGAGTATTGGGAATAGCTAAGCTATTATTTAATCAATATAACTTTCACGTTAAAATGAAACACTTTTTAGTCCTATTTAAATAAACTATGACTACAAATTATGGGCCATTAAGTGAAATATAATCCGTTATTTTGCACGATTAAAACGTTCTTTGTAACTGCATCACATTAAACTCGGAAAACGCACAATTACCTTTTATAAAACTTTTGTCATTAGTTGTCCCCTTTATTTAGAGACAGTTAACGTTACCAAATCTATAATCATGCCAAAACTATAGTAACTCTACGGTACTGTTTGCAGAGAATATTTCACCTCTATTGCGTCAGTTAAAATTTGGTGCATAAAACAGGTCCACAAAATTTCACGCAGTACTACAACTAAAAACAATATTAAAAATTCCAAATAATAGGCTTCATTAAAACCACATTTAATTATTAGAAACCTGGTACAGTTTATGTTTAATTTATGACCAAATCATAGTAGAGTATTGTAGAATGTCTCATAGTAGACATTGAAAATATCTAAATACGCCATCATATCTTACAAAAATAGAACTTTATGTTTTGTGCATTAATTTATTATAATCTTGAGGTTTAAGACAAAGTTTTAAGACATAAGGTTATGCATACACAAAATATAAATGCATTGTACAAATAATGTCACAGACTAAGTTGCAACGGTACAAGTCGTACGTCAATACATCCATTTATATACATCGTAGATACTTCTTGTTAATCGGATTTTATTTATTTCTTATTTTTGTATAATTTTATTTGATATTATTTGTATTATATCACAATAATTATTTTAAATTAAAAAAAATATAAATTAACTGTAGGAAATTCAAATTTAAAAATACCTCAAGGCTTATGAAACCAATTTCACAAAGAAGAAGAAATAAAGATTAGTAAATAATAAACTTAGCCTCTTTCACAATTTACCAATAGTATTTTTGATACAATTACATATTTTTAATATATACAAAAATACCATACTTTCTTAGTTTAAAAATTAAAACCATAACCCCCTTATACATTTTAATTAAATGTGTTTTTACATAACTAAACATACTTTATACTGTTGCTATAAGTACTTTGTATTTAGTTATGTTGTTCAAGTGATGCTTGTCTTGAAATCGAAAGGCCTCAGAAAAATAAAACTCGATATATATTTCGTATTATATTTTGTAATAATATTACAATACTTATAAGGCTCATGACAAATTATATTTCCCATTCCCCGCACCCAAGAAAACTAAGATTTGGAAACTATAAATTTATTTGTTTATTTACAACCTATATTACATAAATGTAAAAAGATTCAAATTTGCATATATGCACACTCAATCGTTTTTCAAAGACTGGATCAGCCTGTTATTAAGTAGTGTGGCTTAGGTAAAAAATGGACTGCATTTCCAAAAGAATTTTTGTTTTGTTTCATACATATAGTGAATAAATTATCAATCTAGAACCAAATTAACTGAGCGGGATGGTATAAAACTGTTAATAGTGGGGGTTGAGATAAAACACGATGAAAACAAACAGCTTTAAAGTTTGTAGAAGACTTAGTCCAAACACTTTCCTGTAAATGTTTGATATGATTGTCGTGGGTTTACAGTGCAATTGGCTTGAGCATTACTTCACCCCTTTAGTCGAAAAAATCCCTCTTTGTTCTTTTTTAAGTCTAAAGTTTCTAAAAATAGGAAGGATAGCTAAAGAAAAGGATATACTAGTAATAGCCGCAGTAATTATCATTGGCAGGTATTTAGTTATTATTTGTAGTGGTGTAGTAGTGAAGGAAGTATCATGAGAAAAGTTTACATCATAATAATCAAATTTAGAGTGCAATATTTTTGTTCTATAACAGGTGTCCACAACTATTTTCGCCTTCTCGTAAATTAAAATAAAAGTGATTCATTAATGCTTAATATTTCCAAATATTCTAGATGTAAATCTAGAATACATAAGCTTCATCGAAAAATCTATCTTGTCAGTTTTACAGTTTGTGAATACATACTTACACCGGTTACAACATATCCTCCTGTAAATAATATGCACTGAAATGACCAGTACCCTAATCTAGAAGAGATGCTGGTAAACGTCCGACAATCCTAAATATATTTAGCAGAGTACAAAGGCGTTGCGTGAGTTAAGTGCTATCCACAAGCTCTTCAATTCGTCTCCGTCTTCAGGGATTGAGGCTCCATAACACATCCACTGACAACAAGTGTGTACTGTATTTAGGGTAGCCGGTTACTAGTAATGAGCGTCCATAGCAGTCAACGTGTTGATCTATAGATTAGAACTTCTTTCAGCTACAGTCTTTGATTTTCAGGAGTGTGTATTATGCTATTATAAAGGTTGTGCCTATGACGTAACTGTTATTTCAATAATAAATCACGTGCAATAATAAAAAGCCACGGGTACCTGCTAGTTAACTAATAATGGTGTATGGAAAATCACAGTTTTATACCTACTTTATGAACTGTTATTTTATAACGTACTGTTTCAAAAAACCGGTATTAAATCAAAACTATATCACATTCAAACATGCCTTTGAGATATTCACTACCATACATGCTTGTCAAATTTGTTCCAAATGAGATCATCCGTGTGTTTTTTAGCATGTTACCGGACACAAACATAATAAAAGATACACAAACACACACTCAGGGACAAATATCTTCTTGAGACCAATTTTTAAGCTCTTGGTTAATTCAATCATCAGAAAGAATAGTTATATCCTCTTTGTATTCAAAACCTGCAACATTTCTTTCCATCTCCAGCTTTAAAACGTGTGATACTTTTTTCTGTAGTATATTTGTTTTACTAATCTTTTCAAATTAATTGTTCATTCTTAGAAGAATAAAACCCCGAAAGAGCGTATACCTATAAACCCTCCCTCCGCTTGCTTTGTACCTGTCCTACTTTATAACGGTAACAAATTAAATCCTGTTCCCTTGGAGAATGCTGCAAACGTGACAGAGATGTATTATAATATTTTATAAATTCAATTTTAGAAAAGATTAAATATGATAAAATATGCATAGACTTATTTACAATTTAGTTTTCCGACTGTGTATTCAAAGTACTTTTGTGTACTAGACGGGGAAAGCCAAAATAATAAAAACTTATAAATCAATAATTTATTACACTCCATAATCCATTACTTATGTTCAGCAAACTGTTGGAAATGGATTGGTGCTAGTCAATTCATTATCATCATTGCATTCATTAAAAATAATCCTAAATTAAAAAGCATATGGAGCCATAGGCAATAACTAGCAAGTTACGCATGATGCCTTTCATCATCAATATATCATAGCTCTTTTTACACTCTTACGATTAGAGAGTTATAGTTTGCCACGGAGCCCAATAATTCCAGCATTTTAAAATGTTATAATTTTTACATAAGCTTTACCTATTTAAAACTATGGAGGACAATCACGTTCGTCTTTAAAGATCTTGGCTATCTTTTCATCAGTCCTTACTATACCATCCTGTGTAAAATTATGTCTAGGTGTAAATATACAACTTTAGTTAATTCTTTATGTTGTTAGTTCTAAGGCTTTACAGTCAAAGTCTTTTGAAGTAGATTTCATAGAATATATAGTCTGAAGCTTTTAAAGTATTGTATAATTTCCATGAATTTTTCCTAATGATTTTCTTCCTTTGATTGGCCATCCCTAGTATTGGTAATGCTCCTGCATATAAAGACATTTCCGGATCTTTTTTAGAAGAGGACAGCAATTTCAAAATATATTTTCTAAGGTAGAGTCTATGTGGGCTTCTGCCAAAAGAAGAAATTAGAAAGAGTGTGGAACGAGAAGAGATTTGTTGGACTCGTATCTCTGTGAGTTCATGTGGCGTCGCCGACACGATGACGAAAACTTGTTTGAAGCCATTTGGCGAGACATAAATTTGTATTGGCCTCCACAAGTTTAAAAACTTGTCAAAAATATATATACTAGTACCAAATATGGTTAGTTTTTACTGTCACGTATATTTTGAAATTGCGGTCCTCTTCTAAAAAAGATCCACATCTTCTCCACACAAGATAATCGTAGATGCTTGAAATGAAATAATGTTACTGATTAAGGCACCTATAAAATTATAATATAATGTATAAAATGAAACTTAATTTGACATTGAATGAATAATATTCAGTTATTACAATACAGATGCAAGCAGTGCTACCCCAACTGTTTACGTATGCGCAGGAAATGATACACGTATGTGTGTTTTGAAACAAAGCATTATGTAGTCCCGTTATGGCATAGACCAGAAGCAAGAATGAAAGACTATTGTACATCATTCTGGCCTTGAAAATTATCAAATATTAATTTCTCCCCATATATGTTTAACACTTTGCCACAGCACACAAATTCTTTTTTCAGAATTCATATATTATTTTTGTTTTTGAACAAATAAATTTACTATACCATAAGTATGATAAAAATAGTCACATATCGTTTTTTACCGTATGAACTAGTTATATACTACCGCATTAACACGTTATAAACAATACTATAGACAATAATACGAGTGCCATAATCCTGTGAAACACATGAAGGCACAATCATGAAAGAAACAATTAGATCCCAATCTGATGATCTGTATTTTAGTTTAATAAAGTACACACATAAACGAAATTTATTGTGTAAAATTTTAATATTTTGTAGACTTTCATTGATAAAAACATAATAGCAACTCAAATTTTATTTATTTATTTTATTTATAAACAGTTGTTTTACATAGTCTTGGCCTCACCCAAGTTCTACAAAACTTGTCGGTGAGGACCACTTGAAAAAGTAAAATAGAACACATTGATACAAATATTCCAACTTTTAACTTTCTTTTAATTTACTAAACTATAAACTCAAATTCGCGGCGGTTTAGGGCAGGCACTAGCTTAGATATCTTGGTATGTGTGGTAAATTTGATCGAAACAGTATAATTTTTCTAAATAATACTTAATAGTAATAGTTTAAAAATCAAACGCATATTGAGTCCCTAAAAATCCTAATTAATCCTTCCCTCAGCAACGACGAATGGCAACCCTGTCATCAGGAAATCTGACAACGCCGGCTACCGGAATTCCCAAATCTCCTTATCTCTAAACAAATAAGCAAATAAAACCTGCCCTCAGTCAAATTCCAATATGTTTCTAGAGTGGAACAGTGCGGGTACTCAATCCGCTACTCGCTTTAAACATGACTGAGGAGGTACGGGAACTCCGGCGCGCGGTACTGTGTGTGTGCTCCCCTTGTAGTGTTCACGGTGTCGGTGTTTGTGTGCGTTAGTTTATAGTGTGTGTCAATGCTAGTGTGTTTAAATTGTCCAATTAGGTTAAATATGTGTGTGCGCAACACCGTGCTGTGGTGCTCCCTGTGAGGTTTATAGCCATTCATCGCCACTAACAACGGAAGAGAAACAGAAACCATAAATAACATTTCTTAAAAAACTAATAAAAATATGAAAACTAACATGTAATCAATTTATTTTTAAAGCTAGAGTATCAACGGTACAACAAAATCTAACACCAAGCATAAAATACAGATAAACCACCAATTAACGATTTACAATAAATCTTTAACATATAAATAACAATGTCAGAATAATTTATTTACTTCCAAAACTGTGCTCTCAAAACTTTAAACATCAGTGATTAACACTATGATATAATTCAAATAGCCAACAATATAATCTATAAATAGATAACGAGTAACAATAAATTATCAGAGAAAATAACAATGTTAACCACTAAATTAACGATTTACAATAAATATTTAACATATAAATAACAATGTCATAATAACTTATTTACTTCCAAAACTGTGCTCTCAAAGCTTTTAAATATCAGTGATTAACACTATGATATAATTCAAATAGCCAACAATATAATCTATAAATAGGTAACGAGTAACAATAAATTATCAGAGAAAATAACAATGTTAACCACTAAATTAACGATTTACAATAAATATTTAACATATACAGAAAGTAACAATGTCAGAATAACTTATTTACTTCTAAAACTGTGCCCTCAAAGCTTTAAATAACAGTAATTAACATTATGATATAATTCAAATAGCCGACAATATAATCTATAAATAGGTAACGAGTAACAATAAATTATCAGAGAAAATAACAATGTTTAACCACTAATTAACGATTTACAATAAATATTTAACATATACAGAAAGTAACTGTCAGAATAACTTATTTACTTCTAAAACTGTGCCCTCAAAGCTTTAAATAACAGTAATTAACATTATGATATAATTCATCACTATTACGCCATTGCGGTTTTCTTTCTCAGGTAAATCTCAGTTTAATTACATTTCTAAGTTTAATAGCCATAGTTCAATACATTTTTTGTAAGTCTTTAAGTGTGGTATATTCTCAATTTCATCCGGCAATGCATTAAATAACTTTGGGACTATATAATTCGGCAATCTACGCCCGTACACGGTGTTGGGAATAGGTGTGACATATTTAATAACATTCCTTGTGTTAAAATTTCCTACTATACTTTTTTTTAAATTCCATATTGCCATAATATTTTTGTCATGATATTTAACGTGTACAAACCCTTTGGCGTTAGTTGTCCTGCATAACTGTACATATATTCTCTTATAACCTAAGTTTTGATGAAAGCCGTTACCAAACAGTGCCCTTAAACATTTTTTTTGAAGACCAGCTATTATATTTAAAATGGCTTACTGCTGCTGTTCCCCACACAGATACACCATATCTTATATGTGACTCAATCAATGCTTTGTATACTGATAGTTTTGCATTCTCACTAAGTTTATTTCTAAGTTTATGCATCATGGCAGTGCCGGACATAGCTTTCTGTGCAATCTACTCACATGATCACTCCACGTTAATTTATTATCTACAATCAGACCTAGATATGATGTACTCTGAGAACCATGGCTATATTCTCACATTCACACAAGCTCTGCTCATGCAGGCACTTACAGCTATGATATTTAATACTTATATCAATATTAATTTTCATGTTCTTAGGACATATATGCATGATGCTAGTCTTTTCTTTGTTAATAATAAGTCCTTTGTCATGACTCCACTTAGTGAACTTCTTAAATTCCTCCTGTAAAAATATCTTGTACTATCTGTAAGTTTTTATGCTGTGTCACCAATACCACATCATCTGCGTATGCAAAAATCTCACAACATTGTAATTTTATTCAATATTTCGTTTAGATAAATATTAAACAGAGCTGGTCCGATCTGGCTTCCCTGAGGCACCCCATATTTTGTATTCTTCTCTTCACTCAGCACGCCTACTGCTTTAACGACAAAGCTTCTGTCCTTAAGATAGCTTGTGAACCATCTGAGGTAGGGACCCCCTTACCTCCTATTTTGTACAGAGAAGCTACGATATGACTGCATTCTATAGTTTTCGAAGGCCTTAGAAAAATCTATAAATAAGCATAAGCTATGAAGTCTGTTATCCATTCCATAATTCAACACGTTTACAAACTCCTCCAATGCTTGAACAGTACTGCGCTTTTTCCGGAAACCAAATTGCCTATCATTTTAGTATATTATATCTCTGATAGATATTTATTCAAGCTATTTAGGACATATTTTCTCCAGTATCTTCTCTATAGAGGGCAGTATAGCGATAGGTCTATAATTTCTAAAACTCATTCTTGGATTTATCTTATAGATCGGTCGGATTACAGATTTTTTTAGGCAGTTTGGAAAATCACCTTGAGAAATTGAAGTGTTAATAAGCGTTGCTAAGGGTTCAGCTATTTTCCCCATTACTATTTTCAAATCTTTCATTCGTATGTTGTCTATACCTGGGGATTTGTCAGGGTTCATATTTTTAATTAAAGCCATGATCTTTTCAGGTGTCGCTTTTGGTATATAAAAATTATGTCTTAGGCTCTTCGTTGGTCTCATTTCTAGTGGAAATATTTTCTACATCTACATACCCACAGAAATGCTTTAGATTATCCACTCCTTCAACATAGTATTGAGCAAAACCATTTACAATCTCAATTATACTCAAAGTTTTACACATGCCTATTTCAATAGCTTTATCTACATTCCCTTTTTTGTTTCTGCCGAGTAAAAGGTTAATGTTTTCCCATACTTTCCTTGTGTTATTTTTGTTTCTTTCAAATATATTTTTATAGTAGGCATTTTTTTCTTTTTTAATCATATTGTTCAATCTATTTCTTAATCGTTTATATAAATCTCTATGTCTATGGTTTGAGGGGTCCCCTTTCCATAATCTAAATATTCGATCTCTTTCCTTTAGTAAATTTAGGAGTTCTTGATTCATCCAATGTTTAATAGGCCATTTATTACGAGCTTGACTCCGTTCTCTGTCTCTCCCACTTTTCCTGTCTATTGTAATCGTGCTTTCCTCATAAATCTTTGCAAATTTCTTAATAAGTTTATCAAATCCTTCATTCACAGTATTATACCCCGTCCACTGTCCATTGTTCCTCCTCCAGCCTTATCCTTACTTGTCTATCATTTAGCCTTACAATTTTCCATTCTCTGTGTCTCCCTCTCTTCCTCCAGATAGTTCTATCCTGGCCACTACCGGGGTAATGATCAGAGATCTTTACTTTTACTACGCCCCGTATATATTCTTTCCACAGGTCTTTCCAGCGAGTAATAAATATGATCGATGCATGATCTGACTAAACTTCCTACCCTTATTTCTTCCCTTGTATAGTCCCATATGCCCTCTGTCTAGGCCTAGGTCTGCTAGTACCGCTTCATATTCTAAGGTATTTAAATCATTGCTAGTCATTGTAGTATTAACATTTTACATCTCCTATCAGAATCATATTTTATGAATTTTAATAGCAGTCAGGGCCATATTAAACTCTTGTGTGGCCAGCTGGAGGGAAAAACCGCTAATGATAAAACAAAATATACTTTTATATTAACACTACAATATCAGTGTAAAGTGATGTTAAATAGTTGCAGGTAAAAGTAAAAATATAGTATTAAACTAGTTAAATGGCAAAATAATCCGGTTGTACTCAAGGAGCAGCTTGTGATTTTTCACTAACTAGATTACGAGTACTATCAGCTTTCAGGCCTTGTTTTCTGAAGTTAAACAATACTCTTTCTTGTTACTTTTCTAGGGACGAACTTGTGTTTCAATTTGTCTCAAGATTCACAAGTAGCCTATGTCTAGTTCACAACATGATGTGTTTAAGCATAAACTTGGCTACATAATGATAATACAATAGTTTAGATTTTATAATATTAATATAAAAATGAGTAAAAAAAGTGAAAACAAATATACATTACGTTTTGTTCAAATACATTACCTCACAACATGTAATTTATTTTAATATATTTATTATTTTATAAAAATAAACAGATAGAACAAGTTATCGAAAGATAATGAATTTCCAAATCCATATTGTACATGGGGATTAAAAACTATACCAGACTCTATGTCTTTACAATTTTTCCCCGCTAAGAGTTTCCCAACTCTTGGTTCTCCAGCTATCTGAGACTTACGTCTCTTTATGCCTCTTTTGTCTGGAATATATTTAATCTCTCAGATCTAAATTTTAATTTTTAGTTCAGTATCCTACCAATATAAATGGGGAAGTTAATAGTAAAACAGCTCATAGACACTCAGTTTTGTTTGTCACAATATTGACACAGAACTAATAATTCGAAGACGTGAAAAGGTTTATGCTACAATTTTCTTTGCAAGACCTGACTTTAACTGGTGTTCCATCTTCATAAACTTTGAGATGGCAAATTCTTTAATTTTTGTAATAAAATATTTAACGCGACATAGTCTGGCGACCTGGAATACAGGCTACAGTCTATTCGCCACTGTTACTAAGTGCATAGAAATAATGAGTGGAGAAAGTTGTCCAAATAATAATTTGTTTTTGTAATTTGTTCTTTTTTAATAGTTAGGCCTCCCCTTGCTCAATTGCATACAGCAGATTAAAATGTTTTTTTACAGCGTCTGGAACCATCTGATATGGAATGGCATGTTTCCTGAACAAATAATGCGTTATGAGATATGCCCTCGGATAATCACTTTCTGTTGAATATCGATGCTTATAGTATAACTTAAAAATCTAACGATTTTTATAAAGAAAGCATTTGTGGTTAGGCCTTTTCAAGCAGTAATAGTAATATATTTCTACATCAACATAATTTAGCAGTCGAGGAATTGCGAGGGGAAAAATAATAAATACCACCCAACACTAAACAAAACGTTATTTTATTTTATGCAAATTTAGATTCTAACTGATAAATCCAGTGTATCCAGACGAGAGAAGAGATGAAAAGCTCCGGGGGACTGTATTGTTGTGGCTATTTCTTATGAATTAGCATCTGAGCCTTGCTAATGAGGCAATTGTTCTTTCATAGCTCGCGCACAATACTGCAGATCTAGATACCTTGTCAGTTAGTGATTTAAATGTCATAATTAATTACAAATATCCTACTTTTAAGAAGTAAATTTAGTTTACTTTAAGAAGTAAAGTAAATAAGATATGCTACTAAAAACTTGAAGCAACATGTGTTTATTAAGAACCTTATCTACCAAGTGGTTAAGCTTCGAATCTAAATGGAAAACAGCATTATGTTATGCAAAACGTATGTATTTCCTTCCTCGAGAGTAAAGTTTTTTTATAGAGCAATTATTGGAATATTGTACAATAAACGTATTTTGGGGTTTATTCGATGTGTTTTTGCACATATCTGTGTACTTCCTTACTTCCTTGATAAACCTCATACACGTTTTATTGCATATAGCGCTGAATGTTAATATTGCATTATATTAATACAACATTGCATTAATATTGATATTCCAAAAAAATTTAATGATATATAAAATACATCAGAACATATTTTTTTAAACACTATTCAAAGGACTATTAATAATTTCAGTTTATATTATTTGTGAGAAGCAATCCAATACATTTATTTTCATTCGCAGTTTTTTCATTTAATGGCTGTAAAAAGACACCTTCTGTGACATCTAGTTGTCCACACTACAACAATAGAACAGCTTCGGTTTCACATTTATTATAATGTCTGTATAAATTTCTGACACAAGCAATACACTGATGAACTTCAGTAACTGCAACAAGAAGAGAAATGGATTTTTTAAGTTAAAAATTTACTTACAAATAAAACAAAAAAAATTTAAAGTGCTGGAATTTAAAATTCTAAGAATTTTGCTTGCATTTGTGTTGTTATAAAAGCAATAATATGTGTTCCTAGCCTTTCATCTAACTTTATAATGGCTTAAATTAAAATAAACCCATGAGACATTATTAAAATACTACTATTTTATAATTAACACGAAAGCAATAAAAATAAATAAATTTGTTTAATTTATCGATTCATGGCTTTAAGACTTTCGATATAACCTTCGTTATGACCTCCGCCAAAACTAGTGCGGCTGAGGATAGAATTACAAGCTAAACTGCGTCTCAACAAAAATCTTCAACTAAGTTCATGTTAAGCGATTTACATGTTTCGATAAGAAAATATTTGATGAGAACGAACAATAGTGGTTGATTATAGTTACACCAAAATGTGGACTAAACCACATACTATTCAATACAGTTTAAACACAATGTATTGTGTGGCAGGGTTACAAAACGATTAATTATTTTACCTTTCATTGAAAATTATAAAAATCA
Organism: Homalodisca vitripennis; assembly: GCF_021130785.1. NCBI lineage: Eukaryota > Metazoa > Arthropoda > Insecta > Hemiptera > Cicadellidae > Homalodisca > Homalodisca vitripennis. Next base: position 131,517,716 of record NC_060211.1, on the reverse strand, counting down.
ACACAGGCTTAACTACAAGGTTAGTTTGTTGAAGTAGTAATGCATGCGCTCTGCATGGTAAATATTTCTACGCTTTGTGAATGGCGTAACAAGCTGAAAATAACTTTCATGTTAAGCTGTAATTTCTTCTCCTTGACAATCACTCAATAAAATTACTATGTCAATTTATATATTTGTTAGGAGCCGTGCACTTAAACTGTCCTATGTTTTTTTTTTTTTTTTTTTTTTTTTTCGTAACACACTTGAACATCGTAAGATATTGTTATATCGGAAATTCTGAGAGTCTAAGTTGTAAGATTCTTTAACAGGCATAGTTATCTTCTATTTACAGTTAATATAATATCTTATGTTGCCTGTATGTTCTTTAACTTGATTTCAAACTCAAACGTCTTTCAAAACTTCACCATGGAAAAATAAATACTTGCGGCAATGTTGCATTGTAGTGTGGACTGCTGTGTTTGTTTACGTCTGACGATGTCGAGTTCAAAGTGGTTTGTTGTTCTGTTGCGTTCAGCGTGTTCGAATTTATTATTTATAATTCTTTGTTTTATTTCGAATACCTGTTCATCTAAAATTTGTCAGAACACATACTGAGGTTACGTGCAGTTGGTCGGGAGCTAGATAAAGAACTGGAGTGTAATATTTCTTTTGACGAATTGTTTGATGACGATATTTGTCAAGACCAAACAACTGCTTCTACGTCTAGAAGAGATTTATTTATTGTCATGTCTAGTATTATGACAAACTATAAATATGATTCATCTGAAGCAAGTGATTTAGGTGAGGTTAGTTCTAAAATATTTAGTTGGAACTCAACCTAGTGTTAATCTTTCTGCCAGAGGGACAAGGCCGTAAATGTTTTATATAGTGCCAATTGTATAAATAGTGCCTTTGATCCAACAACAGCCTCATTTTCATGTGAGTAAGTTCACTGATATAGTTTATGTACTTATTTGTATTCTTAGTTGTTAGGGTTGTCTAAGTTAAGGTAGCTCAGAAGTTGCATTTAGTCCTATAAGGACATTTTGCGCTGCTTACGGAGTAGCAGGATATTGTGGATTGGAAAGTTTGGGGCCCGACTTCTATCGGTATTCATAAGGAAGGATCTTAGATATTAATCTCAGTAAAGTCTTCTTGGTGATTTTTGAACATAAGCTAATGTCATCATAAGCTATTCTGAAGTAATGGTTTGTTTAAAAACTATAGTCAAAAGAGAAGAACCTTGTTCAACGTTTTATGCAATTCGTGTATATTTAAGGTTTTATATCCGTATGGATGGAGTTTTTGAAGTGAAAACTTCTTTAGGCGCGTTGAGCGTTTTGGTAGAGGGTAAAATCCTCGGTTCGCGTCACCGACATGCTAATGATACTAACCTGCATGAAAAAGTCAGTCTCGCTGTGTTTTTTAACCGTAGACTTGGCCGCGGACTACTAACCTGCATGAAAAAGTCAGTCTCGCTGTGTTAAAACTGTCCCGGCGGAGTATGAAAACAGACTGCGAAAATCAGTGACCTTTACGGCTTCCTCTCGCGATTTAAAAGTGAAGCCAATGTCGTACAATTCTGTAAGATGCGTCAAATTAAAGCTCTTAATATTGGCAATCTATTGGTTACATTTTTAAATATTAAAAAAATTTCGAAATAATTTTGATTATTGTTTACATTTTACATAGCGTTTACAATGACAAGAAAAAAGTAGTAAGCGAGGATTTTTTTTATTTTTTGGTCAGACAAAATTTGTCAGCGAGAAAGTTGTGTGAAAATAGATGAATATTTTTTTGTAATTTATCATTTTTTTATTGGAAGTTTAGTTTAGCCTGTAGTAGCGTATGAAGTGATGAGTGAACGTTTCTGCCGGAACTGTAGTTGGCGCATTGGCTCACTGATACCGTATTAACTCAATAAATTAGTTTATTGTGCAATAAAAATACCTTTACGAAAGAACCAAGTTAATTTAACTAATTTATTAGTTTTAAAAATATTGTGGGTTTAATTATTATTGCAATTATACACTTTATCCGTAGCAATAACTGTATTATTTACAACGGTGTTCAACTCACTGTTGTTCACTCGGTGTTTACTCACTTGTATTCTATGTTTAACTAACTATTAATATTGAGCAATTACAACATATTTTTATACAGATAAATGAATAATGAAAACAACGAATATATTTTTAAACATTTTTAATATTTGTACGAATATTTGTATTTAAAATTTAGCATTATTCATTTTAATTATGTTTTTAATATTTAACCTCTTCATCATGAAATGAGTATTATTACGGTATAAGATTTATCTTACTAGCGTGGTAAAATAGATTTCTAGTTATTTGATAATATTTTTTCGTGGATTTTAAAATTGGAAAATTAAAAACGCGTCACATTTACAATTACAGATGTACTGCTACTATAACGTTTTGTTAATTACTCTCAACTTAATAGTTCCGTTTTCACTTCTATCGGCAGTCCCACGACTGCTACTGTTTTTTTTTGTCTGTAATCATATAACTATGGACATATCCTGTATGTAATTTAAATATCTGCGAACAAATATTGATAAATTTTCAAATTAAATAATTGAAAAGTAAAAATATTTTTGTAATAACATAAACGACAAAAGATGTCATTTGAACGTTTTCTTTCTTTCCGTTAACTAGTATTTGAAATTTATTACATAAATAAGAAATATAAAAGTAAAATAAAAAACTAACATCTTCTAACAATTCCATACTGATATAAGGCTGTATATATGTAGTTTTGCAGTCCTGAGTTTACTAAATATGTACGTGCATATACATGTAGATGATATAAATGTGAATGATCAATTGTGACGCTTGTTATCCACCGACAAATATGTTTTCCTGACAACTCTTAACAAGGACACACATTCGACTTCTAGAAATATTATTTCTGGTTGTTATATTAATGTTGCTTGGTGTTAAATCTAAATCATAGAATTGCAGTCTAATTTAAAATACGACTATATATTACATACTTGTATAAATAATAAATAAATCTTTTATATCGTTAATATCAAATATTCATTATACTATTCGAAAGATTTACCCATAACTTATTTGAAAATCTTAATTCTACTAGAATTTTAAATTCCTTACTGAAATGCTATGTAAATATACGCCTAAGACGTTTACTACCAAACTGGATAATTAGAAGCTTTTAAATTTGATAATAATTAAATTACATAAATCTCCATCAAATATCTTCAACTCAATCAATTTTATTACTACATACTACGAAAACTAAACAATACACTTTTTTATAAGTTTGTGATAAACATTTACTGCATCCATCATTTCTTTCTTTTTTTAATTTTAATATTTTTACTATAACATACCATTTTGAACGCTTTGCTTAAAATACTAAAGACGTATACCTTCATACAGGATAAAATATTAAAATAAACTTATGTATACTTCATATTTAGAATGTATGCAATATTTTAAGTAGCTTCATAATACAGCATCATTGTCTAATTTAGAAAATTCTTTTATTCATTTTTTTAATTATTATGATTATTGAAACTATTTTTACCAGTTAACATTTTAAGTAATCCCTGAACAAACTGTAAATGTTTCTGAACATTAATGTTTATACTCAAACGTAAAATATAAGTTACCATTCATGAAAAGTCTTCTTAAAAGTTCTCATAAATTCTATGTACAATTTTAAAACTTCAATGTATAGTTAATATGATGGAAAGATAACCTATATTAACAGATTTTGAACTAATGTTATAATTAATTTAAGTTTGTACTTTATCTTTATCTGAACAATAATAAAAATGTTTTAACTTTTCCAAAGAAATGAAATAACAATGAAAATGTTTGTATTAATATTTATAATATTACGTAAAGTTGATATTATATGTAAACTTAAATGCTTATAGATGAAAATTATTTTTTAATTTCCTAAAGTCCAGGCGTAAATGTACCATTATATTCAACAGTATACTATAAATAACATACTGAAGTGTAAGCAATTGACTAAATTTTATGAAATATACCAAACAATAATAAATGACTGCTTATAAAATAAGCATTAATATTAAGTATCATTGATTACTTGATTACTATAATGAAGAAGATAATTTTTCCCAAAGCAAACATATCAACAGTCAGTTTAAAGTTATCATTCTGTCAGATTGTACTACAGTTAAAACTGGTTTGACCTCTATTAGCGACATGACTACTGCGCCGTTAGGTGTTTGACACAGTCAATGAGTCGGTGTGAACCATTACTTATCCTATTCATAATAACATCAATTAAACATGAAAACATTATCATTCAAACATTAATGTCAAATTAATATAGTAAACATGAAACATCAATACGAGTATTTTTAGATTTTATTTTGTAACAACAATCAAATTCCAACTTTTATTGAAGTTGAACTTTATTAGTTAAATCAGTTAGTCATAGATTATTGCAGCTAAACACCATCAACTGGAATTCCGCAAATATCCGATTCGTAGATTTTTGTTTGTTTGCTCAAAATTAAAGTACCTGAACACCCTGAACTAATAATCAGTAAGTAAAAATAAATTAATAATAACATTATTTATGTGTGTCTATGGATTTATTGAAGCCTTTGACTGAATATTATCATTTCCTCAGTAATTAAGCTCTCTAGTAGATGCGAAGGTTGTCTTCATCCAGGTGGCCGCTCAACTAAGGGAGTTCAGCAACTGCAATAATCTCCACAACGTCTCGTTCACGTAGACATGTAACAAAAAGTTTAACTACTTACTTTATGAAAGAATCGAGAAGACGACCAGAATAAAATCTCTTTACATGAATAGGAATATTATCAATGACGATAAAGCACTCTTGCATAAATTCCAGAAACAAATTTGATAAGGTTAAAACTAAACAAAAAAACTTGTAGGGAATCTTAGCGTCTTATAAAATAAAAAAAATTATAACATTTAAATGTAATTCTAGTAATTTATTTTAGATTAATAATTTAATTTTGATTCGTCACAAGTAATTGGTACTGCTCCATAATTCTAGTGAGATTTAAGTAAAAAATTGGGACTTTCGAGATGAATTATATGGTTCTGTTTATGAAAAACAAAGAGAATATAAATCCTTATGGTTTTGACATCTGGTTTTCGACTAATTCCTACCGATTCTCCCTGTAGGGCACACAGAAGATTAAGAACAGATTAAAACATGTATTTGACAGCTTCCATACAAGCCATTTAGTAACTTTATAGGTAAGAACAGAGAATAAAGCATCAAATTATGTCAGTAATAGATAAAAAATAACTATTTCTAATTAATTTAACATTATCTATATTTATAATAAATAATGTAATGATACGAAAGTTGACAAAATCGTTGTTAATGCTTTGATTAATCTTTGTTAAAACTTAGTGTACTTAGGGTAACAAGGGACGGTGGGAATTATGTCTATGATATTGATAAAACTAAAAAAGTAACTCATCCATTTTTTGTCCTCGTGATATCTGGCTATGTATATAATACTTTTAGATAGACGGCCAAATTGTGGACAACACAAATTTCTAATATTTTGAAAAAATTTAACATTTTTATATTCTTTGTTTCTAAGGCAATGATTACCATTTTAGCTGATAATCGGACATTTATGTTTTTATTCATTGCTTATTTAAATAAAGTTTTCATGCAGTAGTAAACTAACGATTACATTTATATCAGTATATGGTTACAATCAGTATATGATATTGATAAAACTAAAAAAGTAACTCTTCCATTTTTTGTCCTCGTGATATCTGGCTATGTATATAATACTTTTAGATAGACGGCCAAATTGTGGACAACACAAATTTCTAATATTTTGAAAAAATTTAACATTTTAATATTCTTTGTTTCTAAGGCAATGATTACCATTTTAGCTGATAATCGGACATTTATGTTTTTATTCATTGCTTATTTAAATAAAGTTTTCATGCAGTAGTAAACTAACGATTACATTTATATCAGTATATGGTTACAATCAGTATATGATATTGATAAAACTAAAAAAGTAACTCATCCATTTTTTGTCCTCGTGATATCTGGCTATGTATATAATACTTTTAGATAGACGGCCAAATTGTGGACAACACAAATTTCTAATATTTTGAAAAAATTTAACATTTTTATATTCTTTGTTTCTAAGGCAATGATTACCATTTTAGCTGATAATCGGACATTTATGTTTTTATTCATTGCTTATTTAAATAAAGTTTTCATGCAGTAGTAAACTAACGATTACATTTATATCAGTATATGGTTACAATCAGTATATGATATTGATAAAACTAAAAAAGTAACTCATCCATTTTTTGTCCTCGTGATATCTGGCTATGTATATAATACTTTTAGATAGACGGCCAAATTGTGGACAACACAAATTTCTAATATTTTGAAAAAATTTAACATTTTTATATTCTTTGTTTCTAAGGCAATGATTACCATTTTAGCTGATAATCGGACATTTATGTTTTTATTCATTGCTTATTTAAATAAAGTTTTCATGCAGTAGTAAACTAACGATTACATTTATATCAGTATATGGTTACAATCAGTATATGATATTGATAAAACTAAAAAAGTAACTCATCCATTTTTTGTCCTCGTGATATCTGGCTATGTATATAATACTTTTAGATAGACGGCCAAATTGTGGACAACACAAATTTCTAATATTTTGAAAAAATTTAACATTTTTATATTCTTTGTTTCTAAGGCAATGATTACCATTTTAGCTGATAATCGGACATTTATGTTTTTATTCATTGCTTATTTAAATAAAGTTTTCATGCAGTAGTAAACTAACGATTACATTTATATCAGTATATGGTTACAATCAGTATATGATATTGATAAAACTAAAAAAGTAACTCATCCATTTTTTGTCCTCGTGATATCTGGCTATGTATATAATACTTTTAGATAGACGGCCAAATTGTGGACAACACAAATTTCTAATATTTTGAAAAAATTTAACATTTTTATATTCTTTGTTTCTAAGGCAATGATTACCATTTTAGCTGATAATCGGACATTTATGTTTTTATTCATTGCTTATTTAAATAAAGTTTTCATGCAGTAGTAAACTAACGATTACATTTATATCAGTATATGGTTACAATCATTCCACGAGAGAGCAATTAATAATAAAAGTTATTAAAGGTTTTATTTTATTTGAGGGTACATATCATTTCAATAATTTTAAAAGAGATACATAATGCTATGATATAATGAGGACTGTTATAATTCAATCTGTTGTTTTTTGAATCCTCATTTTTCATTGAAGGTCATCATCATTCTCCAAGTTTTATTTGTGTACGACAACCCATGAATGTTTAGGATCAGCACGTCCATAATGCTATGCTACTGTGCCTACTTTTATAACCTCATATTTATACAATATTATTCATTTACAAAACATCGAAATGGAACATCTCCATAGCATTATTTAGTGATGCATAAGTTATAATTCATTAAAAAGTAATTTAACATTAAATAAAATATAATCCAGAAGATAGCGTCCGTGTATATGCAATAACAGTAAGATGGCAGAATAATAATGTAATAATGTGTTAAGACAGTAACAGTACTGACAGCTAGTAATGTATCCAATGTACTCAGATATGCAGAACACGCAGAAGGGAAATGCATCGCTTTGTGAAGGAATTCAAATACCATTACACTCTATCGCTGTGTTAGTGTTTGAACGTTTGTGTTGATACACTATACATTAAATTTAAAGTAGGAATATAATTTTCTATTATGGCAGCCGGTAAAAATTATCTACATATCTTCTACTTGGCAAATATAGATAGATATATCGTAAGCTATAACACTAAAGATAACAACCCACCACGGTCACGATTTTAAAGTTCAGCTGTTTATATGTAACTAAAACAATGTTTTAAACAAATAAGAAGATTAGTGTATCATTTCTGAAGAATTCCATCACGATGGTTCCTCTACGTCATTGCAATTAACCAGTTACCCATTCTAACAATTCACTGTATCCATATAGTTTTATTGCATTTAGTTAGGCTTCAAATAAATTATTATTTTGTATAAAACGTACAAACTGCATCTCAATAAATCGCATTAACTACAGCATAAATTAAATATTTTCGGCAACCGTTCTGAGAACTGTCTTTGTTCAACGTATATGGCCAGTAACTGGGTGTTGTACCCAATCCCTAAAAAATACTTATTTTGTATTAAAGTTTAATATTAATAAAATGTAATATCCCAAAAGCAGAAGCCCCTTTGGAATTAAGTACTGCAATATCACTTGTCTGTCAAATTTGATCCATGGCTTTAGCAAATTTAGATAAGAGAATTGCACATCGTGAGTGACACTAAAGCAAAATATAATATAGAATAATATAATATATAATATAAAATATTTTCTCTCTCTCTCTCTCTCTCTCTCTCTCTCTATATATATATATATATATATATATATAGGCGGAGCAAGTACTTTTTGTGATTCAATGTTTATTGAAATTAAATAAGGCTATTGCCATTTATACAATTTAACGTAAATAAAAGTCGTTTGACAGGTGTTTGGTCTTCCGATCATATGTTAGTTTGCTTATTTAAACGCATATGTGACAGATACGGCCAAATACAAAATAATTGAATCGGAAAAAGGTAAGCGCTCTGTGGTGTAATGGTAGCACATTCACCCGGCAAGTGAGAGATCCGGGTTCGACTCCCGGCGGAGCAAGTACTTTTTGTGATTCAATGTTTATTGAAATTAAATAAGGCTATTGCCATTTATACAATTTAACGTAAATAAAAGTCGTTTGACAGGTGTTTGGTCTTCCGATCATATGTTAGTTTGCTTATTTAAACGCATATGTGACAGATACGGCCAAATACAAAATAATTGAATCGGAAAAAGTAAGCGCTCTGTGGTGTAATGGTAGCACATTCACCCGGCAAGTGAGAGATCCGGGTTCGACTCCCGGCGGAGCAAGTACTTTTTGTGATTCAATGTTTATTGAAATTAAATAAGGCTATTGCCATTTATACAATTTAACGTAAATAAAAGTCGTTTGACAGGTGTTTGGTCTTCCGATCATATGTTAGTTTGCTTATTTAAACGCATATGTGACAGATACGGCCAAATACAAAATAATTGAATCGGAAAAAGTAAGCGCTCTGTGGTGTAATGGTAGCACATTCACCCGGCAAGTGAGAGATCCGGGTTCGACTCCCGGCGGAGCAAGTACTTTTTGTGATTCAATGTTTATTGAAATTAAATAAGGCTATTGCCATTTATACAATTTAACGTAAATAAAAGTCGTTTGACAGGTGTTTGGTCTTCCGATCATATGTTAGTTTGCTTATTTAAACGCATATGTGACAGATACGGCCAAATACAAAATAATTGAATCGGAAAAAGTAAGCGCTCTGTGGTGTAATGGTAGCACATTCACCCGGCAAGTGAGAGATCCGGGTTCGACTCCCGGCGGAGCAAGTACTTTTTGTGATTCAATGTTTATTGAAATTATATATATATATATATAGTAATATATTATATTATATATTATGATATATAGTTTGATAGAGAGAGAGAGAGAAAAAAAATATTTTATATTCTATATATATTATTATATTATTCTATATTATACTATTCTATATTGTATTCTATATTTTATATTATAGGAGATATGTATATTCTAATAATATAACTTTGTTATACTAAAACATAATCTATTGCATTTTTTTTATTGTTACATTTTATTTCAACAAGCTGTTTCAATCAATTATTGAAAGAAATATTTGATTATGTTTTTCTAATTATTTTATTGCTACTAAAGGTTTTTATTCAACTGTTTCACAAATTTAGTAAGTAATCATCATCATATTCGATATATACATTATGCAGTATAATAGGAATGAAATTTTTAAAATCAAATTTTCCTAGAAGAACTAGATATTTTTCTTAGAAAAATTTGTGTCAAAGTTATTTTAAAAGCAAAGTAAACGCGTTGGTTTATTTTGGTTACAGACGAATAAATCTTAGGTGTTAATTAATGTTTAAGAATAAAATTAACCCTCTTAAAATAACATATTTATAAGTGATAAATCAACTATTATGAAGTCACTCTTACTAAATTAGTGAATTCATATCTAACGTTAAACTGGCAATTTCACAGGAAAAACTATTAAAATGAGTTAAACATTTGTCTTTCCCAACATTTTTCCTGGGAACGTTGAATAAACATGGAAATACATCTGATGTTCTCCCTAAGTCAAGGAATTGCACTTCTTAAGCTCTTAAAGCAATTATTTGCTAAAGAACACTATTGGATTCATAACTTATTCAAGAATATTCTTTCTCTGTTATATTTAATAACAGTTAGAAATTCACGGCAACATTTATTTGGTATAGCAACGTTTCTCAATTTTTTTTTCTCAACGTTTCTCTAAGAACAGGTCAGGTTGGGATTTTTTGGAAGACTTGTAGATCAATTATTGAATGGTTACATTTAATAACACGTGGCTAAATCATTACATCTTAGAATCAAAACTAGCAAGTAAGGAGAGGCGGAGAAAGCATGAAGGTTGCCCTTTAAAAGCCAAAACTTGTCTCTCTAATGATAAAGTCCTTGAAATGTTTTTTTTTTTTTTTTTTTTTTTTTTTTTTTTTTTTTTTTTTTTTTTTTACTGTAGGGGAATCGTGTTAGTCACTTTTCTAAATGGTCAACTTAATGTGAATGCTACTTACTACTGTCAGTTCTTATAGTAGGCAAAAGCCTAGTGAAACAAAAGACGAGAGGTGCTCACCAGACATTTCATTCTCTAAGACGACACCAGGCTTCACACCGTGGCTTTGACAAGGAATAAACTGAAAATATATATATATATAGGTTTTTCCTCATCCAGTCTTCATACCGGCATTTAGTACAGCTGGAATAGATTATGTACTCTGAAATTCTTAGTTTTTATCAATCGTACTTACTTACACATACAACTACTTACTTACTTGTTGTTTTTTTTATTCATACAAGGCAATTTTGCTTCTTTAAATGATCAAATAACAGTGTTTATTTCTGTTTTTTATTACTTAAAAATCGACACGGTGTTGTACGAACAGATAAAAATTAAAAACCTATTTTCTTGTCAAAGTGTGGGGAAATGCATAATTACAGCTACTACGTTAAGTGTATTTAATCACAGGTTTCAGTATAGGGGCATGTTTATGTTAGGACAGATGCCCAGGCTTCCAGCATCAATCTACTACAAAACACGTCTATGCATTCTACTCGAACCTGCTCTTTTTACTCTACACAACAGTTTTCGGTAATTGCCCAGCAAGTATAAACCTAATTTACAAATGGACAATGTGTTTTACACATTACAACCAACACGGTGTATCTAAGTGAATTGACACAGACATTTATCCGACATTATTTAGCCAGTAGATATATATTTTCATTTATTCTCGTTCCAAAAAAAAAATATATATATATATATATATAAAACTATGGTTACGTAATGTTATTGTATTTTCATTTTTCACCTAAAGTAGGGCAATGCTTGTGTTTGTTCAAAACTCACAAATATTGTATAATTCCAAATTGTCATAACTTTGTTATGTTGGAGGTATATAGAATGATGTGTTACAATTAAAAACTCGATATTAAAGTTGTTTTCTCACAACAATTTTCCAAACCGTGACAATGACAGAACACAATAACAATTAGAGACGACTGACCAGTCACTCATTACAGCGCTGTTGTTCATTAGAAGCGTTCATTGTTTAGGCACATCACGTGCTTTTTTATACGAGATGTATCCAAGCTAAAACAGGAGTTGTCACTTATTATATGTCTCTTGTTTTCATCTCATTCGTTGATTAAATTTGTTCAAACTTTTACTTTGTATTAATAAACATTGATTAGAAGAGTATTTGATTAAATCTTGTACAAAGCCAATCATTAGCACTGTTCAGAAACAAAGTTAATTTTAATACCTGGCAAAAAAATTTAATCCATTTTCTCCAAGCAATGGAACTCTGACCACCGAATTAAAATACCGCAAATTCTCCAAGGTCAGGACTACATATAGAAGGGCAGTAGAACTCTGCTCTTGTGTCCCTCGTTTTAGACTGTGCTCCACGCTGTCCTAGACTGTCCTAAAGCATGTTAAAATACTACGCCCACACAATTAGTTTCATTGAAACTGCTAAGTAAATTTCTGTTAATTTAATTATGAGACTGAATGGTTTTTAATCAAGTGAGATACTTTTCTCTTGGTAAGTTAATAACAATGAATAAACAGTTGTTTTCTGCATAAAATATTAATCTGTCTGATTACACTCTATTTACAGACGATACAATAATTTATATTTACTTTTATTATGTATTGTCGACTTAACAATTCAAATACATACAATTTTTCAAATATGATATTGTTACTGATTCAATACATCGACAATCTGTTTCTCTACAAATCATGAATACGAGTGTGTTGTTGTTTTATTACGATTTGTTTTTTATTCACAAATTGGAAACTTTTTTTACAATGATCAAACTAAACGAAATAGAAGGCGTCAGATATATTTTTTTTTTTTTTTTTGCTTATGCTTTAAGTAGTAAAGATGAAATTTTCAATTGTAGGGTTTTGTCTAAATTTAATTCTAAATCCTAAAGGACTGTAATAATGCGCTTACTGTCATTGATAATATTTTATACTTGTATTTTGATAGTAATTATTTATTTGGTATTTTTAAATAAATCAGAATTGGATATTTTATGCAATAGGATGTTAACATTGTATAGATTGTGTCGTCACTTTTAATTCTGTGTATATGTAAGAAATAATCACTTTTATTTTAAAATAATTAAACAAATTTTTTTCTAGATCAATCGCATACCTTCCGTAAGCGAATGGATTCAACTTATCATCTGCGATATTCTTCAGGAGCGGCTTTCCTTGGATACAAATTTCCGGGAAAGATCAACTGTAAAGTATTTTCTTTTATATAGATAGAATATAAATCGTTTAGCAATTGCCTCTCTAATGCAATAGAAATCAAGATTGTCACACAACAAATACCGTATGGTCTACACAATCAAAAGCTTTACTAATTTTACCTAGCAATATAAATTGGAGGTCAACCTGATTCAATTAAGGTCAGTTGACTGAATCACTTTATTGGCTGAGCGATAGCGAAGCCTATCAACTGACAAGCTGGTAAAATTTCACTTCTGCCTGCTTATTTCAGTATTTTATAAGTCTATATTTCGATATCTGGAGAACAAACTGGCCTATAGATTTTTACGAAACAACGTCTAGTTTGATATGGGTGGATGTAAGATTTGAATGAACATTAGCTGAAATTTATATTTTGGTTTTATTGGTTTCAATAGTGGCAATATGAAAGTCGTAGCTTAAACAAATTTATAAAAACTTACTTAAGTTATTTGACGTTTGTATGTGACGTAGTTACTGATTTAATCACATTTTTTCGATTGGTTGGTAAGACTTTCGTTACGTTCTGTTAGGTGTTTTAATATACCATTACATATTTTTTTATACAAAGACAAAAAAGAATTCGACGATGGTATTCGAACATAAAATAGGACATTAGGATATAGGGTGGCATCTAAAACCATCTAGTGGCATGTACTTCCATGAGATAGGCTGGACATTAGCAAAGTCAGTGAAGCCTGTTAAGTGACATGTGATCTGGCGTGCTCCGATTCATGTTTTAGAAAAGAAGCCTCTGTGTATCGAGACTGCTGATGAGTGCTAAAGGTATTACCGACCCCCTCCCGTTTTATTGAAGTATTTTTTTTAATTTTCGTCTTGTAATTGTGAACATTGAATTTTAAAATAATTTCAATATTTTGTGTTGGTTGAGTGTAAGTTATATAGTTTCGAGCAGGCTTCTAGATCATTACATACATGCAAAATTGGAATAAATAAAAATCATCGTAGAATTTCGGATCATGCAGTTTATATTATTATAAAGCAAAGGCATTGATAATTTTAGGCAAATATCTTTTAAACACGCATTTATTTAAGGTTTTTAATGACAAAACATTCTGAGTTATGCGTTGTAGTTAAGCCATTTGTCCTAATTTTATATTTCAGTTAAAACCTTTGTAAAAATATTTCTATGATTTTTTTTATATTTATTAGCAAATGTTTCATTAGCATATATTGTTTTTTAGATTTTTACTGACACATAAAATATTTTTAAAGGCCTCGCTGTGCAACATATGAAAACATAAGCAGAGAGCTAGCATTATATTTCCATCCCAGAGTTGTTGCCATATCTTATGTATTTAAGAAGTATGCTGAGCAAGGATCGGCACGTCCTTTTAATTAAATTCATCTCCCTGAAGCTTTACCCCCTGACCATACTATAATTACTATTCAGGACTCTTATTTTCTTGTTCTTATTTATAAGTTCAGTATATCTTGAGGGAATATGAAACCAGTACATGTTAGTATAATTACAAAGATCCTTATAAGTTTGTCTTATGAATAATATTAATACGATTCACTAATACCATGAGCTTGTTTACATTTTTTATACAAGTATTTTTACCTTAATAAATATTTCTTCTTGAATTTAATTTAAAGTGAGCGTAAAGTAGTTTTGGATGGGAAAGGGAGGATGTGATGCAGAAGAGGGTAAAATTGTGTTTAAACTTATTTTGAAATCGTTAAGATTTTTAGTAGAGTTACTTAATAATAAATTGAAGATAAAAATAAACACAATTTTCGTCGTGACACAAAAAATTATAAATAAATTCAATTGTTTAAATGTTTGAAAATAAAATTTGTTGTCATCATATTTATGGACCTAAAACCATTTTCTCCCTACATCAAACGTATCGTTACTATTCAACATCCTCCCATAACTATCAACTTTTCTTCGTTTCCCTCATTAAATATTGTGGTGCTCTTCACAAAATTATAAAACTAAATCCATCACGTACGTTATTCATTTTAATGACGTTTATGAGAAGAGTTTGTGTATCAAAAATTCCCTAGGTAGTTTTCTAACGTTTCTAGAAATCTAGTAATCACTAAAAAGATTTCTACATAAAAAGTACAAGGAACAAAACCACATCCTGCAAACTAACTACCTTAGTTTATCTAGAGTAAGAGCATCTTGCAAGATTTCTGCGAATAGAGACTATCATCAGCATTTGAGAAGAGTAGAGCAAGGTTTTTACCGGGGAACCTTTCGTTTCTTCTCGAGCCATGTAAATGCGATCAGAAACACTTCCACTGTACTATTACGCATGGTTTATAACGGCACCGAAACAAGTGCACCGCAAGAGATGTGTGAAAATTTTTTCAAGGGATTCTTTTCCTCAGTCTTCTCGAAGCCAATAGAAGCTTTCACTCCGGCTAGTGGCGATCACCTTGGAAATTCCTCATGTCCAAGTTTCAGTTCACAAGAGGTATTCGATAAATTAAAAAAAAAAATTGATGAGACCAAAAGGTTGGGGACCTGATGAGATTCCTCCTATGATTTTAAAATATTGCCGAAGTTTATTGGCTAGGCCAGTTTGTGACCGTTTCAACGCATCACTGGCTACAGGTGTTTTCCCGGAAAGCGTTCAAGTCTGTCTATGTTGTTCCATCCACAAAAACGGGACCTGTCGATGATGTCACAAATTATAGACCTATTTCAATTCTAACGTCATTGTCTAAGGTATTTGAGGCACTCTTTCTGGACCGCATTAAGCTAAAGCTAGCTGGCATTGTCTGTTCTCAGCAGCATGGTTTCTCAAGCGGAAGGTCTACCGTGTCAAATTTAACACTTTTTCAATCAAGACTCCATGAACCTTTGGTCTCTAACACTCAGTTGGACGCAATATACTTGGATTTCTCTAAGGCATTTGACACGGTGGATCACACTTGTTCTTTGAGGAAGATGCTTTGTCCAAGGGTTTTGGGAACATGGAAGTTAAGTGGTTGCAAGCTAACTCTCAAATAGACGACTATTTATAACATTTGCATCGGCCACCTCTTCGGAATTTGATTCTTGTTCTGGAGTTCCTCAGGGTTCGTTAGTTGGGACCTTACTCTTATCACTCTGTATTGATTATCTGCCTGGGGCACTTCGGGGGGATTCCCTTCTTTTTGCAGACGATATAAAATTTTTTTCAATCATATCGTCAGAAGACGACTGCTTGCGGATCCAGGACGATCTACTTATGATCGACAGTTGGTGTGAGACAGATAGAATGAGGCTCAATATTAAAAAATGTCAAGCAATAACATTTCAACGTTGTCACTCATATATAAACTTTGAGTACTTTGTAAGTGGCGAACCATAACTCGTGTCCAAGAGGTAAAAAGATCTTGGTGTTTTATTGACACCTTCATTGAACCCTGAGCCCCATATACTGAAAATCTGCGGCAGGGCAAACAGGATGCTTAGCTTTGTTCTCCGCTTCTCTACACTTCACCAACATACGAGTCTCGTATTAGCAATTAAGACTTTGTATTGTGCCTTGGTACGTCAAATCCTTGCTTATGGCGTCCCCTGTCTGGAATCCATTATCAGAAACTTTCTCATAGACGAACTAGAGAAAATCCAGATAAGATTCCTCCGAGCGGTGTGCGTCAGAATGGGTTTCACCTATCAGCAAGTCCCCATGGAAGACCTGTTCCATGATTCTAGGGCTCCAGCCACTTGTGAGCCGCAGATTTACCGCAGACATTATGTTGCTCCATAACATCCTCGACGGCAAAATCGATTGTCCTGATGTATTACAAATGGTCCTATTCAAGACTCCATCATCCACCGATCTAGCGACCTGTTTGTCAGGCAACATCGCCGCACCAACTACGCTGCAAATAGTACGATGGTCCGTTCTTCAGAGATACGGAAACAGTGTTGCCGATGTTTGGACTTTTTCCAGGACAGTACAACAACACTCAAGACGAAGATAGCAGGTCTTCAAATTGGAGTGGAAATGCATGAATGACTTTTTCTACTTACTTTGTTACCTGTATATTGTTATTTTATGTTGCATATTTTATAGTTGTTTATATTTGTATAGTAATTTATATTGTTATATTTGAAAAATGTTACTTTTATTTGAAGTTATTTATCTCTTTTTCAACTACCTCTAATTGCTAAAAAGTAGTCTAAGGTACGGTATTTCATAAATCTTCTACTTGCTACCAAAGATTTAAGGTAGGTACCTGCATGTCTTAAGTTATTACCATCAGTTTCTGATTTGGCTTTTTCATACTTAGTTTAGTCTGGTTTTCGACCATTTAATTTATTAGGATGAATGATTTATTTTGCTTGAATGGGCTCTATATGTCCCTGTTTTTTTAATGGTTGCTGTTGTATTGATATATTGGTATCTTTTTGTAGGCCTATCTCGTTTTATAATATTTATATTGTTATACTTGTTATTGCTGGATGTACCTTTAAATTTATATTCTTATACTTGCATGTTACATTTATTTAAGTCTTTTACTAATTTTCCACTATTACTTCTCAATTGCCGAATAATGATGCCTTTCACTTAAATCAATCTTTTGCTACCATTGATCAGGGCATACTTGCAAATTTTGTTCATAATTTATCAGTCACTATTTTTTATTTACAACTTGGAATGGTTTACATGGTCCAACTATTTCTTCATTTTAGTTTAGCATCTTGAGTAGAATTATCTAACTATTTGTCTAATATTTGTAAAAATGGAGATATGTCCGTTGATATGTAAAATAAAATAAATAGTTTATTATGTTATGATAAACTATATTATATATTAATATATATATGTTGCTATATGTGGATATTAATAGATATTAATATCTACATATTATTATTATTAGTTCAGACTAATAATAATAGTAATTAACCTTTAAATCGTCAATCCATCCGTTATTATTTTTATTAATAGTTTCGGTAACGCTGTACATTGTCAAAATCCAGTGGAGTTGTTAAAAAATGGAATGTGCTGTCAAATATAAATAAAAATTACAAGTAACGTGAATAAATAAACGAGACAAAACGAAATTAACCAATTCCAGGCAAAGGTCGCCCACACATGAGAGTGACTTATAATACATCGTATTTCCTTATTGTGTTGAGTGTTTGTGCATTCATTTGTTATGTGTAATTTAATTATTTTTCACTTTCAAACAATTCGACGTAATGCTTTTACACAATAGGATAATGTAGGAATAATGGCGAAAATAGTTTACCTCTTTTTATTTCACATTCGTTTATAAATTAAGGACAGAAATGTGTATAATTTCATTTGCCTACATTTTACAGAAATTATAAAAAAATAACTATTTTTTAGTTTTTCTAAGAAAATCTTTAATTTAGTATTATGGTTTTAATTTTATATATCAAAACTATTGGTTATTTAATTGTAACAGAGAACTTTAAAACGAACTTTACACAGAACTTTCTGGCAATCACTGATATCAAATAAAATGGAGTCGTTGTTCTAACTACTAAAATCTTTTGTCCTACATGTTTTTGTATCTACGTAATTATTTTTTTCTCTCTAAATATTATATAATAAAGTAAATTGTAACTATTTATAAATAAACAAAATTATTAAAAAAGGTGTCTGTGAACTTTTGTTCGGGAACGGACGGGATTCTAAATTTGGGTAGTTATATCAAAGAGTAACTGTTATCCTTGGCACTTCACGCGTTCACAATCAGTAATAAAGGGTTTCTGTTGGCACCATTTTATTTAAATATATTTTCTAAATACACGTAACATCATCGATCACTACATTTTAAGGCCCTTGAAGTTGGATTTATATTTGAGATTATTGTACGTGTCGCTATTGCTTAAAAGCGCCAAATTAAGCCATTTGTTTGCCACGGGTTCTGATATAATTTTTCAAATTTTAATAGCGTTCCACTAGTTGTATTGTGTAATAAATTTTCTTAAATGCATTTTTATGATATACTCTAAAAACATAAAAGCAATTGGTTGAGATATTTGGAAAAATTTCAGTTTGTATTTTATCATATACTTTTCTTAATGGAGGCCACTCTTTTTATTTGATTTGTGGCACAAGTAAACAAATATCTATTAGTGGTTTACTGCCCACTTTTAAAATAAATAATACGGTTCCATCACTTTTGTTACTTTTATTTGTCGTATGGAAATTTGTCTATTGTTTGATTCCCATTCTCTACAAATCCGAAAATAAGGTGTGATCACTTTCACTGCTACACTGGTTCAGAAACTGACGTTTAGAAGCAATGTGCGTCCGCCGCACATTGTATTAATCTAAGTTTATAGTGTTCCTGTGACAATACCCTAAGCTCATAAATGTTCTTATTTCTTAATATAGGTATAATTAATCATAGAATTAAATATTCTTTTTGTAACAGTAATTATCATATGAAGTTCAAATGATTTTTCTGGGCGGGCATCGCGACGTTTTTCTATGAAGTTTCTATTAACAATGTCAAGCTTTCTAGAGTAACTAGCGTAAATAACTGTGTAACATCTCGAGAAGAATAGTTGTTTAATCCTGAGAGAAGGAAAAACAAGCTATATTGGTTTTTGGCTCAAAAACTTTCTAGAAATGTAAATCGTAATGGCATGTTTAAAATATAATTTATTGTATTAAGTAAATAATTTATTTATAGGAAAATTAAAGCTAAAATATGTAGCAAAGTAATACAGTTTCCCCAAATATTGTATACAATTAAATTCTTGCTACATTTAGTTTGTAGTACTAGTTTTATTAGCCACGCTAATTATTTTGTCAATTTTGTTAAGAACGTTTTGGTTTATTAGGTGTGACATAACTATGTTATATAGATATTACACTAAAATAAAGCAATTCGACCAAATATTATCTACATTATCTACACTCAGTACGCTACCCTTGTCAATACATTTTGGATTCATAGTGTAACATTTTGGAGTCGATCGGCTGGTAAACATGAATTGAACAAAAATTGCACGAGTATATACATAAAATTTAAACATATTTTAATTTTACAAACAGTGTATTATTAGAATAATATCAATCTTAATTCTATTAGTTTAGTGCATTAAAAATGAACATAAAATAAAAAATATGTAGTTAAGAAATTAATATCCATATATAGGCCAATAATAAATTATATTTTGAGAAATAATACGTGTAAAATTTAAATGCATAATTTAGATTATATGAGCTTTTATAATAGCATAACTATGTTCACACCCTACTTTTATTGTATAAGTTATATTTACCGATAGTATGTAGCTACTTTTCATTATTAAATCATTACGAGTTAAAAACATGTATCAATCACAGAATAATTTTATAGGAAATACTGTATAGCCACAAACTATTATGATACAGTTTGTTGGGATTCCAATTTCTTATGATTTTAAAAAGTAAATGTTTAATTACATTATACCATCTTCTTCTTGTTGGAATCAAATACTTAATGTATAAACAAACGCTCCAGTAATTATGAAATTTTATTTTTGTGAGGCCTTTCGTGTTCAAGGAAAAATAAAATTTCACAATTATTGGAACGTTTTTCTTTTAAATTAAGTAAATGTTTCATTGCTTGATTCTAGCAAGTAAATGATTGATTCTTTATAAAATTACTTTTTAACAAGTTAAATATGCTACATTATAAGTATAGGGTGTGTGAATATTCTCCATTACTCATAACAAATGTGCATTACAACTTTTTTTGTTTTTATTATTCTTATGTATTATAATAATTTATCTTGATTATCATTTAATATTTTTTTTAACATTGTATATACTTCTTACCCATTTTAATGAGTCAAATAACTCAGTGGGAGAGATTAAATCTAACGGCTTTGCTTCAATCCACGATTTCAAACACGCACAGCAGGTTAGCTGCTTCTATGCTGCTATTATGCTAACGTCATTCTCTGCTCGTCCTATTCTCGTCCTATTCTGCCCTCCTGACGGAGATTGGCCTTCATTCTGGGGTAAGTACTTCCAAGAGTAACATGATGAAAACGCTATCTACTCATACACGTGACGTGGAAGTAATGTGCATTAAAAACACTAATAAGTCTAAATGTAGATGCACACTGTTGGTTCATATACACAATAAAAATGTATTAAAAATAGGAAATAGCGGAAAAACCTTAAATTCTGATACTGCTTAGCAGTTTTGTGACTCGAAATAACACATAAAGAATGATGAACAAATATAACTACTTCATAAATTGTCCATTGCCATTTTGATTAACTCGCCTTATATTAGTAACAGTAATAGAAAATAAATTATAGAGAATATTTCTACCAAATCAATGTTTGTATATTCACAAATTACGATAACTAAAGAACTATATATGCAGATACACATGTTCGTTTTAAACATTTCGTGTTGTAAAAAACATGCTTTACATAATGCGGTAAATTCCAATAATATTAAAAAAAATTATCCTTTCAACCATGGTAAATTAAATTAAATTTTTTAATAATTAAACAAGAAACCTGGTCAATCACCCTAGAATTAACTAAATAACCATGCTCTTCTAATCTCAGACTGTGAATATTTTCACAAGACCTTCTAAAACTGGCATGAATATCCCAATACCATTTCATTTGTCATTACGAAACTATAAACCACGCAAGATGGTTGCAGACCATTGGTATTCGGTTTTATAATAATAATAAATCTGTTAATAAAGATTATAAATAAATAATAAATAAAGTTAATAAATCTGAAAAATCTGGAAGGGCCTAGCCAAACAATGTACAGAAACAAATAATACAAATGAGTTATTAAATCTGAAAAATCTGGAAGGGCCTAGCCAAACAATGTACAGAAACAAATAATACAAATGAGTAAGCTTGAGTCATTGTGAACTGATCAAACCTGAGTTAAACAATTCGATGGTAGTATTTAAAGTGTAATTCTAAAAGACTAAAATTAATGGTACAAAATCTTGCTCTCAATTAAAAACGTAGGTCTAAATCATATCTTAGAACCTTCTGATCTTGTTTTTACAGGATGCTGAAAACAATTGGAAAGATAATAATAATGTTGTCTTTATGTTCATCAAGCGTTTCTCAGTTACATACAGAACAACTGCTTTTCAGAACAACTATCGTCACATACAACATATACATGAAAATGAAATACAAATAAATAAAGAAAATCTATACATTAAGCAAATCTGGTACGGTATAGATTATGTTAATCAATCAGATCAAGCACTTTGATTAATACGGTCATATTGAGCAATTGCTCAAGGCACAGATAGATAATCAATCCTTCAATATACAATGCTTTTTTTTAATTTCTAAAGTAACACATCATATTTGTGACGTACGGTTCTTATATGTGGCAATAAATAAAACTCAGGATTACGCACTAATCTTTTGTACTAAGTGTAAACTTGTTTTAGTATTCGTTTTGCTAGATCTTAGTGATTGAAAAATTCATATGGTATTTATATGATATCAAAATCTGTAAAACAGTTAACCGTTTGAGGAACAAAACAGTTTATATCACAAAATCTTTCAAATATTACAGACTACATTGCGTTTCTTTTCTTGATCCAGAAATAATGGAATTGTGAATGTTTTATTATTTGAATAGCCGCCATATAGAAGCTGAATAGACTACCAAGCTGACCAAAGAACTTCACTGAGATATTTAAAGGATACATTTTTGTGCAGGAGTCAACCTATTTGGGCTTCAATCGAGTGGTGAATTTTCGATTTTAGTAATCATGTTCACTGAAGTTATTGGCATCAGGAGGAAAATTATGATGGGATTATTTTGTAAACAATCAAATACTTGTGCGTAACGATGATGACAACAAGAAGATCACAGAACAAATAAATCTGTAAGTGAATTCGAACCCTGTTATGTGAAATGTAGTGTGCCGTACAACAAATATATTTTATTTAATTAAACGGGTTCTGTTTTAGAAAAGATTTTATTTAATTTCGTTTTGGAAAAGTAGGTAGTAAACAAAGTTATACCTCACTTAAGTGATGTTGATAATTCTTTACCATACACTGACTGGAATTTATTATTTATTTAACTGGAATTTATTTAAACAAGGCAACTGAACTGTTTTATAAACTTCGTCTAAATAGAGAATACAATTCCAAAGTATCACCATACATTTTTTTAATCTTTACCTACAGTCTTATTTTTTAGCTGTTTGGAACAAATGTCATCACACAAGCGAAATACTATATCCACGCCCTATATGTTCACAACATCAAGTATAACGTGCAGGAAAGTACAGCCAAACTGATCTCTACATCACACCGATTCACTGCGTCATTTTCGCCAGCAACTCTCGTTTTCCACGTAACTTCACCTCTTCTGCTCCAGTGGTGTGCGCCGTGTGTTGTAACTGTACATGGACATTTATTTGTTTAACTCTGAGGTTGATTTGTCAGCTGATGATAACCTAAGGATGTGTTCCTTTAAAAATGAAATTAATATGGATCAGACTCCAATAATTAGCTTATCACTCGAGGAACACACAAAATTGTATTTAGTTCGATATTTCAGAAACGACTAACTTAGAGACTTCAAATTTAGCACGAATCTTAATTTCTATATAGGTAACACTGAGCTCAATCATGGTGCATGTCACATCATAGGAACTGGCTAACCGTTACTTAGTATGTCTATTCTGATCTTATGGTTAAATATAATAGCAAGGAGAGGATACCAGAATAAATAAGTTTGTAATTAAAGACACTAAATATATATGAGTTGAGCACTGAGAATTTTTTTATCATAAATTAAAAACAACAACAAAATAATGGAAACAAAATAATAAAAATCGGTAACAAGATCTATTTTTGCGCGCTCTTCGGATCATTTTTCATAAAACTTACTATATAGACAAAAAGTTCTATCACAGTACATGTTTGACTTGGATTTGGCTGAGCGCCACTGAAGACAACTCAGTAACATTATAAAATTTCACGATTTTGTACCGGTGGGATGTAAAGATTTATTTGTTGAAAGATTCTTAGACCAACCATTTGCCATCATGACATTTTAATAATGAAAATATTTAAAATTTTGTCAGTGGCATCAGCGAAGCGTCATACGCGACACGTGGTGTAGTGTACTCTTTCTTGTAGTCCACCACTAATATTATAAATGGTAAGTTAATTTTGGATTTGTACTTGTCTGAATATCCGGCAATTAAATAAAATTGAACCGACTATGTATAAATAATAAATAAGCTTAATAATAAATATGTACACACACTGATCAACACGATTTTCATCTTGTTTGAGATTATTATACGTTTAAATGTTGTAAGGAACATGTATTTCATGTGTTTTATTGAAATATAACTTGTAATATATAGAAAAAAGTTAAATTCTCTAAATGTTATAATATTACAATTTTGTTTGCTAAATGTATATTGTATATGTATATGTAAATTTATATAAGTAAATGATGTTATTTAAAATTAACTGAAAGTAATTGTATTTTAATATAAATAAAATATGTGCTAATTAATTTGTGTGTATTATATTTCCGATCGAGTCTACTAATAAATCCTGTCACAATAACCCTAGCTTGAAGTATATTTTAATTTACAGTCAAGTCTTACATGGTGGAACGCCAAACCTTACAATATATTTGCTAAATAGATAATTTAAAGTGGGATATGGCTGAGTCAAGTCCTCTGTAAAAAGGACATTAAATTGATATTTTTTCTAAAATTTAAATCATCATAGCAGTTATCAATACTCGTAATAAAACTTTAAGTTAATATTTTACGAGGAATATACATGTGAAGAATATTTATAAATGAATAATATGGTACTATTTTATAAATAGCAAAAAACCAAAGTAGTGTACTTCCTAATGGGAATGTTCCGAAAAAATATTATTATTTTAAATGGTTTAAGATTAAATAAAAACTTGACTTTGTTTTTATAAGTGTCTTAACAGATTGTGTTGTAAATATATTCAAGGACATGTTACTTGCTGGCCAAGGCTGTTTATCTGAACCCAATGTTTCATATAGTTTAGTCTATACACTACCCAACACTACAAAATGTTAAAAGCACTAGTGGCTAATTCGTTGTGTTTAGAATAATACTCGTAAAAATTAGCTGCAGTAATCGTCGACCTCTATAAAAAACACTACCCCAACCTGATTTAATATAACCTAAACCCTAAGCAGTTGAGACGTAAACCCAAATATATAAACGCTCTAAGATTAGATGCAAACAAAAAAGCTATTTTATGATACATAATAAGGATTATTGGCGTTATTCTTGTAGTTTATAAACTTAACCAGCTTCAAGGATTAGTTATCACTAAGGTTAGTCTTCTTTCGTCCTCTAAAACAATATAAGAAGGATTTAGGCCTAGTTTTTAATTTTTATTTAAGAGCGCTTCCTTCTGAAACAAATTTACCACATCAATTATTTGTATGTCAAATTTAATGAAAAATACAGTTTGTACTTGGAAGGTTATTGTTTATTGTTTCCGTAGGAGGTTATAAACGTTGTCAGTAATTTGTTTTCAAGGTTAAGCTTGCTTTTAAGATATTAGTCGGTTGTTTTCTTGCAGAAATTTGCGGGCGTTTTCCACGTGCCACGAATTACTGGAATTGGAGAAAATATTTAGTGATCAATGACTAATGCTGTTGATGTGGTTACTAACTTCCTTAGCATTTAAAACATGGATAATATTCTGGAGAGCCCCAGTCGTTTACCTCCCTCAGCACTCGCCGTATTAACGTAACGCGATGCCAGTTAAAAGTCGGATAGGACTGAGCCCACAATGAAATGTGCTAGGATAGCAAATATCCACTAGAATACGTTTTGCAGCACCAGCTTGGTTCTGGTGCTCTTTAATCACTCTCTTTATACGGATTTTTAAACCCAGTCAACAAAGGTGCTGAGAGAGTGTCGAAGAAAGAAAATAAATTCCACCTTTTCTCAAAGTTAAATTTGAATTATGGATATTTTCATACAAAGAATTACATCGTAGAATATACATTCTAAGAAGAACATTCAATTAAGACTTTCACACTATTACAATAGGTAAAATTACAATTTTATGTTAGATAAATGACATTAAGTATTTTAAATTAGGCATATATTATCTAAAAGAAAGTGTTATTTTCACAATATAGCTAGCTGGGACTGGGATGGGTATCTAAAATAGGAATTGTAAAACAGGCAGTTTTGGTCTTGATTGTATTAGTTACACCGAAGATAAGTTATTCATACGGACGTGGTGTACTTAGGTCTGACGCTAGGGTTGTGCTACGTCGCTTCAATTGTTTCTGTTGAAATATTTGCTACCTGATCTCTATCTGACTTCACAGATGACAGGGTGAGCACTCAGTTACCGTGTCTCACTTGGAGCAGTGATCTCTTGTGTAACTAATACAATAAAAGATTTTAGTGAGCTACAACACGAATGTTTAAGCAAAATAATCTTGTATTTTACTGATTATAAATCATACAACTCAATCGTTGTATTAAAACTTGCTAGAAACGTAAACTGGAGACTATTTCATACTGTGCAATCCATATGAAAGTGGATTCATTCCAATTAGGCACCGTTTCAATTACATGTATAAGAATAATCTATAGAGTTTTAGTAGCCTTGATGCCACTTATATTTCATGTATGGTAAAAATAGGTGTGTTTTATTATATTTCCCTCTTAAACATAAAAATATTCAGTTATTACAGTTTCATCACTTCAATTACAACTCTAACTATGAAATAAGTAGATAGTTAATGTCAATACACTTGAAGGTGTAAATGCTAAGGAATTTATTTATGAATCTCAGAATTAAGAACATTCAACTTCACTTCGAGTTGAAAATATGATAATGTTTATGCATAACATAAACATTCAAGTTAAAAAGTATGAAATTGAAAACCCTTAAAACTTAAAACGTTTTGATTCTCATACAAATATAGATGGAAAATAGATTAAGCGAAAATAATTGCACAAAACAACACCATAAAAATGTTCAAACTTCATAAATCAGATTTCAAGCAAAATAAATCCCTACAGTAATAATTCTCAGGCATTTCTTCAAAGCAACATTACTAGTCTATAATGGACACCAACACTTGACACCTCGTTACCCTTTCTCATCAATCGAGCGATGCTGCTGTGATCCTCGTAGATTGATGGTCTGCCTTCTCGAAAAATATATCAAAATATCCTATCACTCCATCATTATCTATCAGAGTAAGAAGATCAGGAGACTAAATCATACTATTTTTCAGTTTCTGAAAGAACAACATAAGAACAGTCACCCTGCTCGTTAGTGAAGAAGGAGTCTCAAGTGTACTCCTCAAAGACTCTTCGTC
This sequence comes from Homalodisca vitripennis, assembly GCF_021130785.1. Lineage (NCBI taxonomy): Eukaryota > Metazoa > Arthropoda > Insecta > Hemiptera > Cicadellidae > Homalodisca > Homalodisca vitripennis. The sequence goes on along the minus strand of NC_060211.1, from coordinate 131,490,394 downwards.
AGAGTTTGAAGGGCTTTCATTTCCTTCCATTAGGCAACACCTTTCAGTGCAGTGCAGATAAATATTTTATTCTGTTAGGAAGACTAAATTGTGCTTAATCCTAAAAGGACGTCTGCGCTGCTCGCAAAGTGAGAGCTTATTCTGGATGGACAATACTTGAGGTAGGGCCGAGAAAGGATTTTTGGGCATTAATATCAGTCTTGTCATTCCAGCTCTGTACCATCCTCTCCTGGGCAGGCGTGGCATTTCCTTACGCCAAGGCTAGCTACTGCCATTAAGACTTAGGGAGCCCCACCATTCACCCCCCGCTGTATACTAGACCTAACGAACGACCCTTACGCCCGAGTACCTCGACTTTGCAGTTAGTGATGTACCGCTCATGGCATCCCCAAGGATTGCCCAGATATAAGTGATTTGGCTTTTGCTGTACCTAGTGTTGTTTCGACTGGAAGTTATAAACCAGTCAGAATTGAACCCTCCAGGGGCCAGATAGGTTGCATCCAAAGACAATTGGATGAGTGATCCTGGAATAATTAATGACCTCTTAAATGGTCTTAAATGCGCTCTTAAAAACGTTGATGTCCATAGCAGACAGGAGAAAGGAATTAACAGATCAATAGCACTATATCACCTATTACTTCTATGTCACACATGTCTCGCTAAAGCTCCATTCAACAGCAAAATTATTCCTTTAACCACCAATGGCTGTAATTTAAAGTGTTTATGAGTGTAAATTTTTAGTAAATACGTGATCAATTTACTTAAAGAAGCAAATTTCCATTATGGTCCAGGAGCTGAAAGCAAGTTTCCATTGCATAACCATGTATATCATATATTCTTAAATTCGAGCTAATTTTCCCTGAAGATGAAATTGGACGCCAGCCGTGTCATAGTTATGGTGCGATCGAAATAGGAGGCTACCAAACATTTAATTATTGTGAAATGATTTTTCTTGCAAGATAGTTTTCTTACATTGATGGACTTAAAACCATCCATCAACTACGTAAATAAATTATAAATAGTGTCAGCCAATCATTAATCAATCCTTATAGTGACGACTTTCCATCTCTTTATCTTTATCTTGTAGTGATCTAACTATTTATTTACGTGTTCACGATCGGTTTTAAGCGCGTTAAGCTAGGAAGAGTACAGTTTTGAAATAATCCCGTTTAATGTTTTTAAACCTTTCAATTCCATCCCATTCCTACCCCTACCAAAACTTTTATGGTTGTTTAAAGATAACATTTTTCTTTCGATAAATTGGGTCGCCTTTGCTAGACTGTTAAACTCATCTAAATTTTAAAAGTTCAATAATTGTAGGAATCTCTTTTCTACGCAAATAAATTTTGTAAATAAAACCTATTTACGAACAAATATCGTTTTGTTCCAACCTAATAATTAAATTTTATATTTGTATTTATAGTTTATTTACTCTTCGAATACAATAAAAATATACATTGGATAACAATAGAAACCTTTACAATATTATAGGAACTTTTCTCTCTCTGAAAGTAAAGTAAGTGAGAAAGTGGCTATAAAGAAGATTACAGTCAATGCTGATATAAAAGACAGCTTTTCGACAAAATGGAGGTCGTTTGAGTGAAAGCAAGGGGAAGGAGAGGAAGAGAAGAGAGGTGTATCTTTTATTCTGCTTAAAACCAGCCTTAGCAGATACGAGCCTTAGCAGATTTTTTAATTCTTTTAAACTATAGAAAACACAAATTGTGTTTCACTATAATTGCTCGTATTTCTCGGAATAAAATATAGTTTTCATTCAATAAGAATATTACAAGCTTCATCCATCGGGAAATACATTATAATTAAAATGCTTTCAACTGATAAAACGCTTGACAGCTTTAAATTGAAGCGTTTAGCAAATTATAAGTATGATATTATAATATATTAAAGAATGAAGGACAAGGTATTCAGGAACTCTCCAGTAGTAGCCTACTTTGGAATTCTTTCTTCGTATATATGTTTTTTTTTTTACTTTAGAAACCATTAAGGTAAAAATCAAAGATTGGGAACAAATATTTTTCATACGGTCTTACATTAATATTATACGGGTTTATCATGTTAAAACATAGCGGATGCTAAAGTGTTTTAAGTTCGGCAAAATTGTCATTGCTTACATGTTTACAGCATCATTAACCGTGCATTGCAATTGTTAAAAATTTACATATACATCTTCACTGACTGATATTTATAATTTAGGTCTCAAAATGTTTTAATTGAATTTGTAGTAACTTTTATAATTCTTTTTAAATGTGACAGTCTCATAAATTTTTACGGCATTAATCTTTAAATGTTCTATCGTCCACGATTTTTAACTGTGATATGATAATTTAAATTTGTTTCCTTGATTTGAGACTGCAAGAAAAACATTTGTGGTGAGTAAATAAACACACACACACACATATATATATATATATATATATATATATATATATATATATATATATATATATATATAGACAGGTGGTAAACTAAGCATTTCTGACTCATATTTGTATTATTATTTCGTTTTTCTTAACAAAAAGGAAAAATATACCACGTTATTGGCGGGAAGTTAGTAACTACCCTATATATGTACTAAAAAACACTATATGAGAAAATAACTCTTTCAGGAAGAACATAAGATTTTTTATTTATTAAGTAAATTTTAAAAGTAAATAATTTATGTTGTTTGAATTAAAATCTTTATATTTGTAAGTATGTTAAAGTTGCATGTTTTTATATTCTGTTACATTAATCGAGAATAAAATTTTAGAAAACAAATATAATAGCTGATATTGTGAACCAAACTAAGGGAAGAGTTTAAATATCACATTCTATACAAAACCTACACTGTACATTATTTTAAATATTATCTGCATAGTCGCCAAACCTTATAATGCAGCAAATCTACATTAGAGGTGACAAAACTGGCCTTGAAATTGTGAGACTAAGTGCAGCTCAGTCTTGTCTAAATATTTACCTGTATAGTGGGTGGAGATACTCAGCTGGTCATGGAGTATTTTAGTTTTAGGATTAAATCATCAGACAGGCGTATGAGGCTGAGGCAAGGTGGTAACTCTTTTCAACTTTGGAAAAGAATCTCAGAAAACTCTCATTGCAGTTTGCACTTCTTCTGGAGTTACAAGCAGGATGGGTAAGGTTTGGGTTCCAGTCTACCTCTTGTCGATATCAAATAAGTACGAGTAGTGAACGGTAGATCAATCCTTTTGGAAGAAGTACAGAACTACCTCATGTCCAGGATAGCAACAGCCTTTATCACCAAGGGAGCTCCACCCACTACAACGGTCACCCTCCGCAGTAGACCTATCGATTTACCCTTGCACTAGAATATCTCGATAGTTGCGGTTAGGTTAGTGACTTTTCCGCCCCTTAAGCATCCATAGAAATCATGCAATAAGAATTCCATGATCAGCGTGCTTCTCCATCAAATGCCCCCTTACTTTAAAATCTCCACACGCACCTGCAGATCGTGATATTTTTTTCAACCGCCTAAGAATTTTCACACTATTTATTATTATTCGATATATTCATAGATTAGTTCTGTAACTTGTGCCAGCCTCACCTCTCAAAAAATACTCAAGGAGTTTAATTTTAATTTGCACGTTAACAATTCAGTACAGTCACATTTATATACTAATAATGTTTCGATACAACCCTTAACTTTCGCTTAGCGTGGAAAGCATTTGTTTCTTCACGCCGTGTCTTCATTTAAAAATTAATAAACAAACATTAACAGTTTTAATTCCATCCACTTACGTCACTCAACACCTCGCTATACAAAACTGGGACTTTGGTAGATTCTCCGGTTCTATTAAATTTTAAGTTATATTCAAGGCTTCTAATTTGGTGAGCGTTAGCGACGTTAGTTAAGATTCACAGAATTTATATTTGTTGAAATCTATCACGGGCATGGAATTTTTAATCTCTGTCTGTTTATCTTTCTGTATATTCGCATGATATCTCAAAAATGAACTGACCTATAAACCTGAACATTTGCATGAACTTTCATTCCTATATAAGCAACACTGACACGATGATGGAGCATGTTATCCATGGGATTTCGCTGAGCTTTAGTTATTGTTTATCCATTTATGTTATGAGTAATCATAATGGCATCAAAGAAAAATATAATAATTAAATTTAGTAGACAAACTATGTACATAATAATATATTTTCACAGGATTTATTTATACAATAAAATTAAAATTACACACTGGTAAATTTTTGTTAAAAACCAATAACAAGATTTGATTTCAGTGAAATCTTGCGCTGTATTATTCTCCCTAGCTCACCACAACTAATAGTGATTGAACACTTTTATGGCACTTATCATGTGAATTAACCTATTACCAATAGTTAAAATTGTATAATTCAATTAAAAAATGTAAGAGCTTTTGTGCACACTTCATAACACTTCCACACAATAACTAGTTCGTCAAAACTGTATACATTGTGTATAAACCGTATTGACAAGGTGTGGTTTATCCCACACTGTGGTTTAACTACAGTCAACCACAACTGTTCGTTCCCATCAAATATTCCAGTATTGAACGACGTAACTCGCTAAACATGAGGTTGATGTGAATTGTGTAGATAACATGTTTGGGTAACTAATAAACCTTACTAAAAAAACATTTTATGAAAACTTAGTTAAATCTGAGGATTAAGGTCTTAACCCTTGACAGGTTTCGAGTTGCAAACCGGTAATACAGGGCGTTTCAAAAAGGACTTTACAACTTTGAAAATTCATATAAAATTTATTAAACAAGGTACAGAGCTTGTTTTCGTGTTGTTTTAAAGGAAAACAGTTCAAGTTTTGACTCGCGTAGTCCGCTAGTGCCTAATCGCGCCGCACAAGCGCTAGTGACGGTTACGTTAAACATGGCTGCCTTCACTGGACCGGAGCGTGCTAGTTGTGTGTTTTGGTTTGAAGAATCGAAGTCTGCGACAACGTTCAGCGTAATTTTCGTACCAAGTACACTAAAGATCCTCCTAGTAGGCCTACAATGTATGAGTAGCATAGTTGTTTTGTAGAAACAGGGTGCTCAGTGAAACATAAAAAATCGATGAAGATCGATGAGGATGACTGAGAACGAAATGTTTTCTTTATGCTAGATGGCGCACCACCACACTATCTGACTGACGTCCGGGATTTTCTAAATGACCGCTTCCCAGGTCAATGGATTGGCCGTGATGCGCCAATTGCATGGCCCCCCGTTCCCCAGACCTGACACCGCTAGATTTTTTCTTCTAGGGTTTCAAAAGATATGGTGTACGTACCTCCTTTGCCGGCCACTCTACCTGAACTTAGAGCAAGAATTTACGCTGCTGCTGAGCAAGTTACACCTGAAATGCTAGTGAGAGTCTGGGAAGAAATCGACTACCGATGGGATGTCTGCAGAATAACCAACGGAAGCCACATAGAACATCTTTAGTTTAAGGTAAACACTTGAAGTATATGAATTTTCAAAGTTGTAAAGTCCTTTTTGAAAGGCCCTGTACTGTGGTTACTGCGGTCGTGGTCTTACGTAGACCTACAGCCGATTTTGTGGTCCCTTGGGGTGCGCTCTCGATTTAGGATTAAGTATGGTTGTCTCGTTTCTTGGAACTTTAAGTTGGTATAAAGTGTACGTTCCAAACCGTGCGTTAATGAGGTAAAAGTTTTAAGATATTTTTAAACTAGTAATCCACTCGGGCTAGAAATACATTTTGCAGTTAACAGGGCAAAACGATTGCTAAAATATGTCCATTTATTTTGAAATTGGTTAGTTAAAAATATTGTTAGTTTATAAAACTTTAATTATTAGAGTATAATTAATAGAGGCAGATATCATGGATGTAGCTGGTCGAAAAGAAACTGCACATTTATACAATCTATAAATAAGTAACTTACACGTAATTACTTTTTAATAATCTAGTAATTTAATTGTTTTTTTTTATAGTTGTATATATTTATAAAAGTCTAAACACAATTAGTTTAGTTCATTGAAACCAAATATGCTGAAAACCCTCTTGTCATTGTTTTCACTTCTGTAATAATATTTTTAAGTTGTATTTATACAAACACCTGCTAAACAAAGGACTCACTCTATTATGTGTTTTGTCTTTTCAGTATAATAATGGTCTGAGCCTTTGAGCATAAACAAAACGTTCTGTCCCTTATCGATATAGCTTGCAGTAATATGAAACCGTGCAGTAATAGAATTATTAAATAGCATTATAACTCGGCTGTGAGCTAACCTATAAAACCTTTACCCAGAATACATGTGTCGTTCACAAACCACGTTTCTCGCCTCGGAGGTCTGGCTATACTATGCCATGAGAGCATTAGTCTTTTTATACTGTATCATATTAGTATTCAATGAAAGTTAGCATGTGTTTTTACCGCAATGTTTTGAAAAGTATCAGAAACCTTTTTCGACATTTAAATTTTGAAATAAACCTTTTATAACAAGCAACACAGTTAAAATAAACAATTTGTCGTGACAAAATTACCGACATTTAATATGTTTTGTCTTAAACGTTATATGCTAAAGATTTCTAGCAACATAAGCATAAATGCAACAGTAACAGGATTATTGGTAATAAAAGGAAAGATTGGTAGGAAGGGAAAACTTATGCTTTTAATTAATCAAATCTTATAAGAGAGGTAGATAGATTGAATAAGTTTTTTAAAAGGCAAATTGTTTACTTATGCTGTTATGACAAAAGATTAGGTTGTCAATTTAATTCTAAGATCCGCTTCGTCAAACACGTCAAGAAATCTATCAAAACTTGGTTTGGAAGATGTTTTGCAGGTGAAGAACTTGTTAAATAAAAATGAGTAGCCAATTCCCTTGTGCAGTCTTATCCTGTCCGTCCACATGCGCCACTTACATGTGCGAGGATGTCATCAAACAAAATAAAGAGGACATTAAACTACTGATAAGAAAGGAAAAGATCACAGAAAGAATCTTAAATCACGTTATCTCTAATCGAAAGAGCCTCCCAGATCATTCACCTTTCGGGTGAGCGCGCTATCAGTACATCACAAAGCCCAAGGGCTCTACGCCAAAAGTAAGGGCAGCGCTCTTACCCAAGTGAAAGATCTGGGTTCAAGTCCCGACAGAGTAAATATTTTTTTTTTATTAAATTGTTAATGAAATTAAATTAGGCTAAAGCCGTTTGTACAGATTTAATGTATATATTTCTATATATTTATTTATTTAATTATTGATTGACTTAAAAATACAGTACGTGATACTTATAATCAATCTAATAACTTAATCTTTAACCACATCAGTGGTTGTATTTTACCAAAGTTGCTTCTAGTGTTAAAATTTTATTGGTTAGTACACCTTCTGACTTAAATAAAAGGCTTATTTTCAGAAGTTACAGAAACACTTAGGATATTGGCCTTTTGTAGGTGGCACAGGTGCGGCTTGAATTGGGAAAGGAGGGATACTTACTTTGGATCCTTAATTTACTATTGAGTTTAAAACTTTTAGTTCTTTTACACAGTGGATGTATGTATAGGATTTGTTTTTGTGTCATAGCTCTTTCAATAGAGTGTTAGTCTCGTGTTAGTCGATTTTGTTAGTCTTGTTTATATTTTTTTAGCTCTTACCATTAAATGTATGGTTATTTTAAATACAGACGTGTTAAAACTATTTAATAGACAGTAACACAAATGTTAGCGCAACGTACGTATTACCACAGTGGTGCCAGTTTAGTCACTCAATTCAATTAAAAAACATAGACTGTTTTTGTTTCTTGTATTATATGTTTATCAACATATTTAGGTAATGTGGCGATAACATTTTTCACATAAAACAGTTTTATATATGTAGACACTGTAAACCGACATTGTTCTCATTCCAGTGAAATGATTTTTACAATGCACATGATTGAGAATTAACATAACTCTTATGGCTTTTTAAGGGATAAAACTCCGTTCACATTACATAGAGATGTTGACCCATACACTTCTACTCCATATTAGATGTGTCAGTAGATCAAAGCAATATAAAAGATTTAAGCTTTATTAAATTACAAGATAGAGATAAAATTTATACAATTTAAATTGCAAAAATTATATCATTTTCATACCGCTTGGATACTTTCTCTAGTCTAATAAATATATACCTAGCTAACAGATATATTTAAATCCCCCAGAACATTATTTGATAAAAGCATTTATATTCCTTGCTGGATATTAAATAAGAGTTGCCCAACGCGTTATTTACAGGCTAATGAAATTATTTTCAAAAATAAATATAAATGTGTATTTAAGCTCATCAACTTCTTTCTAATATCTACATTGTGTTTTATTTAAATAATATTAATTTATTTCCAAGTCTTGTAATGTATTGCTAGCATATAGTCTCAAAATATTTAGTAGTAAAGTAAAGAAAACTGAATAAACCCTTCCCTTATTTAAACACTATTAGAATAGTTTTAAGGTATATTAATGTACTAAACATCTAATTTTGTCCTACATTTAGGAGTTCTCGGAACTTACAGTTACATCTAAAACCCATTACGGACTGTTATCGAAGGTGCTCAGAAGTTTTCAGTTCGCATTACAGAATACTGGCTCGTCTCCAGAGGCAGAAGTCCGCTAACACTTAATGTAGGGAAGGCTGGGAGATATCTCCTAGGGGTTGACAACTCTGAACGTCTAATCTCCGGTTATACTGCTCATTTGTGGCGGTTAATTGTTTAATGGTTCATGCTATTGCACTGTTAGGGTAGTTTCATATAGTCTTATACAGATTAAACGGACCGGATATTTAACTGATTAAAGGCCTGATTATAAAATGTAATCTCTGTAAAACTATCAAGGACACAATACATACTGCTTAACGACACAAGGAACTACGAGTATTTAAACATAAAAAATTACAACCATTACAATTAAAATTAAGCAGGTAATAAATAAAAGACAGTGAGGAGGGTTAAATAAATGATATGAAAATAACGAAGTGTCAGGCTATGATTTAAAATATGCCACACATTACAAATTAAAAAATTTGGATCTATTAATTAATAAATTTAGTAAAAACCAAATAGAGTATCATACAGGAGATTTACTACAAACACTTCTTCACACACTTGTAAAGGATCTAATGATGTCTACATATAATATTCATTTTAGCCACCCTCCACTTTATGACAAATATGTTTATATACCAATACCCCACATTAATTTGTTATTTTTATATTTAATTAACCGCTGATACAGAACAATATTATGCTAGTGCAGGCATATATTTTAAATGATTCTTTAGTAAATACAAACAATAACGAGTTCTTACTACAATACAAAATTAGTTCAACCATAAGTCAATTCCAGATCTAAATACCAATATATAAACTGAAATTGTGTTGAAACATAAAATACAAAAAGAACACAATATTTGCGATTATATTTTTTTTTCTTAATAAAACATTAGATGCCTGCAGATCAATAATATTAAAACAAACTTAAGCGAATATTGCTTCACAGAGTTTGCCAACTTGACGTTGTGTTGTGCTGCTACCTGTTGTGGAAGTGTAAAACTAGCAAAGAACTGTAGCCATCGGGAGATCAGATTTTCAATTTAGAATATAAATTAAAATTATACAAATTTTTGTGTAAACATTTACATATTTGTAAATATATGATAGTTTGCGTAATTATTAAGTTCAAAGTTATCATTTAGGTGAAAACTAATGACTAAATGTTTTACAGAGATATTATTTTTTAAAGAAGTATATTTTACACTATCTAAAAACTTAACATTGAAATTATCTATTTTCTCAAATACATATTCTGTACATTGAGCAGTGGTGAATTTACAAATAAGCTAACGTATGGTTTAGGTATGGAAGATCCTTAGTTAAGAGCTGGTCTGCAGGATATTGTCTTTCAAATGTTTGCTGAAAAATGAAAAACTGGAAAATATATCATTATCTGACTATATATTTGGAAGCATCGCAAAATCTGAATGTAAGGATTATGGTTTTAATACTATCCGAGCATCCCTTCTCATGGTTATTTGGGTAATTTCAGTGAGAGACTCCATAGAAACTTGCTTGATCAGCATCAATAAATCAGACTGTAAGATACTTAGTTTGGCCATTAACCATAACTAACCCAATAGAACTCATAGTAATTAGTTATGGTAAATAGCCTCCATTTCTAAATGTATATACATCTATATAAATATATAGATATATATATATATATATATATATATATATATATATATAGATATTGTAAACTTAGAGTCATATTATTGCAAATGTCGATAATTATTTACTTGTAATATTAATGATCTAACTGTTACAGACCTTGTAGAGCTTGTCACTTTAAATGGAAATTCAAACAATTTCAAGCAAAGTTTTTATTTAAATAAAAGCTCTTAATTAGATATAACATATTTTTGTTCATTACATCGACAAAGTATCTTTCAAGTTAGGTATTGGTGGAGATTTACCATTAATCCATGTGATCTGTATAAACCTGTATAAAACTGAAGCAAGTAGAGAAAGTAAAAGTCAAATGTTGAACACATAACCAATGGAGTAAGTCTGTTCAATTTGATCTCATCTTTAAAAGTGTTCTGCTGTTTTAGAGCTAAAATATTACCCGTATGATAGAAATAGCACAGGATTATACCTTTTACTAAATGGACTTAAGTTTTACTGTTTGCAAACGTTCGTTAGTTACATGAGCTTGGCGTCGTTTCGTACTTTCTGTTATGTTTGCTACCCATTTAAATATTATCGTAAACTGATAGCTCTTCTCACAGTTAAATGAACAAATTTAAACTCTTACAACTAAGTTTTTACAATGCAGTTAGTATAACTGCCAAAAGAGCCAATTAGAGTTAATTTGTATTTGAGCTTTTAGCGGTTCTAAGGGCAAAACACTGTTCTACATACAAGATTAAACTGTTTAACTAATATACTGATTGACACATTCACAGCTATAAATTTAAACATATTGGCCATACTAAAATACTGTTTTAATTATACATATACCCAATCATGAGTTAATTCCAGGGACACCAAGAAAACGAATTTCACACACAACATTTCACAGAAATGTTACGTAATCGGTTGTCTCCAATCGGACACGGCAGGACATAAACAGTAGAATTTTTAGAAACAGTAAAAATGTTGTTATTATGTATCCTACAAAGCCCCACTTTACTATATTAAATCCTGATATATTATCCGCATTTAAAAAAAGCCCCATTTTACTACATGATACCCTCATATAATTATAATTTACACTCTTTGAGACATACTCCCACCAGCCTCTGAACTTTCTTGGAGGATCAAAGCAGGCTAGTGCTCACTCCCATCACTCGGTTCTTAGTCAATGGCAGGAAACAAAAGGACTTGGTCCCGCCACTGCAAACCACACGCAACACATTCAATATACTGTAGCACTAAAGTTAGGCTCTGCACAGTTACTTAAAACGAAGCTATTTAGCTCCTGACATAAATATAACAATATCATATGACTAACAATACGCTACGAAAAGTAATCGCCCCAGCTGAAGTGCGGAAGGAATACTAGGCGTATATGAACAACGGCTGAAGGTCTCTCTCCTATCAGAGCCGTTAGCAGTGAATGTGTTAAACCAACGATACGCTCAACAGGCTCTTTAAAAGAAATATGTTAAAAGTGTCAACCTTTTAAGGACTCAGCAGATCCTTCTTAAACTCGTGTCTTTGTCTGTCTTGTCTGTATCTCTTAATAGAACGCTTCTAGAAACATGAAACTTCCTGTTTACAGATTGTTTGAAAGAAGAACTGTATTGATTCTGAAGGCAAAATATTATCTTATAATGGAACCAAACCCATAGCATATTCATTTGATTTTTAAACATTTTTCCAAGTTTATTTACTATACTCATTAAAATTTTCATATTATTAATCAAATTACATTCACTAAATATATTTAATCTAACAATTTGTGACCTCCCCAAATTATGTAGATATTTACCGGATTTTTAACTCCCAGTAACGATTAATCCATTTAATTTATTAGGGCACATTATTGAAATTACTTTTCTAAATTAAATAATTGTTGTTGTTACCATGGTAAGACATGTTGTTTAGTTCAATTCTTAATAGGAAATGTTTCATAAAACTTAATTCATTGTTAAGAAGTGCCCAAACACGTACAAAGACTACAAAATGGCTGACGAAGCCGCTGGTAATTCATATAAAATACCTTATCTCAAATTTTAAATAAAAATTTACTTAAAAATCAAAACTACCCTATATTTTAAGACGGACAAAACAATACATATCTACAAAAAATTTATTGAAATCGATTCAGTAGTTTTGGATATTGGCGTAAACGAACATTGTAACACGAGATTTTTTATATATAAAGATATATGTAAACAATAAAGAATTTTTATATTACTGTCTAATAAATGCATTGCAAACGTATATTGTCAAAATATAACAAACTAATCAAATCTTGAGTTTTTCTGTGAAAGTTGATTTATCGAACTGAAGGTTCTTTATATTTTCATTTTGTGTGATTAAGATCGCTGTCTTGCCACGGGCATTTCCCAGTAGCAGTATAAGGACCATGCTTCAATCCGAACATCAAAAAGAAACATAAATCCGAAAATTAGTACGTTTAGAAAGTTGATCCATTGGAAAGAAAGAAAGATTATCCACTCTGGTTTGGCTCTGGAATTTTCACAAGGAGATATCAAGCCACCACCTCTCGTTGATGTTGTCACCGAAACCATGTTGGTATTGTTGCGATGTAAATGGTCAGCAATGATCCTTACATTAAAGATCAAAAGGCTATTCGCCTGGTGTGTATGCAATACACGCAATGCATAAACGAGATGGTGTTGCTGACAAGGAATAGAAGGGGCTGGTGATATCCAAGAAATAGTCAGATCGGTAAAGACATTCGATACGTTCTGTTGGGTCTTACAACACTCAGTTGCAGCGGTTTATTTTATTACTCTTCCACATATCTACTAATATTAATAGAAGAGCTTTATAACAGTGTATTTCATTACTGGTCAGTAAAGTAAGTTGTTTTCGTGCAAATGATAAATTATGATGTTTATAGTACTGTATAAGTTATAGTAGGTGAGAATTTCAAGAAACAAATCAACTTCAACTTTCAACTTAATTTAATCTGAAAGAAAATAAGTTTTTTTTTATTTTACTTTTACGTTCATGAAAGTGAGCACAAAGTATCAAATATGATTAACACATGTTAAACAACTTATTGCTACTTTTGTGTTTACAAAATGAGATGTTTTACAGATAATATGGACAGATCTTATTCGTTCTTATGCTACTACAAAACTGAGCGATTTCATTGAATTTACGTACTTATGAATATATTCTGTTTTATGCTGAATGATGAAGTAGTAGTTTCGCTATGCTTAATGGTCGTTTTCAGTGTGCAATCGTGTTTTTACAAACGAGGGGAAGCCGACTTTGGAAATACGATTAAAAATGTTGCACCGTGTGATATGTACTACCAACGTTCTTATCTTACATAAAACTAAATATTATACTTAGTTATACAATCAACTCAGCGGAGTCGTACTGTCTGGTTTTTTCGATAAAAACAGCTGTGATTGCTTTTGTACTGAAACAATAACAACATTTTTGTCATACATTAAACAAAATTATAACTAGTTATTCAATTAACTCAGCGGAGTAGTACTGTACTTTTTTTACTAAAAACAGCAGTGGTTGTTTTTGCAGTAAAACAATAATAATGTTTTAGACGTAAAGATCTGCGCGGTGGAAGACACTTTTTTTATATCTTCGTTCAATGGTTACCAAAAACTAATTTGTCATGGAACTACATACTTTGATTATCGAAAACATAATTTATATGTCTATTATAATAAGCTTTTTCATATTCTTATATTTAGTGCACCCAATATAGATATTTTTGCGGGTTTTTGACATTTAACGAATTAATTCAGATCTAGTCCTATAATGTCAATATCAAATTGCTTTATTTATTGGATACAACATCCGATTGTTTTAATCGGTTTTATATTGGATGCATTTTTTTGCTTGAAAACATTCTTAGTAACCTCTATGCAAATTGAGCAGTGTATTTCATAACATAAATGAATAACAAAATCGTCCCTGTTATTTGATTTTTATCTTTACTAATTCTAAAACCAAAAGTTGTATTGTTTATGATTTGAAAATGGCTTTCAACTATATCAGCTGTCCTTAAAATGATTTATGATAAAGGGATTGTTTTGTTAACAGTAACAACGACTATATTCTCTAATTCCAATACTGCAACATATGTATCCATACCCAACTACATTCCTAGAACTCATACCAACCTGTACAGGTATATACACTTAATGTTAATTTCAATAACGCAACATACGCATCTATATCCAACAACATTTCTATAACTCGTATCAACCATAACAAAAATAACTAGACGAATTCAATACAAAGCGACATATAAAATACGAGCAAATATTTTCGTTTTTTATACATTCAATAATTTATATTATAATAATTATAATAAAAACATTTTTATAGTATGTTTAGGGAGATAGGGAGAGTCCTGGATATTAACATATTCATTGGGGTTATAAAAACACACAAATTTTCTTAGTTAATATCTTATATTTGTGTATAAGTAAAATATCAAGAAGTAATGTTAAAGCAGTGTTGACGTGCTACTGTGGCTCTGGGTCTGATTGTCGCCGTGGCTCTCGTCACCTTTGCGCCACTTCGGTTCTGGTTGTAGGAGGATGTAAGGGCTTAACTGTATTATTGCATTACAGCATGTTGTCATTCCCATTATTGACTGGAAATTGAACATTGTCACTATTTATTTTGATTTGCAACATTGTTAACTATACTTTACTTACTACAAAATTCTTCTTTTTTCGGATATACCATTTTTTTCCGATAAGTCCGATAACAGGTTGATTACCTCATGCCGGAGACTGCACTACAACTCCTATAAAAATTTTAGTTTTGTCTAAAAATGCAATTTTTGACCTCACCTCTAACACAGCCATGGACTTCACTCTCAATAAAACCTTATACCTTGCCATGTAACTGCTGTAAAACCTTTCAAAAACTTATAAAAATGTTCTAAAAATTAATTTAGAACCTCACCTTTAAAACAGCAATGGACCTCATTCTTAATACAATCCTGCATCTTGATAATAATAAAACCTTCGATCCTATCCTCAACAGAAACTTGGACCTTACCCTTAATACAAATTTAATCTTAACAAAAGTGCAAACTTGAATCTTATTGAAAATACAATGTTAGAACTTACCTTGGTACAACCCTGGACCTTAATAAGAATACAATTTTGAACCTTACCAACAATACAACAATTGATCTTGCCCTCAATGCACCAGGATCTAAGCACAAAAACTGGTACTAATATTCTGCCATTTTTTTCATCACACCACACAATACACGCATAATACGGTATTTTTAGTTTGCTCGTTGATAAATCAAGAGAATGTCGTGAAACATTTAATTTCTGCCAAATACAACGGTACATTTGACAATTGCATAAATTACTAGTGTGTGTATTTGGTTAAAGTAATGTCATGAATCCTAAGATTGTAGACTGTGGACTATTTAAAATATGACTGTGAATTTGAGTTTTATTTTAATATTATTGTTTTATGAACATTAGCAAAATCATTGATATTGTAACAGTTGTTGGAAAATTACAACCTATACATAAAAGAATATACATACAAGCAAGTATCCATTTGCTTTTCATAATGGTTTTTTTATTTCATAACATACATTATAAGATAATAATACATTTAAATGTAACAATAAAATTCATACTCTAATACTTTATGTTTTACGAAGAATATTTAGAGACTTCTCTAAGATGTATGTTAGGAGAAGCCGATCGCCTTTTAAATTTTAAAAGTGTTCTTATACTGAACATCTTTAACCTTAAACATAAACAGATTTAAAGTATAAATTGGACGCTGCATAACAAAGGCAAACTAACAAATAAATGTGAATCGAATTGATTGGCAGTTTAGGGTCTCGTTGCATGAACATA
Organism: Homalodisca vitripennis; assembly: GCF_021130785.1. Taxonomy (NCBI): domain Eukaryota; kingdom Metazoa; phylum Arthropoda; class Insecta; order Hemiptera; family Cicadellidae; genus Homalodisca; species Homalodisca vitripennis. The sequence goes on along the minus strand of NC_060211.1, from coordinate 131,474,318 downwards.
TAAATTAATGGCAGCGTACATTATCATAACATAAATTGTAATCTACTGGGATTGCAATTTCTTGTACAAAAGTGAAAGATCCTCAATTTAGTTATATAGTAGTCAGACAAGCACGTAAGGTGTGCCAACAAACTCGGTGTAGAAATAAATAAGATAAACATGCATGCTAATCTACAACATTGAAATGTATTCCTCTAGAATACAAACATTGTAACTAGTTTAACTGGACTAACTTACCTCCACCAACAGCTGCCTGCTGATTGTGAATAATCCACAGACATCCACTCTGACAGGTCGGTACTGCAGTTTCAATAGTAGTAGCTCCACCTGGAATATTTTAACTAAACATGTTGCGTGATAAGGCTTCTCATATAGTTTTGTTGCCTAATTAAGTAATCCTATAATATTTCTAAACAAGAAGTGATGTGATAAGGATAGCAGGAAATGCCCTTTGTATCTGTAACACTGATCCCTTTAAATTCTCTGAACGTAGGATAAGAATATTTTACCTATCAACAACTCCCGTACCCTAGTGTCCTCATTCCATCTATTGAGGTGTATTGTATATGGCTCGTTCAGAGAAGTCCTAAAGTGATAATAATCATTATATTTAGCGGTTTAAACATGATTATAGTGATTATTCTTAGTACAATTGTGATGGTAGTGAATCTTTTTAGCAATTAAATGTGATTTTAGTGAATCTTATTAATAATGAAGGTATTATTGCTGTTGGCTGTCTGATCATGATTTTTAGTAATTATCAACTATGTGGTTCTCAATGTCTCTCTGCTGAATTTATTCGTCTTCATGTTGATTAGAATACTAATGATCAAAATTTAAATTTCAAGAGAATTAGAGTACAAAATGATGTTGAGGAACAGATATTTAGATGTATACTGAGTCCAAAACATCCAGGCATGCTCTACTACACCTGCTAATAATATATGGTGATAAAATAATGCATTTCATTATCATATGATCTGAATAGATAGGTAAAATAACAAGGTAGGAGTACTCTACACCAAATGTCGCATAACAGGCTTTGATGTTGTTGTAAAAATATTGAAATATAGCTTGTTTCATTCTTTAGATGTCCTTTGGCCACAGAGATAAACAGGTAATAATAAATAAAAGAGACTTTTACATCATCCCAGTAGATAAAAGAAAAATTTAGTCAACCGTATACAGCGTTACAACCTGTATAGGTGTTACAATGATGCTCAGCCAAATTCTATGGATAGACATTTCACCATCATAGACGTTTCTTTGAAAAAATTAAGTTCTATGCCAAGTTTAAAGTCTATAGATGAAACCTTTCTCGAGACGTCTTGCCCCAATATTTTTTATTTTAGTGGCACTTTAAGCAGTGTTTAAATAGTAAAACTCTTCACCAGAAAGATTGCACTGTACTTGTTTGAGTGATTAAGCTACATAAGTTAATAAATCACATTTTAAAATCTTAACAAGGCTATCATTTGAGAGCCAAAATTGTATTTTTTTTCTCTTTACATGCCTGTCCTTACGATATCTCAATACCTTACTGATCTGCATACTTGAAAATTTGCATGCAGATTCATTTCTACATAGGCAACAGTGAGTTTTGCATATTATTCCATGGAATGTGCTTGAGCGTCAGCAAACGTTTTTACATTGCCGCTAAGAACCATTATGGTGGCGAAAAAATTATAGAGTTAACAAATTGAGTCAAACATGCAACGTTATAACATGTGACATGGTAATGCATGTAGCCAAAATATCCACCGCTTCGATAAGCATTTCATCTGAAGATTGTAATTTTCGCATAAAATTTTATTTCTAAATATGAGAGTAATTCAGTGATGTTGCATATTTACATGATAGGCTAAACGCCATGCATAGTGGAAATTTGATCAATTAGGTCAGTATCTAAGTACCAGAACACAGGTTGGTAAAATATTAACCGATTATAGGTAGTCTCTCACATTTTTTCTAATAACTCAGACTTTTTCATTTTCTGTGTGGTTTCATTCTAGTAAAATAAGTACAAATCCGATATTAATTTGATGTTTGTTTCATAAATTTACAAAACAATAAATGACAATTCGAAGATGGAATCAGCATTTGTGGAGATAATTAACAATTAATATTTAAATCTAAAAGGTTTATTTTTGTAATGTGGAAATATATGCTTATGATATCTCTCATACCTGCAGCTGATCTTGATCGTGAAGACGTGACAGTCTAATTCCTCTAATGTGACTAGAAATTGATTCTGACTGTAACAGACGAAATAGAACATGTTTATTTTAATTTACTAGTAACTTGGATTAAAGTTAGTGAGAAATTTTAAATAAAATAAAAATAGAAAGTAGCACATTTCACTGGAGTTTTGGAATTTTAGCATTATATAGCACGAGAATAACACATCGCAGCTCATACTTACTGCAGATATCATGTTAGTTGTGTACTCTACCATAATCGTAGTTGAGGAAAGTGCGATGAAAACTGCATAGGTAAATTCTTCATAATGCCCCAAGTCTTCCGCAAAATCATTAAAACCAATCAGAATATTTACATAAAGATGTGTAAAAAATAATAATAAATTTAAACCAAACGCAGTTTTGAAAGTGGAGATTGTGGATGATATATCAGAATGGAAAATTCTTATCGGTTGTAAACCAAGACTAGACTGGAATTGTACTGACAGCAAGGCATCTAATTCCAATTTCCATAAAGCATCTGCCTTACGGAAAAGGAATGATATTTCGTCAATGCATACAATATAAAGTGTAGTAAGAACAAAGTTCATAAACTTGTACATGAACAAGTACACGATATATCCAAGAGAAAAACTTTTATTTACTGCAACGAATGATCCAGGACCATAGACAACTTGTGTAGTCACAACTGCTAGCAGTGCTAAAATAAGAATTGAAACTTTTAGAGATTTGACATCTCGTGGATAGGAAAATTCCTTGAATGTTTTGGATACAGATTCTAACCGAAGAGTTAGAACGGTAAAGGCACCACGGCTCCACCACAAAACTAGGAACGCAAAAAGAAAACGAACCAGACGGTACCCTGTGACGGTAAATATAAGTTTAGATAATACCTTCCAGTCGGATAGCACACAACTCACGATCAGAAAAAGTCCCCAAAAAAAGCTTGCAAATTGCAGGAAAAGGTTTCTAGTCGGGTATTTTGACAAGGGAAGAATACCCAGACCCGCCAAAGCCATCAAAAAAGACATCCAGTGAAGACTGAACATAATCTACTTCAGTCTCGCTAGAGGATCAACTAAACTAACAAATGTTTAATCATTGCCTCAATCTAAGGTGGAGTTTTACATGCAATCATCGTAATTACTAAACCAATATAAAGTTCAAAGGGAGTTATTAGTTATTAATATGGTAAAATGGAAAAGCTTGCTTTATAGCTATCAATAGCCGTTCCATAAAGATTAATTGAATTTAATCTAATAGTAAAGTGCCAATCACAGAATAATTAGGTTAATTTCAGATCAGGCTCGATAAATTCATAATATAACATACTCACTAGTTTCACTATTTTAGCAACAGCATGTACAGTATATAGACAAAAAATGATAGCATTTATAAAATTAATCAATGTTTATTGAAATTAAATAAGGCTATTGCCATTTATACAATTCAATGTAAATAAAAGTCATTTGACAGGTATTTGGTCTTGCGATCATATGTTAGTTTGCTTATTTAAACGCATATGTGACAGATGCGGCCAAATACAAAATAATTGAATCGGAAAAAGTAAGCGCTCTGTGGTTTAATGGTAGCATATTCACTCGGCAAGTGAGAGATCCGGGTTCGACTCCCGGCGGAGCAAGTACTTTTTGTGATTCAATGTTTATTGAAATTAAGTAAGGCTATTGCCATTTATAGAATTTAATGTGTAATTGTGTGTGTGTGTGTGTGTGTGTGTGTGTGTGTGTGTGTGTGTGTGTGTGTGTTCAAGTTAAAGTTCAAAAATTCTTTATTCAGAAAACACAATTCATTAATTTTACAGATATAATCCTCCCAATGCACCTAACAGAGCGTGCGGGAGGGCAGTTGGTAATGTACACAAATGATGTTAAATACTTTTCTTTTTGTCCTTCACTACACACTGCTCGCTTTAAATAATTTAATGCTTTATAGTATATTATTATGAAATATATTAAAACTAAACAATTATAACATGGTGTCGGGCAGTTATATATTAAATTTAATCCTAGCAGTCGGCTCCAAATGAGTTCAAAGTTATTTACACTTAAAGAGTACTAAATTATTCAACAAATTCAAAAAATATTTATACAAGTTCAACAGACAGTAAACTCTCTAAATAAGACAACAGATAATACAACATAACAATATAACAAATTTTTCAACACACAAAACTTAAAGTTACCGAAACACCAACAATTACTATGTGGTAGGATGTTTATGTACCAGGCAATGAACTTTCTAAATTATATAACAGTCAATAAATTATAGTAGATAATAATATATATAGTACATAAATAAAAAATATGATAAACAACAATATTATAATAATAAATAACAAATCTGATAAACAATAATATAATATTAATAAATAACAAATCTGATAAACAATGATATAACAAATCTGATAAATAACAATGAATTAATTATTAATAACAGTAATAAATAATAAATAAACAATTAACTAAAGATAATAAATAAACAAGGAATTGAACGCACAATATTGAATAAAAACACTTTACTTTTAAAAAATACCAATCTTTGATCATTAACTACCTTGCAGGGTTTTTACATATTCTATAACATTCAACTTTACTCTAGATTTTGTATCAAAAATAGCACTTTATGTAACAGGTAAGAAACGTTTTAAACAATATAACAGACAATAAACTATAGTACATAATAAATAACAAATCTGATAAACAGTAATATAATAATAATAAATAAATAACAAACTAAAGGTAATAAATTAAACAAAGAATTGTACGTTCAATATTTAATAAAAACACCCCACCTTTAATAAATACCAATCTTCAGCAATTAACTATCTTGCAGGGTTTTTACATATTCTATGACTTTCATCTTTACTCTATGTTTTTTATCAAAAATAACATTTTTGGTGCCAGATAACAAAATTGATGTCTACTAGTCTCTTTTGTGAGAAATGGAACTTTTAATGCTACATTCTGATTTAACCTAGTTACTCTATTATTTTGTTTAATTTTGAATTGGCTAAAATTCTTTTGGATGAATAAAATTATTGAATATTGGTAAAGTTGACCAAAAGTTAGTATGTTATTTTGAGTAAAAAGAAAGCTCATCCTCTCCATTCTTTTAATGTTAAACATTGTTCTAAGTGCATGTCTTTGATTCATAACCAGGGGTTTGAGCAATGTTATAAAAGTTCCGCCATAGTGAATAATGCCATACCTCATCAAGCTTTCAAACCAGCTAAGATATACATTTTTTAATTGCTCACATCTTATAAATCCCTTTAAGTGGTAAAGGACATAGTTTGATTTTCGCAATTTTTGCGACAAAAAATCTATATGATAGTTCCATTTCAACCGTTTATCTTTGTACATGCCAAGATATTTAACAAAATCAACAACTTTAATACTATCACATGCACACTCATACATGCATTGATGTTTATGACAGTACAAACTCAGCCGTTCTCTATGTACATCTTTAGGAATATCATAATCATAAAATACCATACACTTAGATTTAGATGAGTTAATCAAAAGTTTATTGTTAATTAACTACTGTGAAATTTTTAGCAGATACCTTATAATTTTTAACTGTAATGTTTGCTTATTGTAGGCAGAGCACACCAGTGCAGTTTCATCAGCATAGGCAAACACAGAGGAATAAATATCTAAATTTTGCATGTCATTTATGTAAATAATAAACATTACAGGGCCCAAAACACCTCCTTGAGGAGTTCAAAAATGTAATTATAAAGGATCACTCAAAATATCTTTTATCTTTACCACCTGTTTTCGCCCCTTACAGAAAGATTCCAGCCATAAAAATGCCAACCCACCGATATCAAGCTTTTTAATTTTTTTAAGCAATATATTAATATCCAATACATCAAATGCCTTCTGGAAGTCGAGATAAACTGCTGCTGTGTAGTTGTACTTATCTGAGGCAGCAACAATAGTAGTAACATGCTTTTCTATAGCTAGGTCTGTTCCTCGACCAGGAAGAAAGCCATATTGATTGTTAGAAAAAAGTGAGTTTTGGTCTAAATAATCTAATATTTTATTTTTAATTAATGTCTCTAAGATTTTTGCTATGACATTAATTACAGATATAGGCCGGTACGACGATACCTCCTTGCTGTCACCAGATTTAAAAATAGGAACAACAGAGGCTATTTTAAACTCATCAGGTACTTTTCCTTACTCTAATGACTTTTTACATATAAAATATATAAGTGGAGCGAAACTATCTAAAATTTGTTTAATTGTGAGTATACTAATACCATCAATACCCGAAGTACGCTTATTTTTTAGTGAATTAATTACATTAACAACATCTTCATATGTACAATCAAATCTGTCCAAATATAAAACATACTCTTCATCATTTTCCATAAACAAATCGTAACCAAAGTTTTCACATTTTAATCTAGAAATTATAGATGTGTATTAGTTGTTAAATTCATTAGCAACCTCATATTCATTGCCTGATACATTCACCACCTTATCTTTAACCTTAATATCACTTAATGCTATTTTTCTATTTTTAATAATTCCTTTTACAACATTCCAGTATTTCCTAGAGTCATTTTTACAGTCGTTAACTAGAGAAGAATAATACTCAATTTTAGTTTTCTTAATTTTTCCAGCTACAAATTTTGAAACGGTTTTATACTCATTCTTTAAAAGTATGTTAAGTCTATCCCTACACCACGATTTATACAGACTATTTTTCCTATTAATCAATCTAATTAAATATTCCACCCATTTCTTTTTCTATTTTTGCTGTTTAATCATTTTAGAGTACAAGATGCTATATAACACTCTTTGTAAACTTTATAAAAATTCTCTACACTTTCATTAATATTATTTTTACTATAAACTCCAGTCCAGTCAGCTAATTTTAATTGCCTTCGAAGCATATTATTATCCAATATTTTACAATATTTTGGTTGCTCAGTTTTGTTTACAATCACTGACAAAGAAACATTTAATGCATAATGATCAGTAATATTCAGCATAACAACAGTGCATTCAAAATTAATATTTTTAGAATTTCTAAGCAGGGCATGATCAAGACAGGATTCACTGTTATTTACCACTCTAGTAGGTGTATTTACTAAACTCTTAAAACCAAATGAGGAAATTAAGTTTAAATACTCTTTGCTCGAGCTGTTATTTTTCAACAAACATAAGTTTAAGTCACCAATAATAAGTGTGGGATTAATAGATTTATTCAAAATTAATTCAAAGCCAGATTTAAACTGGTTAAAAGTAAACTTACAGTTTCTATAGATGCCATACACTGAAACTTGAAAGATGTTGTCGCTGTGCACTACATTGAAAACAATGTTGATCTGAAAACAACAACTTCTGCTGTAGGTAGAGGAATCAGTTGATAAGAATATTGCAAGTCTGACTGAACAAACATGCACACACCGCCACTCTGTCCATCAGGCCTGGGTTGAAGTACAAGGTCATATCCTGGCATATAAAACTTATCTTCCTCACTACTTTTAATCCAGACTTCTTTTAGCACAATTAAATTATATTTTTCTGTTAAACTGTTTAAATAAATGCAAATTTCATCAAAATGATTTCTCAAACTTCTGATGTTTAAAACAAATATTTTAAAATTCCTTTCCAAATCATAGCTAGTCAGAAAAGTGTTGGACATAATTTATTTAAAAGACTTATTTTGTATTTATTCTTCTGAAATTATTCACCTTACGACTCTGCTGACCTTCCACTCCTGTTCTCACACAGCAACTTGTTAATCTGTTCCAGAGAAGTTAACTGTATTCTTTTCCCATCTTCTTTCTGCTTGGCAAATATCTTCCCCTCTCTAGCCCAGACATACTGCCATCCTTGCTCCTTGAGTTTTTAGCATTATATAAGAAGTCTTTATTAAACGGCGTCAAGTGCTCATTTACATAAACATTTGTCTTAGGAACATCCTTCACAAAGTCGGTCGACTTAACACTTGTTTTTTTTTTTTACATTTAGACAGGAATGAATTACGGGTTTGTCTGTTTGAAAACTGAACAACTATGGGCTTAGGGCCCCTTTCACGTTTGGTTGGAATACGGTGCATAGCTTGAATGTCATTTTCAAAGTTTACCGGGACGCCTACAACTCCTGAGAGTGTTTCTAAAACACCACTCATAGTTTCGTTCCCGTGCTCCGGCACCCCATCTATTTGAATATTTTTGTTTCTGTTGTACTGCTCTAATTCATGTAACTTAGTCTTGTATATTTCCATTTCTTTTCTAAGCAGTTTGTTTTCGTTCACTAAGGTGTCCTGAGAATCCTGCAGAGTTTTAACTTGGGTAGCATAACCTTTAATTTGGATCTCATAGTCATCAATCTTACGAGAAAAATACTCCAATGAATTTTTAGAATCATTTAACTGGACACCAAAGTTTTTCTCATACTGCAAGAATTGAGCCTTAATAGTTTCCTCCATTTTAGCTAGGAACTCAGCATGAAGTTTATGTACACCAGCAACCTCCTTAGACCCTTTAGCCTTGCTTAAACAGCACTTACTACATTTCCAGTTTTCACGCCTTGTTACTCCCATCCTATTCCAGGTGCTTTCTAAAATGTCAGCACACTGAAAGTGTAATTGGGATTTGCATATCGAACATGTAGCAAACTCACCAGTGTTAGGCAAAGGATCGTCACAACCTGCACAATCACTCATCTTGATTAGAGATAACATAGCACTACACAAATACGTCTGCACTAATCGACTGCTAGTCACCATCATAATATTTCTATAGTCATATTTAAAGCAAACATAAAAAATAGGCAAATAAATAATAACTGTCAATATTAAAATTTTGCTTCTTTATACAAGAGATAATTAATACTATATGAATAACACCAACACACTGCCTGCATTATAAAAATATTTTTGTTGCATTGGAAACACACTGATAGAAGGTGATTACAACCACCTTATCGTAAAAGCTAAACCATGCAAAAACCTAAGAAGTTATTTGTGGTAGACTATATTTTAAACAACAACACGTGTCAATCCAAAAGAAAGTGTCTAAGATTTGAAAAATTCCTAAGTAGAAAACTTGTTTTGAAAGATCGTATTAAAGATGCCTTAATATTCATTATTGATCATAAAAAATTAAATATTATATAAAAATGTCTCAGGAGTTTAAAAGTTTTTATTTGTCTCACTCTTAGTAATCTAATAATATGGATTAAAAAGGGAAAATTTTCCTATCCTTATTTGAATCACGAGTTATTTAAGCATTAATTCAAATGAGAAGGTCAATGGAGATGTCTAAATAACATTGGCATTTGAAAACTTCGTGATGTCCTTTTGAACGGTATTGAAGAAACCCACAAAATACTAATTTTGATTCTATTACATAAACAATATGTTCGGTAATAATAATTATGCAACATTATAATGAAAGATGTTTGTTTAAAAATAAAGATTAACTTTTTAACTATTGGGTCTCGTACATATATGTAACTGGTTAGTTTAAACGCATTGATAAGAGTTTAATTGAAGGTACTTTATCTTGGTGTAGTGTTATCTAGTTTTTATCTTAGAACTAATTTTAAAACTCACACCTAAATTAAGTCATATACAAAAAAGCTACAATACATATTGGCTAAATCTTTAATGCCCAAACTTTAAATGATTGCATATTTTGCATTTCCTTTAGTGGAAACTCTACTCTACCTTCGTTTACACATATTGAAGCAAATTGTACTGAAGTATGCACATCTCAGAGATTGACAATATGACGTGAATGGGCATGTTATTTCCTACGACCAGTTGTGTTGACCTTGTCTCAGACCAGAGTGAACTGCTATCGTCATCTTGCCGGAAAGTCTAAATAAACTGTCATATGAATGTCCTGTTCAGCATTAGCATTTCTGACCGACCAACATTCCTTTTCCAACCGCTCACAAGAGCACATCTTTTACATTCGCAGCATACTTTGCTTGGTGTATATCAGCGCATATATTTTCTTGTTCCAGGTTTGTGTGTGATGTATTTATTACTAAATGAAACATTCTTTAGTTTTAGATCAAATACTTAAATATTACTAATATATTTGATGACTATATTTTCTATTTTGAGAAATCATAATTTAAAAGTAAACCGATTCAAACTCTAAGCACGTATAGTGCTAATGAAAAATATAAAAAAAATATTGTAGGCTTTTAAACATTAAAGAATAAGTTTACCGATCTGCCTATATCAGAGGTAATTAAAATCTATACAGAAATAAAAATATATAGAAAACCTTTTGCACACATCAAAGCGATCCTCATACGATATATCTATGGAGTAAAGCATCTTATCTAACACAGTTACATTGCAGTTTTGTTTATTGACCGTAGTATTTAGTTATTAGGAACTCTTCAACTATTACTTTTTATCTCAAAATATTTATGATCAATAACAATATTTTTATTTTACATTCATCACGTGACCACACCATAATGTTACAACTACTAGTTAGACATTTATTCACTTAAAATATACTTTATGCGTCTTATTATTGTATCAATTCAATGTAAAAACACATTTATTTGTAAAAATACCGAAATAAAAATCATCTAAAAATTATTAAAGGAGAGACAATGGTAACTAAGATTGTTAGCAAATACCGTAAACGTTTTGGAAACACACTCACTTATCTAATTTAGCATAGAACTTAGATCTGATTTGATACCTGGAAATGTGGCCAGAAACTGCATTATCGAGTGGAGTAGGCTCCCTGAAGCGATAACTCAGTTACTTAGATGTCCAGGAGTGCGGGCCTGTGGTATATAGCAGGGACCTTGCTTGGGCCTGCCACTGTTCAGCGCCAACTCCACAGACCAACAGGTATTTTTCTCACTTTTATTTATATACTTACTTAATGTTTTACAATAAGTTCCAAGTTTATTTTAAATATTGTTGGAATATATATCACTAAGTTGCGTTCTTCATTTATCAGAGAAAAAAAGAGTTTTTTCAAAATAGAATGTATTATTAAATATAACTAAGACTTGCTCCATCTAAAACCTGACTATTTTTCTTGTCCTAGGGGTACTAAATTCTTTTATACTCGTAAATTAAATATTTTTTCAAGTTAAAAATGTTATTATTGTAAAATATTTGTAAAACCTTCACTTTATTTTATGTTGTAAAACGGCTAACGCTCTGATCATTTGCGCATTTCGAGAGCGTATGCTTAAATAACAGATTAAAATGTAACTGTAACACCAATAATTAATTTTTGAATGGGAAATTTTCTATTTAAAATGATTTCAATACATTGAAATTAATACAGGGTAACTAACGCAAAACTGGTAGTGTTCAAATTAGCTATATAAACCTAGTATATGAAATTATATTATTTCATAGTTACATAAATTCATTTCATAAGATACTATTTGTAAAAAGATGGCCACTTGCAGAAATGTGTGTCCAGACGGCTCAGAAAATTATCCCCTCATAGGATGTAAAGGTTTGATTAAACTATCACCATTTCTGTATTTGCATCTTTCAAACATATTTAAGTAAAGGGTTTATGATTTCAACCACGCCATTCAAATAATCCAACTTTGATATACTTTAAATTATCAATTGCAGACTAGTTTTAAGAAATCGAAAATGAAATTTTACTCGAGTTGTATATGATTTTCTGAACAGATTGGAAGCTTGTATTAGAATAGATTAAATAGTACTATTTTTGTAATAAATATCTACTACTCATTTTAAAAACATCCTTTTCCCCCAGTATCTTAGAGGACAGAATACATTTCACAGAAGACAACGGTGATGTTTTATACTTTGAACGGTATATGTGTTTCAAAATTGAGATTACACGATTTTTTATAGGTTGTTTTATATGTTTAGAACATACCTTATCAAACCTTAAGTATTATGACAGTAAAAATGTCTGTCTACCCCTTCAGTTGCAGGCTCTAATTAGGTAACACGCCCAAGGGACGCTAGTAAGGTTTCCAGATGTTTTGCCGACTAAAACTTTACGATCTTTATTTTAAAACCTCAGTTGTTGTGAAAACTAAGCGGTAATACTTTTTTCGCGTTCTTAATGCATAATTTTGTTACATTGTCATATTTATTTCGATATATTTTATATATTTTATGTACTGTACAACGTGTGTACATATACACTAAAACATTATGTGGTTATGTTACACAAATTGTTTTTAATACATATTCCTAAAATCAGAACTATTTTAGTTCAAATTAAATTAATAATACCAAAGCCCAAATTGATTGAAATATATGTATATATTTATTTATTTATACGTGTATATATAAACTAAATCATACTTCAGAAAGGATTATACTGCCACATTAAATATACAATAATAAACCTTTTAACACTTTTTGATCGATTTTACTTTGTACAATGTACATTTCGATTCCAACGAATTCATCATCAGGTACTTGTAGGTTCTGATGATGTACCTGCAAGTACCTATTGATGAATTCCTTGAATTCGAAATTTACATTGTACAAAATAAAATCTATAAAAACCCGTTAAAAGGTGTATTATTTATATTTATATAAAACCCGTTTCGAGGCTACATCTATAATAATGCCCTAACATAATAAATCATGTTATTCGGTTTAATGTTGATTTACGTTTTGCATCTTTATACCAACCAGTCCTGAGAGCAGTTCCTTTATCCTTCCTCATCCTTATTGCAAAAATATTCCGAGTTCCATCGCCATGCTATAAGAGTGGGTGACCTCCGCATCACGTGACCATAATCTGAAGGTAACAAATTTACCGTTACAGTATCATTCTGGTCTGGGTTTTACTTTTACTAACATTAGCTTATATTATATGTAAGATTTTAATTTTCACTGTAATTTTATTATAGATTTATCTTTGTAAGTTTTTAAGAAGATAGTTTTTCTGGATAAGTTATTTGGTAACCTAAAATAAATATTTTATTCCTTTTTAATAAATACGCTAAGTCCGAAAAAGTCAATTATAATCTTGTTTTTTTATCCTACAGCAAAAATATAATGTTAAGAATTCAGGTGCACTATTTCATTAATTCTGTACAGAAATAGTCTGATCAATCGTATTATAGTTATTATAGATCGAGAAACGAAACGAAAGTTCCTTTATTTGGCCAAAAGAAATAAATTATCAGAAAACCGTGAATCCCAGCAATTTAACCGTGGCGACGTGATAAGTTGTGAGGGAGGCCCCCGAAATGGTCTTAAAGTTTTTTGTGAAATAAAACAAATTTTTCAAAAAGACACCAAATAATTCCCTCGATGTCTCATGGTCTTAGAGTTGCGATTTTTGTTTCTGTAAGAACTGTGTAAGCTGTACTGGTACTATGTATGCAATAAAAAGGAAATGGACAACGTGTGTGATTATTTATCAAAGCAAAATCACGTATAAAACCGGAAATATAACTGCTAGACTCCTGAATTTAGAAAAATAATATACAGCCACTATGTGAGGCTAGTTTTACTTTGCATACATGTACGCAATAAGTATGCTTGGAATAGTTTCTTCTATTCTAGTTTTACCTCTGTCTGGCAATAAAATTCAGTGTTTGAAGCTTTTTGTATGTATTATTTTTTTTAAAATTCTTCAAAACAATTTAATCTGTTTAAAGACGTATTCATTGAAGTCGTGTTGAAAACTACAATACTTTAGTAATTTTTGACATACCTATTCATTTAAATAACCATTACTATTAAAGGTAGTTTTTGTATCTCGTATCACATTAAAGTTCTAATAGCATCTTGTTTGGCTATTCCATTACCAATAAAAACCGTAAACCTTTATTTTCATTATAATATTACAAAGCGGCATAACTGGTACAAAGCGGCGAAAGATCTTAAAAAGAGACATAATTATAAATTAACTAAATTCATACTTTTTTGTAAATACTATATAGATATAAAATCGTTGCGAAATATTTAGTTTTTACAATTACTAGTGTTGTATGAAACCACTTATGTATTAGTAACACATTGTTTTGCAGCACTATTTGACATGGCCTCCAAGACCGTACTGTGTGTTCTGCTGCTGACGGCTCTTGTGCTCACCGTCTGTGCTGACCCGGCCAATATCGGCACGTGCATCCGCAACTGTGCGCAGTGCAAGAAAATGTTCGGCTCTTACTTCGAGGGCCAGCTGTGCGCCGACTCCTGCCTCAAGTTCAAGGGCAAGCTGATACCGGACTGCGAGGACGTAGCGTCCATCGCTCCCTTCCTCAACAAGTTCGAGTAGAGCTGCTGGAGATCTGGAGCCTTGGAGTCTATGGAGCCAAGAAGACGTCTCTTACTGTGCTACCGCTTAGGTGCTAAAAGCAACCCATATAGCTAATGTAAGCGTGTGATGTATTACTGTCAAAGGTTGCTTTGTAAGTAAGCGGATACTATTGTCTGTCAGATGTAGTATTAAAAATTGATAGAGTTTCTTGTAGGCGCTTTATCACTTCACCAAGTTGTTGCGTACATTGAAAAGCCACCCTATGACGTTAGTGCCATCTATATAACTATTTTTTTAGTTGTTTTCAACCAATTATTCTTATGATATATTTGTGAAAACAGGTAGAAGGCTACTTTATTATGCTAAACATTATACTTATTTGACAAACAGATACAATATGATTAGATATACCTTTTGTTATTAGCATGTCTAATAAGGTATTCAGTGAAAACCTGTACAGGTATTATGTATAATCCTAATCATGTGTTATGCTTTTTTATTTGCATTAGATTAGTCTTTAAAAATCCTCGCTTTTATTTACAAAAACTACAAAAATATATAGGCTGACAAAGAGAATGCACGTGATTTTTATATCAGGTGCAAAATTCACTGTTTGGTATTGCTGTATGCCACTGCGTTTCTGGTCTATATATGTAATTTATTCTTAAGAGTGTGTACGTGCTTTAAACAAAAACGAGTGTGCAATAACTGAAGAAGTAAATATTATATTTCTTGTCTTTCACTTTAAATTACTCCCATCGTATATGAAAAAACCTCAATTGTTTTAAAATATTTGCAATTTATTTAGTACAATAATAACGATAATCCCACATGCCTTACTTTATCGAGCGTAATATATATTCCCTAAAGAAACTTTAACAATTTTTTTTTAATAAACTTTAAAAGTCGTCCTTTTATTATCTACACAGAAACTAGATATCACCTATGGTAGTTAAAAAATTGTATTGACTTTTTTTAACTATAAATTGATTCTTAAATTTCATTCAAATATGAGAAAGGTATATCTATTCAACTTTTAAAGTAAAATTAATTATTTCACCATTAATGCACAGTATACATTTTGAAGTTAGATTAATAACGTAAGCCGTATGAAATAAAAATATAGAATACCTAATACTGTTTAAATTCCATGAATAATTTCCCTCCACTACTGCAGTAACATAACTTACTGTTAATAATAATAATAAATTAATTGCATTAGTCATAAGATATTTACAATGCATTTACGAATAAGAACTAGTCAATTATTTCATTGTAGAAAGTTTAGATCATTGTGTTGTATTATGTATAGTGCGTTTGTAATTGCTTTGAAGAGCATTCAGCCTGCCTTAATGTGAAATTTTTGTGTTATCAGAAATAAAGCTGTTGACAATAACGATGAATGTTTATTTTTCATTTCACTACTATATTTTGAAACATTGGGTATTGTTTGTTTTTCATGAAACACGAAAGCAGTGTTAGGGAGTTTAATTACTTGAGAACTGGTTGAGAATTAAGTAAGTGTTTAGTTACTTAATTATTGGTCACATTTATTGGAACAACTTTATGGTTTTAAAGTGGTATCACGTTGCTCTATAATATAATGATACTAAATAAGAGTGTTCTCGGCTTACCGATGAATATCTCTGTCCATTTAATACCACAGTACTGTGCTAAGAATTGCATGTATACCCAAGAGATCTTATATATGAGATCGCTTTAAACAAATCCTATATTTTTCCATAAATAAGATAAGCACTTTCAGTATTTCAGTTCTTTGGACACAACAATTATTTTACAACTTGGACGTGTGATATTGGCACGAAACAGAAGGTAGGGTGGTGAAGATCAGAATCAAAAAAATGACCTACAGTACCATAGAATAATGATAAGAAATGTACAACGTATTCTTCGCTTGCGGTTATCGTAAGAGGCTATCAAAGCCTCTACAGTAGGGTATTCGTGATGATTCTTTTATCCTAAATTAAATGTAGTAAAATGTGCTTCATTAACAAATAAATATTCAATGAAACTTAAAGTACTTTAAGATTATACGAATTTTTGTATAATCTTTAACGACGCAGCTCAGCATATACAACAAAGTGGACAAAACATTAAACTTTGTGTATAATATTTTATATTCTCAGTAAAACCAAGCATTATAAGCATATAATTAATCATTATAATATTCATAATTTGTCAGCATCAACATATATCTGGAGGCAAACATACAGGGTCATCGAAAAATAATGCCTAGATTTTAACGTTAACTGTCATTAAAAATCTATTAAAGGTAATTTAAAGGTTGTAGTCTTAGAATGTGCTTTTTGTTGGACATACATGTACGGTCAACATCGTACTGAGCGGCGGCGCGTCTGTGGCCGGCTGACCTTGGCGATTGCGCAGCTTGTCTGCGCATCACAAAGACAGGGAAACACAATCAGACGAACTAAAAACAAAACTTGAGTTCACCAGTTATCGTCCAGTGAAAGAATTACTCATTTAACATGAAAGGTTTTGATGTTATAATTTTTATTAAATCTAGGCATTATTTTTCGATGACACTGTATTTTACTTGACCATATATCAATTAGACACGTTCTCTGTAGTTGCATACACGCCAAATTCTGCTTAAATCTGTCCACTTAATTTTCTGTGATTCAGCATCAACCAGCTAAACATCTTCACAAACTTTTCCAACTATTATATTTATTGGATATAATTACTTAATATTCGCATAAATAGGACAAAATCCGAACTTAAATTGGACCCGCAAACAATGCAATCCAAACAGTTTTATTATAAGAACCGCAGCTACATGCAGTACACACAATGAAACAATATTACTGTTCTAAACATAAAATTCACTGATTAGCTAGCGTTGCGGTTTTTTTGGCTTAACAAGCAGAATTTAATGAGTATCGCATTACTCGTTAGACTCACAGTTTACGTCTCTTTCTTAAACCTTGAAAATATGTAATATTAGTTATAACGTAATATTTTAAACCATGTATTCAAGAACTAAAGAATGTAACCGATTAAAACATTACGTAAACTACGAACGTCATTTAATAAAGCATACGAAAACATAGGATCCAGTAACGTGTATCTCTTTTTGAAATTCTCGTCTGATTAAGCATGTACAACATTTACTAAGTTTTTTTTTTTATTTTTGTTATAACACAACTTTGTTGATTTGATTATGTTGATTTTTACGTATTATTTGCCTAAGTTTTCTACGTTGTGATACTTGTACATAAAAAATACCATTTCTTAAATCGTGATATTTCGGTTTTTGTGAGATAGGACAATATATTTCATTACGGCTAATTATGAAATCCTATTATTCTTTCAAGTTAGTTCATATTCATTTTAATTCGTTCTTCTATATAAATACATATTTTAAATGAATTTTACAGCAAATATGTATCAGTTAAACAAAATTTACTGTGCATTATTATTATTCTTGAACTTCAAAATACACATAAATGGCCGATGGACATTAACTGCACGTTTTAATGTTTTATAATGGGTTCAAGGTAATATGCAACATATAATCACTACTTATTTCAAGATCTCATTTCATATCTTCAGCAAATGATGTAGATTGTCGATATGATTAATTTGTAGCTCATATGTGTAATAAAAATAGGAGAAATAAAGCTATTGAATGAATTACATAGGTTTATTGTAATCTAGGAATTGTAATAAAATATTTTCCTTATTCTTATTCGAGGTTGGATTGCCAAAGTCGACAAGATACAGATATGTTACTAGTGTTAAACAGTACACTGCAATATTCTAGCCGCTCCTCTGTAGCCGCTGAGTACTCAGAGGATGCGGCGTAGACGAGTGGGGTATGCTAGTGGAGTCTCTTGAGGAAGTTCCTGACGGTGGTGGGATTGTTGCAGTCAGGAGAGAAGAAGCCGTCCGTGGCCAGGCAGAACTCGGCGCAGGCCTGGCCGTTGAAGTAGCTTCCCAACATCTCCTTACACTGACCGCAGTTGCTGCAATAACAGACAGTGGATTCTTTATAAATGTTAATCTAACAGAATAAGTAGCTCCGTTTTATAATAGGTAACACTTTTCACTAGGGACTCAAAGCACTTAATCCTATGAGAACTTTCCCGCGGAATTATAGTAAAATGTATTGCCATTGCACAGTCTTTTAGTTACGCTAAATTTAACAAAGAGGAGGATTCCAAAGTACCAGCCCCTACCAGTCAAAACGGACAGAAATGTACAAACTTTGCAGACTTACACTTGCAAAACGGATTCATCAGCAATAATCCTCCCCAGTGAATTGGACCTACCAATCATTATCTCTTAAATCCCAGTGTCAAGTACAATTTGTGATTAACAACATGCAACTCCTTAACATCTAATCAGGTGCTTAAATGAAAGTGACACATCATATTTTGCTATACTCTGTGTAACTTTAAGGCTAACATTTAAGTACATACTACTAATTGCATTCTATTGTGAATTATATGTCCATTAATTATTTAAAGAATAGTAATGACAGATCCGTGAGATGTCAATTTCAAATTTTTATTATTTTAAATTATTTTATTCTTATTCTCAATCGGAATTGTACTATCATCGCCCACATAATTGTAATTTTACACAGTTAATGTTAAAGCTATTTTCAGAATATATAGTCTTTTTTCTATTTTCCTTGAGTAGGTTGACTGTGTTCTGTTTAGATCAAAATAATTCAGTTCTAGAAATACGGTGTTATGAAAGTGTATTCCTCAAAGTTCCATAAATCCTTATAGGTGGTTAAATAGTTCTTCTCAGTGTGAAACCGACTGAATAGAACTTTCTAATCATGTCTTGTAATATATTCCATGTAAAAAAATTTTCTAAAACTACATGTATATAATATATACATATTATGTAATAATCCACTTTAAAGTTTTCTTAAAACTCTAATAGTACGTGTTCCTTTAAATTTACTCTGTATCTACAGCGTTGGACTTGTATGTTGTGGTTATTTATATGGTTTAAAGTGTTCTGTTTTTACAGTAAAGTTTATTTTTGAACCATCCCTGATATCCGATCATGAAGGATGCTTTAATTACAAGATATCTCTACTGTCAACCATCTAAGTCTAAGTAATAAACAAGCACGTAATTGCACGTAAATCCAAAAACTATTTTTTTACAAAAATCTTGTGTTAAAATATGTATATTGTTGTGCTTTATCAAGAAAAAAAAGTTCTAAGTGCTATCATTTATAGTTTTTTTGTAAATGTTCCTTAAAGTTTGAGAATTTAGCATGGGCTTAAATGGAGCTCCCGACTCCCCTTAACTTCTTATCTTTTCATAAATTTCCTACCCACAACATGAAGTCGTTTGCAGTTTGGTGGCCTGAGAGTAATCAAGATCCTTTAGGAGAAAATTGATAATTGGTAATTTGAATCCTTTTGACTAAATACACTATAAAGGTCCAGATCACAACAAGACTTGAAAGTAATACATACTAGATAAAGACAGCGATACTGATTACAAGCGGTAATGGTGTACACTGCCAGTCTGAGTTCCATACGTACTCTAAAGCAATACTTACTTGATGCAGACAGAGATACTGGTGAGCGTGACCTCTGTGACCAGACACGCGAGAATGGTGTACACGGCCAGTCTGAGTTCCATCCTCAGATGTTACCATGCGTACACTAAAGCATAGAAACATTATCTCAGCAATGTGGAAAGTAATAATTTGTAGTTAGGACTAGCGCTGAAGACATACAACTAGATGCATTATAACCAGACAGTTATTCTACAGTAGTTTAACACGTTTACTGCGGCCGACGCTTTACTTCGCAGGTAGATAGGGAAAGCAATGTGTTCAACCCCGTATAGACCAGTCAGTGTATTTAATAATATATTATTAGGGTTGTATTGAAATAGTTTTTTTTATTGCCACTGACGTCTAAACCAATAAAACTGAGTCTTCTGATAGAGTCCTTGTCGCTCATGCTTGTGTAGAAAATAATATTTGGAATTAGAAGTTAAATTTCAGTAAACGACTGGAAGGCAAGTAGTTTAGGAGTTTAACCTCCTTCGTTACCATTCATTAATCATTTGACTCTTAATAGTATAGTACCCAATAATAAACTGCACAGCCTGTTAGTTAAAATATCGTACTATCACAGCTCTTCAAATAGACGTTCACCACGTCCCAAAATCTAAGTGTCATTTAACAAAACTCTTGGCCGTGATAAAATGGCTATTCTGTCAGGTCTTTAAAAAGTTTAAATGCAAAACTGACATTGATGCATGTTCGCCTAGGACAAGAATATGAGGATATTCGTCATTTAATTTAGTGTTAAGGTAATTAAAAAAGACCTTTGCGCTACCTTCGGAGTGACAAGATATTCAGTGTGATTAAGTTTGAGGAATGAGGCAGCCTTCTGTCGTGATTCCATGAGGAGGATCACGCTCCTTCAGCTTCTTCGAGTCAGAGTGGGCACGAGAACTGAATTACTTTCATGCCCAGGATTGAAAAGCATTTATCAGAGATCTTCACCTTCTCAAAGAGTTTACCCTTCACAGTAAACCAAGTTTATGTTTTGCCCCAATATATAGACATTACAGCATTATAAATCACGAAATTATACTTCATGAAAAAGTTCACCAAGAACTAGGTTTGAGTTAAATGGATCTTTAAAATTGTATATCACATTAACTTAAAATGTATCACTATACTAAATTTTTGGGTGGGGAAAATTGTAGTGTACAGTATAAGCTATTCCAATTATTTAATTTTGGTGATTTATAAAGTTAAGGTGTAATGCATAGACACAATTAAAATATTTATTTTTGTTTTTACAATATATATATATATATATATATATATATATATATATATAATTTTTTATTTCAAAATTTGGATTTTGTAAAATATGAAATATCTCATAGTAAATAAGTTTTTTGAAGTTTTGTTTAAATTATTTAATTTAAAAAAAATGCAGTTTAATATACATCTACCCAAATTTTCATAATTACCTAATGACTTTTTATTATAATAACTTAAAAAAAATCAAGGTCAGAACCGCAATCAAGTGCAACACTTGAAAACCGTTTGGCAAGTCAACTGAATGCAATAATATGCCACGAAGGTCACTTATCATTTTCGTATATTTAATAACAAAGTAAAATTCATTATCTAAAAAACCCAACTTACTAAACCTGTTTCACAAATTTTTGCTTCTCATGTTACATAATCTGAAATATGATCTAATAACAGATTTCTCATGTGAAAGATACACCTCGGAACTCTTAAATCTATATTTTCACTTGGTTATGCAGAACTCTATAAAAAACGAATGCATCACAGTATAATGATCTGAAAGTATCCTAAATGGATGGTTAAATTAACTACTCGTACTAAAAATTGGATAGAACGATCTTCTCGTTTAATCGTTTCTTAACCAATTTAGATTTTTAGTAACACCATTTTAATAAGAAAAAGACGAAATACAGCCTTTGAAATATGTTTATGAAGAAATAAATAATATTTATGTCCCTACCTTAATACTATCATAAGCAAATTTCTGATTCCGAGAACATCTGCTAGTGTAGTAGTAGTATAGTAGTAGTAGTAGGTGTATGAAGTCTCTATCTTAATAAACCTATTCCATTTGACATTGTTTATACCAATCTCTACCAGTTTAGAGGTGTGTATATTACTTGCTTTATTGCAAACATCAAATATTTATTTCCAATCGAGTTTGTAAAGCATGTGGTAAAGTCGGTTTACAGCAACGATCGCTTACTACTATTGTTTATTTATTCCAAATAATCGGAATAGCGTAGCACAAAATCTTATCATGTTTAATTTTTTTATGATGGAATATGAAACCGGAATGTTTAAAAAATCCTAGCTTTTTATGCAATCTCTATATTTCCTAAAATTTTAATTGAAGAGCTCTTTTCCAAAAACTGCTAAGCCCATTTTTTTATAAATTGAGTTTGCTATCACTACACATTATTAAACATTCACAAGCTCTACTATGCATTATAATAACTTTTTCCTAAACCCTCTTAGTCACATTTATTTTAATAAAAGAAAAACAGATTTTTTTTCCAAAACTTTTCTAGGTCCCTCAGAGGTTTTTTCCTAAAACTCACCATGTTCAGAAGCATGCGCAATACAGGACAACAGCTGACTGACTCAAGCTATTATGCGGTATAGCAGTAATAATCATAACCTCACTTGTTGATGTTTTAAGCTGCCAGTGTGTTGCATTTATGTTTCCAGTTTTTAAGTTTATTCTTTTAAAAACTTTAGTATGAGTGATTTTGATTTTGATTAGAAGGGCTTATAAGCCCTCAGGTTGTGCTTCCAGGACGAGGTAGAAGAAGATAGCAAAATTCTATATCTAATCGGTCTAAAGTTGAACAGGACAATTTTCCTTATGAAATATATTATGATTGTGGAGCCAAAACGCCATAGGCCTAAAAAGGCCTTAGAGAAGAAAGATCCTAGACCTAGGCTACTTACTCAATACGTTGTAAGAAAGAAATCTGTGCAAATGTTGCGGGTATGTCTCAAAGCTTTTCTTCCTTGGCCAGTATAAGTAGATTTCGCCTAAATGGTATATCAAAACACCTTAGTGCTGTTGGCACAGATAGGAAAGAAAAAAGAGGAGGGACACGTCAAAAATTGATAAGATACTGGTACAACATCCTCCATCATAGAATACATAAAAACTTTAAAATGTCGAGAAAGCCTTATGGAAGATGTAAGAGTGTTCGCGTGTATATGCCCCCAGATTTATCGGTTAAAACAATGTGGCGGCTGTGGAAAGGAATAAGGCGAAAAGAGTCCTTGCCTGTAGCATCGTACAACAAATTTTATGATATTTTTCAGAAAAAATTCAATATAGGATTTGTGAATCCTAAAGCAGATGTATGTTCTTTTTGTGAAGAAATAAAATTAAAAATGAAGTGTTCAAAATCTCCAGCCAAAAAAAAGCCAACTTATTGGGTCAGTATAGACTTCATAAATTCCGAGCAAAAAAAGTTTTATGAAATTTTGAAAATAATGGAGAAGGAGTCCTAAAGGTTGCATTCGACATGCAACAAAATCAGGCCATTGCCTATGAGTAAGAGTAACCGAAACATTTTATGCTCGTCAGATATGGTTATATAACCTAACCTTTATTGTTCATGAAGATATCCAAGATAAAAATAACACATTTATCTATTCATGGACTGAAGACCAGTCTGGAAGAGGATCAAATGAAGTTGCTTCTGCTCTTTTATCATTTTTTGTCTCACTTAGAGGATAAATATCAGGAGACAGTCCATGAAGGTTCTGGTCCCAAAATTCTTCGACTGTTTTCAGATGCAGCGTCAAGTCAAAATAAAAATTCGACGATGGTGGGATTACTTCTTGATTATGTACAAAGGAGTAAGATCTTTGAAAAAAAAAAACATGTTTTCCCTATAAGAGGCCATAGTTTCATGCCCTCAGATCGTGTGTTTGGAAGAAAAGAAAAGAATTACCGGAGTAAGGAAAAAATAATTTCTCCGCAGCAATACCACGATATTTTGCAGGAACATGGCACTCTAAAAACATTTTAGGTAGAGACTGGAAGGTATTACATTTGAAAAAGAATGCAGATACCATTTTTAAAACACAAATGCCTTTTTCAATGATAGAACAGCGTGTTTTCAAATATGAAAAGGGAGAAAGCTGTATATTTGTTAAAAATAGCTACTCTGGAGATTACAGTAAGCATGAAATCAAAAAGAAGAATTTCTTAAAAAACTGGACTTCACTCTACAGGCTGGTCAATGTTGTAAATGAAAGCAATCACATCAGTGAAAAAAAGAAAAAGGATTGTGCAAGAACTTTTGAAATTTGTTCAATTATCTGAAGAGGACCAGCAAATACTACGGTAAAGCACTTCAAGACGTAGTTTCAGATGTGGCAGTGCAAGATCATTCCGAAGTAGTTTATGACGAACAGGAACCTTTTCTGTAAAGTCTTTGACAATGAAATATTATATTGTAAAAGCTAAGTTTAATTTTTTTAAATAAATCCTGTTAGTATGTTATTACTGGGGAACACCTAATTTAGTATTAAAAACATTTTTCCAAATACTTCTAATTCCCACGTTTTTTTCCAAACATCACTAAGTCCTTGGAAAAAGCCTTCTCAAAAATTGACTTAATTCATTTAAAATTTTTTTAAAAAAAAATCATGTTTTCAAATATTTAAATAAGTAAGTACTTCTTTTAACTTAATATGGTGCAAAGTAATCTGATAAATGAGCGGTTGATAAAAACGGGGTTTCCTGAAAAATTACCTTTTTGGACTTAGCAGGTTTTGGAAAAGTGCTCTTATTGTTTGGTTTTTAATTAACATGCTTGGGAGCTTAATGTAAAAAGAAGGCGTTTGAATAAGATTAAAGGTTGTTAATTAATAAATATGTAAACTAAACTTTTTTTAAAAGTGACATTTGCGGGTAATTTGTTGGCTGATGTAACCATGTTTCTTGTTAAGTGAAACCTTTCAGCAAATTCATTTGCTTTGTACTATATTTTGTCCCCTACCTTGAATTAAATATTATAAAAAAATATAATTTTTCGTTCTTAGATTGCCCATAAATGTGCGAAAGTGGTGTGATTTCTTCAGTACTGAAGTCAAGTAATTAATTCAGCTACGTTATGGTTTACTTTAGCAATCACGTACACCAATGAGATTAAACCGTTTTGCTTTCTTGGGTGATTTAGAATTTATTTCTACATGCAGGAATGGTAAATGTGTCGTTCTAACAGAGATGGCATTGTCAGACATGAATTATGAAGTGTAAGTGACTGAAATTAGCAAACTAAATTAATTCCTAATATATCACCGTTTATGCCTTTAAGTAAAATAGAACTTAGATTCAGTTATCAAAATGCGTAAATACCATTTAATCAGAAGCATAATGATTGGATGTTTAAAGATTTGTGTTTCAGATGGGATCCACAACTCGTATGCACAGCGTCCATGACATTATGAGATTGATTTCAATAGGGGTTTCTCAAAAGGATCATGGCAGTCACTCAGATATATCAGAGATAAATCTATTGTAGAGCAAAAACAAATATCAATATATTATGGGTTTTTTTTCAAAAGCTGAAATCAGCAGGGCCCTTCTACATCGTTCTCATATTCCACCTTTGATTTAATTCAAACATACTAATAAAACTGAAATGAAGAATCATTATCCAACGCTGAAGGTTAGACAATACCTAACGATTATATAACCTAACGAAGATATATAACCTAAGGAATACCTGGAAATTGTCGTGTTCTTTTTGGAGCTTTCAAATTCTATGCTCTGAACTTTCTTAGCCATTAGTCTCGTATGTTCCTATAGAGCTCCTCTAACCCTCATGTTTATTTCTCCTTTAGTCTTCAGAAACATCCTAAAGATCATTCTACCTGCATTTCTTTAGTTTATTAATAAAAGGCAAAGTAACGTCAAATAAAACATTATGACCTATTCAGAAGTAGGTCATATACTCTTTTAACGAAAGTTTGCAAGCTTTTCAATTAATTCGAAATTAAATAGGGCTAGTGTCGATATTTCACAATTACAATCTTAGTGGTGTTGGTATCGAACGGTAAACAAATTTTCCAAACCTTGCAGAAATCTAATTGTTTTACGAAAAGAATATGCCATTATCCTTACTGCATTTGGACGTAATAAAAAGAACATTAGAGGCACATCCGTTTAAAAAACCGTCTTCTTGATACAATTAATAGGCATGAGAGGATTATCCCGTTTACAGGACTAAATACTGAGTCCTGAGTCTTTGGTATCGTTGGCTTTTTGACCAATTAATTGAACAAACCCTGAACTAAGTAACTTTTGTCTTGATTGTCAGAATGTTACGATATGTCATCACACCAGATTAAAAGGTTTTGGGGCCTTAGAAGTCATCACTCAAGCCTTTTTTTATTGGACCTGTACTTTCATGCTAAATTCCTTGATGGCATTTGTTTCACTAAGTCCTGACATATTCTTGGTGTTCAAATGTAAAAACTTTAAAGATGAGTGGAGCCTTGGTTTTAGATAGCAAAGCAGATCTTTAGTGAACATGAGTAACATAAATTAGTAACATCTTTAGTAACATAAATTTTCTCTCAGCGTTTTTGGTTTGTAGTTTTTAATATTTAAAATTAACACCTTCTCGTTAATTTGTCACTAACATCCTGTGTAATATTAATAAATAAATACTTGCTTAAGCAATTTTCCTTTTTTCCACTTTCCGTTACTTATTTTCGTTAAACAACATAAAAACTAACATGGATTCAAACCTCTCCTTTTTTCTGGCTGTCCTGGTGGGAAAAAATATAATGTTACTCAATACATTTTAAGTCGTGTATGACTTTTTTTACTGTTTCGGATTGGTTTGCGTATCTTTTTTCACTTTTTATTGATTGTTTCAGCAAATGGGAAATTTACCTTTGTTAAGTTTTGGACTAAATAAAAGGTATTTTATTATAATATAAGATTTATAAGATTTAAACATTTATAACACTTTATAAGATTTAAAAAATCATATACGATTTTTAAAATCTATATTCTTCAATCACAAAATTTAAACAAATTATTCAATTTGTTTAAATACTACTAGACGGCTATAATACTACTAGAAATTCATCACTTGAAAATTCTTCTTAAGTTTTTCAAACACCCAACTCGTTATAAAAATATATTATTAAATTATCGGGTTCCGATCGTTTCTCCGTTTGAGCCCAAAAGTGTCATAGAATGCAGAGTTAGTTTCTCCCATAAACGTCCCTGGCTGATGACTGGTTAGAGATACCGTGATATCCTGGTGTGTGTGACTGATAACGTCACTGTTAAACGAGTATCGTGTGGAGAAACCCTCGTGGGAAGCGGTGCTTACAACATTCATCTATAAACTGTTTATTAACGGTTTTCAGTTTACGTTAAATTTATTTTTATCCTTTACACATGGGTAAATACTAATGTAACTAAATCAAATGTTTCAAGAAATCACAATGAACGATATTTAATTTTAAAACAAATCTCATCTATCTGTAATGAAATCCGATAAAGTTATAAAATATGTCATTGTGTGTATTGAAATGATATGGTGCTTACTACCTTCACGCATTGTATAAATTTATATATATTTTATATTTATAAAATATATGCATTGT
Organism: Homalodisca vitripennis; assembly: GCF_021130785.1. Lineage (NCBI taxonomy): Eukaryota > Metazoa > Arthropoda > Insecta > Hemiptera > Cicadellidae > Homalodisca > Homalodisca vitripennis. Next base: position 131,446,673 of record NC_060211.1, on the reverse strand, counting down.
GTAAATTCTTCACTTTGAAAAAAAATTAATCAAGTTTTTGAAGGAAAACAATATATATGTAATACAAACACTATGTATTAATTTAATAATTATATTAATTTATATATCAATATGACCATAAGCAAAATGTCATTATTACAGTTATATCAGCTCTATATGGAATACTGGTTGGGATTCTTCGAAGTCTATACTTTAATAAATTTCAACGCAATTTAATTTAAAATCAAACTGGTAATTTAACTTTTATTCTATATTATTATAAGTACACAAACGTCGAATTGAAAAGAACATTAATTTATTTAGATGTATTTCATATTTTTATCTCAACTATTAAATGTTTCTCAAAGTTAAAAAACGACTTATTGTACCGTAAGTTTCTACAATTTTTAAAAATGTGAAACAATTTTTTTACAATCATGTAAAATTGTAGGGTTTATATAATTTATTAATGAGTTAATTAGGTAAATATTTAAACTATGGAATATTTATGATTCACATAACGCTCTGTACAACAGCACAGGTGGTACTTACCGCACACCGCTTGAGTGCGCTTCACTGGTGGCACGCCACACTTTATAACCCTGCCAGCCGCCCTCAGCAGCCCTGCAGCATCCCACCCTCCGGGCCAATTAGCGAGAGTTACACAACCCCGACTCGCCCAACTCGCCATCCCGAGCTCCCAGCCGCTTTGTTTCCGCGGTTACACCACCTTTCTGGCAATCAATTCAACCTTTGTGTGTCGGTAATGAGGATTTTAGTTTTAATTGCAAAGCACATAAAATGTTTTTGTAGATTAAGTTATATCCACAGCATTTTTAAATGATATTTCACATTAAATCCACGTGGATTTGGTTTACCTGTACATAAATAATCTGATTGTATTTACTTAACACTAATCTCAATAGTCTCGTTGGCTGAGATCTGATTTTATTTTACTGAAATGAACTGTATTATACTGTATAAATATAAATTAAAATTTTACTTGTGGTCTATATTACCATATATATGGTTTGTGATTTAAAATTTACTTAACATATAAAACAATATACCAATATTGTTTTACTTTTTGTAGCAAGGTACAATAAATAAAACAATATATGCGACAATTATACAAGAAAGTATTTAATTCTTCACATTCATCCCCTTTTGTACATTTGTTTTTGCACTCATTTCTAAGTACCACGATTGTCTATCTTCTACCTTTACAGACGGTGTTCCGTCCAAGGTGTTCAAATACTTTTTTGCACGGTTAAGGTTTCCTATATAATCAGACACTATATATATGTGTAAACGGGTATGCCATAGGGCTTGGTCTTTGTTCCGGTCTTTTTCTTACTATTTATATCTGATAATAATATCTGAACCAACAGTAATGGTAATTTTCCTGTTTGCAGACTATACTTCTTTAGGCTTTCTAAAATCAACTGGGGGCATTAAAAATGTTTATATTTTTTCAATGTGTTTCCTTTAAAAAGAATGCTAAGCCTATCTTTCTCCTACGGATTCCCGAATTGTCACGGGAAAAATTATTTCCAATCGTCACTTAATTTTCAAGAATCGTTTGTGGATGCTAAATTGAGATACTATTGTAACATAGATAAAGTATTCAGAAATATTGCTAGTGTTTTTTTAGGATTTCAATTGCTAGATACTTGGTAAATAAAGAAATACTATGGACTAGATATTTTGGTTGCACTTGCCCCATTATCGACAACTCATACGGTTTCACCATATGGTGAGGTGAAAACACCCTTCCCAGTATGTTGTCTGTTTAACGAAGACGATTAGAATCATTTTCGTACCAAAAAAGTCGCAATCATGCAAAGACTTTTTTCTTCAAAAAATCTACTGAAACTCACTAGATTATACAACCTCGTATCTGTATCCTTGCAGATAAGTTTATGATGCAGATAAGCCCAACGGTCGACTTTTTTATCCTCAAACAAACTCCAAATCCACCTTTAAATTACGAATTTACTAACCATATGCAAATTTTTAAACATCGTTATGCTTTCTTTAGAAATTAAGTCCGTTTGTTTAGGTCAATCCATTCTACGACTTTTTAGTTGCAATCATGGTTAACTATAACAACAATTTAAAAATATTCTCTACTGCTCAGTTAAATCCTATGGAGTAGCCTACCATGCACCATCATCAAACTCGATTTTTCTCATAAAGAAATTAAGCTACATGCACAATATAAGTGAGTAGGTCAAATCGTTTTTGAGATATCGCTCGGATAGACAGACAGATATGAAATTTTTAAGGTCCTCAAGAAATAGATTTTGATAACACTCAGCTAATACAAATATTGATCTGTAAATAATAATTTATCTAATAAGGATATTTTTATAAGTTCTATACCCTATAATTAATGTATTTATTAGTCCCTAACTACTATTGGCGTCAAGGCAATTGTATCGTAAATTGAATAATAACAGGTTTTATTTTTATCTGTTAATTTAATCAAAAGAACTCATATGGTTTTAATAGTGTAAAAACGAAATACCTATAAAGTTTCTGTGTATTTAAGGGTTATTTTTTTTGTTAGAACATGAATAAATTCATTATTACTACACTGTAAATATCGAGTTCAAACATGATTACAGCCCTCTAAATTCTAAAATGATAATCTTAATTCAAACAAACTCTCCAATAACATAAAGTTTTTTATTTTTGTGAGGCCTTTCGTACTCAATGAGTACAACTTCGGACTCACACAACTGAATGAAAGTAATAATAACAATAGTAACATAAACAATTTTGTACTAAATAAAAACATATGTCATTAAAAATACAAAAAAAGTAATATTCTATGACAGCACAGTATGTTATATGTATATATAAAAATAAAGTTTATATTTAGTTAAATCAAATAAAGTAACGGTGAATTTTGAAAATTTGTACGAAAGGCCTCACAAAAATAAAAAAACTTTATGTTATTGGAGAGTTTGTTTGAATTAATATACCATTTCCAATAAGGCAAGAGCTTCAAGAATGATAATCTTAAGTTTAGATCACTATATTCAATTTATCACAACAGAGTATGATTACGATTTTAAATAAGAGTATAAATTAAACAACAATACAATTGTTTTATAAAGCGTCCTCCAATATTGATTAGTTTTTCAGAGAGCATGCTCTACTTTTTTGTGGCCAAATTTGGTTTATTTTGTAATTTCATACCGAATTTAATATTGAGGTATTCAATATAATGACGAAAATCCAAGAGGACTAACATTGAATTGTAAATTTAAACTAAGACTTGTCAGATTTTTTCATCAATTTTTTATTTTAAGGGTGAAATAATATCTCTGGTTTGGAATTACCATCGTGAGGTCTTAATCAGTGCAACCACTGCATATTTATGTTCAATTTCCGTTCATGTTCCAAGGATATTGACGAATTCAATAACCGAACTTCCAAAATACTTTAATAATTTAAATTTGCATGGGTGACTTTCAGTAAAAACCAAATTCTTATTAGATGAACGAAGTCATTTTGTAGAAGGATTTCTTAAATGTGTTATACTTTTTTTAAGTTTAGTAATAAAACTATTTATTCAAGCCTTCCATATAAATATTGGTACAGTAATTGTTAAATTTGTATTATACTATAAATATTTGTTTCATTCTGTGAAAATTACTTTACATTTGTTCAAATTTAGCTGGCGTTTTTTATAAAGTATCAGTCAGCACTATAATGGGAAAGGTATTGTTGACATATCCAACAAAACATCCAATCTACCATCAAAAGAGATGGGTATTGGATTTGGTACCTCTGTACGATCACAAGTTTACTGCATTCAATTATGTAAAGAATGCATGCATTCAGGGAGAAAATGTTGATTGCAACTGGAAATAAATGTTATTTCATTCTTTTCTGAAAACTCTCAAAAAATTTATATTTACATTTAATACTATTATTCACAGAAGTTCAAGGGTAATGACATAGTAATAAAACAGCCTATAATATATTAACTGTCTATTTATTATCTTTAGTGGAACAGTATTCTATGATATTTACAATAATTCAGTTTATATAATGTGATAACTGTGCAAAATCATCACTTATTTACAGTCCTAATCTAACTTATTCTCTGTGACTTTTCTTGAATAAATTAAACTCCTCAGAATATTATTTCTACTTGTAAATTATAATCATCACTGACTGAAACATAAAGCACCGTATAACTTGGTCGACAGATTTTACATTTGGAGAAATTTGTTCCTATACATACTAAAAGGTGCTCTAGTAAGGTATTTTGGAATTCCATCCTTAAAATGTTAAACAATAATGATAATAATTGATAAGGAAATAATTTTATAAACATAGCCAGAATATGACGATGTTCCTTTTTATACCAAAGATTTTTCGATTGATCAATTTAAAATATATACCTTAGGAAACATTCAAAACATTTATATATACGTTTTAGCGTTTTCCTCCCTTTTGATAACATTTTAATTACATACATATATTGAAAAAGTGGGTTTTATTTCGGTAAATTGTAACAAAATTTAGTATTTAGTGTATGGAGAAGACCTGGTGGATGTATTAATACTAAGATACTACCAAATTTTCCAAATGTAACATTCTGCAAAAACTGCGCTCTGATAAAGTGAACTAAGAAGGGTTTGTATTTCATTTATTTTCGAAATTATCTGCTCACTGGATTTTGTAAAACTGATTATTAAAAACCCTGAAAATACGATCTTTCAAAAGATTGCACACATTGAGAATTAAAACACACGGAATTTGTCACGGAATTCATACACTGGGATAACTTACATTAAGAGGCTTATTGATCCCTTTAGAATTATCTAGCTTTATCGATTCATAACTCAAGTTATTGACTAAGAATAAGTATATCAACAAGTAAATTGACAAGGTGGGTTAGGCCGTGGACAAATCGGTCGTATATTTAAAATTATTAAATTTCCTTTGGATTCTTCCATACCCTGGAATTATTTTTATTGTGACCGTCAAAAAAAGTGTTTTCCAATCTTGTGTTGTACCGATTTTCACCTTTCTTTTGTTCAATAGGATCCTCACACAGGCCAATGGCCAATCGGGTCTCGTCGATAGTACTTCTGAGGAGACTTCTTAAGCCAATGAAAACGCTTAACCGCACTAGGTTATAAGTTAAAAGCAAAAGTATTAGGAACTGTTACACCTCGTGTAACAAAAGAAAAATGGAAATATATGAACAACTTTACATTAAAATATTGATAAACCTAAAGTATATTAAAAAATTAAAAACATTGCCCTCATCTTATAAAAATCAGTATTTATAATACTTAATAATCTATGAATAAAATTTACCGGAAAAGGTTTGTAATTCAACAGAAATTTCATAATCAAAACATATCACTGTTCTAAATATTCTAAATAGTCAGTTGGAAGCCTAATATTCCTGAAATACAGACTGCGTGCAGTGTACCCATTCTACTCAATAACATTAATTAATTTCAGACAAAATAAAATCCTTGACAGACTATTTAAAGTAGGTTTATATTAACCGAACTTTCTATTCATGAGAGTATTTCTACCATCCTGTTTACACTAAATGACTTTTAGTCGAGTTATTTCCACTCAACCATTATGACTCGTTCATAAAAAAAACTATAAAAGATAACTTCTCTTAACACTTTTTTTAATACTTCGGATAATAAAATGCTCAGAATAAAAAATCTATAACTATTTTGATTTACTTTGATCCTAGTTATAACTAGGATAAGAATACTCTAGGGACCAATGCTTGGAAAACGATATAGGTTTATGGAAATCTGTTTTTAACTTACTGTTAGAAGTATCTCTTACATTTTGCATTTTTGATAAGGGTAGTTTTCTTTCTTCGTCTGACATGTCTTTAACTGGATATCTCTTACCAAATTCTTCACTGTTTTCATTAGGTTCCTCTTCATATTCGTCACTAACTACCCTCTCTCTTTCATCGCGGGGTTCTTCGTTTTTGTTGTTTTCTTCTTTCAGCTCTTGTTCTGATATGCCTTTCAGATTGTTAACTTTAGACTCTGAAACAATTTTATCGTGTCTTGAATTCGAATTCTGATTGTTTTTACCAACTGTGGACGATATCGTTTCATGAGTATTATTTGCTGAATGTAAAGCAAGCTTTACTGTATTATTCATTCTACTATTGTTTTGCATCTTCAGAGGTCTCTTTAAGTCAAGTTTTTCTGAAGAGTTATAGAAACGATCATTTCTTAGTAATGATATTGTATCAGTATTATTGTCAATATTATATTCCTTTTCCTCTAATATATTTCTTCCCGAATTGTCATTTGACTTAACTGTATCTTCCGCTCTATCATGAAGACTCGAGTAGTCATATTTGTCGATCCTTTGCAATAAATCTTTCTCTGGTCTGCTCGACGTCAAATTGTCATGTTCAATTTCTTTTTCTCTATAAAGATTTTCATAACCGATATCTGGAGATCGAGGCCCTTCATTTGAAGTTCTTTCCTCTAGTAAATTTACTCTGAAAGTTGGAAGTCGCCCAGTCACAGTATGTTTGAAGATCCTTACGATACTTCGTCCAGAGGGATGATAGGAAAGAGGAGTCCCACCTCTAATTGGCTTTCTAATTCTTGGGTATCTGTTAAATGAGACTGTGTTTTGAGTTTTAGGGCCAAGGCTATAGCTTGGTCTTCTTCCTCTACCTAGGTAGTAGTTCGTTTTAGTTCTTATACTCACTGGCCTTCTCGAAAATGTTCCTGGTCCATAAGAAGAAGGATAGCGAGGTTCTATCAGATACTGCCCTGGTAAAGGATTTGCAGGAGCTACTTGTCCTGACCCAGTCAATGTTCCATTAATACCAACGGATCCTGGGAGTATTCCAGTTTTTTTTAAATATTATGTATTTGATTTGTGTTGAAACTTGGAACAGTCGGATACCTCGTTGGCTGAACCACTACATTTCCAAGTACTGGAACACCTCTTATTGCTGTAAAATCGTGATTAAACCCTTTAGTCGCTCCAGGTCCTGCCAAAGGATCCTTAGATATGTATCTATCCTGGATGTCTTCAGGGTTAGCCAACAAATTGAAAACTTGGCTGAACGGACCCTTTATCTTCCTCATAACTAACAGCAGATGGAGATTCTCCGTTATTGTGGTCATCATCTTCGTCCTCCTCTTTTTCTTCTTCCTCTTCCTCTGTTTCTCCATGTCTTCTTCTTTTTCTTCTTCCTCGTTTTCTTCTTCTTCATTTTCTTCTATGCTTTCAGTATTTCCTTCTTCGTTTACATCATCTTGTTTTTCATCTTCTGAGCTATAATTTTGGGCTATTCTCTAAAGTTACATCACTTTGTTTTTCATCTGATTCTCCACTGATTTGTCCCTCTTGTTTTAAGTAATCATACTCATCACTATAATTGTGGTCAAAGTCTACTATTGGAAAAGCTGTTGTACCGTCATGATTCTCATTGGTTCCACCGAGCAATATTTCATCACTATAAGTGTTTCCGTCATCGTTCTCAGAATTTTCGAACCCAGGGTTGTGGAAAATGGAAAAATGATTACTTCCTTTTTTATATTCTTTGTTGGTCTTAACATAATCTACATTAAAGTCATCAAAGTATCCACGATCTGACCTTGAAATTTTTGGGGAAATTCTTTTGTTCTTCCAGATCGGAAGATGTTTTATTGTTTTTAGTACTGATTGCTCAAAAATTGTGTACCTTATCTGAATTTTCGTTCTAGAAATGGAGCAGATTGAGGGGTAAAAGTATAATTTAGTCGTCTTGTTTGTTGTTTCTGTTTAGGATAAAAAATAGGATATTCAACATTAAACCTCAATGTGTCAAACACACTTGTATTTTTAATATTGCTTAACGAGTTTATAGCTTCCCTCATATCTCCTGAATTTTCAACATTACTATTATTCACAGTTGTAATATCCTTATCCAGTCTGGAACTGTTGAACCGAGTATTCCCTCTGCTTCTTATTGGTGCGCTGCGTCCAGTTCGTTTCGTCCTGTTAGCGCTCTTCGTATGACCTTGAAACCACCTCTTCAGTCGTTGTATGTAGAGAACTGGAGAACTCGAGATTATACTAATCTCTTTACCATTATTATATTGTTGTCCTTCAATGTTTTCTGGAAAATCCGATGTTATATTGTTTTGTGGTTGAACATCGGTTCTGCAAGCTCCCGTACCATTGCAGATTACGACGATCTCTTGTGGAGCATATGACGGAAATGTAATTTTTGAAGAATTCTGAAACAAAATAAACACAATAATTTCATTACATTATTGAAATTAATGCCTTAAATGTGAACAAACTTAAGTAAAGGATTATTTTGGCATTTACTGTATAGTATTATTTTTACTGCCCGATTTAAAGACATTTACTTTTGTGGAATTTGATGATAGTTAGCATTATAGAACGTTAAATTGATTCAATAAATTTTTTTAGTTTGAAAACACAACTATCAGAATCTAAAAACCCCTTTTCAGCGTATTACAGATCTCGCAGCTTAAGCTTAATTATTTAGGGACAGGCACTGCCAAAACCAAAGTAGCCAAATCTATGATGTAAATAAAATAAACTTTCTGTAGACTCAAAAAAGATATTTATGTTGTCAATTTACTAATTTTAAAATTATTCGAAATGTAGTATACATTTGAAAATTTGTTATTTTTATGAATTCTTTTTTTATTAGCCTATCTAAAAACCTGAATTTCCACCACTTTGTAGAAACAATATATATTTTTATTTCCTGAGTTAGGCCTATTAATCGAGGGGCTATACATTTACTATTTATTGTTTACTAAATACGTATTTCTTGCTTGGTAGAATGTTTGTTGTAAAATTAAATTCCAGAAACTAATACTTCGCTGTTAATAGCCGTGTGGCACATAATTTTATTCAGAATTAAATTATTTCTGCAAGTTTCTTTGTAAAAATGTGGGTCTTCAATGCCTATTTAACAAAATAATTGTCCGTTAAACCTTAAAAAAGTGTTTTTTCCAAAAATTATTTTATTTCTGTTTTTTTGTAGTATAACAAAAAAACTAAATGAGATACAGCTATGAGATGAACTTTATTCAATTTCCTCATCTAAAACTCCGTTAGAAAAAGTTGCATTCGCCTATAAATATCACTTCATAAACACGCGGCAAATCATCATTTGACCTCCTGCACACAATTTTTTGTGAAATCTTCAATTGGCCATAACCCAGTAAGGAAGCATTTCCGGACCCATGTTTATATGAACTTTTTTTCTTTATTTTTTATAGTACAATCAGCTCAGAAAGTGCCGGTAACACTAACCGAATCACCCTGTACTATATATATATATATATATATATATATATATATATATATAATATATACATACACAATTTTTTACTATAATGTAAGACTGGCATTTAAATGTTTGTTAAATGTTAAATTAATGACGAACGATCTATCAATATTTGCTGCCGTGTATATGCAAAGTTACTTCAAAATGTGTGTGTGAATTTTGGGATTATGAGGTATGATAATGCTTGGCATGGGTGTTGAGGCATACAATATTATGCATAACAGCGATGACATTATTTTATGCTGGCTGAACAATAGCATAAGAGTTATATATAGATTAGTTTAGGATTGGACTAGGAAGCGTTTCTCTGCGTTTATTGCTTTTTGCGGAATTCGGATGGTGGGCAACCAGTGATAGTTGGGCCAACAAAGCAAATTAAGAAGTGAGACGCCTCACAAGGAAGTAACCGATTAACCTCGTTGTACTCTTTTTTTTGTTAATAAACTTCTCAACACTTTAAAGACTGCTTCTGGTACTTGGACTTGAATTTGACCATCTTTCAAAAAGGAGTCTATTTCTGTTTAATGCGTTTAAAAGTGACTCTATCGTTTTCCATCGCAATCGATGGAAGTGAAATTCTGTAGAAAATTTCTAATTAGTTTAGTTCTTATGTCTTGGTTATTTAGAGGAATCATCACGTACTAGCTACATTTTCTACATTTTTGTAGCAAGGATTGATTTTAAGTGATTACTGAGTTTAGCTCAAGTTCACCTTCCTCTCCAGTTTCCTACTTTTTGTTATCTCTTTAGACGATCATGACTCTAGATTCAAGAAGGCAAATTTGTGACGGTGTTAATATACGTTGCACTAAGAGCAAGGTGAACTTGAGATAAACTCATTATTCGTTTCCTAATAGGGTTCTCTCTAGGGGTGGCTTGTTTCATTATTGTAAGCTCTGCGAGTTCCGATAGTCATTCTATTAATAAGGCGTGTAGGAAGGGAGGGATAATGTTCTGGGTGCTAACTCCATTACTTTGTTCCATTCTTGATCATGATATCTTTACTCGTGTGCTCCCTTTTTGACGCTTGACATTGCATAGTAAATTATTCAATCAGAGAATTGGCGGCAAATTCCGACATAATAATACACAAAAGTAGTTTACAATATTGCCATCATACTCGGGGCTCCACCAATGAGCTTTTAGGATGTATGGAAAGAGCATGCATCTATGTTGCAGGAATTTAATTTTTTTATGTGTTCGTGTAGTTAGTGTACATGTGTTCTACGTCATATCATTGTACTCAGTTTCTTTGTACTCACTGGTGGTGCTGCACTTTCAATGTGTTACCCAAAAACTGGCAGCGCCTTAAACATTTGGTTCGAGAATAGCTGAATCTAGATTAGACCAATCAGCGATCAATCTAACAAATTTTTATAAAATGTGGTTTCTTGATATTATTATTTTTTCATATTATATATTATTTTTCCTTAATATCCTACTGTTTTTTTTTTTTTTTTTTTTTTTTTTTTTTTTTTTTTTTTTTTTTTTTTTTTTTTTGTATATAGATTTTGAAGGGAATGAGAATTTCACCTACAGTAAGGGTGATGTATCTAAACATTTTAGATTTGTTGTTCAATTTATGACGCTATGTATATTCGAAAAGTCAGATGACAACCTTACACTTTGCTTATAGGCCTATGCACTAATTTTAAGCCTATGAGTAGTTTTTATCAACTGAGCATCGTGATATGCCACGGCAATGGCTCCGACTGTTGTGAACGCTTCGGAAGTTTCGGCCGTAACGTTACATATAACGGTCCATCTGTATTACATACGTATGTACATATGTATTACTTATCCATCTGTTACTGTCGTACGTGAATTCGCCATGTCATCCTACATTGAAGTTAGGTATCAAATTTTGAATCTGTTATATTTAGCTGCAACTTTAATAGCGTCTTGAGTAATATTCAGATTAAAAAACAGCAATTTACAATCATAAGCATTTCCCTTAAAGTGAACCATATTTAACCTATTAGCAAGTTTGTTTTTTATATAACATATCGGCCGATATTTCTTTTTGAAGCCATTCCATGAACAGAAGACCGCCTCCTAGAGTGTATTAGTTTGTTGATTGCACATTTATAGTCCAGTAGTAGGTGTGGTTTATAATTTACCCAAGCGTAGTTTAGCAAAGTGGATACAAAATTTCCAATTCTATTTTAATAGTTAGCTGTATCTAGATTAGACCAATCAGCAATCAATCTAACAAATGTTTATCAATTCGGTTTTCTTTATCATACGCTACCAGTTTTTTTGATAATACTATCCTGTCCTCTTTGATGGAGTTATGTTCCTTCTTGATTATTTTCACAAAATATTTCCGAGATTCTGATTCAAAATGAAAATTATTGGAGAATATATACTTTATTGTAAATGAATGAACTAACCATCTGCACATTTCTTGTTTGGGTACTGTTCTTTGTTTTTATACATTTACTCAACAAAAATATTTAAAAATTGTTTAATAACACCAGTTGAAGTGTTCATAAGCGATAAAATTTTCAACTTTATTTTACTTTAATTAACTGATTACTTTTCAAATAAAAGAAACTTAATTGAAATACCAAATTCGTAAAGTAGGAAAAAAATAAGTTTAAATGTCTTTTTGCCTGTGCATAAAAATCTGATTGTTTGCTTTCTTTATTAGACTAATTAATATTGCTGAAAAATTGCCCATGTAATTGGAAAGTTTAACCTTTTTAGTCCAGAAACCGACAAGCAAATTAGCATTGTATAAGGACATAATTTTTGGTTTATTGAAATTACTAAAGGAATCGACGGTCAGTTTTAGCTAGTGTTTGGCTGACTTTTTATTCCTAGTAGGATATCCCTCAAAAATCCATAATAAAATAAGTTTATGGGGGGGGGGGTGGGGGGGGGGGGGGGTGGGGGGGGGGGGGGGTGGGGGGGGGGGGGGGTGGGGGGGGGGGGGGGTGGGGGGGGGGGGGGGTGGGGGGGAATGTCCTGTTCAGCATTAGCATTTCTGACCGACCAACATTCCTTTTCCAACCGCTCACAAGAGCACATCTTTTACATTCGCAGCATACTTTGCTTGGTGTATATCAGCGCATATATTTTCTTGTTCCAGGTTTGTGTGTGATGTATTTATTACTAAATGAAACATTCTTTAGTTTTAGATCAAATACTTAAATATTACTAATATTTGATGACTATATTTTCTATTTTGAGAAATCATAATTTAAAAGTAAACCGATTCAAACTCTAAGCACGTATAGTGCTAATGAAAAATATAAAAAAATATTGTAGGCTTTTAAACATTAAAGAATAAGTTTACCGATCTGCCTATATCAGAGGTAATTAAAATCTATACAGAAATAAAAATATATAGAAAAACCTTTTGCACACATCAAAGCGATCCTCATACGATATATCTATGGAGTAAAGCATCTTATCTAACACAGTTACATTGCAGTTTTGTTTATTGACCGTAGTATTTAGTTATTAGGAACTCTTCAACTATTACTTTTTATCTCAAAATATTTATGATCAATAACAATATTTTTATTTTACATTCATCACGTGACCACACCATAATGTTACAACTACTAGTTAGACATTTATTCACTTAAAATATACTTTATGCGTCTTATTATTGTATCAATTCAATGTAAAAACACATTTATTTGTAAAAATACCGAAATAAAAATCATCTAAAAAATTATTAAAGGAGAGACAATGGTAACTAAGATTGTTAGCAAATACCGTAAACGTTTTTGGAAACACACTCACTTATCTAATTTAGCATAGAACTTAGATCTGATTTGATACCTGGAAATGTGGCCAGAAACTGCATTATCGAGTGGAGTAGGCTCCCTGAAGCGATAACTCAGTTACTTAGATGTCCAGGAGTGCGGGCCTGTGGTATATAGCAGGGGACCTTGCTTGGGCCTGCCACTGTTCAGCGCCAACTCCACAGACCAACAGGTATTTTTCTCACTTTTATTTATATACTTACTTAATGTTTTACAATAAGTTCCAAGTTTATTTTAAATATTGTTGGAATATATATCACTAAGTTGCGTTCTTCATTTATCAGAGAAAAAAAGAGTTTTTTTTCAAAATAGAATGTATTATTAAATATAACTAAGACTTGCTCCATCTAAAACCTGACTATTTTTCTTACCTAGGGGTACCAAATTCTTTTATACTCGTAAATTAAATATTTTTTCAAGTTAAAAAATGTTATTATTGTAAAATATTTGTAAAACCTTCACTTTATTTTATGTTGTAAAACGGCTAACGCTCTGATCATTTGCGCATTTCGAGAGGGTATGCTTAAATAACAGATTAAAATGTAACTGTAACACCAATAATTAATTTTTGAATGGGAAATTTTCTGTTTAAAATGATTTCAATACATTGAAATTAATACAGGGTAACTAACGCAAAACTGGTAGTGTTCAAATTAGCTATATAAACCTAGTATATGAAATTATATTATTTCATAGTTACATAAATTCATTTCATAAGATACTATTTGTAAAAAGATGGCCACTTGCGTGTGTGTCCAGACGGCTCAGAAAATTATCCCCTCATAGGATGTAAAGGTTTGATTAAATTATCACCATTTCTGTATTTGCATCTTTCAAACATATTTAAGTAAAGGGTTTATGATTTCAACCACGCCATTCAAATAATCCAACTTTGATATACTTTAAATTATCAATTGCAGACTAGTTTTAAGAAATCGAAAATGAAATTTTACTCGAGTTGTATATGATTTTCTGAACAGATTGGAAGCTTGTATTAGAATAGATTAAATAGTACTATTTTTGTAATAAATATCTACTACTCATTTTAAAACATCCTTTTCCCCCAGTATCTTAGAGGACAGAATACATTTCACAGAAGACAACGGTGATGTTTTATACTTTGAACGGTATATGTGTTTCAAAATTGAGATTACAAACACGATTTTTTATAGGTTGTTTTATATGTTTAGAACATACCTTATCAAACCTTAAGTATTATGACAGTAAAAATGTCTGTCTACCCCTTCAGTTGCAGGCTCTAATTAGGTAACACGCCCAAGGGACGCTAGTAAGGTTTCCAGATGTTTTGCCGACTAAAACTTTACGATCTTTATTTTAAAACCTCAGTTGTTGTGAAAACTAAGCGGTAATACTTTTTTCGCGTTCTTAATGCATAATTTTGTTACATTGTCATATTTATTTCGATATATTTTATATATTTTATGTACTGTACAACGTGTGTACATATACACTAAAACACTATGTGGTTATGTTACACAAATTGTTTTTAATACATATTCCTAAAATCAGCACTATTTTAGTTCAAATTAAATTAATAATACCAAAGCCCAAATTGATTGAAATATATGTATATATTTATTTATTTATATGTGTATATATAAACTAAATCATACTTCAGAAAGGATTATACTGCCACATTAAATATACAATAATAAACCTTTTTAACACTTTTTGATCGATTTTACTTTGTACAATGTACATTTCGATTCCAACGAATTCATCATCAGGTACTTGTAGGTTCTGATGATGTACCTGCAAGTACCTATTGATGAATTCCTTGAATTCGAAATTTACATTGTACAAAATAAAATCTATAAAAACCCGTTAAAAGGTGTATTATTTATATTTATATAAAACCCGTTTCGAGGCTACATCTATAATAATGCCCTAACATAATAAATCATGTTATTCGGTTTAATGTTGATTTACGTTTTGCATCTTTATACCAACCAGTCCTGAGAGCAGTTCCTTTATCCTTCCTCATCCTTATTGCAAAAATATTCCGAGTTCCATCGCCATGCTATAAGAGTGGGTGACCTCCGCATCACGTGACCATAATCTGAAGGTAACAAATTTACCGTTACAGTATCATTCTGGTCTGGGTTTTACTTTTACTAACATTAGCTTATATTATATGTAAGATTTTAATTTTCACTGTAATTTTATTATAGATTTATCTTTGTAAGTTTTTAAGAAGATAGTTTTTTCTGGATAAGTTATTTGGTAACCTAAAATAAATATTTTATTCCTTTTTAATAAATACGCTAAGTCCGAAAAAGTCAATTATAATCTTGTTTTTTTTATCCTACAGCAAAAATATAATGTTAAGAATTCAGGTGCACTATTTCATTAATTCTGTACAGAAATAGTCTGATCAATCGTATTATAGTTATTATAGATCGAGAAACGAAACGAAAGTTCCTTTATTTGGCCAAAAGAAATAAATTATCAGAAAACCGTGAATCCCAGCAATTTAACCGTGGCGACGTGATAAGTTGTGAGGGAGGCCCCCGAAATGGTCTTAAAGTTTTTTGTGAAATAAAACAAATTTTTCAAAAAGACACCAAATAATTCCCTCGATGTCTCATGGTCTTAGAGTTGCGATTTTTGTTTCTGTAAGAACTGTGTAAGCTGTACTGGTACTATGTATGCAATAAAAAGGAAATGGACAACGTGTGTGTGATTATTTATCAAAGCAAAATCACGTATAAAACCAAAATATAACTGCTAGACTCCTGAATTTAGAAAAATAATATACAGCCACTATGTGAGGCTAGTTTTACTTTGCATACATGTACGCAATAAGTATGCTTGGAATAGTTTCTTCTATTCTAGTTTTTACCTCTGTCTGGCAATAAAATTCAGTGTTTGAAGCTTTTTGTATGTATTATTTTTTTTTAAATTCTTCAAAACAATTTAATCTGTTTAAAGACGTATTCATTGAAGTCGTGTTGAAAACTACAATACTTTAGTAATTTTTGACATACCTATTCATTTAAATAACCATTACTATTAAAGGTAGTTTTTGTATCTCGTATCACATTAAAGTTCTAATAGCATCTTGTTTGGCTATTCCATTACCAATAAAAACCGTAAACCTTTATTTTCATTATAATATTACAAAGCGGCATAACTGGTACAAAGCGGCGAAAGATCTTAAAAAGAGACATAATTATAAATTAACTAAATTCATACTTTTTTGTAAATACTATATAGATATAAAATCGTTGCGAAATATTTAGTTTTTACAATTACTAGTGTTGTATGAAACCACTTATGTATTAGTAACACATTGTTTTGCAGCACTATTTGACATGGCCTCCAAGACCGTACTGTGTGTTCTGCTGCTGACGGCTCTTGTGCTCACCGTCTGTGCTGACCCGGCCAATATCGGCACGTGCATCCGCAACTGTGCGCAGTGCAAGAAAATGTTCGGCTCTTACTTCGAGGGCCAGCTGTGCGCCGACTCCTGCCTCAAGTTCAAGGGCAAGCTGATACCGGACTGCGAGGACGTAGCGTCCATCGCTCCCTTCCTCAACAAGTTCGAGTAGAGCTGCTGGAGATCTGGAGCCTTGGAGTCTATGGAGCCAAGAAGACGTCTCTTACTGTGCTACCGCTTAGGTGCTAAAAGCAACCCATATAGCTAATGTAAGCGTGTGATGTATTACTGTCAAAGGTTGCTTTGTAAGTAAGCGGATACTATTGTCTGTCAGATGTAGTATTAAAAAATTGATAGAGTTTCTTGTAGGCGCTTTATCACTTCACCAAGTTGTTGCGTACATTGAAAAGCCACCCTATGACGTTAGTGCCATCTATATAACTATTTTTTTAGTTGTTTTCAACCAATTATTCTTATGATATATTTGTGAAAACAGGTAGAAGGCTACTTTATTATGCTAAACATTATACTTATTTGACAAACAGATACAATATGATTAGATATACCTTTTGTTATTAGCATGTCTAATAAGGTATTCAGTGAAAACCTGTACAGGTATTATGTATAATCCTAATCATGTGTTATGCTTTTTTATTTGCATTAGATTAGTCTTTAAAAATCCTCGCTTTTATTTACAAAAACTAAAAAATTATATAGGCTGACAAAGAGAATGCACGTGATTTTTATATCAGGTGCAAAATTCACTGTTTGGTATTGCTGTATGCCACTGCGTTTCTGGTCTATATATGTAATTTATTCTTAAGAGTGTGTACGTGCTTTAAACAAAAACGAGTGTGCAATAACTGAAGAAGTAAATATTATATTTCTTGTCTTTCACTTTAAATTACTTACTCCCATCGTATATGAAAAAACCTCAATTGTTTTAAAATATTTGCAATTTATTTAGTACAATAATAACGATAATCCCACATGCCTTACTTTATCGAGCGTAATATATATTCCCTAAAGAAACTTTAACAATTTTTTTTTAATAAACTTTAAAAGTCGTCCTTTTATTATCTACACAGAAACTAGATATCACCTATGGTAGTTAAAAAATTGTATTGACTTTTTTTAACTATAAATTGATTCTTAAATTTCATTCAAATATGAGAAAGGTATATCTATTCAACTTTTAAAGTAAAATTAATTATTTCACCATTAATGCACAGTATACATTTTGAAGTTAGATTAATAACGTAAGCCGTATGAAATAAAAATATAATAGAATACCTAATACTGTTTAAATTCCATGAATAATTTCCCTCCACTACTGCAGTAACATAACTTACTGTTAATAATAATAATAAATTAATTGCATTAGTCATAAGATATTTACAATGCATTTACGAATAAGAACTAGTCAATTATTTCATTGTAGAAAGTTTAGATCATTGTGTTGTATTATGTATAGTGCGTTTGTAATTGCTTTGAAGAGCATTCAGCCTGCCTTAATGTGAAATTTTGTGTTATCAGAAATAAAGCTGTTGACAATAACGATGAATGTTTATTTTTCATTTCACTACTATATTTTGAAACATTGGGTATTGTTTGTTTTTCATGAAACACGAAAGCAGTGTTAGGGAGTTTAATTACTTGAGAACTGGTTGAGAATTAAGTAAGTGTTTAGTTACTTAATTATTGGTCACATTTATTGGAACAACTTTATGGTTTTAAAGTGGTATCACGTTGCTCTATAATATAATGATACTAAATAAGAGTGTTCTCGGCTTACCGATGAATATCTCTGTCCATTTAATACCACAGTACTGTGCTAAGAATTGCATGTATACCCAAGAGATCTTATATATGAGATCGCTTTAAACAAATCCTATATTTTTCCATAAATAAGATAAGCACTTTCAGTATTTCAGTTCTTTGGACACAACAATTATTTTACAACTTGGACGTGTGATATTGGCACGAAACAGAAGGTAGGGTGGTGAAGATCAGATTCAAAAAAATGACCTACAGTACCATAGAATAATGATAAGAAATGTACAACGTATTCTTCGCTTGCGGTTATCGTAAGAGGCTATCAAAGCCTCTACAGTAGGGTATTCGTGATGATTCTTTTATCCTAAATTAAATGTAGTAAAATGTGCTTCATTAACAAATAAATATTTAATGAAACTTAAAGTACTTTAAGATTATACGAATTTTTGTATAATCTTTAACGACGCAGCTCAGCATATACAACAAAGTGGACAAAACATTAAACTTTGTGTATAATATTTTATATTCTCAGTAAAACCAAGCATTATAAGCATATAATTAATCATTATAATATTCATAATTTGTCAGCATCAACATATATCTGGAGGCAAACATACAGGGTCATCGAAAAATAATGCTAGATTTTTAAATTAACTGTCATTAAAAATCTATTAAAGGTAATTTAAAGGTTGTAGTCTTAGAATGTGCTTTTCTAAGACATACACGGACATACATGTACGGTCAACATCGTACTGGGCGGCGGCGCGTCTGTGGCCGGCTGACCTTGGCGATTGCGCAGCTTGTCTGCGCATCACAAAGACAGGGAAACACAATCAGACGAACTAAAAACAAAACTTGAGTTCACCAGTTATCGTCCAGTGAAAGAATTACTCATTTAACATGAAAGGTTTTTGATGTTATAATTTTATTAAATCTAGGCATTATTTTTCGATGACACTGTATTTTACTTGACCATATATCAATTAGACACGTTCTCTGTAGTTGCATACACGCCAAATTCTGCTTAAATCTGTCCACTTAATTTTCTGTGATTCAGCATCAACCAGCTAAACATCTTCACAAACTTTTCCAACTATTATATTTATTGGATATAATTACTTAATATTCGCATAAATAGGACAAAATCCGAACTTAAATTGGACCCGCAAACAATGCAATCCAAACAGTTTTATTATAAGAACCGCAGCTACATGCAGTACACACAATGAAACAATATTACTGTTCTAAACATAAAATTCACTGATTAGCTAGCGTTGCGGTTTTTTGGCTTAACAAGCAGAATTTAATGAGTATCGCATTACTCGTTAGACTCACAGTTTACGTCTCTTTCTTAAACCTTGAAAATATGTAATATTAGTTATAACGTAATATTTTAACCATGTATTCAAGAACTAAAGAATGTAACCGATTAAAACATTACGTAAACTACGAACGTCATTTAATAAAGCATACGAAAACATAGGGTCCAGTAACGTGTATCTCTTTTTGAAATTCTCGTCTGATTAAGCATGTACAACATTTACTAAGTATTTTTTTTATTTTTGTTATAACACAACTTTGTTGATTTGATTATGTTGATTTTTACGTATTATTTGCCTAAGTTTTCTACGTTGTGATACTTGTACATAAAAAATACCATTTCTTAAATCGTGATATTTCGGTTTTTGTGAGATAGGACAATATATTTCATTACGACTAATTATGAAATCCTATTATTCTTTCAAGTTAGTTCATATTCATTTTAATTCGTTCTTCTATATAAATACATATTTTAAATGAATTTTACAGCAAATATGTATCAGTTAAACAAAATTTACTGTGCATTATTATTATTAGTAATAATGCACAGTACATTAATGGCCATAATGGTCCATAAATGGCCGATGGACATTAACTGCACGTTTTAATGTTTTATAATGGGTTCAAGGTAATATGCAACATATAATCACTACTTATTTCAAGATCTCATTTCATATCTTCAGCAAATGATGTAGATTGTCGATATGATTAATTTGTAGCTCATATGTGTAATAAAAATAGGAGAAATAAAGCTATTGAATGAATTACATAGGTTTATTGTAATCTAGGAATTGTAATAAAATATTTTCCTTATTCTTATTCGAGGTTGGATTGCCAAAGTCGACAAGATACAGATATGTTACTAGTGTTAAACAGTACACTGCAATATTCTAGCCGCTCCTCTGTAGCCGCTGAGTACTCAGAGGATGCGGCGTAGACGAGTGGGGTATGCTAGTGGAGTCTCTTGAGGAAGTTCCTGACGGTGGTGGGATTGTTGCAGTCAGGAGAGAAGAAGCCGTCCGTGGCCAGGCAGAACTCGGCGCAGGCCTGGCCGTTGAAGTAGCTTCCCAACATCTCCTTACACTGACCGCAGTTGCTGCAATAACAGACAGTGGATGCTTTATAAATGTTAATCTAACAGAATAAGTAGCTCCGTTTTATAATAGGTAACACTTTTCACTAGGGACTCAAAGCACTTAATCCTATGAGAACTTTCCCGCGGAATTATAGCAAAATGTATTGCCATTGCACAGTCTTTTAGTTACGCTAAATTTAACAAAGAGGAGGATTCCAAAGTACCAGCCCCTACCAGTCAAAACGGACAGAAATGTACAAACTTTGCAGACTTACACTTGCAAAACGGATTCATCAGCAATGATCCTCCCCAGTGAATTGGACCTACCAATCATTATCTCTTAAATCCCAGTGTCAAGTACAATTGTGATTAACAACTCCTTAACATCTAATCAGGTGCTTAAATGAAAGTGACACATCATATTTTGCTATACTCTGTGTAACTTTAAGGCTAACATTTAAGTACATACTACTAATTGCATTCTATTGTGAATTATATGTCCATTAATTATTTAAAGAATAGTAATGACAGATCCGTGAGATGTCAATTTCAAATTTTTATTATTTTAAATTATTTTATTCTTATTCTCAATCGGAATTGTACTATCATCGCCCACATAATTGTAATTTTACACAGTTAATGTTAAAGCTATTTTCAGAATATATAGTCTTTTTTCTATTTTCCTTGAGTAGGTTGACTGTGTTCTGTTTAGATCAAAATAATTCAGTTCTAGAAATACGGTGTTATGAAAGTGTATTCCTCAAAGTTCCATAAATCCTTATAGGTGGTTAAATAGTTCTTCTCAGTGTGAAACCGACTGAATAGAACTTTCTAATCATGTCTTGTAATATATTCCATGTAAAAAATTTTCTAAAACTACATGTATATAATATATACATATTATGTAATAATCCACTTTAAAGTTTTCTTAAAACTCTAATAGTACGTGTTCCTTTAAATTTACTCTGTATCTACAGCGTTGGACTTGTATGTTGTGGTTATTTATATGGTTTAAAGTGTTCTGTTTTTACAGTAAAGTTTATTTTTGAACCATCCCTGATATCCGATCATGAAGGATGCTTTAATTACAAGATATCTCTACTGTCAACCATCTAAGTCTAAGTAATAAACAAGCACGTAATTGCACGTAAATCCAAAAACTATTTTTTTACAAAAATCTTGTGTTAAAATATGTATATTGTTGTGCTTTATCAAGAAAAAAAAGTTCTAAGTGCTATCATTTATAGTTTTTTTGTAAATGTTCCTTAAAGTTTGAGAATTTAGCATGGGCTTAAATGGAGCTCCCGACTCCCCTTAACTTCTTATCTTTTCATAAATTTCCTACCCACAACATGAAGTCGTTTGCAGTTTGGTGGCCTGAGAGTAATCAAGATCCTTTAGGAGAAAATTGATAATTGGTAATTTGAATCCTTTTGACTAAATACACTATAAAGGTCCAGATCACAACAAGACTTGAAAGTAATACATACTAGATAAAGACAGCGATACTGATTACAAGCGGTAATGGTGTACACTGCCAGTCTGAGTTCCATACGTACTCTAAAGCAATACTTACTTGATGCAGACAGAGATACTGGTGAGCGTGACCTCTGTGACCAGACACGCGAGAATGGTGTACACGGCCAGTCTGAGTTCCATCCTCAGATGTTACCATGCGTACACTAAAGCATAGAAACATTATCTCAGCAATGTGGAAGTAATAATTTGTAGTTAGGACTAGCGCTGAAGACATACAACTAGATGCATTATAACCAGACAGTTATTCTACAGTAGTTTAACACGTTTACTGCGGCCGACGCTTTACTTCGCAGGTAGATAGGGAAAGCAATGTGTTCAACCCCGTATAGACCAGTCAGTGTATTTAATAATATATTATTAGGGTTGTATTGAAATAGTTTTTTTTATTGCCACTGACGTCCTAAACCAATAAAACTGAGTCTTCTGATAGAGTCCTTGTCGCTCATGCTTGTGTAGAAAATAATATTTGGAATTAGAAGTTAAATTTCAGTAAACGACTGGAAGGCAAGTAGTTTAGGAGTTTAACCTCCTTCGTTACCATTCATTAATCATTTGACTCTTAATAGTATAGTACCCAATAATAAACTGCACAGCCTGTTAGTTAAAATATCGTACTATCACAGCTCTTCAAATAGACGTTCACCACGTCCCAAAATCTAAGTGTCATTTAACAAAACTCTCGGCCGTGATAAAATGGCTATTCTGTCAGGTCTTTAAAAAGTTAAATGCAAAACTGACATTGATGCATGTTCGCCTAGGACAAGAATATGAGGATATTCGTCATTTAATTTAGTGTTAAGGTAATTAAAAAAGACCTTTGCGCTACCTTCGGAGTGACAAGATATTCAGGGTGATTAAGTTTGAGGAATGAGGCAGCCTTCTGTCGTGATTCCATGAGGAGGATCACGCTCCTTCAGCTTCTTCCAGTCAGAGTGGGCACGAGAACTGAATTACTTTCATGCCCAGGATTGAAAAGCATTTATCAGAGATCTTCACCTTCTCAGAGAGTTACCCTTCACAGTAAACCAAGTTTATGTTTTGCCCTAATATATAGACATTACAGCATTATAAATCACGAAATTATACTTCATGAAAAAGTTCACCAAGAACTAGGTTTGAGTAAATGGATTTTTAAAATTGTATATCACATTAACTTAAAATGTATCTCTATACTAAATTTTGGGTGGGGAAAATGTAGTGTACAGTATAAGCTATTCCAATTATTTAATTTTGGTGATTTATAAAGTTAAGGTGTAATGCATAGATCACATTAACTTAAAAAGTATCACTATACTAAATTTTTGGGTGGGGAAAATGTAGTGTACAGTGCATAGATAGGCACAAATAAAATATTTATAATATTTGTTTTTACGACACACACACACACACACACACACACATATATATATATATATATATATATATATATATATATATATATATAAATTTTGTTTACAAATTCGGATTTTGTTAAAAATTAAATATCTCATAGTAAATAAGTACTTTGAAGTTTTGTTTAAATTATTTAATTTAAAAAAATGCAGTTTAATATACATCTACCCAAATTTTCATGATGCCTAATGACTTTTTATTATAATAATATCAAGGTCTGAACCGCAATCAAGCAACACTTGAAAACCGTGTGGCAAGTCAACTGAATGCAAGAATATGCCACAAAGGTCACTTATCATTTTCGTATATTTAAATAACAAGTAAAATTCATTATCTAAAAAACCCAACTTACTAAACCTGTTTCACAAATTTTTGCTTCTCATGTTACATAATCTGAAATATGATCTAATAACAGATTTCTCATGTGAAAGATACACCTCGGAACTCTTAAATCTATATTTTCACTTGGTTATGCAGAACTCTATAAAAAACGAATGCATCACAGTATAATGATCTGAAAGTATCCTAAATAGATGGTTAAATTAACTACTCGTACTAAAAATTGATAGAACGATCTTCTCGTTATTAATCGTTTCTTAACCAATTTAGATTTTTAGTAACACCATTTTAATAAGAAAAAGACGAAATACAGCCTTTGAAATATGTTTATGAAGAAATAAATAATATTTATGTCCCTACCTTAATACTATCATAAGCAAATTTCTGATTCCGAGAACATCTGCTAGTGTAGTAGTAGTAGTAGTAGTAGTAGGTGTATGAAGTCTCTATCTTAATAAACCTATTCCATTTGACATTGTTTATACCAATCTCTACCAGTTTAGAGGTGTTTATATTACTTGCTTTATTGCAAACATCAAATATTTATTTCCAATCGAGTTTGTAAAGCATGTGGTAAAGTCGGTTTACAGCAACGATCGCTTACTACTATTGTTTATTTATTCCAAATAATCGGAATAGCACAAAATCTTATCATGTTTAATTTTTTTATGATGGAATATGAAACCGGAATGTTTAAAAATCCTAGTTTTTTATGCAATCTCTATATTTCGTATAATTTTAATTGAAGAGCTCTTTTCCAAAAACTGCTAAGCCCATTTTTTTATAAATTGAGTTGCTATCACTACATTATTAAACATTCACAGCTCTACTATGCATTATAATAACTTTTTCCTAAACCCTCTTAGTCACATTTATTTTAATAAAAGAAAAACATATTTTTTTTCCAAAACTTTTCTAGGTCCCTCAGAGGTTTTTTCCAAAACTCACCATGTTCAGAAGCATGCGCAATACAGGACAACAGCTGACTGACTCAAGCTATTATGCGGTATAGCAGTAATAATCATAACCTCACTTGTTGATGTTTTAAGCTGCCAGTGTGTTGCATTTATGTTTCCAGTTTTTAAGTATATTCTTTTAAAACTTTAGTATGAGTGATTTTGATTTAGAAGGGCTTATAAGCCCTCAGGTTGTGCTTCCAGGACGAGGTAGAAGAAGATAACTATATTCTATATTCTATATTCAACTATATTCTAATCGGTCTAAAGTTGAACAGGACAATTTTCTTATGAAATATATTATGATTGTGGAGCCAAAACGCCATAAGCCTAAAAAGGCCTTAGAGAAGAAAGATCCTAGACCTAGGCTACTTACTCAATACGTTGTAAGAAAGAAATCTGGGCAAATGTTGCGGGTATGTGCTCAAAGCTTTTCTTCCTTGGCCAGTATAAGTAGATTTCGCCTAAATGGTATATCAAAACACCTTAGTGCTGTTGGCACAGATAGGAAAGAAAAAAGAGGAGGGACACGTCAAAAATTGAAAGATACTGGTACAACATCCTCCATCATAGAATACATAAAAACTTTAAAATGTCGAGAAAGCCATTATGGAAGATGTAAGAGTGTTCGGGTGTATATGGCCCCAGATTTATCGGTTAAAACAATGTGGCGGCTGTGGAAAGGAATAAGGCGAAAAGAGTCCTTGCCTGTAGCATCGTACAACAAATTTTATGATATTTTTCAGAAAAAATTCAATATAGGATTTGTGAATCCTAAAGCAGATGTATGTTCTTTTTGTGAAGAAATAAAATTAAAAATGAAGTGTTCAAAATCTCCAGCCAAAAAAGCCAACTTAATGGGTCAGTATAGACTTCATAAATTCCGAGCAAAAAAGTTTTATGAAATTTTGAAAAGAATGGAGAAGGAGTCGTAAAGGTTGCATTCGACATGCAACAAAATCAGCCATTGCCTATGATAAGAGTAACCGAAACATTTTATGCTCGTCAGATATGGTTATATAACCTAACCTTTATTGTTCATGAAGATATCCAAGATAAAAATAACACATTTATCTATTCATGGACTGAAGACCAGTCTGGAAGAGGATCAAATGAAGTTGCTTCTGCTCTTTATCATTTTTTGTCTCACTTAGAGGATAAATATCAGGAGACAGTCCATGAAGGTTCTGGTCCCAAAATTCTTCGACTGTTTTCAGATGCAGCGTCAAGTCAAAATAAAAATTCGACGATGGTGGGATTACTTCTTGATTATGTACAAAGGAGTAAGATCTTTGAAAAAATAGAACATGTTTTCCCTATAAGAGGCCATAGTTTCATGCCCTCAGATCGTGTGTTTGGAAGAAAAGAAAAGAAATACCGGAGTAAGGAAAACATAATTTCTCCGCAGCAATACCACGATATTTTGCAGGAACATGGCACTCTAAAACTTTTAGGTAGAGACTGGAAGGTATTAAATTTGAAAAAGAATGCAGATACCATTTTTAAAACACAAATGCCTTTTTCAATGATAGAACAGCGTGTTTTCAAATATGAAAAGGGAGAAAGCTGTATATTTGTTAAAAATAGCTACTCTGGAGATTACAGTAAGCATGAAATCAAAAAGAAGAATTTCTTAAAAAACTGGACTTCACTCTACAGGCTGGTCAATGTTGTAAATGAAAGCAATCACATCAGTGAAAAAAAGAAAAAGGATGTGCAAGAACTTTTGAAATTTGTTCAATTATCTGAAGAGGACCAGCAATACTACGGTAAAGCACTTCAAGACGTAGTTTCAGATGTGGCAGTGCAAGATCATTCCGAAGTAGTTTATGACGAACAGGAACCTTTTCTGTAAAGTCTTTGACAATGAAATATTATATTGTAAAAGCTTAGTTTAATTTTTTTCAATAAATCCTGTTAATATGTTATTACTGGGGAACACCTAATTTAGTATTAAAACATTTTTCCAAATACTTCTAATTCCCACGTTTTTTTTTTCCAAACATCACTAAGTCCTTGGAAAAAAGCCTTCTCAAAAATTGACTTAATTCATTTAAATTAAAAAAAAATCAGTGTTTTCAAATATTTAAATAGGTGAGTACTTCTTTTAACTTAATATGGTGCAAAGTAATCTGATAAATGAGCGGTTGATAAAAACGGGTTTCCTGAAAAATTACCTTTTTGGACTTAGCAGGTTTTGGAAAAGTGCTCTTATTGTTTGCTTTTAAATAATATGCTTGGGAGCTTTATTTAAAAAGAATGCCTGTGAATAAGATTAAGGTTTGATAATTAGTAACTTTGTAAGCTAAAATGTTTAAAAGTGACATTTGCGGGTAATTTGTTGGCTGATGTAACCATGTTTCTTGTTAAGTGAAACCTTTCAGCAAATTCATTTGCTTTGTACTATATTTTGTCCCCTACCTTGAATTAAATATTATAAAAAATATAATTTTTCGTTCTTAGATTGCCCATAAATCTGCGAAAGTGGTGTGATTTCTTCAGTACTGAAGTCAAGTAATTAATTCAGCTACGTTATGGTTCACTTTAGCAATCACGTACACCAATGAGATTAAACCGTTTTGCTTTCTTGGGTGATTTAGAATTTATTTCTACATGCAGGAATGGTAAATGTGTCGTTCTAACAGGAATGGCATTGTCAGACATGAATTATGAAGTACAAGTGACTGAAATTAGCAAGCTAAATTAATTCCTAATATATCACCGTTTATGTCTTTAAGTAAAATAAAACGTAGATTCAGTTATCAAAATGCGTGAATATCCATTTAATTAAAAGCATAATGATAGGATATTTAGAGATTTGTGTTTCAGGTGGATCCACAACTCGTATGCACAGCGTCCATGACATTATGGGATAAATTTCGGTAGGGGTTTCAAAAAGGATCAAGGCAGTCGGGCAGATATATCACAGTTAAATGTATTCTAGAGCAAAAACAAATATCCATACATTATTAGGTTTTTTTTCAAAAGCTGAAATCAGCAGGGCCCTTCTACATCGTTCTCATATTCCACTTTTGACTTAATTCAAACATACTAATAAACTGAAATGAAGAATCATTATCCAACGCTGAAGGTTAGACAATACCTAACGATTAAGATAAATAACCTAAGGAATACCAGAAATTGTCGTGTTCTTTTTGGAGTTTCAAATTCTATGCTTTGAATTTTCTTAGCCACTAGACTCGTATGTTGCTATAGAGCTTCAGCCCTCTAACCCTCACGTTTATTTCTCCTTTAGTCTTCAAAAACATTCTAAAGATCCTTCTACCTGTATTTCTCTAGTTTATTAAGGCAAAGTAACGTCGCATAAAACATTAAGACCTATTCAGAAGAAGTCATATACTCTTTTAACGAAAGTTTGCAAGCTTTTCAATTAATTAGAAATTAAATAGGGCTTGTGTGGATATTTCACAATTTAAATCTAAGTGGTATTGGTATTTTGAAAGGTAATGCATTAAGAAAACAAATTTTCCAAACCTTGCAGTAATCTAATTGTTTTATGAAAAGAATATGTCATCTTCCTTACTGTATGTGGACGTAATAAAAAGAATATTAGAGGCACATCCGTTTAAAAAAACCATCTTCTTTAATTCTTGATACAATTAATAGGTATGAGAGGATTATCCCGTTTACAGGACTAAATACTGAGTTCTGAGTCTTTGGTATCGTTGACCAATTAATTGAACAAATCCTGAACTTAGAAACTTTTGTCCTGATTGTCGGAATGTTACGATATGTCATCGCACCAGATTTAAATGTTTTGGGGCCTTAGAAGTCATCGCTCAAGCCTTTTTTTATTGGACCTGTACTTTCATGCTGAATTCGTTGATGGCATTTTTTCACTAACTCCTGAGATATTCTTGGTGTTCAGCTTTTAAAGATGAGTGGAGCCTTGGTTTTAGATAGCAAAGCAGATCTTTAGTGAACATGAGTAACATAAATTAGTAACATCTTTAGTGACATAAATTTTCTTAGCGTTTTTGGTTTGTAGTTTTAATATATTTAAAATTAACACCTTCTTGTTAATTTGTCACTAACATCCTGTGTAATATTAATAAATATATACTTGCTTAAGCAATTTTCCTTTTTTTCCGATTTCCGTTACTTATTTTCGTTAAACAACATAAAAACTAACATGGATTCGAACCTCTCCTTTTTTCTGGCTGTCCTGGTGGGAAAAAATATAATGTTACTCAATACATTTTAAGTCGTGTATGACTTTTTTACTGTTTCGGATTGGTTGCGTATCTTTTTTCACTTTTTATTGATTGTTTCAGCAAATGGGAAATTTACCTTTGTTAAGTTTTGGACTAAATAAAATCATATACGATTTTTAAAATCTATATTCTTCAATCACAAAATTTAAACAAATTATTCAATTTGTTTAAATACTACTAGACGGCTATAATACTACTACTAGAAATTCATCACTTGAAAATTCTTCTTAAAGTTTTTCAAACACCCAACTCGTTATAAAATATATTATTAAATTATCGGGTTCCGATCGTTTCTCTCCGTTTGAGCCCAAAAGTGTCATAGAATGCAGAGTTAGTTTCTCCCATAAACGTCCCTGGCTGATGACTGGTTAGAGATACCGTGATATCCTGGTGTGTGACTGATAACGTCACTGTTAAACGAGTATCGTGTGGAGAACCCTCGTGGGTAGCGGTGCTTACAACATTCATCTATAAACTGTTTATTAACGGTTTTCAGTTTACGTTAAATTTATTTTTATCCTTTACAAATGGGTAAATACTAACGTAATTAAATCAAATGTTTCAAGAAATCACAATGAACGATATTTAATTTTAAAACAAATCTCATCTATCTGTAATGAAATCCGATAAAGTTATAAAATATGTCATTGTGTGTATTGAAATGATATGGTGCTTACTACCTTCACGCATTGTATAAATTTATATATTTTATATTTATAACATATATGCATTGTGTAAATTCTTCACTTTGAAAAAAAATTAATCAAGTTTTTGAAGGAAAAAAATATATGTAATACAAACACTATGTATTAATTTAATAATCCAACCCATTTAATATATTAATTTATATATCAATATGACCATAAGCAAAATGTTATTACAGTTATATCAGCGCTATATGGAATACTGGTTGGGATTCTTCGAAGTCTATATTTTAATAAATTTCAACGCAATTTAATTTAAAATCAAACTGGTAATTTAACTTTTATTCTATATTATTATAAGTACACAAACGTCGAATTGAAAAGAACATTAATTTATTTAGATGTATTACATATTTTTATCTCAACTATTAAATGTTTCTCAAAGTTAAAAAACGACCTATTGTACCGTAAGTTTCTACAATTTTTAAAAATGTGAAACAATTTTTTTACAATCATGTAAAATTGTAGGGTTTATATAATTTATTAATGAGTTAATTAGGTAAATATTTAAACTATGGAATATTTATGATTCACATAACGCTCTGTACAACAGCACAGGTGGTACTTACCGCACACCGCTTGAGTGCGCTTCACTGGTGGCACGCCACACTTTATAACCCTGCCAGCCGCCCTCAGCAGCCCTGCAGCATCCCACCCTCCGGGCCAATTAGCGAGAGTTACACAACCCCGACTCGCCCAACTCGCCATCCCGAGCTCCCAGCCGCTTTGTTTCCGCGGTTACACCACCTTTCTGGCAATCAATTCAACCTTTGTGTGTCGGTAATGAGGATTTTAGTTTTAATTGCAAAGCACATAAAATGTTTTTGTAGATTAAGTTATATCCACAGCATTTTTAAATGATATTTCACATTAAATCCACGTGGATTTGGTTTACCTGTACATAAATAATCTGATTGTATTTACTTAACACTAATCTCAATAGTCTCGTTGGCTGAGATCTGATTTTATTTTACTGAAATGAACTGTACTATACTGTATAAATATAAATTAAAATTTTACTCGTGGTCTATATTACCATATATATGGTTTGTGATTTAAAATTTACTTAACATATAAAACAATATACCAATATTGTTTTACTTTTTGTAGCAAGGTACAATAAATAAAACAATATATGCGACAATTATACAAGAAAGTATTTAATTCTTCACATTCATCCCCTTTTGTACATTTGTTTTTGCACTCATTTCTAAGTACCCACGATTGTCTATCTTCTACCTTTACAGACGGTGTTCCGTCCAAGGTGTTCAAATACTTTTTTGCACGGTTAAGGTTTCCTATATAATCAGACACTATATATGTGTAAACGGGTATGCCATAGGGCTTGGTCTTTGTTCCGGTCTTTTTCTTACTATTTATATCTGATAATAATATCTGAACCAACAGTAATGGTAATTTCCTGTTTGCAGACTATACTTCTTTAGGCTTTCTAAAATCAACTGGGGGCATTAAAAATGTTTATATTTTTTCAATGTGTTTCCTTTAAAAAGAATGCTAAGCCTATCTTTCTCCTACGGATTCCCGAATTGTCACGGGAAAAATTATTTCCAATCGTCACTTAATTTTCAAGAATCGTTTGTGGATGCTAAATTGAGATACTATTGTAACATAGATAAAGTATTCAGAAATATTGCTAGTGTTGTTTTAGGATTTCAATTGCTAGATACTTGGTAAATAAAGAAATACTATGGACTAGATATTTTGGTTGCACTTGCCCCATTATCGACAACTCATACGGTTTCACCATATGGTGAGGTGAAAACACCCTTCCCAGTATGTTGTCTGTTTAACGAAGACGATTAGAATCATTTTCGTACCAAAAAAGTCGCAATCATGCAAAGACTTTTTTCTTCAAAAAATCTACTGAAACTCACTAGATTATACAACCTCGTATCTGTATCCTTGCAGATAAGTTTATGATGCAGATAAGCCCAACGGTCGACTTTTTTATCCTCAAACAAACTCCAAATCCACCTTTAAATTACGAATTTACTAACCATATGCAAATTTTTAAACATCGTTATGCTTTCTTTAGAAATTAAGTCCGTTTGTTTAGGTCAATCCATTCTACGACTTTTTAGTTGCAATCATGGTTAACTATAACAACAATTTAAAAATATTCTCTACTGCTCAGTTAAATCCTATGGAGTAGCCTACCATGCACCATCATCAAACTCGATTTTTCTCATAAAGAAATTAAGCTACATGCACAATATAAGT
Source organism: Homalodisca vitripennis (assembly GCF_021130785.1). Taxonomy (NCBI): domain Eukaryota; kingdom Metazoa; phylum Arthropoda; class Insecta; order Hemiptera; family Cicadellidae; genus Homalodisca; species Homalodisca vitripennis. The sequence continues at coordinate 131,414,586 of NC_060211.1, read as the reverse complement.
GAGTAGGTCAAATCGTTTTTGAGATATCGCTCGGATAGACAGACAGATATGAAATTTTTAAGGTCCTCAAGAAATAGATTTTGATAACACTCAGCTAATACAAATATTGATCTGTAAATAATAATTTATCTAATAAGGATATTTTATAAGTTCTATACCCTATAATTAATGTATTTATTAGTCCCTAACTACTATTGGCGTCAAGGCAATTGTATCGTAAATTGAATAATAACATAAACAGGTTTTATTTTTATCTGTTAATTTAATCAAAAGAACTCATATGGTTTTAATAGTGTAAAAACGAAATACCTATAAAGTTTCTGTGTATTTAAGGGTTATTTTTTTTGTTAGAACATGAATAAATTCATTATTACTACACTGTAAATATCGAGTTCAAACATGATTACAGCCCTCTAAATTCTAAAATGATAATCTTAATTCAAACAAACTCTCCAATAACATAAAGTTTTTTATTTTTGTGAGGCCTTTCGTACTCAATGAGTACAACTTCGGACTCACACAACTGAATGAAAGTAATAATAACAATAGTAACATAAACAATTTTGTACTAAATAAAAACATATGTCATTAAAAATACAAAAAAAGTAATATTCTATGACAGCACAGTATGTTATATGTATATATAAAAATAAAGTTTATATTTAGTTAAATCAAATAAAGTAACGGTGAATTTTGAAAATTTGTACGAAAGGCCTCACAAAAATAAAAAAACTTTATGTTATTGGAGAGTTTGTTTGAATTAATATACCATTTCCAATAAGGCAAGAGCTTCAAGAATGATAATCTTAAGTTTAGATCACTATATTCAATTTATCACAACAGAGTATGATTACGATTTTAAATAAGAGTATAAATTAAACAACAACAATACAATTGTTTTATAAAGCGTCCTCCAATATTGATTAGTTTTTCAGAGAGCATGCTCTACTTTTTTGTGGCCAAATTTGGTTTATTTTGTAATTTCATACCGAATTTAATATTGAGGTATTCAATATAATGACGAAAATCCAAGAGGACTAACATTGAATTGTAAATTTAAACTAAGACTTGTCAGATTTTTTCATCAATTTTTTATTTTAAGGGTGAAATAATATCTCTGGTTTGGAATTACCATCGTGAGGTCTTAATCAGTGCAACCACTGCATATTTATGTTCAATTTCCGTTCATGTTCCAAGGATATTGACGAATTCAATAACCGAACTTCCAAAATACTTTAATAATTTAAATTTGCATGGGTGACTTTCAGTAAAAACCACATTCTTATTAGATGAACGAAGTCATTTTGTAGAAGGATTTCTTAAATGTGTTATACTTTTTTAAGTTTAGTAATAAAACTATTTATTCAAGCCTTCCATATAAATATTGGTACAGTAATTGTTACATTTGTATTATACTATAAATATTTGTTTCATTCTGTGAAAATTACTTTACATTTGTTCAAATTTAGCTGGCGTTTTTTTATAAAGTATCAGTCAGCACTATAATGGGAAAGGTATTGTTGACATATCCAACAAAACATCCAATCTACCATCAAAAGAGATGGGTATTGGATTTGGTACCTCTGTACGATCACAAGTTTACTGCATTCAATTATGTAAAGAATGCATGCATTCAGGGAGAAAATGTTGATTGCAACTGGAAATAAATGTTATTTCATTCTTTTCTGAAAACTCTCAAAAAATTTATATTTACATTTAATACTATTATTCACAGAAGTTCAAGGGTAATGACATAGTAATAAAACAGCCTATAATATATTAACTGTCTATTTATTATCTTTAGTGGAACAGTATTCTATGATATTTACAATAATTCAGTTTATATAATGTGATAACTGTGCAAAATCATCACTTATTTACAGTCCTAATCTAACTTATTCTCTGTGACTTTTCTTGAATAAATTAAACTCCTCAGAATATTATTTCTACTTGTAAATTATAATCATCACTGACTGAAACATAAAGCACCGTATAACTTGGTCGACAGATTTTACATTTGGAGAAATTTGTTCCTATACATACTAAAAGGTGCTCTAGTAAGGTATTTTGGAATTCCATCCTTAAAATGTTAAACAATAATGATAATAATTGATAAGGAAATAATTTTATAAACATAGCCAGAATATGACGATGTTCCTTTTTATACCAAAGATTTTTCGATTGATCAATTTAAAATATATACCTTAGGAAACATTCAAAACATTTATATACGTTTTAGCGTTTTCCTCCCTTTTGATAACATTTTAATTACATACATATATTGAAAAAGTGGGTTTTTATTTCGGTAAATTGTAACAAAATTTAGTATTTAGTGTATGGAGAAGACCTGGTGGATGTATTAATACTAAGATACTACCAAATTTCCAAATGTAACATTCTGCAAAAACTGCGCTCTGATAAAGTGAACTAAGAAGGGTTTGTATTTCATTTATTTTCGAAATTATCTGCTCACTGGATTTTGTAAAACTGATTATAAACCCTGAAAATACGATCTTTCAAAAGATTGCACACATTGAGAATTAAAACACACGGAATTTGTCACGGAATTCATACACTGGGATAACTTACATTAATAGGCTTATTGATCCCTTTAGAATTATCTAGCTTTATCGATTCATAACTCAAGTTATTGACTAAGAATAAGTATATCAACAAGTAAATTGACAAGGTGGGTTAGGCCGTGGACAAATCGGTCGTATATTTAAAATTATTAAATTACTTTGGATTCTTCCATACCCTGGAATTATTTTTATTGTGACCGTCAAAAAAAGTGTTTTCCAATCTTGTGTTGTACCGATTTTCACCTTTCTTTTGTTCAATAGGATCCTCACACAGGCCAATGGCCAATCGGGTCTCGTCGATAGTACTTCTGAGGAGACTTCTTAAGCCAATGAAAACGCTTAACCGCACTAGGTTATAAGTTAAAAACAAAAGTATTAGGAAACTGTTACACCTCGTGTAACAAAAGAAAAATGGAAATATATGAACAACTTTACATTAAAATATTGATAAACCTAAAGTATATTAAAAAATTAAAAACATTGCCCTCATCTTATAAAAATCAGTATTTATAATACTTAATAATCTATGAATAAAATTTACCGGAAAAGGTTTGTAATTCAACAGAAATTTCATAATCAAAACATATCACTGTTCTAAATATTCTAAATAGTCAGTTGGAAGCCTAATATTCCTGAAATACAGACTGCGTGCAGTGTACCCATTCTACTCAATAACATTAATTAATTTCAGACAAAATAAAATCCTTGACAGACTATTTAAAGTAGGTTTATATTAACCGAACTTTCTATTCATGAGAGTATTTCTACCATCCTGTTTACACTAAATGACTTTTAGTCGAGTTATTTCCACTCAACCATTATGACTCGTTCATAAAAAAAACTATAAAAGATAACTTCTCTTAACACTTTTTTTAATACTTCGGATAATAAAATGCTCAGAATAAAAAATCTATAACTATTTTGATTTACTTTGATCCTAGTTATAACTAGGATAAGAATACTCTAGGGACCAATGCTTGGAAAACGATATAGGTTTATGGAAATCTGTTTTTAACTTACTGTTAGAAGTATCTCTTACATTTTGCATTTTTGATAAGGGTAGTTTTCTTTCTTCGTCTGACATGTCTTTAACTGGATATCTCTTACCAAATTCTTCACTGTTTTCATTAGGTTCCTCTTCATATTCGTCACTAACTACCCTCTCTCTTTCATCGCGGGGTTCTTCGTTTTTGTTGTTTTCTTCTTTCAGCTCTTGTTCTGATATGCCTTTCAGATTGTTAACTTTAGACTCTGAAACAATTTTATCGTGTCTTGAATTCGAATTCTGATTGTTTTTACCAACTGTGGACGATATCGTTTCATGAGTATTATTTGCTGAATGTAAAGCAAGCTTTACTGTATTATTCATTCTACTATTGTTTTGCATCTTCAGAGGTCTCTTTAAGTCAAGTTTTTCTGAAGAGTTATAGAAACGATCATTTCTTAGTAATGATATTGTATCAGTATTATTGTCAATATTATATTCCTTTTCCTCTAATATATTTCTTCCCGAATTGTCATTTGACTTAACTGTATCTTCCGCTCTATCATGAAGACTCGAGTAGTCATATTTGTCGATCCTTTGCAATAAATCTTTCTCTGGTCTGCTCGACGTCAAATTGTCATGTTCAATTTCTTTTTCTCTATAAAGATTTTCATAACCGATATCTGGAGATCGAGGCCCTTCATTTGAAGTTCTTTCCTCTAGTAAATTTACTCTGAAAGTTGGAAGTCGCCCAGTCACAGTATGTTTGAAGATCCTTACGATACTTCGTCCAGAGGGATGATAGGAAAGAGGAGTCCCACCTCTAATTGGCTTTCTAATTCTTGGGTATCTGTTAAATGAGACTGTGTTTTGAGTTTTAGGGCCAAGGCTATAGCTTGGTCTTCTTCCTCTACCTAGGTAGTAGTTCGTTTTAGTTCTTATACTCACTGGCCTTCTCGAAAATGTTCCTGGTCCATAAGAAGAAGGATAGCGAGGTTCTATCAGATACTGCCCTGGTAAAGGATTTGCAGGAGCTACTTGTCCTGACCCAGTCAATGTTCCATTAATACCAACGGATCCTGGGAGTATTCCAGTTTTTATAATATTATGTATTTGATTTGTGTTGAAACTTGGAACAGTCGGATACCTCGTTGGCTGAACCACTACATTTCCAAGTACTGGAACACCTCTTATTGCTGTAAAATCGTGATTAAACCCTTTAGTCGCTCCAGGTCCTGCCAAAGGATCCTTAGATATGTATCTATCCTGGATGTCTTCAGGGTTAGCAACAAATTGAAAACTTGGCTGAACGGACCCTTTATCTTCCTCATAACTAACAGCAGATGGAGATTCTCCGTTATTGTGGTCATCATCTTCGTCCTCCTCTTTTTCTTCTTCCTCTTCCTCTGTTTCTCCATGTTCTTCTTTTTCTTCTTCCTCGTTTTCTTCTTCTTCATTTTCTTCTACGCTTTCAGTATTTCCTTCTTCGTTTACATCATCTTGTTTTTCATCTTCTGAGCTATAATTTTGGCTATTCTCTAAAGTTACATCACTTTGTTTTTCATCTGATTCTCCACTGATTTGTCCCTCTTGTTTTAAGTAATCATACTCATCACTATAATTGTGGTCAAAGTCTACTATTGGAAAAGCTGTTGTACCGTCATGATTCTCATTGGTTCCACCGAGCAATATTTCATCACTATAAGTGTTTCCGTCATCGTTCTCAGAATTTTCGAACCCAGGGTTGTGGAAAATGGAAAAATGATTACTTCCTTTTTTATATTCTTTGTTGGTCTTAACATAATCTACATTAAAGTCATCAAAGTATCCACGATCTGACCTTGAAATTTTTGGGAAATTCTTTTGTTCTTCCAGATCGGAAGATGTTTTATTGTTTTTAGTACTGATTGCTCCAAAATTGTGTACCTTATCTGAATTTCGTTCTAGAAATGGAGCAGATTGAGGGGTAAAAGTATAATTTAGTCGTCTTGTTTGTTGTTTCTGTTTAGGATAAAAAATAGGATATTCAACATTAAACCTCAATGTGTCAAACACACTTGTATTTTTAATATTGCTTAACGAGTTTATAGCTTCCCTCATATCTCCTGAATTTTCAACATTACTATTATTCACAGTTGTAATATCCTTATCCAGTCTGGAACTGTTGAACCGAGTATTCCCTCTGCTTCTTATTGGTGCGCTGCGTCCAGTTCGTTTCGTCCTGTTAGCGCTCTTCGTATGACCTTGAAACCACCTCTTCAGTCGTTGTATGTAGAGAACTGGAGAACTCGAGATTATACTAATCTCTTTACCATTATTATATTGTTGTCCTTCAATGTTTTCTGGAAAATCCGATGTTATATTGTTTTGTGGTTGAACATCGGTTCTGCAAGCTCCCGTACCATTGCAGATTACGACGATCTCTTGTGGAGCATATGACGGAAATGTAATTTTTGAAGAATTCTGAAACAAAATAAACACAATAATTTCATTACATTATTGAAATTAATGCCTTAAATGTGAACAAACTTAAGTAAAGGATTATTTTGGCATTTACTGTATAGTATTATTTTTACTGCCCGATTTAAGACATTTACTTTTGTGGAATTTGATGATAGTTAGCATTATAGAACGTTAAATTGATTCAATAAATTTTTTTAGTTTGAAAACACAACTATCAGAATCTAAAAACCCCTTTTCAGCGTATTACAGATCTCGCAGCTTAAGCTTAATTATTTAGGGATAGGCACTGCCAAAACCAAAGTAGCCAAATCTATGATGTAAATAAAATAAACTTTCTGTAGACTCAAAAAAGATATTTATGTTGTCAATTTACTAATTTTAAAATTATTCGAAATGTAGTATACATTTGAAAATTTGTTATTTTTATGAATTCTTTTTTATTAGCCTATCTAAAAACCTGAATTTCCACCACTTTGTAGAAACAATATATATTTTTATTTCCTGAGTTAGGCCTATTAATCGAGGGGCTATACATTTACTATTATTGTTTACTAAATACGTATTTCTTGCTTGGTAGAATGTTTGTTGTAAAATTAAATTCCAGAAACTAATACTTCGCTGTTAATAGCCGTGTGGCACATAATTTTATTCAGAATTAAATTTTCTGCAAGTTTCTTTGTAAAAATGTGGGTCTTCAATGCCTATTTAACAAAATAATTGTCCGTTAAACCTTAAAAAAGTGTTTTCAAAATTATTTTATTTCTGTTTTTTGTAGTATAACAAAAAAACTAAATGAGATACAGCTATGAGATGAACTTTATTCAATTTCTCATCTAAAACTCCGTTAGAAAAAGTTGCATTCGCCTATAAATATCTCTTCATAAACACGCGGCAAATCATCATTTGACCTCCTGCACACAATTTTTTGTGAAATCTTCAATTGGCCATAACCCAGTAAGGAAGCATTTCCGGACCCATGTTTATATGAACTTTTTTCTTTATTTTTTATAGTACAATCAGCTCAGAAAGTGCCGGTAACACTAACCGAATCACCCTGTATATATATATATATATATATATATATATATATATATATATATATATATATATATATATATATATATACATACACATTTTTTACTATAATGTAAGACTGGCATTTAAATGTTTGTTAAATGTTAAATTAATGACGAACGATCTATCAATATTTGCTGCCGTGTATATGCAAAGTTACTTCAAAATGTGTGAATTTTGGATTATGAGGTATGATAATGCTTGGCATGGGTGTTGAGGCATACAATATTATGCATAACAGCGATGACATTATTTTATGCTGGCTGAACAATAGCACAAGAGTTATATATAGATTAGTTTAGGATTGGACTAGGAAGCGTTTCTGCGTTTATTGCTTTTTGCGGAATTCGGATGGTGGGCAACCAGTGATAGTTGGGCCAACAAAGCAAATTAAGAAGTGAGACGCCTCACAAGGAAGTAACCGATTAACCTCGTTGTACTCTTTTTTGTTAATAAACTTCTCAACACTTTAAAGACTGCTTCTGGTACTTGGACTTGAATTTGACCATCTTTCAAAAAGGAGTCTATTTCTGTTTAATGCGTTTAAAAGTGACTCTATCGTTTTCCATCGCAATCGATGGAAGTGAAATTCTGTAGAAAATTTCTAATTAGTTTAGTTCTTATGTCTTGGTTATTTAGAGGAATCATCACGTACTAGCTACATTTTCTACATTTTTGTAGCAAGGATTGATTTTAAGTGATTACTGAGTTTAGCTCAAGTTCACCTTCCTCTCAGTTCCGACTTTTTGTTATCTCTTTAGACGATCATGACTCTAGATTCAAGAAGGCAAATTTGTGACGGTGTTATATACGTTGCACTAAGAGCAAGGTGAACTTGAGATAAACTCATTATTCGTTTCCTAATAGGGTTCTCTCTAGGGGTGGCTTGTTTCATTATTGTAAGCTCTGCGAGTTCCGATAGTCATTCTATTAATAAGGCGTGTAGGAAGGGAGGGATAATGTTCTGGGTGCTAACTCCATTACTTTGTTCCATTCTTGATCATGATATCTTTACTCGTGTGCTCCCTTTTGACGCTTGACATTGCATAGTAAATTATTCAATCAGAGAATTGGCGGCAAATTCCGACATAATAATACACAAAAGTAGTTTACAATATTGCCATCATACTCGGGGCTCCACCAATGAGCTTTTAGGATGTATGGAAAGAGCATGCATCTATGTTGCAGGAATTTAATTTTTTATGTGTTCGTGTAGTTAGTGTAGGCCTACATGTGTTCTACGTCATATCATTGTACTCAGTTTCTTTGTACTCACTGGTGGTGCTGCACTTTCAATGTGTTACCCAAAAACTGGCAGCGCCTTAAACATTTTTTCGAGAATAGCTGAATCTAGATTAGACCAATCAGCGATCAATCTAACAAATTTTTATAAATGTGGTTTCTTGATATTATTATTTTTTCATATTATATATATTATTTTTCCTTAATATCCTACTGTTTTTTTTTTTTTTTTTTTTTTTTTTTTTTTTTTTTTTTTTTTTTTTTTTTTTGTATATAGATTTTGAAGGGAATGAGAATTTCACCTACAGTAAGGGTGATGTATCTAAACATTTTAGATTTGTTGTTCAATTTATGACGCTATGTATATTCGAAAAGTCAGATGACAACCTTACACTTTGCTTATAGGCCTATGCACTAATTTTAAGCCTATGAGTAGTTTTTATCAACTGAGCATCGTGATATGCCACGGCAATGGCTCCGACTGTTGTGAACGCTTCGGAAGTTTCGGCCGTAACGTTACATATAACGGTCCATCTGTATTACATACGTATGTACATATGTATTACTTATCCATCTGTTACTGTCGTACGTGAATTCGCCTGTCATCCTACATTGAAGTTAGGTATCAAATTTTGAATCTGTTATATTTAGCTGCAACTTTAATTAGCGTCTTGAGTAATATTCAGATTAAAAAACAGCAATTTACAATCATAAGCATTTCCCTTAAAGTGAACCATATTAAACTATTAGCAAGTTTGTAGTTTTATATAACATATCGGCCGATATTTCTTTTTGAAGCCATTCATGAACAGAAGACCGCCTCCTAGAGTTTATTAGTTGTTGATTGCACATTTATAGTCCAGTAGTATTTGGTGGTTTAAGATAGTTTATTGGCCAAGCGTAGTTTAGCAAAGTGGATACAAAATTTCTATTTCTAGTTCTATTTTAATAGTTAGCTGTATCTAGATTAGACCAATCAGCAATCAATCTAACAAATGTTTATCAATTCGGTTTCTTTATCATACGCTACCAGTTTTTTTGATAATACTATCCTGTCCTCTTTGATGGAGTTATGTTCCTTCTTGATTATTTTCACAAAAATATTTCCGAGATTCTGATTCAAAATGAAAATTATTGGACAAATATATACTTTATTGTAAATGATGAACTAACCATCTGCACATTTCTTGTTTGGGTACTGTTCTTTGTTTTTATACATTTACTCAACAAAAATATTTAAAAATTGTTTAATAACACCAGTTGAAGTGTTCATAAGCGATAAAATTTCAACTTTATTTACTTTAATTACTGATTACTTTTCAAATAAAAGAACTTAATTGAAATACCAATTCGTAAGTAGGAAAAAATAAGTTTATATGTCTTTTGCCTGTGCATAAAATCATATTGTTTGCTTTCTTTATTAGACTAATTAATATTGCTGAAAAATTGCCATGTAATTGAAAGTTTAACCTTTTCAGTCCAGAAACCGACAAGCAATTAGCATTGTATAAGGACATAATTTGGGTTTATTGAAATTACTAAAGGAATCGACGGTCAGTTTAGCTAGTGTTGCTGACTTTTTATTCCTAGTAGGATATCCCCTTATGAATAAAAGTGAATCGCAAAATGTGTTGCTAAGCGCAAATATTAAGAACGACTGGACCACTTCGGTTAATTCCTTTTGTAAAATGTTCATTTAAATCCATGGAAGGTTTTTATGAAGCAAAATATAAGAAAAGTTACCTGGAATATTTTGAAATTCAGAAAAAATGTAGTTTTTACGTTTCATAATCCAAATTAAACTTTCACTAAACAGCTGTTGACAGCTATAGTTCGACAAACTTTCAGTTTTATGTCGACAAATTGGCTGAAACATCTGTTTACATTTAAATTGGTCCTCCAAATATTAAGTGTAGACTAATGGTTATAGTCTCGGCTCTCTAAACCGAGAGATCACGGGTTCAAATCCCGGGGAGGTTCAATCATGTACTTTGTACTTTAATAAAAAAACAGTGCACTTTGAAGCCGGGCTGTAAACAGTGCTTGATCAGTAGTGCAATGCAGATAGTAAATAAAAAATTAATATCAAAATTTTACTCGCGCCAGTGACAAATTTAAATCATCTAATGCATTTTAAATATTATTTTAACACTGCTATATAACCAACCTTAATGAAGAATGTTATGAATGTTTTCACATAAGTTACTTTAAACCTGTTGGGCTTCCTTGACATTTTGATATGGTATTTTAACTGTGGCTTTTGGAAAAACAGAGAAAATGAACACTAACATGCCTCAAAGATTCATTCTTTCCCGGGCAACAGTCCAAAAAAAAGTGTAACGCATAACTTTAATAACAATTATTTTGGAATGTTGCACAACCTTAATAAGGATTTCCCCCTTATACCGAAAGTACATAGGAAAGTATGTATTACTTCCCCTTGGCCGTAATAGGTCCTACGTATGTGTATATTTTCTTCATCAGGACAACAAAACAAACAACTATGTCCCTGGAAATACTTTAAACTGAAAATAGATTACAGAAGCCGATAGTAGACGATTTTGAGTGAATTTAAACGATCTGAAGTAGGCACTTTTTAACCGAAGTAGGCTTCTCGTCCAACGTAAGTATATATTTTTTTTTCTTCGTCAGAACATCAAGGAAAACTCTACTATGGTACTGGAAATATATATGGACCTGAAATATATGGACAAGGACTGGAAATATACGCTTTTTTATCGAAGTAAGTTTCCGAGACCTTTGTGATCCGAGATTTGTGTTTTCTTGATCGGGATGACAAGGCAGAGTCAGCTGTGACGTTACGTATATAATTAATTAGAACCAGAAATGCTCCTACATGTGCCAAAACATGATATAATAAATAAGTTAAACTCTGATACTATTTACCATGCACTTCAATTATATCCGCCTGATGCATGCCTACTTAAGTTTTAAAATTTAAGTTTATATGAATCCCATCATAATTGATTTTACTAAGTAATATAAGGCTTTCTAAAGGTTCTAAAGATTGCGTGCGAAGTCGTGGGTAACAGCTAGTCCATAATAAAATAAGTTACGAATAATAAATAATAATTTTTTCCCATACCATATTTTTCATAGCTTGGCACACTTACCGTCAGACACATAAATGTTAGCGCCACTTAAACATACAAACCACTTAGATTGGATACTATCTTTCCGTTTATCTAGTTGTGTGACGGTGATATAACTGTTATTTATATCTGTGACGCTTAATTTCAAGTTTATCAATATGCAAAAAATATAATTTGAGAAAATAGCTATCGTTTTATGTCTTTAACCTTGTTGATACCTTCCCATTTCGGCCTCTACGAAAACTAGAATGGTTGATAATGGATTTCTTGGGGAAATTCATCTAACTGTTCGAAGAAAAAGTAGGTTATGTGCTTATACACCACAAATCGGTTCGTGGTTGCTCGACTATTTGTCTCCCGGAAGTATCAACAACCATCACGAGAGCCTTTTGTGTCTTCTCAAACAAAAGTTGATTGAAACGGCAATAGTACACATTATTCACCAAACAACTTATTTATTTCTTAATTTACTTTCTTTAAAAGAAACACAAATCCAATAATTTTAAATTTAATACACAAGGGCTTTCGACATCCAAAATGCATCTTCAGGTGTAAATCAAACAATTGGAACATTTATAAATATTTTTACAATTTAAAAACACTTATCAGATGAGTAAAGCTTAATACAAGATTTGTAAAATTAAAAGTATAATAAATATATTAAATATATATACGTATGAAAGTTTGGGTAAGAAAATGGCTATATTTTGAAGAAAGGGTTGTATTAAAATCGGTCGAAAATCATGTTTTAATATTTTGTCTTCATGTATAATGTTTCATAAGCATAAGTTTTGTTTTTGTTTTTTTTTCTAGGGTGATATTAATATTTTGATATATCTTTAGATGTGATTTTTTCTAATGCATGTTTGGCAATAGCAGATTTTTGTTTAGTTTGTACTTATAATATCCTTCATGTTCTTTAAGTCTTCTTTAATAGTTATTTTTGTTTGGCCAATGTAAATCTTATAACAATCGTCACATTTAACTTCTTAAATTCCTTAATATTTTAGATTTTTAAGTAGATTATTTTTCATATTCGTCGTGGAAAAAGTTATGATCATGTCAACATTTTTTCCAAATATTTTTTTTACAAAATGGACCGTAACTCATGGATTTCTAGATACGTTTTTCTTTTTCCTAACTTTTTAAAGTATTTCTTGATTTTTATGTAAAGTCTTCTTTAATTTTTTTAATAAGCTGTCAATTAATTTAGATGAGTATCCATTAAAAATCGCTATACTTTTTATTTCGTCTAGTTCTTTCGAGTATCCATCGGTCTTTAAAGAAGTTTTGAGTAATCTCCATCCTGGAGGAAAAATGGTTCGAATCGTGTGTATTATGTATCTGTTGTTACAAGTGAGTTTTCTATATATTATCCTGCATATGTAAGGTTGATGCCTCATTTCATAGATGTAATTAATACACAACCCATCATAGTGTTTTTTTTCTTGGATTTTTCTATATCCTTTACTGATTTTTCTGTGAAAACGTCTCAATGTTTTTATCAATTAAATACAAAAAACTATGCAATTTACGAAAAAAACGAAAAATTCTTTATATCCGTATTAGTCATAACTTCAAAATAAAACGCTAATAATAACTACGCAACCAAAAGTAACTTAAAGTGTTTAACGTTTAACATTGAACTTATAGGGTTGAAATTAGGACAATTATTCACGTCAGCCGACTTTTAAAAAGTAATTCGTCCAGAGCTCAAGCTACACCTAAACCCAGCTGCACACTCTGGCAACACACCTACCACCTTACCTACCTGGTTGTGCGGTGCTGGGACCCATCATAACAAAATATTTTATGTAGGAGCTTCAAGAAAAAATTATATTTAAATATGGTTTGCTGTTGTGATTATTAAATATAATTAAAATTATAAAGTTAACATAGACGATCAAATACAATTATTTAGCAAATGAAGTATAACCAGGTGTGTTACATTTATGTACTTTGTTCTGTATGTACAGAGCTACAAGAATAACTATTTGTAATTAGCATTATTCAAAATGTACATAAATAACTCTTTCGATGATCTTGAAACCTGCTTAATGTTGGTAATTTCCATGAAATTTGTATAGAAGGTAACAACTATAGAGTAATCTTCTAAAGTGCACTTATGTACAATACAATATATTCTATAAACAACAAACACTAAATTAACGTGGAAAAGTTTTATAATTGGTTCTAAAATCAACCTAAACCAACTAAAATCAACTTATTTAAAGTACTCAAGTAATAGGTAAATAACTTCTACAAAGCACAACATTACCACAACTCTACAAGAAATTGCATGGGGACTAGGAAGTGCAGAGAAACTAAAAGCCAATTGCTATAAATTTTATTATTCACAATACACGACAAGCCAGCCAATCTTTACATAGTAAACATGAACTACAATATCAATCATTCATTCAATACAAAATACTCGTATAAAACTAACACAAAAATTACTTAAAGTAAAATGAATATAAAATATTTTACAACAGCGTACAATCGAAACTGATAATGGCAGTGGTAACATTAATTAACACTATGGTATGGCAAAAGTTTGATTGTTAAGATATAATGTAATCAAACAAGACAAAATTGTCCAAAATAATGGTTGTCTCAATTTTCCATATGATTTTCTCCGCTTATATCTCATGAAATATGAAATGATGATGAATTAAGTCTTACTTACATAACGTTCCCTCCATTTTTTCCATTTTGAAATACAATAAAACAGTTCCCTAAAAGGATATATTATTTTTAAGGCTAATTTTATCATTAAAACGCAACAGAAATAATATAATTTCCTGTAAAATATTTTTAATGTAAAGGTTTTTGCTAATATATTTACTAATATATTTTACTAATATTACTATGGCTTTCTACTAAATTTTAAACATAGTTTTAGTAAATTTACTAATTTTTTTAATCATAAAAAAATAAACATTGTACATCAATAAATACTTGAAATACTAATTATTTGACCGGTGATTTACTAGTAAATTTTAACCCTATCTGGTACATCTAGTAAAATCAGCCAAATTAAATCGATTAAGTAGATTGGTTAATTAATTGCCGGTATATTGTTAAAAAATATCTTACAGTCACAAATAATTTATAAGTGTGTTCCACGTTAATATATTTTAATAGTGTATCACGTAATATTTACAATAATAAAAATAAATAATATGAAAGCAAGCAACAGTGTAATGTACCACAATACACCATAACCAAAACGTATTGTTTAAAGCAAAACATTTGTCTTACGCAATACATTCTCATTTTATAAAAATCTTAATACTAGAGAATAATGGGATTTAGGCAACACAGGATTCCTGTATTATCTTATTCTAATTTTGGCACAACCAGATTTAAAAATGATGGCAACACCATAAGCTGTGTCTTAAAATAGTTTTGTACTTTGATGTGTAAGAGGTCACAGGCACGAGTTTAAATTAACGAATTTCATTCTAAACGTGTTCAAGAATTTTAGTTTAGGATATTAAAACGAGTTTCGGGTTTCCTTCTATACTTTTTTGATGTCAGATGTGTTTTAAGTTATAAATTAACACACATATTAAATATTAAATAAAGTAAATAAATACAGCATACGGTAAATTACGGGACCAATATACACGTAAGTTAAAAAATTTTTCTCAAGTTAACAACTAGATTACATGTTTTTAATGTTTACATGTTTTCGATGAAGTTCTGTGCTTTGAAACGATTTTTTAACGTGTTAATAATCTGAATATTTCTCATACACAATAACCTAAAAAGATAACACTCGTGTTTGAAAATGCTTTACGGTTTTATGTGAGGACAGCTAATACGTTTTTGCTTATAATGTGAAATTTTTTACATATTCCTTAAAACCGCACTTCTTGTATAACTTTTTAAAATATTATTAGGATTAGAAATTATTGACATTGTTCAAATGTTCATAGTTGACAATTGACGTCGTATTTCCGAACATTGCAAACAATGTGTACCAAATAATAACAATTATTCCTTAGTTTAATTTTTTTTTTCAAACCAAAATTTTAAAACAAGTTTCTATAACAGATTTTTTGTATAATTAAAATCTTGATTCCGTGAATATCTCATTATTCATATTAACATGTACATTCGCAAAATTGTAAAAAGGTTAGGTGAGAAGAATTGTCTTTAGGTCCATTGAAAAAACTCAAAGGGAGCTAGGGTGAACTGAAGAGATGGTACCAATATACAAGATGTATGACGCCTATGTACACTCAACCCCTGCTAAATGCTAAGCAGTGTGCGTCACTTCTTCAGGAGAGAGGCGAAGTCTTCGGCATAATTACTCACGTAGTGGGCGGGGTTGGGGAACTCTGCCCATTTGGTCAGGTCTATGGAGGGGATGATTCCCGCCTTGCAGGGAACTCGTGGGTTGCTGAGGACAAAAGTTGACAGTTCAGATTTTGGAATGTATATACATCAACTTGACTTAAAATTACATCAACTATTTTCAACAACACGCTAAAGCTCTTACACTCTAGATAGGTATGCCTCTGGTGGATTTCAAATATATCCAACAACAGGGCTCACCCCCACTAGCTTCCAAAATTCCCATACTATGTTTGTATTATTTAATAAATATGACTAAGAAACCATGGTAGTTATTCTCAATCGGCTTAATATTAGCTGATTAATTTGGTAGATCACGCATGAACTATTATTATAAGACATTAAAAACACTGTTTTATTTTTTCCTCTTAGTTGTCATAGTACACGTTGTAGATAACGATTATATAAAATTAATTCATGGTGGTTTGTAAACGAACCGCTTAACTACCAGAAACAAGTTGCCCTGTTATCCAATCCAAATTAAAATGTCGGTAATCCCTGTGTTTGGCTTTTCAGCAGGTTTATGTCTTTTTTAACGAGGTCTACTAATTAATAGATCTAAATTTAAATAATTCCTAAATGTCCAATGGAATAACAGCATATATACGACGAAAATATCTTTAAATTTCTACTTTAAATCTTAAAATTTTTTATTAATTTAATTTCAAACTTCCGAGTAACATAAGATTTTTAACATGTAATAACTTTGTATATTTACGAAAGAATAGAGAATATTGTATTATACATAGAGGAATAAAGACAAATCTTTTTCAATGGATTTTAAGATTTCATTGCTTACGATTTACGGAATAGCAATTTTATAGAGAAAAAGATACTTTTATAATCCAATATGAGACGTCCTCTGTGGTCAAAAATGCTTTAGGATGAACAATCAAAAGCAGAACGTAAAATCTGCCTCGTTTTCTTACTACTGACAAGATTGCCGTTTATGATTGGATAACAGTCAAGGTAAATAAAGACTACTGGGATGACCTTGAGTATTTTAAAATCTACGTATAACCGCTAGATTACTCCATTGAACAATTTGAGGAAGGCATACTATATACAATAAGTACCTATTGTTGTATACTATAGCTTTTCCTCATTGATACATAGCCGTTAGATGACGCCATTGAGCAAGTTGGGGAAGGCATACTATATTATAATAAGTACCTATTGTTGTATAATACAGCGTTTCCTCACTCAGAAATAATAAAAACACAGTATACTAACATCTCGTGGTCAGGCAGCACCATGGGGTAGATCTGCACAGTGTCTAGCAGGTCCGTGTTGTCACACATAATCCTTGACAGCTTTATCTTCCGCAGCTCTTGTAGTTGTTCTAGAAAATGTATATATGTTATAACACATATTTATGTCTTTAATAATTTTATTAAAGAAACTGGAGAGATAAAATTTATCAATTTTCTTTATAACAAAACAAGTAAAAGTATTTTGTATGCTAATGTCTAAGAAGATGTTGTTTTTTTAAACCACAGTCATCATCAATATTATCTTTCCTTTGTAGCGTTTCAGTTCTAGGAATTTGGATTGTCCTTTTTTTCAAAAGTTATTTAGAAATGTTATGTGATAAAACACATATCGCTATTTCTATCAAGTGAATTTAAAAGATTTACTTCAGTGGCGATGTATATATGAATTAAACAAAATTATTTTGTGTGGATCAAAAATAATGTTTACCCTTCGACTAAAATGGCGTTTTGTAGGAGTAAGTAAATTACCTTTATGAGTAAATCCATCATGGCACTCCATTTCAAAAGACGGGATAAAATAAGATTGTAAATTTATATATGTCTAGGTTGATTCTATCCTATAAAGTGTCCCAACGAAGCTAAAGTGTTACTTAGCTCACTTGGTATCCCTTTTTTTTAGAGTGGCCAAAAATGACTAGTACTTTTGGTGCTGATATTTTGGTCTCATTGAGACACATAATTTGAAAAATTACTTGCTCAATCACCCCTTTCAAATTTTTGGATCCCCCATACCTCTATTTTGGGTTAGAAGAGGAGAGCGGAAGATTTGCTGCTACCAACTTTTAAAAATATCATAAGACCTTTGCAACTGACCAGGGGTGAAGGAAGATGGCTGATTGGGCAACTCGTACCAGAACCTGTCACCTCTTCTGGCGAAGCTCAGCTGGGTGGCGATGATACAGGCGAAGGTAGGTCCGATCATGGATCCCGGTAGTGGACGCTCTGAGACTCCACCGGACCACAGGTCGACGTCACTGGGGTGTCTGCAAGAACACAGTGGAATTTCAACATTGATCTAGACCGATAATCGATTAGCTATCTTACTAAACTTTTGAATTGCCTGAAACATAAAATAAATCTGAAGGAAGATGCACCAGCTACCATTTTTTTAATTTACTATAACGATAATCACATAAGGCCTTCTATAAACATCATTATTATAGCTAATATCAGAATTATTGTATGCTACCGTAATTAAATATGTAAGTAATAATTAATTAATCTGCGTTTGAAATAAAAACTAAATCAAAACTAGTAAAGATTTAGTAGTAACAAGGTGACCTTGTAGTAACAAGGTCATTTCCACATTAAAACTTCAATGTTTTGCACTTCTGTACTTTATCACACACCACTGAATCTCCATTACAAGCAAGGATGATCTGCTTACAAAAGTGTAAGAAGTAGCCGTGAGGACCATACTGGTAAGAAATCATCATATTAGCTGTTTATTTTGACTGAAGTTCATCCCAATGTATTGTTTGAAAACTCAATAAGGTTTTTTTAGAAATACTTACGCAAATATTGAGGCATATCTGTAGACAGTAGAGTTCGGCATGCTTCCAAATAATTCCTCAAATGACTCAGCAGTGGGCAGTCCACAGAACTTTCTGTTTCAGAAACAAAGGACAATATTCTTACTCCATGTCAATTACTGTACAAGTTTAGTAAATAAAAATTAAACTGTCCGTTAGTACTACTTGCTCCTATCACGTCAGACCGTTAAGAGTAAAAGTCTGACGTTATGGGAGTTCTCAAACTTATAAATTAATCAGCCATAATAACTGTCATGGTTTTTGTGCCTGTGTAACATAATCAGAGTGTAATTGGATTATTAATATTACAGGCTTAAACAGTTGTTACTTTTAAAAAAAATTAACTCTAAAAAGTATAACACTAAGAATCCCCATGGAACTTCTATTCAACTAATTAAAAATCTAGTTAAATGTTTTATAAAGTTACATAAGCTAGAAATATGTGTAAGGCCTGACTTAATTTGCTTTCCATTTAAGGAAACTCAGGAAATATTTTCAAAATTTTGCAATCTCATTATTCAGTAGAATAAAAATTTATAAAAAGAGCCTTTTCTTCGTTCTTTTTACAATATTATAAGTGTTTTAGTTGTATCGCTATACAGGTTTAGTCACTTTAAAAAATAAGGAATTTTCGTGTTTTTTAACATGGGCTAATCATTAGTCAATGTTTTTTTGCTCTAAAACATCGGATTTCGTCTTCATAGGTTGAAACATTCAAGAATTTGAGAACTTCTAGTATGATCTTCTAGAATATGGAATTTCTCGAACATTGGACAGTTTTGAAAACCAATACTTTCGGATATAGGAGTTTTTCAAATGCGAGTAGCTTACATCCAATGAACTTTGAAGAGTCACAGACTGTATTTATAGAAATCAGGAACATTTATTGATAGTAATATTTTAAATTTACTACAGGACAGTAACTTCCAAACTCCAGTGGGCCTTGAAACTAGACCTCGCAAAGGTTGAAAACTTCTTGAGCCTTCTACAGCTAGGAGCTTCCAGTAACGGGGTGTTTCCTCATGAAGGCCGGAACTTACCAGAGTTAGAAACTTCTTAAACTGCAATATTTGGTAAGTTCTAAGGTGTTGAAGAATGCCAATAACAGGAAGTTTTTACAAGATTAAAGTTTACAGTACCGCAGACTCCTGGTAACAGGAAACGTATAAAGGTTGTAACAGGAAACGTAAATAAGTTTCTGGAGGTATAAACCTGAAGTCAGAAAACTTCAGAAGTAGAAACCTTTCAGATGCTAGAAGCATGCTTCTTATTGCAGAATGCTTCCAATTGACAGCATCAATAATTAAACATTCCTAGAACGATGTTAGTAAAGGATGAACGATGTTTAAGTGAACGGTAATTTTAATTGGCAGTAGGTAGATTAGTTTTTGGAGCTAGAAGTTTCAGTAACGAGTTTTACATCCTCCAATTTTGTCAATCTTGAGCTGAAAGGTCTTTTTACACCTTTAAAATGTATGATGATGTATGAAAACAGTAAATAGAGCCATGAACAGATTGTGAAGAAATTTCAACAGGAAAATTTGTTTCATTCGACAATTAACTGTTATATTTTTTTTCTTTTTCAAAGTTCGAAACCTTAACATGTACTCAGTAGCGTACACTATTTCAGCTCTTCGCCTTCGGACCAGCTATTCCACCTAAAGGGTATTGTAGGGTTAGTGCAAATTTAAACTGTATTTGTAGGACGATAAGTCACAATAAATTCCTTTTATTGAAAACTCACTCTTTAGTGTCATATAAAAAGCACCATAATGGTCCAAACAGTTGTAAAACTGCTCATAAATTATTTGTATGGGATTGTGATACTTTCTAGATGCCATGAATCTCTTTATATACTGCCGACCTTGCTTGGTATAAAAAGCGGGCAGATCTAGAGTCTATCTGCATAGGTTGGCCTGCTATTTTGTCTAACGACGGTGCATCTCACAGAGATATCATCTATCATCTAATATGACTGTTTTATTACTGTATCTACGAACTTTATATCTTATTTACCTGTACTGCATGTATCCTGGTACACCAAACTCACGGCCTCTCTGCATGTTGAAAGCCACCAAATCCAATCCGAAACGGTTACCTGGCTTTTTCAGCAGGTGATTAGTCACCTACAAAATGTATTTACCCAGTGTTAGTTGAATTTTTAAATGACGATATCTTTCATTATGCCGTGATTTTATTATTTGGTATTTTAATGAATTGTTACACTTCTTAAAATGAAAAATCTTTAATTGAAGCTCTTATGACTAACTTGAAGATCTTTAGTATTATACCTTTTCTAAACTAATATTAAAATTAAATTTTAAATCGCTATGCGTGTTTTAATTTATTCATTGTATTATATAAAAAGAGTACATTATTTTAAAATTAATACTGATAGGCTTGTAAATAGGTAACTTTAAATATAGAAGTTAAAATTCAATGAAGTTATTATAACCATATTGTAGCATATAAAAAGTAATCATCCTTCCTAAAGAAGTATACTGTATTAGTAAAATAATTAATCCGTACTCTAATTATGAGCGTTTTTAAAAGTACAATATTTGACATGACTAATACAGATTTGTTTCTAATTGAAATATACTGTATAAATATACTAACGGTAAATTTAAAAAGAGGTGTTTCCTTGTGTACTGTTCTTTAAACAAGTAAATAATATGGAAGGGGCTTATGATTTAAACATAGGAAATTTGTTGCCATAGAAACAGTACTAAATATTACACATTTTGAGATTTCAAGTTCATAAACAAGATTCCATCCAAGTCCACGGCAATACAAGACACCATTCGTTCCACCAATCCTCACACATAAATTGGCAGTCACTAAATCAAAATTTAAACAACCGACAAAAATTGACAAGGTAAATATTTATTGTGCATTTTATGTGATTGATAATCTAAAGTGCTAGATATTAGTGTAAATGTAAATGTATGAAATTTCAATACTGTCGATCTTTTTACCACCTTGTAGAATAATAAATACTTGTGTTTCTATTATTTACATGAAATGAAATGATAACCCTATACAACACTAGGTCAAACCACAACGACACATAACTAGACTTTCCGTCATCCTAATAAATAAATGAGGAAATTGGTGATTGCAAAGCGCAGAATTCAAAGTTTGAATCGATTGCTTCGATTGCTCAGGTAATCTTCTTTGAGCAACCTGAGGAAGTCTTGGTACCATATTACGTCACATTACATATTTCCTTCAAAATTTCTGTCTTTTTTCATTTTCATTTTAGGTTGACTTTTAAAACAGATAACATAAGTGACTTCCAGACCACCATTTTATATATGCAGAAGTACACATTTAGGGAACTAAGAACAGGATCGCTCAGGGAATCATCAATCCAAGATGCAGTAATTTTGTAGTCGTGTTATTATAATATCTTGTGATGGCTGCTTCTCTAGCTAAATAAGGTACTTTCTTACTAATGGTTATGAAATAAATACTGAAGGACAAGTGAAAACTGTATTAAAAACTAGTTTTATGATTAACTAACGATGAATATCTTAATAGTAACGGCTTGATAATTCTAAAGCACACGAGAGTCTTCTTTTTAAAAGATATTGTTGTTGGTGGGGTTAAATGCAACCAATTCTGATTACCGAAAACTTTATTTTTGTTAATGGGTGTACGTTTTTTATTCACTATATTACTGTTGCATCTTGTTACTTTTTGATTTTTTAGAATTTGAATAATGTTATTTTTATATATTTAAGTTATTAAATTTAGATTGAGATATTATTCCTTTGTTAAAGTATGGTTCTTTGACGACAGTTATTCTAAAAAGCAATGTAAACTGAGAAGCGCCGAATGAATGCGCATTTTTTTTATTCCTTCATAGAATGTCTTACATTTTACTAAAGTATATTTTCTTATCAAACAGATCTAACTGATGAGTAAATACTCAATAATTTAGATTAAAGTAATGGTGTTTTTCAATACTAAAATTGACTCTTTATACTGTTATACTGTATATTCAACATAATTTTAGCTTTTTATTATTGAAAATACATTGCACTAGTAAATTTCATTATTTGTTATTAAAATTACTAACTTTATAGTAATTTAGATGTCTTGAAATTTTTCAGTTATTATTTTAGATCTAGCAAACAAACATTATATTTGACCATTCTTCAAGAAATGTTTTTAAATATTTATTATTTAAAATTCTTTACTTTAGAAATTACATGATAAGATTAATTATTAACGTACAAAAAATTACAAGAACTAAAACAAGAAACTAAAACATTTATAATTCAACGTGAATTATTTTTAAAATATTGTAGGTAACATTTTTATATAATGAAACAATAAGGTGTAGTTAATGGCATAACCACACAGGTTTAATACTACATACTTAAAAATCATTATAAGCTTAATAAGTACTTCGTTAATCTTTGTCTTAAAACATATTATCCGTTCATCAATGTGGCTGAGTTTAAAACAGCGACATTGCTAAAATAACTGATATTATTTGTGTTTGACTATCAGTTTCACAATAGCTACTGATTCTAGAATCCGTTTCTATTCCAGAGTTCACCATGTTTGGTCAAGCCTACACTGTCACTTCCCCTGATCAGTCAACAGTCTCGTCGCGTTTTCAGGTAGTATTATAACTTTGAAAATTGTATTTATATTTTAATTGCTCGGTGATTCTTGTTATATTTCTCTCAATGTTTGAAATAGTTCAATAAAATTTCACAAATTGTATAAATTAAAACTCTCAATATAAATTCCAAATCTACAAAAGATTAGAGTATTGTCGTGGCGGGCTGCCATCTCGAAATAAACTTTGAATTAGAATCAGCAGGGGCACTAGTGGAAGCGTTACCTAGCGACTTGTAATTTTATATCTCATCCCGATCGTATTCTTATTGAAATAAAAATATTTTTGTTTTCTCTGTAGATATTTATCTTGCTTGATATGATATTTAAAGCTAAATTTTCTATGTTGAATACATACTTTCAGAATATCAACAAACGAACAACGATGAGTCGACCGAGGAGTCCGAGTTCGTCACCTACTCGTTCAGGTAACTCATCTATCTTACTTTTTAGAAACTAATAAATTTGGCTATTTCACTATTACAATTAACGTTGCTCTCAACCTAATTTATTCCACTCTGGAATACGAATGTAATCAAATAACTATTCTCAATATAATCACAGAAATAAAACTTTACAGTTTTTTAACCCATCTACCGAATTTGTGTGGTTGGTGTGAACATTTTTTAAATTAGTATTTTGAAATGTACAGTTTTGTTTAAAAGTAACTGTAGACAAGTGATTTTAACAGTATATATTTTCGGCACACTGATTTTTTCGTATACATGGCTTCAATAAATTTATAAAAACTAAATATTGATGTATTGAAACTGAAGCGTAATCTTCATAGGGTTCTCAATATTAATCGAGACTTTGCATCCTCAGAATCTATATTTTATAATGTAGTTAGAACTTTATATAAATTTAAGTACGAACATCACGCATGGTGGATTATTCTTTGTTGCAGTTCCAAATCGAAATAGTTCCACATCCACAGACAAATCACTGTCCGAGAAATACACAAACCGAGCGTACAATCGGCAGCCATCGCCCATGGGAAGGTACCAGTCTCCGGATGTCTGGAGGAAAGAACAGACCACCAATTCAGCACAGCAGCGGTGTCATAGCGTTGTGGCCGACCAGATCAAGGGTAAAACACCGGTCGCTACCCAGAAGCGCTTGGTAGAAGAGAGCCGTAGCGACGTGCTTAAGAAAAGGCCTGTCCTTGAGGTGGAATGTCAAGATGCCTCAATGCGTCATCACCCGTATCTGAGAACCAGACCGAAGACGGCGGACTCGACTAAGAAGGATGATGACACGCGAAACATTGAGAGCAGAGTGATGCACACTGTGAAGGAAGTGCTTAGCCGTGCTGTTGTAGAGAAAGGGAAGATAGACGTAAACAACATCGGGACCGTATTGAACAGCATGACGAGTCGGTTGATGGTTAGTGACGCTGATAACGACCAAAAAGTCAACATTGACGTTGAAATTAAAAAGAGCAAAACGAAAGTCAATATTAACACCTCTCAGGAAGACATCCCTGCCAGGAGAGTACGGCCACTGGCTGGAATTGTACGTAAGGAGATAAAAAACACCTCGAATAAACAGTTGAAAAAGGGATATACAAAAGTGTATAGCTCTGATAACGCCTCTTCTGTTTATAAGGGATCTGGTAAAACTGTGGAACGAGAGAATTCCAGTACATTGATCTACATTGATCTTCCAGACCCGGACTGTTCCAAATTCAATACGATGCTGAAAAATGAAGAGCAGAAAAAGAGAGCGGAAAAGCAAACTTTGATGAATTTTATTATTTCGAGGAACGATGGACAGGACAATAGAGGCGAAATTTCACTTTCTCAAAAGGATCCTCAAAAAGAGTCGGTTGTAGGTGACTGCCAGGTGAACGACAATCAAAATTCCCATTTGCAGAAGACTGCCGAGGAAGTGAGACTGCAAAATTATATAGAGTCTCTGATCAGGAACATGAAAGACCAACTGGAGAGTAAACATGCTACAAATATGGAGGGTCTCTCTGAAGATCATTCCGTTTGTAAATCATTCTGCATCTGTAGGGTGTGTGTCTCCAACAAAACCTCAAAATCGTGTTTGGCGGACTCTTCAACTTCAACTGATGACTTGAGAGAAAGCAAGCCCTCAGATACTGAACTACGAACCTGCAAGATTACTCAACCCCCAAGCAGACTCACACAATCAAAGACACCCATTAAACAGCGAAGTACAGAATCTGCCTGCAAGGTCTTAAAAAGAAACAAAAATTTCCAGCCGGAATCAAAAGTCAGCATTGGGTCCCGTTCCACTTACTCGGCGATTGCTGCTAAGAAATTGTCAAATTCCCATACAGCGTACAGCGTAGCTCCTGGAGCCTGCGAAGAGACTGGAGAGGACATGTATCTGCGGAGACGTATACCTAAATCTCCTGTCAGAAAAATAACTTCCAAAATATAGATGTTATGTACTACGTGTTTTCTGTTCTCTTTTAAAACTAAGTTGATTTCTCCACTTTTTTCGAAACTGTTTTGCATTTATTATGCATATAATTAATATACACAGCTGTAATATGAGCAAAACACCTCTTTATCGACGATATAATGAACAAGGAAAATTACAAATTTACTTTTAATTCTTTAATGCCCAGCATAATATAAAAACCCTTTAAAACATGATAATATTTCGAAGAAATAAAGATTCCTTTTGATAACGTATATAAAGAACCCCTCTCTGAGATAGTTACTAGAAATCGATATTAACAAAATCAGAAAAAAATTATGAAAATAATAGAACACACTTCAAGTATTTTTCATGTTTTACCAGCCTCTGCGTAGCGTTGACTTGATTATTTAATCATACAGTATTATTTTTCATAATAGCGTAATGTTTTGTGACAGCCGTGTACAAGACATTATCACTTTAAGGTTTAACAGTTTGTACTATTGAGTAAACTGCAATTACTAATGAGTAACAGAATTATTTTATACAAACTGTTCTTACTAATCCTTAAATGTATAACGATGAATACAATTTTTCAATTATTATTAAAAATAAATGTTTTACGTCAACAAAGCCGGCGTTGATAAAACTCAATAACGGTTTTTTATAAAGTACATTACTTTTACAACACGATTCCCATGTTTTTTTCATTGTTAGGAAATGTGTTACTATTTGTTTACTAAAAATAATTAAAACAGAACTTTACAACATTTAAAATCCTAGAAAATAGTTTTTGCACCGAAAGTAACACAGTTTTTATTCGGAAAACGAGAGATAGAGAATATGAAAAATCTTAGATGTGAACTAAGGCAACGCTGTAGCCTATATCGTTTTGACGATCGTTTTTACACGATAATGGGGACATGAAAAGATATAATAATATTTGGATTACTAAAAACCGGATTGGAGAGAAATTTATCTTCCGAGTTTCAGCATTGGATTTGTAAGATCACAGTAACCCTCGAAACGAGTTAACTCCAATGTTCCATTCTCAATCTTCTCCATTGATTAAGTATTGTATTTCACCTTGTACTCACCTCTTGTGTTATTGAATCATCCATAGCCTGAGCCACCTGGTTCATCAGTCCCATCAGGTACTCGTCCAGCACCCCAGCTCGGTACAGATCATACGGCCGACGAATCAGGTCTGACAGCCTCTTTGAAGCTAGGGCATACGTTAAATTTAGTTTTACATTTTAGGAATATTTTACTGAATGATATTTTACTCAGTCAACTTATATCTTTTAACAAATTAAAACCCGTATCCGTTACTTCAATAAGTAATAAGCCCACTAGATGTAGTCTGTATTAATTTACATAATTATTATAGTATTTCTTGTTCCTTTATTTATTTAAAACCCCCAAAAGTAGAGTACAGTCCAAAGCATCCATTAAAATACTACTATTGACTTTTTGATTTGTATTTGTCGGCTCTTTAAAATTTCTAGGAATATCATTATTAACTAATTTGGAGGAGAAACTAATACTGCCACAAATGTTTTAAAATTATCAGATTTAGAGAACATTTTGAGTACTTTTAATACTGTATATCTATATATGACTTACATTATCAAGTAACTTAATTCTCAGTAAACGCGTTCTTTTGGGGAGTTTGGAGAATTTAAAATAAAAAATATTTTAAATTTTCTAAAGTTTTTCGTTTCTGAATTTGTTTTTCCTTATTTGGTTTGATGAAAATATGTAAACTTTACATGCTACTAAGCGTCTTCAGCTTGAACACTTTTGCACACAAAACTGTTTGTAATTAATACCTATTTGAAAAATGTACTGACTAGTAAGAGTATAAAATACACTTCACTCAATGCTGAGTAATCACTTACATCCCTTCAGCGCTTTTAAACTTAGCTTATTTAAATGACGAGCCCACTAATGTAAGGGGACACAACTGAGCATACTCACAGATGAACTTGTGTGCCTTACTCCACCTCTCAACTGCGGTGGGCAGCAGGGAGTGCCCGAACCTGAAGGCGGCAGCGGAGAACGCGGCGATGATATTGGGGTTCACATTTGGATCGTAGCCGTCCCAGTAGCCCTGAAATTATTTTTATTTTTTTTATTTCAGACAACTTTAGTTTAGCAATGAGTTGTATTATACCTCTAAAAGCATTGGTGTAAGTACACTCTGAGTAATATAGTGTAACCCAGGTAAGTTGGCATTCTCACTGTCTCTACATTTTGTATTTTGTAATTTAGGTGTCTCTGTTCTCGAAATGGTGTAAATTGTTCGGTCTGAGATTTTTCATCTTTGATTTGTTTCAATCTTTTCTGACGAACATAGCTCCAGATTTCAGGAGACAATACTGTAGAAGCATCAGATGCCAGACGTTGTATTATGAAGAAGGCAAACTGGAGCCTTTCTTGAATCTTAAAAGAAGTCTTTAATGAATGGTCTTAGAAAATAAAATATTACGGATTGTAGTGCAACTGAAAGGAAAAATGTGGTAGTTAAACACTTTTATTAGTTATCGGAGAGGTATTATTGTACATTTTAATAAGCGCTGCATTTTGAGATGAGTATAAAGTCCTTTCTTTGTATATTTTTAAATGAACACAAGGGTTTGAAGCATTGTCTTTACACATAATGTCTTTATTTAGCTATAATTGTTTTCATATTCTAATACTTGAAATATAAGCAATTCGTTAAATATTTGGTCTTATGTCATTAAGGATCGTTCTGCTCACCTCCTTCTGCAGCATAAGGCCAAACTTCTCCATGACGTCCTTGCCCAGGATGATGGGCAGGAACTCGTTGAATGTGATGTGCTGAATCTCCGCGATCACGATGCGTCTTGCCTCCTGTTAAAAGTGGTTACGTTTACAATTCATTTTAAACTTTATTATTATTTAATGCACATTATTCTAAACATGAAAAACATTTATATGATGCCCGTTTTAGCATATACCTGAAGATATTTTTAAAATAAATATGCAAATCAAAATATTTTGATGGTACATTACTAAGAGTTACCAACAAAGGTTTCAATTAAGTGAACTCTGAAGAGTATTGAGCTATTTAAATGCAAGCACCAAGTTTACATAATTTCAGCAATAATGTATATTGTTAAAATTAAATAGCTATTACTTCACCTTTTTAAACATAATTATTAAACTAATCTACATGTTGATTAGAACTTAACAGCCCGTCCCACGGCAAGAAATGTTATTAAGATTTCTCTCAATTTTGCTACATTATGCAAATTTTAATATAAAGCATAACTTTAAACTTTTACAAAAGACAAATGTTTTGATGAATAAAATAGGTGCGATAAAGTCATTTAACACACACATTTTACACCGTACCCTTTTTATGGCCAAATAAGTAGTCAATAAAGTTAATTGATGAAGAATTGTCAAGGTTAGTGTAATACGGAAAACAACAAAATATTTTTTTTCTGTAAACAACTGAACATTTATAAACATAAATTACATGTGGCAAGTCAAAAATCTAAATTCCTGCTTTAAGTCAAATATCAGAATTTAGATACAAAGGAACTAAGACACTAAGGAAAACAAGTGTGTGATATCTGATCAATGCAGGGAAAACAATCATATTGTGTGGCTGGTCAGGATTGACTCAGAAAGTCCAGTAAATAAATAAGATATCCGATAGATCGTACATTTCAGAGCTGATGTCAAAAAAGAAACTGTAGAAACACAATCAGTTTAGTATGGACTTATTTGGGAGTTTCTTCTCCGCTGTGTTTAGATGATACGAGCAGCAAAGGAGAATGTGTTACAGAGACATAACAGTTTTAATTCTTTAACGTTATAAATAATTTTTAAAACTCAATAATGTTCAAACTAAATAAAAATTCCTTTTGCAATCATTGACAAAGAACCCCTCTCCCTCTGAGATGGTTACCCTGGATTTCATCCGACTTCCTTATTTTTAACCAATATATTTAATAAGCGATGGTATTCATTCTTGACAGTACATACAGTATTAAAATTTTAAATAAATATTTCAACTATTAAATAGTAATTTTTTGAATACATTGCAAGCAATATTACAACTTAAAGACCATTCAAGAATAAAAATTATCGTCTCTCTTAGATTCTAATATAATAGATGAAACAGCGCCTTCACGTTGAACTTTCTCATTGTACTTTCATAACTGCACTGCTTATTGCATAGTTAAAGCGCAGGCGCAGTGATATTTACACCTTGCTATGAACATCGTACTGTAAGTCTGGCAGTAATGTGGTGAAAGATATTCAATTATTGCAGTTCTATTCTTATTATTTTGTCCTCTGAAAATAATACTCTTCCTTAAGGTAGTTTTAGACTTTTTTCTAAACTTCGATTCATATTTTAAACTCGAAAATAGTCATTTTCAGAAATTTATATCGTAATAAGAGTCAACTTTAATAATCCGATTTCAAAGAGAGACCACCAAATAAGAGTGTAAACAATGTACTACCATATGTACAACATCTGGCTACACAAGGATGTTACGGATTAAACTATTGGTATACTACCTAGTTTAAAGTGCTATGAGATTAATTTTAATATCATGTATAAAAATAGCATGTATCAGATAATCGAGTTAACAAATTTCCCTACCAGCCTATTCACAGTATTATTGTTATTATTTAAGATTTGAAATATTTAGTTAATTGTAATGCTGTTAAAAATCAGGAAGTCGGCTGAATTCTGTCTATTGTATTTAACAACTGTTGTTGTTCAATCGTTTACAGATATGTATACGGTCGGTGCAGGTACTGTTTACCTGATAGAGGGTCTCATCGTCCCAGTGGGGGTTGATTGTCGACAGACCCCTCGCCACTCGGTTGTGTTCACGTGCCATCAGAGTGTGCATACACGTCAGCACCAGCTGCTCGTTCACTCGTATCTCTCCTGTAGTACATGTGTATGGTAGGCTTAGAAATACAAGAACATCAACTACTTCATATAAAGGTTATTTCGTTTTCACACATGGTTACGAGTACAATTAATCATACTGGCTTCTTCATTAAAATCCCCGGTGTCTTAGAATTCTTGATACAGAGTGCCGACACAGAGCTGATGGTCTTAAGTTAAGGTTGGATATTAACGTGTACAAACATTATTAGCGTACTAACAAGTATTCTCCACACAACAATTGTATGTAATTGAGGTACAAAACTATGTTTTAACTGTTTCCAAAGTGCTTGTCAATTATATTAGACAAGGTATTAGTGTAATGACTAATGGAAAGATTCAGTCCTGATGCTTTACTGGAAGTCTGAACTACGAGAATTTCGGTACTGGCTATATAAGTTTTCTTTAAATAAAAAATGTTTATACTTCCTTCCTACCATCGAAAGTGAAAAGAATGCAATTTGCTTAATATCATCAACAGAATCTTATCGAAACTATATTATTCATTGTTTTGTAATAAATAATAAAAGTGATTCTTTACGTCCTTTCTAACTTCAATTCCAAAGGATTTGATATTTACTCGTCAAAATATGGTTATCTTGTTTAATAAGAATAGGTAGCAAATTAAATATTTTAAACTATTACTACAAAGTTTATATACATTTCAATTCACCCCTGGATAAAATTCACGTAACTAAAATGTGTTATTCCAATTATTCAGATGTATTTTAAAGTTTAATTGTTATCGCAAACCCACCAAAATAAATATTTAAGACAAAAACACACATATACATATAAACTATATAAACTATTTTATATATTATATTTATTTTATTTCAAATTTTCATTTGTATAATTTAACAACATCCACCACCACACAGATACAGACCGGCCTCGAAGCAGAACTGGGAGCTGTTGGTACGGGTGCAGCCTTCGTCCGGGATGTCCAGCTTGAGTGGGAGGAGGTCCTTGAGGCCATACTCACTGAACACGGGGTTCATTCTTAGCTCACCACCATAGCCTGACCTCAGATGTCTGAGAACAGAACCACACAACTATGACACCTCACTATCATTCAGCATAACATAAGACACAACCAATCAAAATATAATATAGGAAATGTTTCACCCTTAACAGTATTCACTTTGGTATACTAAAGGTTTTAAATCAAGTACAGTAATTTGTATTCCGGTTTTCAAATTCGAAGCAACTGCACCTGATTTGGAAGTTGTCTAGAACCATATACAGATCGTATTTGGTTTCTAATGAATAATTGGCATAGTGTTAGCTTAGTACAACTGTTTCAGAATATTTGAAAGAACGATTTGATTTATAGACTTTGACATTTTGAATGAACTTAATTACTATATAAAAACATTAGATTGATAGTGGTGCGTATTACGTGACGTGGCCGAGCATCGTTTAAGCCTATCACCACAAAGAAGCAATCCTATACATCGTTTGTCTGTGTTATCACTAAGGAGTTTAGCAAAAATGTTCTTCTGTCTATCTACGTGTTACAAAAATGAAAAGTGTTATGGGCTTGAAAATTACAGCACCTTCATCTAACTCGTTTTACGATGCAAAGCGTACCTTATGTGTGTTTACGGAACTTGGTGGTTAAAGGAAAGTTGAAGAGACTTGTTGAATGAGTACTGATTTGTGAAATTTTGATTAATATATTTTATTCTAAAATGGCTTTAACACAAAACACTTTTTTGGAGTTTAGGCTCTTAAAACAATTGATACAGAACTTTTACGGTGGATAAATCTGGATAATCGAGTTCTAACAGTGTCATCACAGAGTGAGAGCTGCTTTAGCGTTCCTGTGTGGACGAATAGCCCCCAAATGTTCCAAAAGTACCAAATGGTATAAGTAGTAAAATTAAAGATTATCTCACAAATATATGCATTCAATAATAACTTGTTATACAATAATATTGGTTTTGCATTAAAGTGCTATAGAAAATTCTTTTGAGTACTAGGTATAATATTTGTTAAAAAATGGTAAGAAAGAAAGAAATGAGTAATTTTCAACTTAAAAGTACAAAGAAACACAATTGGAACCACCGTGGTTAAAAATATGTAACATTAATTGAGGAAGTCTGTGTAGTGAACCAATTCCAAACCAGATACGGAGCTGCAGTATGACAAACCGGTTCCGTACAACAGGTGGAGGAGAGCATGATATCAGTGACTTGCGGCTGAGCGTCGCACCTAGCACAACATACGGCACCACTGAGTGTAACTGTAACCTACAATTTCGCTAGAGAAACCTGTAATTAAGTAAGTCTCGGCTCAGGCCATTCTTTCAGCCAAATTTATTGCTTTTGTGAACCCTAATAGCTACCATCGTTGACTTGACCGCCGGGCCCTCGCGTGCCCATTTCTCAACTGCTATAGTGATATACGCTTTCAATGCCCATTAACAGCTACGATGGTTTGCCAGACAATATGCGTCATCGCCTCGGAGAACAGGTTGCGTAGGCCAGCATAGTAAGTGCCATCGTAAGTGCTTTTAGAAATAGTTGGCTGAAGTCAGGAATTTGCAATATTGAGTTTAGGAACCTAAAAATTGCTAAGAGTCATGTCTTAGTGTAGTTTTTAGTTATGTGGTTTACCACAAAACTACTGACAGTCTATAACCGGGTTTGTACACATGTCTTAGTGTAGTTTTTAGTTATGTGGTTTACCACAAAACTACTGACAGTCTATAACCGGGTTTGTACACATGTCTTAAGGGATGTAGGTCGGTCCTATCTTGCAATAATAACAAGCCTGACATATCTTAGCTTGCAATAAAAATATTCAGTCTCCTGGGGTTTGTGTACTTAAAAATGGCATCCTGGAGAACATTTTAGATTTACCTAATGTAAGGAATTACAAAAAGCTATTACTTTTTGAAACATGTGTTACACTTACTTTTAATAACAAACTATAATAAATTAAATTTTGGAAAACAATGAA
Source organism: Homalodisca vitripennis (assembly GCF_021130785.1). Taxonomy (NCBI): domain Eukaryota; kingdom Metazoa; phylum Arthropoda; class Insecta; order Hemiptera; family Cicadellidae; genus Homalodisca; species Homalodisca vitripennis. The sequence goes on along the minus strand of NC_060211.1, from coordinate 131,381,018 downwards.
TAACAAAATTATTCCCTACTTTGAGAGTAAGATACATCTTATTCTTGAAATATTTTTCTTTTCATTTTTTGGAAAGAATCGCCGGTAAACAAACATTAGTATTTTTATATCCAAACTTTAACGCATCCCACCGCCATGAAAGGGGTGGTCTTCTAATGCTGGAGGATTCTCTCTTCTTAGCAGTTGCAGTATTTCTTATCTTATCTATATCTTATCGATACTATGTAATTGAGACTTTTCAGCGTTCTAAGTTCTGAGTTCATTTAGTAAATTCATTACACATACACATTTATATTCAAGAGTAATTTCACACTTTCCTATGAACATCATTCAATAATCTTGTACGTAAATTACTACAACTTCAATTTCAACTCTAAAACTTACTAAATACTAACATCAACTGTCACCAAAATTAACACATAATACATTTCTGGCATAAATAAAACAAAAGTCAGCTGGTCACTTGTAACCTGGGTTGCCAACACAAATAACAAAATTTTGTCTTGAAAAGTAAGCAAATACGTATTGTATGAAATTAATGTACATAAATTTCGAAGTACCGCAGCTATCACAGAATCTCAAACTGAGTAAAATAACAGTACAAGCATTTGAAAATATTGCTCACAAAAAAGCAGTAAACAAAAAATGTTAAACTATGCATTTTCCAAAGGGTAATAATATACAAGCTAAGCATCATAATTTTTGGGCTAAATATCTTAATCCCCCTTAAATACAATAATTTAGTCAGAGAATTATCATTTCTATTAATAGTTTAGTTATTTATAGCTCATAATAAAGTTAGTAACAAACTACAAATAAATCTAATGTCACATATATCTCCAAACCAAGGATATACTATATGTATCAGCCAAAATAGAGAGCAAAATATAAAAATAAAATTATCGTAAGGAAATACTAGTAAGGTCATCACTTCCGATATCCAATATAGGATAATATAATATATGGGCGTTTTTTGGAGTGGAAGAAAACAAAAGTTTCAAATGGTGTCCGATGTTATTATGATAGTAGTAATATTAGACCTATGTGATAAACGACGCCATATATACTTTATGGAAAATTACTCCATTCTGTTGTACTTTGCTTTGATCTTCTTTTTTCAGTCACGTGATCTCTGGTGACGAATAATGAGTTTTCGAGTATGATCCCTAAACAAATTGACAAAATGAAGAGTGCCACATTTCCAATCTCCTCGACGAATAAAAGCTCGCATGAACAAATATAAAAAATCAAGACAGTGCTTATTTGTTTCTTTGTTAGCAGGGGAGTCGTTTACAGAGAATGTGTGTCTCCAGGACAACCTGCTAAGTCTAAAAAAAAAGCCCTTGAATGGCTCAGGAACAGGATACTTCACGTCAGATCGAACATTTCAGACCGCTGGATGCTCCATCATGATAATGCTCCCTGTCATATCGGCAATCTCCATCAACCACTTTTAGACCAATAAAGGTATTTCTTTGATTCTCCAGCCTCCATATTCACCTGATTTCAGTCCCTGTGACTTCTTTCTATTTCTATAAAAGAACACTTGAAACGGCGTCATCTTAGTACTATAAAAATATCCAACAGGGCGTAACCAAGGAACTAGAGGTATTACCAGCTACCAGGGAACAACGCCTCTACCGCTGTATAGGGAGACTACTTTGAAGGTGATAAGATCAATCTACAAAAATAAATTTAAATATTTCAAATCAAAAAATCTCATTAATTCTCCACACCTGTATCTGTTTTTTTCGTAATTGCTTAATACATAACGATTTGTCACGTATTTAACAGTAGGTGACTCCTGCCTCATAAACTACAAAATTTCCTCATGAACTGACCTTCCAAACGCATCATTCACTCCATACACTGTGTTTCCATCAATGACTCCAGTCAGAGTGTTGTACGGTACTTTAGATCCTGGAACAAGTCATTCGTATTGAACACTATGAATAGTTACATGAGTTATAGGTATATGTTAGCAAATTATATCAGACGTAGCCTAGGAATGTTTATAATCTGAATTAATATACAACAGAGTACATTACTCAAACGATATTAATACAGTATTTTTAATCATAAACTTCTTAGTATTAGAGTTTCCTTTAGCCAGACTCCTAAAATGGCTTGGATAGTACTCAAAGAGAGATCGAAGCTCTCAATCTTCAACTGAGTACGCTGTTACACAGTGATAGCTGAAATCATTCTGTTGTCTGAACTCACTGATTAACTTGTGTAAGAATTTTGGACTGAGCAAAGGAGTAGGTACTCCGCCTAGTGAAGCTGTTTAGACGTTGGTTCGTCTCTTCAGCACATTTCAGTAATCACTCTGCTATAGCGTACTGATTGAAGATTGAGAACTTTTCTCTCCCTCCAAGTACCATCCAATCCAATGTAGGAGATTAAACTCTACTATTGAACTTTCCTGGCTAAAATGACATAATAGACTTACAACTACTCTACCTCTTAATGGATAAACTTGTTCATAAGTTTTTCAATCGTAATCAATATTATGGACAAAGTATAATAATAATTTGAAAATATATTTTATAAAATGAAGCTGATTAACTGGCTAGTTGAATAAAGTCAGTGCAGTTTCATCATACGACTAGTAGAGGATTTTTCCTCTAAATAGAAAAAGAGGAAAAATAAAATATTTTACGGCTAAGAAAAGAAATTACATCGTTATTATCAATAATTGAGCCAATTGTCACATACAGTTTTTCATCTTTAGTGTTCTGATTTTAGCTTACAATACGGTATATGATCTATGTAAAAAAATTCAGATATTATTTTCTGTTTGTTAAAAAAATCAGCTTACTTCTTTGCAGTAAAACTAGATTTAATAGATAATGAATAGAAGGACTGCATGATTACTACAAACAACAATGATATATATTAAAAACAATGATGAATACAAGAAGAGAATCATGTTCTTCATGCAATGGCTTTTAAATATAAATTTAATTACGGGCTTTTTCCTATATGGTATTAATGTTAATTAATTAAAACATTGTTAATTTCGTGTATTCAGGTGAAATTTTTCTGGATAATGATGGTCCTCAGCTTGATAAGATCTTATAGCTAGTTATTTTCTCTCTTTCCATTGTTGTTAGCTTACCAAGGCGGCAGTTTGGTCTGACGGAAGGGAAGGAACGCACGAAGTCCATGCACTTCACCTTGTATCCTCTGTAGAAGTAGTCATCATCGGGCACGACAATCTCCAGGCAGTAAGGGTGCTTCAAGTGGGGAGGTCTGTCACAGCATTCCTCAGGGTCGTTCTTGTTGCGAGCGTCTAAAGTGTACACAAAACATTGAGAGGCAATTCCAAATTACGAGATAAACTAATGAAAATCTCTTTCCAACTAAAATGTTCTAATTTCTCTGCAACTGACCGAGAGGTGTCGCTGTGAGAGTGAAGTCGTGGTCCATGAACTGTCCCCAGGCGACAACCATGACAGTGCCAGCGTGATCGTGGTACCCCTCGTCAGGATGCATGGTGCGTGAGACGATCCTGGGCAGCGGCAGAGAATGACCCAGCACAGACTGGCGAGGTGCATTCAATCCATCCGCGAACTGAGGAGGGACGAGCCTTCGGGCAGTAGAGTACGCATCATTAGAATTATAACATGGCAACCTTGAAGGTTACTGGACAAATCTATGAACTTAAATTTATGGGTACGATAAACGCACCTCATGAATGTACCCATTCGTGCACCTCATTTATTATCTAGTTAAAATAGGGATATTTAGTGTTTCATTTTCAATAATTAATATAACTATAAATTATTATAAATTATTTAATAATTATCTACAAATATTATTTGCAGATCGATACAAGGATTTATACTTCCATTAAATATAATATAACAGTAAAATGCGGGGAAATTGTTGATTAATAAAACCTATTTTAAAGCATTTTTAAACGTGTAAAAAGGAGTATAACAATATATGTTACATTCAATCACGTCCATAATCTCATTCATATTGTACTAAATATGTGTAATAGTGACTTTATTTCATATTAATATACTTGTAAAATTTAAAAATAAGCAAAGGAGTTATTAATTATTCAGGCATAATCATGGATATCCCTTACACCTCACATTTTTTATTTTGAACTTGACTATTATTGTAATGTCTAAGTATATCAATATTATACGTGTTTAGTACAATTTTAATGCGGTCACTATCCTTTTTAAATGTGTAAAAACTATTTTAGGCATTCTGTCAGTTTAAAACCGTATTTAAAAATTTATTTGATGAATTTAATAGTTATAATACTTTTATTAAAATTATTCACATTTTATATTGGGTTAAAGGACCATTTCCACAAATCCAATTGGAATATACAATACATTTTGTACTCAATAAATGTATATATTAATATCACCGGTAACAAGCAATAAGAAATTTAATTGTTTTCAAGACTTTACACTTTATTTGATTTTAAGAAAAAAAGAGTAATAATTTCTAACCACCGAAACTTTTTGAGTGTAAATAACTATATACTCTTCCCTACATGTCCCACAGTAATGTACTCGTTCACAATCCCTCACCACAGAAATCTCTATGGAATTATGTACATATTTCATTCTACTATCAATTGTGCTGTTCGGTTGCGTTCCTATGAATATAATTAATAATATTACTTAGTTGTTCAATGAGAATTTACTGATAATTGTGTTTAGGTTTCTCATATTTTAGCAACCTGTTTACTTTGTGAAGAAAACATAAACTCCATTAACCAGCTAATGGATCCAGGTAATGGATTGTTTTAATAAGACCCTCAGGCAATAACAGATTTTAGGCTTTTTATGCATTATCGTAGTTACTATGGTAATTGAATATACGTTGTTTTCTCAACATTTCTCAACTTGTCTTGGGGTAATTAACCAGGAAATTGATACATATTGATACAAATTTAAGTATGCCGGTTACTTATTGTTTCTGAGTTGTTACTTTTACTGTGATGATGTATTAAAACTAAGTCTATTCTGAAATTACGTTACTTAATATGTAAATATTAGTTCAAAAAACACGTTAGTTATTATTTATAATCACAATAATCATTACTGGAAGTACATCAATAATATAAAAAGTAAGCTTAGAAAGATATTGTGAATATTAGGTTTTTAGTTGATACTAGCAGTTAACCTTGGCTTTTGTAGTCTACTTTAACCTTTTGGTTTAAACTCCGTAAGGCTTTGTACGTTTATCAGCACTGATGGTTCAATAGAATTCTATTACCAACGACAATGTACAGTTTTTGTTCAAGAAAATACATAAAGCATTGTATATCTATGACCATTTTAGTTTACTCCTGTTTTAGTATTTTTGTGCCATTATTGATTATACCTTATTTCCCCGATAAATATACATAACATATACATAAAAAAGTCTGAGATGCCTAATTCTGTTAACAGAACCACTAAGGTGGGTTTTATAACAGTCTTTAAATGTACAGTAAGAGTTTTAAAAAAATTTCATCTTTCCGTATTTCTGAGCAAGCACTGCATACTTCAAATTTGATAAAATTTATATTTAAGTTTTATTTTTCTTATCCCAATATTTTCTACTATATACTCAACAGTGGTTTCAGAAAAAGTTACAATAAAAAGTGTTGTTACTATCAAGCTTACTTTATGCTTTCACACTATAAATTGTAACAAATTAATTAATTAATTAAACAATAGTGGTTTAATTAATTAATCGTGGTTGTTTTGTCATAAAACAATGTTTACGTGTAACAGCTGTTTAAATTTAAAATTCTCTTTCAATTAATAATATTTGTTGTGGGAACTCAATTTGACAGACCAGTGGAGAGAAACTTGGAAAGGTTTTTTAAAAAATAATCCTATTTGTCAACTAGGGGCCCTAACAACCTCCATGTAAGACACCCAGACAGACAACATTAGATTTTTATATAACAGTATAGATGTATAAATTTGAATGTTATAAAATACTTTCCACAGTCGGTTTTAGTTAAACCTTTTACATGCTTTTAGCTATGATCATTCTAAAGTTAAAGTTTAAACAATTTCATTAAGTTTGAGTAACAGTTTAATTTTTTTAGATTGCTGTAAATTTACATTGTAACAATAGTACCTGGTAAAGGGTGTCATGGTGGCGCCCCAGGAAGGGTTGTTGATGTTGTTGCAGAGACCATCTAGTCGACGATACTTGCCCGCATGACACTCCACGTTGGAGAGGTAGGGCGGACAGACCTCTTGGATAAGTGTCTTGGACGTATCGATCTGCGGGAGCCCCGTCTCGACTTCTTCCATGGTCAAACCATATCTAAAAGTAAACAAGTAAATGTCTTAGTACATTTCCAACATTAGGATGAACAAAATAGTAAACGATGCTAATATGAGGTGGCTAGACTTTCGCCTTAAGTTGTATACTGAATAAATTCGATTTCTACACTGATAATAACGCTGGTTAACTGTAGTAGTGTACTAGATGATCTTCTTATGATTAAAGTAATGTAAAAGATTTATTTTTAACAATTTTTTTTAGAAGATTGTCACTGCATTTTTAGCTGTTTTTAAAGACAAGAATAATATAAAACAAATTGACATTTCTTTTATTATTCCACAAGTAGTAGAATTTTAAGCATAATTCTGGGCTATCTTATAATCAGGCCCAAAGATAAACTGTTCACAGTATAAACATGGAAAACTACTAGAGGAACTTACATGATAACACATGTTACAGCTTGAAATTATAACTTATGTACATACTGTAAATATTTCACATGTTTATGTTAACCCATTTTATTTGGCTCTGACTACAAACTTGTATACATTTTCTAATTTAAATTAATTCAATTCATTGCAAACTGATCGAAAATGTATATTTTGTTTATATTCAAGGAATTCATCCTAAAGAAGTGTTTTAAAATTTATTGCGCAACTATACTACACCATCCATAGGCAAGAAACACATCCAATTTAATTTAATTTAAAGTCAGTTCAGCTTTCAAAAAAAGGTAGAATGAAATATTAATAACCATTGCAGAATAGTTCCAAGTATTTTTTTTATTATGATTAATGAAGAGAAGGAATAGAAAATATTCACATACATACTTATATATAAGTCATTTAGCTAACGTATAATCTCTAATTAAGCATAACAATTTTTAAAAGAGGAGAAAATTATATTGTTTATAGAATTTGGTTCATTTTTCCTAGCATAAAATTTCTCCTAGCAAAAGAATCGCACAGAAAACGACACGGAGATTAAAGTCAACAATAAAGAATGACAGTCGCCATAAAGAATATACGGAACAAATATAGAATATAGGAAAACCCTTCATTTACTAACTGAAGTAGTACACCTAAACGGACAACTTGAAATAATCATTTACAGTCGGTAACAGTATCCACCAGCTCTAACACATTAAGTGTTATGAATCACAACCACAAATGAATAAAACATAAACAGTTTTGACATTGGACATAGCATTCATACCCGGTCGGTCAAGGGCAGATCGGCCTGTTTGAATGGTTGTTTGCTAACCACTACATCAGAATCGGAACGGCTCATTGTATCACTTGAAGTCCACAAATGATTGGTCCGATGTAGGACATGTAGGTCATTGTCAATTGGTATCCGACACCAGTCAAGACATATCAAAGTCGCCACACTATCGGTAGTCTACCGCCTCATTTACCACACACCTTGCGCGGTCTATGGTGTGTAGGTCAGCACAAACAAGCGGCCGTTACACAGTGACGTGCGCTGATTGGCTGATGACGGCATCAGCAGTTCAATAGCTGATAGTAACGAGAGGACCAGTCGATATATTGCCCTTGGGCTCTCTATTTGGCGAGAAAGCAACATTGAGGTTTCTTAGTAAATAAGGTTATCTAGTAATTAAACTACAATTGGAATGAATTAATGAAACACACGATCTACAAACTACTTTCTCAAGATAATTAACGTAAAAGTTTCTTTTCCACTGTATACTTAATTAATTGCTTATACACTGCTGTACTTATTTAACTACCGATTTAAAAAGAACCGAAAAATAAAACCCTTCGATCCCCCAATGGATAAGCGTATAATCGTGTTCCTCCAGTAGATGCCCCCCCACAATTGCACCTCCAGTAGATAAATCCTAGTTATATCTCAAATATATAAACCCACGGCATATATACATGAGATTCCCTCTTAGTCCTAAACCTGATACTGATTTATTTACTGTGTATAACAGAGATATACAAATAAATAAAGTAAAATATCCAACCAATTTATAAATAGAGTTTAAGCGTCAAGTAATCCTGTAAAGCGAATTTCAAACCATTCAAAACATTATTTTGTTTTATCACTAAATACTTGTCTTTAATACTATCATATGGTACTCTAAATTCGTGGACAACTTTGGACAACTTGGGTGTCATAATAAAGTAACAATTTGTAACATTTTTACAAAATTTACAAATTAACAATTCATTGTGTAAATATTCTATTTTAGTTCTATTAATATTTTTTATGTTCAAGGTTTATTTAACAGAAATATATCTTATTACATTTAATTAACGATTTAATATTACAGAAAACTTATATTTTTATTTTAATAGTTTTATTTTAACAATTTAAGCATATTTATCATTTATCCTAATTGAATTACAATATACATATTTATCCATGTTATTTCCCAAACAAAGTTAATTGATAGGACTATAAAGTATATTATTTTTAATATATTTTTGAAACTCCAGTCAACTATTTAAACATGTTTAACTCACGTTAAAAAATGTATTATTTAATTTCTAATTCATAACCTAAACTTACATAGTGGAATCACCGAATTCGTACACGTAATAGAAATTTATGTCTAGTTTATGTATATAGTGTTTTTTCCTTTTTTTCTTTAATTGTATTGACAGTTTGAATATTACTAAAATAAATTATTGCAATCTTACAACAGTTAATTAGACCCACTTATTCAAATATGAGTTGTTTAATATTTTTTCTGTTTGTTCATATATCTCAAATAGAGAAATGTTGGCTTATTCACACAATCATTAGAACTCCTAAACAAATATTTCCATATTAAACAATCTAGAATTTTTAGCATACTCAGAAAACATAATTACGCCTAAAAAGGGTATACGTTTTATTAATATTTTTATATGTAATTTCTTTACTTGTAATTTAACTTTAAAACATAACTAACAAGAGCAATTTAGAACTAGCTGAAATCTGAGGTAAAATCATCAGTCAGGAATGAAGTGAACTACAAAAAAGGTCCAATGACTGTTCTCTGTATCTTTATTGGTTTTTCCGCAAAACGCGATTATGTGTAACATTTTTTATTATTTTCATTAAAATTTAACTTCCGGGCCTTATGGTGGATAACCCGTTAGTTGTAGCTCAATAAACATTTTTCATTACGATATAGGGAATTAGTTGATCTACAAAACATGTCTAGTGACATTTTGCTCTATCCTCGATGGTTTGACCGAAAACCCCGTTTAAAAGTATCAATTTTTTAAGTTTAAGTGAGAATTTTGTTTTTTGGGATCCATTGCAGCCAAAAAATTTAACTGTAGCCCCAATGTAAAAAAGTTGATTTTAATACAAAATAATGCGTTCAACAAAAAAATGTTCAGTGACTATTTGCTATATCTCTTTTGTTTGGATGGTAAAATAGTAATATTTTATAATCTTGACGTGACATTTTGGTTTCTGGAGTCGATAGCGGTCGAACTACTTAATCTAGCTAAAATATAAAAACATTTCTAAATGTACAATGATAAGATATAGAAAAAAGGTTTTACGTATCTTTTTTTTTCTGTCTCCATCGGTTTGGTCACAAAACGTGATTAAGTGCAAAATTTGTGCAATTTTCAGGTAAAAGTTATATTCCGGGCTCGATAACGGCGAAACCATTAGTCGTAGATCAAAACAAGTTGTACAACAATATTTAGGAAATGACGTGATCCACAAAAAAGATCCAGTAAACGTTTTGCTCTTTCCTCAATGATTGGTCCGCAAAACACGTTTAAAATGTAATACTTTTGTAATTTTTGGGTGAAAATTTAGTTTCTGGTGTCGATAACGGCCGAACCGTTGATCCGAGCTTAAATCTTTATATCTTATAAACTAGAAAAATTATGAGATATATAAATAAGGCCAGTAGCTTTTTGTTGTATATCCTTTAGTAAGCCCTCCAAATGCTCTCAGTGGCAAAATATTTTGTCGTGAACTGCCAATCTATATTTCTAATATAATATATATACAGCGCATGTGTAACTCGCTCACGGACACAAATTATAAGGTACTTTCTAAAAAGTGCTAGAAATACGAAATTTGGCACGTAGTTGGATTTTGCCGTGAAACCACCGGGAAAAGTCTGAAAACAGGATTGTTTTATTTTAAACCCCTCAAAAAGATTTGTGAAATTTTACACTTTTCACCCTTGCACGCTTTCCTTTGAAGGCCGATAGCGGGCGAACTGTTAGAGCTAGCTCGAATCTGAGGAAAAAAATCGTTAGCCAGGATTGATCTTAACTATTAGATTTTGTAGTTGTAGATTTTGTAGTAACTACAAAAAAGGTCCAATGACTTTTCTCTATATCTTTCTGTATTAACCCTCGGTAACATTTATTCCCTACCCCGAAATTTCCTGGCATGACCAAATAATCTCCTGAGTAAATTAAACCCCCTGATGTCCTAACCCCCGGTAACATTAACTCCCCACAGGGAATTTCCTGGGATAAATAGTTTAAACTCATGAGCAAATTATACTCCCTTAACATTTTAAAATTATAACTTAGAATCGGTTTTTTTATTATCATTACACTAAAAACAATTCACAATAGCTGACCAGTGCAAACTTTTCTTCCATGCTGTGTATTGGCTAAACCGAAACTCATTTACTCAAAGCTAAAATCTGAGGTCAGAATCGAAAGATAAAATTAAATTTCCGACAAGAAAGGTCCAGTCACTTTTCTCGTATCTCTAATGGTTAAGCTACAAAACGCCCTCAACGCCCTCAATGTCCAAAGTTTGGTTTAATCCAGAATGAATCAATAAAATAGGTTTACTTTACACTTCCAGATCCCTAATGTAATGCTCGGACTTAACCTGTCTCCGAATTCCGCTCATCCCGCATTTAGCCAACTCACCAATTAGGGGCCTGGGGTGTAGATTACGAGTGTAGATTACGAGCCAAAGGCGAGTAGATTATAATACAGTGCAACGATTATAATTTTCTTGTTCAACATGGATAAACAGTTTAGTTCATAATTTCCTAGTTTTAACCTTAAAACTGTTTTGATACTATCGTTGTATTTAAGAAAACGTAGAAAAACAATAGACTTTTTAAATTTAGGCTCGCCATTTAGTCGAATATTGTTTAAAATTATTTAACCAAAAGATTTTTATAGTATTTTGAATATATGTTACCATATGACACAGGTTTAATTAAACGAATTCCGAGAATAGAACATTGGAACTCCAGTTTTGGCATATTTATAACATAAAACTTATTACATTTTTTTAATTCATTCTTGTAATGTAATTTAGGGACTTTGTATGTTATCATACAATAGATTTCAGATTTGCAAGTTCTTAAATTATTTATGATTTTCTCAGAGTTAAGATATTTTTAACGCTTAACAAAAAGCAGAATAGGTTGCAGAAATGGTTTTGAAATCTGATTAAAAGATAGTCAAAGCGATGCTAAGGAATGTTCACTGTTAATGCTAAGATTCTTTTTCATGCCTCTGTTGGAAGCTATAATATTTAAAGAAATAAGAGAAGATAGATTGAACTTTCTTCATGTTGAGTCATTTAGGTGACCATGACTGACTTAAGTTATACGAGGGCATATTTTGCATCTTGCGTCCAGATGATGCCCTCTTTTGGATATCGTATAAACCTGTTCTGGAGCAGTGAGACATAGAAGGTTCCTGGGATGCGGTTTACTGCCAACCACCATTTATATCTTATAAACCTTTCATTTCGGGAATAAAATTCGATTTATCATGGTTGGCTTTAAGATTACGCCAGTTCTATGGTTTGATTAATGTGGCTGTAAGGAATATTAAGCTTTTCAGTCTCGGTTCTAAGCAAGATTCTCTTGGACGGTATTGGAAGAGGTTGGATGGATTTAGTTATCAGGGCTTCTTGATAGTTATCACGTCAAAGCTGTCGTCTCCTGTTCGATGTAATTTGGATTTTATCTTTCTGCAGCATATAGTGATTGAGATTTTTTATTGTAAAAAGTAACAATTTATATTCCTAAATGATATTTCATTCTCAAAATCTCACAAAGCCTATTGTAGAATAACTAGACATAGAAGTTTAGAGAGATATTGGTTTTCCCACAACTATGGTTCAACATGGTACAACTTTAGAAAAATTCATTTCCAGCATTTTATATCCGGAATATTTCTTAAAGTCTATTTGAATATACATATCTTACAGGGCGCAGAGACTGTTTCCCTATTTATGGACTACTATTGAAATTTCACATAAAACATTTAACCTTTGATATAACTTCTCTCTTTGGTAACAGTCAACAGTTAGAACGAACCTAGTAAATGTTGGTGTCCAGCCAAATAAAAGTAGGAGATTGAAAGATCATTAATTATGTCATATTTACGGTGGTACACTTGTCCAAAAAAGCAGTCGTCTCATGTTGTAGGTGAAACCATTTCCCTTTCAGTGGCGAACAAGAACAAAAACCAGTTCCCCTTGAATGGTTGACAAAAACGTCTACATTGCTGCACTGAGCTAGTCCGGGTCACTTTCTCGGGCTGTCCTCAACCATGGTCGTGCTCCGGGAGAAGGTATAATTGTTGCTATTGTAGTTAGGATTCAAGAGAAATGGAAGCAGTGGCTGGTTCAGTAAAAAAACCGACAGAAAATTAGGACGGAGTGGTTCTTGAAGAATGGTTGTTTTTTAACCTTATCAATGATCCTATTTGTTTGTCCTAGTTACTCGAGTAAAAGGAATTTGCTAGTAAATAATATAGTAAAAGGTAAAAATTATGGTTAAAAAATAAAACAATTTCTAAGGGTTTTCGTATTTTTTGAAATAATACAATATTAAGGTTTATAGTTTCTATGATAGTTCTAATCGTACTCATCGTGTAGTACTTCACAAATATGATAAATAATAAATCCATGTTCAACATTTTACTATTAGAAAAATAATCATAATGATGTTTCCATATTGATCTCTTTTATTATTATATTAAGTAATGTTACGATACTTTATGTAATTTTATAAACTTGATGTTACCTTAACATAAAAACTGTTTAAAAGTAGTGTATTACTAAACTTACAATAGTTTGATTTATACAATTGTTTCATGAATTCAATACTTAATTTGAATATACTGCTTTCAACCTGTGTTCGATCTTTATCTTTATCGTTTAGCTATCTTCATTTTGGTTATAAGTTGAAGATAATGAGATTAAATTTTAAATGCATTACCTAATATATTGCCGGAAAACAAATTAAATATTTAAAAACACCCATGTTCATTATATTTTCACAAAACGAACTCTTTCTTTTCTTCTTCTCTTTTCCTCACATATGTAATACCAAAAGCGTATTATACTTGTCAAGGGAAACAAAAGGACGAGTCATTTTACAGATAACAGTGTAATGATAAGCCACAATTTAAACTCAGGTTCTAATATATTGCATATCTCCTCTACTCTCTAGATACTTTGAGCTTCTCAACAATCATATTAACAAAAATTAAATTTCAATATACAACTACAAATCAAGAATTGCTTCTTTTAGATAGAAGGAAGATCACGATAGTATGGATCCAAAAATACATATTTGATGAGTTATTACGCATTTATGTTGAGTTCTTCAATGCCACACATACTTATGTAAACAACTTGTACCCTTATGTATCAGAGAAAATGTTCAAAGTAACGTCCTCCTGTTCAAATACTTCCTCTCACCGTCTCATTGGGTTACGCTAACGATAAAATAAGTTCTTAGTAATGTTCATTGTATGCCAGGCTGCCCCAGTGCACACAAGAAGATAGCTCCTCAACAGGGGTTACATAAGTGAGCTGCAAGTACTTAAACCTACATAAAATTGATTTACATCGTGGTTATTTGTGTTAAAAACTCTAACAGGTTTCCTACTTTATTGCAGCAGAGGATATGTTAACGAGTGCTTCATATAATACATTCTTAAAAACTGCATTTCAAGTCCTTTGTTACGATATTTTTATTATCTATCCTATATGGGGAATCTATCCCTGATTTTGCCTTTAAGTTTTAAAACATTCTGCATAAAATAAATGACAACCCTATATTTAAAAAAGCATGGCATTTTTATACAGTAAGATTCGACAGTCCAAACATTGAATGGTGGCACCAGATGTTGATGTTGCCTCTTACAAACACCGAGGCTGATACTGAGTAGATTATTCTATGAAAGGCCAGTAGGGTAAACCAGCCATATGGAGGTTTATGGAGTTTCACGACTGGAGACTTTAACGCTGGGTAGAACTAATGGGTTTCCAGCAGTAGGTCAATAAGTGTACAGTGCGATCTCTCAGGTAACCTTTAAAACTAAAACTACCCACAACTTATTCAGGAATTCCATCTTTCAGTAGGTTTATATACATCCATCATAAATTCTTCCTTGAAATTTCTCTTTATAATTTCAAAACCACTATGGTTTTAATGATGTCAGGATCATATGATTTAATATTAAATAAAATACATTCACTGTGATAACAACATGCTTTATACAAATAGAGCTTGTTTCTTAATGGGTTTATACACTTTTCTTGGTTTGGAATAGAATTAAAATTGTTGACAATCAAAAAATTAGAAATGAACTGTACTGTTAATGGATTTAGTGTATAATATGTACGTAAGTCTTAGTTATGCATAATAATTACTACCACAAAACATTTTTGTAGACAAATGCTAATGGTTTAAGGAGTTAGTATAAACAGACTACAACAATAAAACATAAAGTTTGATATTTCAACAAATAATTTTTTCGACTTAGATGACTGATCATGCGCAGAGAATGTAGGACAGCGACGGACTGCCGCAAGCTGCGTAATGTAGTTAATAAATCCTTCTAGAGCCACTGACAAATGTACGGGTATGCACTCAGTAGCGTACACCGGCCGGTGCTTGTAGTATTGTGCGCGTGGGTATTGAACAGATCATGACTTACTTCCAGCTGTTCAAGTTATCTACAACACGCAATATTACCCTGGGAAATAGATTACATATACAATCAACCCTCGTGATAGAATTCCCGGGAAAATTTTGCATTTTTCCAGTAGCGGTCCCCAGATTTCATAACCACCATAATATAATAAAAACTTTTTAAATTTTGTAGGTCTATAAATGAGCTTATGGAGAATTAACGCAGACTTGTGAAACTGATAAATTTTATATTTTTTATCTAATTCTAACTAAACTTGGAACAAGGATATTAGGCTGATTAAACATGACTTTGAGTTAGTCTCAATCAATGAATAGTTTTAATACCGCCAGTTTGAATACGTAAAATATCTTTATTTCAAACTGTTTACACAGTCAACCTTCTTTCTTTCTTTACTTAGAACTTAATATTCAAATATACATTCTATTTTATGTATTCCATCACATAGACCAAATGTGTTACTTTTTCATTTTTCTCATCTATACCAACATATAAAAATCAAATTATGTCTTTGTGTGTGTTTGAGTGTTTTACTCAATGATGTAAAATTACTGGACCAATTGCACTTAAATTTTACATAAATATTCTTAGGGTTGCTAGTTAACATATAGACCTATTCCTATTTCAAAAATCCCTCCGGGATACGCCCCACACTCAGATTGTAAATTCCCTTTCGGCTTGGTTTAATCACCTGTGAAAGTCAAGAATAATAAATATAATAACTTATACATATTTTATAAATGAAACTATGTGCAAAGCCGCAGGTAATTGCTATTATTTTATATCACAGGTTCAAAGGTTTGGAAAAGGAATTGTTATATGTAAGTTACTAGCCATTGTAGGAAAAAATGTTATAGAAATTTTAGGTATTTAAAACAAGACTTGTTTTGGCATGTTTGTCGGTATCATCAAGATTTCTCGGTAGCAGCCCTAAACAGCTTTGGGAATTATACGAACTATACATTTTTTTCAAATCATGACAAGTGAATATCTTAATATACATGATTGATTGCAACCATACAAAGCCTACGTATTGTATTTAGAAAGCACAACATGTGATTAACGATTTAATCTGAAAATGGTGTAAGATTATGGATTTTCTTAATAATGAATATTAACTTGTCAACGATTATGTATAACATAAGTATTGTACAAATAGTTTAATCATTGATAATCTCTTGTTTGATATTTCAAGTTGATATCTCAAAATTATACGAAAATTTACATTTGTCCTGACTGTACCAGATTGGATATTGGCATTTTTGGTTGATAAAACCGCCCCATAAAGTAATTACAATCATTTCATATTGTACATCAATGTATGTCTTCAAACATACTGGAAATTCAGCATCGAGATATCTAGAAAAATATACGGTTTCAAATACGCATTTTATACTTTCTTAGAGCAACATTGCTCTGTTTGAAGCTACATTGAAGCTACAACAGTTTTAAAATTATAAAAGCTATTTTTGAAAAATCAATACTCAAAATAAAAACGTATATTTGAAATCCATCACGCCCTTTCCAGGCAAAAATACAAATATTCAACAGCAAAAGTTTCCATAATCTTCTTTAAGAGGGCAGATATTAGATATAATTTGATCATGACCGATACAGAATTAAATTATCTTTATCGTCTAGTTTTAATTCCATATGTGTATTTATTAAGCCTATTATAGCATTGAAGTGCGATATAAAGCCACATACGACGATAAAAGTTGTACCTAGATGATTTGGTACCTAATTTATTGGACTCCATTTGCTCAGCATTAGTTTATTCCCGATACGTAATACCTAACCGTGTAGCTTTAGATGTGGGTGATCTTGATCCTTTCACTTGACTGAACAAGATATCGATGCTCGAATATTTGGTTGAGTTTAATCGCTTCACTGTTTATCGAACAAGATATCGATGTTTAAATGTATGTTCGGCACCATTCGTTTTTCCTGGTGTCGAACAAGATATGGTCAATCATCGATGTTCACCTGTTATCATATCGATACTCAATATGTCAGTTTCACCTGTACGATTTTGTCATATTTATTCTGCATTAGTGTTAGCATAAGAAACGGAGATTCGGAACAGATAAGGTAAGAGCCGCTATTAGAGGCGATTAACCTTTAAAACGAGCTAAGAAATGTCATTGATGACCAGTCACGCCCTGCCCTGCCCTGAGGACGGGCGACTCCCGCCCGCGCGGGTATCTGGCTCATGGGCGCAGCTCGACACTGTCCACACTAGAAGATTATGTGTGGTGTGGAGGACGATTGCTGAGGTTGTGTTTGCATACGAGTCTTAATTGGATGAGGCGAGGAGCGCGACCTTGCTCCAGTTGCCGTCCGAAACTGCGGCGCGGCGAGCGACACGCGTCAACCACGCCCGGGCATTCCTGCCGCGCCGCACCGCGCAGCATACAACCGTGCCGGGATGGAGAAAGTGCGGCGGCTGCTACACCAGCAGCGGTCGGCAGGCTTTGTATGACGTGTCGGTGGGTTGTATAGCACTTGATATAGAGACACGCGTGCCACACTGTCGGCCCACACGTTATGTTCCCCCGGGTTTTAATGATGGTTTTGACCAAACGAATAAAACTAGCCTACAAAAATTCAACCATGGCATTGTATTCTTCGTTTAACTTCATGTTATTTATAAGTTTCAAATTATATTTTAAGTGTTTCAGTTTATCTGTCTACCTTAATTTACAGATAAAACTGGTTTACTTTTACCTAGCGTGGATTTTAAAATTGTATTTCCTTAGTTGGATAACATTCCAATTTTAATTTCAAGGTAACATTTTTTTATTTTATCTTTCCAAGCGTGTGGATTGTGTGTCAATTTTAATTATTTGAAGTTAGGTTTCAGTTTCGCCAAAAACATCATTCAATATCTGAGGGTGCAAAAATCGTTCCCAACAGTAGAATGTGAGCCTAAAGATCTCTGCTTGTTTAAAATGCTGTACCTGATTTTCTTTTACTCTGAACAGTAAATAATGTTAAACCACTCCACAAATTTCTTTTTTCCAATCCAAGCTCAAATAGATCAGCGTACTTTACATTCCACGTTTTCTATCGATAAATGAATGCCCTTAAAGTACGTCAGCAAATAGTCTTCAGTTTTATTTCTTCCTCTGCACATGATCGAGGTCATCAGATCGTTAACGCACTAAGGTATTTTGACAATATACTTCTTGACTTGGCAGATTCAAATGTTATCATTATTAGGTTACTCAGTGTTTTTGCTTCAAAGTTGTTATAGATATGGATAATGGAACTTTGTACATTTTCCTTTCTTATATTTTACAAGACTAATACATTACGTTTTTGGGATTGTATCTTCTTGATATGTAAAAAATCTCAATACATAAACGTCTTTCCTTCCGGTATATCGTCATCCAGTGTATTTTTTTCATAATTGTTGCATGTTATAGAATGTGCAGATTTTGACTATGTTCAGTCTCTCACCTTATTTGGTGTGTACAGTATGGTTGTGTAGTACGTCTATATTGTACATTTTTATGGTTTGTGGTCTTCTCACTGCTATGAATCTCAGTTATATGCTTGATTTGTTTTTACTTTGGTGACTTCAATCACATATATTTATTTGTACTTTATATTCCAATCTTCGAAACGCAGTGTTCTCTTTTCTAAAGACATAACTGCTATCCTGTTAACCTTACAAATCACCCTTCGAGTTAAGGATACTCTCTGGACATGTCCTGTAAAATGTCTTGTTGATTCAAAGTTTGTAAATATTTGGCACTACGAACAATTAAACTGTTAACATGACTTCCTATATGTATAGGCTACTTTTGTGTAAAATAATTATTACTCACTAACACTTCTGTTTAAAGCGTGTTCAGTTGCACAATAAAGTAGATTATTATTTTTATAATGGCGACAATTAACATTTTTATCACATTTATAGAAAACAGCAGATGGTAAAAAGACACGATGGGTTGGTACTGTTTAGGATTGGCTAAAAATAATTGAGTTAACAACTTTATAGTTTCAAATAAATAACCTAAAACATTCTTTTTATCATAACCTGTACACGAACAATTCAGTTTTCGATTATTACAATTGATGTGTGTAGACATTGGCTATAACAATGTGTGTCACTACACTAATTAGTTAGAATATGTAGCGTTGTATTTCTCCATTCTTTGGTGTTGTCAGCTCTGTTTTTTATTTATATGGTAAATTGAGTGTTTATATAATTTTCAAACCGGAGTTTCACGCTTCATCTGAGAACGGCGATGCTTCGATATCAAATAAATTCCTAAGCATCCGTTCATAATTAAGTAAGCATGGATACCGTGCTATGAAGCTCTGTGCTCTATAACTTCACAACTCTTAAGTTATAAATTGTGTTGCGTTGAGTAAATTGAATTTAGTTTTTAGCGTCTTGAGCCGATTCCAACTTATTCTAGTCACAAAACCTTTCTGTTCTGATATCTGAAAGAGTACATTATTCAATTTGCTCGTTGAGAGGGATCTTTCTGACGTTCTTTGGATCTTACTTTTTCGTTCGGCTAGGCATATATACAGAAGATAGTTCTGATTTAAAAACTTATATTCTCTTGGCCTTCTGGTAAATTCTTTATTTTCATTGACAATTTTTCTTTTTTTCTTTTGTTCTGTCCATTGTCCTGATGAAAAAATGTTACTGAGACCAAGGTAGTTAGAGTACACACGGTCACCTCAGGAGAAGGCGCGTTTATTCCCAAGACTGTATTTGCTGATGAACGTAACCTCGTTGCGGCATTATTTTAATACTTAATTTCCTTATGATCGTCTGTTCTGCTGTGATCCATTGCCAAATTATCGTAATGGGGTTTCAAAGTAACTTATGAGATAAATTAGTCAATATTTCAAAAGGATGTTCTGAAGAATTAGTTGTCAGTTGGTAAACTTAGGATACTAGCAAGAATTACGCGATACGAGTGATATAACTTGCAACAAACAATTTGCTTTCCATTTTCAACTTTTATTTGAGTTTGTTTCCCTGTTGTATTATTTTGTTAGAAAGATATACTAAACACAAGCGAATCAGTAAAGTTATTTTTTTACGAATCAACTTATAATCGTACTGACGATAAATAATCAAAATTCTGGTACACACTTTCTATACTTATTAGTGTAGTGACCCATGTACAAATAACTTACAAGGTGGAATTTAATTCAACTATAATTTTTAATAAACGAATATGTTTAATACCTTAATTATTATAATTTTTAATATCCTTAATAGACACGAAGTAACCGAATCATAAAAATGCATTTCAATATCTTTTCAGCGTTATTATTTCTAGCCTACCGAAGTATTTGTAAAGCTTATGCATATTATGAGAGAAATTTTCGTGCACAAATATTGCATTATATACTTTTATACACGAAAATTTAATTATATACACGACTTAAAAATACTTTGCAAACTAACAATTAAAAACCAATATTAATCTTTATTTGTTTAGATTTATGAAGTTCTGTTTGGAATAAGTTGATGTTTTGTAACAAACTTCGCCCGGACAAGATCCGGCAGTCGGGTCGGACCGTGCCTTGGCTTGTTACGGTCAGATCGCCGGATAACGCAGTTGCGATGGGCGCAACCACATTAGCATCGTGTAGTAATACACATGTGTTCTCATTGCATACAAATGTTATGGCTTTCATTGAGTTAGCAAATATTGCATAGCCACAACAAACTTGTGTTGTAAGTTATTATGCTAGATTAAGATTAAACGAACAAGCTTTTAAATTCTGCCAACAAGTTCATAACATTGTCAATTTATTACTTATGAATTAATTAAAAATGACTGGTCTTCTAGTTTAAGGATCAGAAATAACCAACCTGGTGAATCCTTTCTAGTAGACCTTTAAGTTTGTATGTGAAAACTTTAACTGTATTTTATATAATATTTTATGAGTTTTCTATATCCTTTACTACAAACCTCAGTTAAGAGGAGCTCTCACACGATTTTAAGTAATGACTTTGAGTTAACAAATATTTCATTGTGTTTTCTTCCCGATTTTCTGAGATTTCAGTACTTTCTAGATTGAATATTTAAAAACTAGTAGGGTGAATTTTTGAAGTAGAGACCGTTTTGTGTTGCATTATGATAAGTTATGAAGTAACGTTTAATAACGTTAATATTTAATAAATTAACGCTATAAATATAATCGATAAAATTATATTTAACTTTGGAATTTGATTCATGACAAATGGAAAATGTTTTTAAATACATGTGTGACATCAATGAAAAATACTTATGCTTTTAAGGCATTCCAATAGTAAGCATTATTTTCTTTAAAAAATTGTAAAATCCACTTTAACTTAACCTTTCTAGTTGTTATTTCTATCACATAGAAGTATAATATTGGCTACTTAAAAAAGTTGAAAACTAAATATTACTATTGCTTTAAAAGCTATAAATATTTATGAATGTGTACACAGCTCTTAAGCCAAGCGGGGTGAATCCCAGGGGTTAAAGGGCAGTTCCGTTGTTTAATATGTGCCTAAATTGTAGAGGGGATTTGTTCATAAACTTTAACGTGTCTAAGTTTGGTCTGGGGAATTGATGATCTTTAGATAGATAAAGTCAATCGTTTTAAGTCAAAATTAATTCTTTCCTTAATTTTAAAATATTTATCCTACATGTTTTGTTCTGCATAAAAAATATAGAAATTATAGATATTATTTAAGAACTCTGACAGAACGTAACTGGAGAGCGTTAATTAATGCGTTACTGGAGCAATGTAAAGAAATGTTCCTTACATCTTGCTTTAAGAATTAAATGAAGAGTCTGATGTGTAAATCCCAATTGAGCATTAACTTGAAAGTATAAAGAAAGTCCAATATGATGTAATATTTCTTTATACAGATTTTGAGTAACACGAGGTCGTAATATGTTCGTTATTTTATTAGATATCTTTCAATAAAGACTTTATTCTAGTTCAGTATTTAAAGTTAGTTTTGAGTAAAACTACTATACGTTGTACATTATTGGCTCCAATTACAGAAAAATATCAGTGTTTTTGTATTTTATTGTAATGATTTTCAAGGATTTAACTTCAAAAAACTTTTGTATATAAAAAAATTATTTTATTGCTTTTATTTGGATTTGTTTCTAAACCAACCGTCCTCAAGATTCCTTGAATTAAATCAAAATAAATTTGCGATCTGTTACAATCAGGATACAAAGTAACTTTTTTATATTGTAAATGCAGAGCATGTATGAATGAATTAATCTGTATTTATGACTCAGCATGATCGACTCGTTCTTTTTTGATTAGGTAATGTTATAAACAAAAATAAAGTGTTGAATGAGTCAAGCAAGAGTTACCAAATACAGATGTAAGCATAGAAAGAAAGTTTATTTATCTCTCTAATAAAATTCAACGATGACCACTTTGACACGCTTACAATGTAAATACAAACCTGCATTTACAACTTGGCCTTCGTAGTAGTTTATTTTATTGCTGCAATAACTTAACATCCATCGATTACCCACACACCTACACACGAACGCACTCACACACATCACTAGACCAGTAGCAGGACAAGATCAACCTGTGCCGACCTTGCTGTTCGCTTCGCTCTCCAGGTGGCGTCCCTGCTTTTGCTCATACACACCTTCTTTCATTAGTTCTTAATCCTTGTATTCCTTTCTAATGTCTCGGTCAACCTTGAAATCACGTAATCATCCGTTTGTCCTGCTTTTACTTTCCTTATGAGGGCTCTGCTATGTCATACAATGCTCCTCACGGGATATTGCGATGTCCACTTAACTCCTGTGTTGTTACGGTTCAATAAGTACGTTTTGAATAAACAAAATAAAGGCAATATCAGCATTCTATATGTTATTATTAATGACAGTAACAACTAATTACATAAAATATTATCATTTAATTAGGTACTTAAAACACATTCTCCACTTTTTGTCTGCCCACCCAAAAACTGTCTGAGTTAAAATTTTCCAATTTGGAATGAAAGTACGAGTATGTACAATAAAATGACTTATTAGCACCCTAAAACTGTATAAAAGCTAAAAGGGTTGATGAAAAAATAGAACAATTTTAAATGTATTTCTGCTTGAAGTTATGCAAATAATAAATTATACCCGCATCTTAGTATTATCCTTAGGGTAATTAATCGTTGTGGGATTTTTACATTAATTATACATTCAATATTGGTAAAGCTCCATTTGTTTTGGCGTCGTGACTTTCGAACCTAAAAACTCAAATATGTTAGCAAAGATCTCAGACATTCCTGAGGTCAGTGACAGTAATTTTAATTCCTATAGTTTCAAATCATTCACTGCAGCAAAGCTCAGAAAGTAATAGTCTCAAACTTAGGCTGTTATCTGAAATCTTAAGTGTACATCCAGTTGTTGCAATAAACATTCTTAGAGGAATATTCATATCCTTGGTAATATTGTTCTGCCTCACTGCACTCGGTTTGGCGACCGTAAAACATATAAGGGCATCTTCATCTTTTACGGCAAGAGGTATCCGAGCATATCAAAAGTTAGTGAAACTCATATAAAGAGTCCAATTACATACATATAATTGATCCCTTTCACTGCAGAACGCTCATAAGTTCGTAGTCTGCAGCAAAAACGTAATCGGAAACTCTCACCCAACCGTTCCGGATGTACTCGGTAATCAGTGATAGTTATTAGGATAAATCCTTATCTCCACACCTCATGAAGTTCTATGCGCAGCAGTGAAAGCTCTTGCCCCTCAAGACGTATGGCGTTCGTAAGAGATTGCATTTCATGCCAGGAATTTCATAAACTCTCCCGATCATATGTGACCTTCACTGATAGAACACATTATTAGCGTAAAACTCCTGTTCCGATGCACAGAAAGAAAAATATCTGTTGAAGGATGTCCAAATATTTTCAGAATTTTACACATAACGATTTAATTAACTCTGAATACTCCTTGGGAAAATTCTTAAATTCAGGAAGTTAATAACTTCTCTAGGGTCAATGTCGGGAACACTTACCTGAAGGCACTTGCTGTATTTCCTCTGGCATTTAATACCTATTTTCTAATTGCTCATGACAGTTTTTCTATGGATTCCAATTGCGATGTCGATATAAATGTTCTTATTATTGTATGTTAAATATATTTAAAGAGGGAAGCCTGCACCGCATCTATACCGGAAATATACTCTACTGCACAATTTTATTTTCAGTTGTAAAGGTGATGCAAATTTCTTTTTTGCTTTCATTTTTGTGGCATTATTTATCCCTAATCATTCATGATTAAATTAAACTCAAATATCGATTAAGAATATAATTAATATGAAATCCGCACTAAATTTCTACTTTTTAGAGAACTTAGTCAATTAAAATATCCTCATTTAATACTTACATGCTTCTAAATTAATAAAAGCAAGATTGAAATTTACTTCATATGATCATAACCATGCCAACAAACTTTTAAACAATGAAATATATCTGCATAACTTAAAATAAAAATCTTCTAATTAACATCATTTATCTAATTCTTTATGCAATATAAACAACGCTTATTTTTAAATTTGTGTCCTATTATCTGCTACTACTACCTTTAACGTTTTATAATAAAGCATTCTAATAAATATAGATTCATTTTAGAAAGTGTAATCAAATTCAGTTTGATGCATTTAAGTTAGTGACACAATTTATAAATTATTACCCAACAGAAGTAGATCGTGCCCATTCTAGGTTTCCTTGTAACATTCACGAGTACAACCATGATTTATATTTCGCTCGGAACATCTGTCTCTCTGTCTTTGTTTGGGCATGTATAGTTTATGGTGCCTGTTAGCAATAGATCTTATCAGCCGGTGACATGCACTATTAGGACCAGGGATACTATAGCTGGCTACGATATTTGAGATAGGATTTTGAGTTCTACTATTGCAACGGATTGTTTCTTTCTTTAATATAGTTAAATTATTAATATTGCGTTTAATTTGTTCATAAAAAAATTATACTTAGTTACGATTAAAATTATTTTGTTGTCATTCAATTCGAAAACAGCTACTTGTTTTAATTCATAATTATAATTCTTCCCCAAGTAATATTTTTTACAATACAATTTGTTTTATTCCCGTTTTAATTTATACTAAAATAAGGATTTTGTTTTGATTTTGTTAGATTTTGTTTTGTTGTTCCTTGGAATATCTTGGTAAGTACGAGACATGCAATATTCACCAATATCATACTAACGTGCATGTTAAAAATGTTTCAATGGCGCTTAATATGGCGATAAACATATTTTTATTTTACATATATGTTTAATAAAATGCAATCTTTGCATGAAACCATACAACTCAACAAATAAACTCATCATATGTGTTGCATAGCTTAAAATGCCATATTAATAACTTTATAATATATTCTGTTAGTTAATTAATTCTGTGTTTCTCATTGTGACCATAATCACCCATAATACCAGTGTAAAAATATTTTAACCTTAAATTGTGTTTAACAAAAACTTTTAACTCTGATCTCAGATCTGTTGATCCCAAAACCACATTGATAGACAGGCGGACTAAAGAACAAAGTAACATATGATGGTATTGCGTGGCTAAACCAATCTTGGCCTATTGGTATTCATTAATTTTCCTTTATATAAGAATATACGTGCTATTTTATCATAGTTTAAAAAAAACTAATACTAATCCAAATCCTAAGAGTTCTAAATTTTCTTTGAAAATATTTTATTTATGACTCGAACGGGTAATAAAAAGAATAAAAAACCAATTGCAGAAACAAATATATCGGTTGCCTATATTTACGTATTTACAGGTATAACTACGCAATCTCCCGTGTATCTCAGTAGAAGAATATTGAATCGAATAACCGTTCACAGTCTGACATGTAACACAAACATTAAACCAAGCTACTTACATAAACTCGGTGGGATTGATAGCTACACGATGTATCTGCAGCTGTATTGAGTCCATGACAAATACGCCCTACAATTCTTCCTACATCAATGGAATAGACCGGGGTCTTTGTGCGGCAAACCATAGATCACAGGCTATTTGCATAACAGGCCAACAGATCAGCAGATCTCTCCGCCGATGTAGTGCGGTATCCGGTAGGTCTGACAGCCATAAATTGCACATAACTTTCAAGCTTTGCTGGCTACCTCTTTTTTTCCTCATAGTCATAGGAACTATCTCCTATCGTGATTTAGAAAATTAAATGTTCATACTTGAACAAATTGATCTCTTATAATTTTTAACGAAATTATTTGCTTGGGATTCCGATATTATAGACGAAGTATTCTTCAGACAGAACCTCTAGAACTGCACACTGTAGGAGTAGAATGGAATGTGGAATTAAATTCAAATTCAATTCCAATAAATAAGCCTCCTCCTACAGTTCCCACTGCCAATCACTTACGATAATGCCATTTCAAACACCGTGAACCAAGGCGTAGGTGAAAGGAGACAGGGAGACATCCCAGACATATCTTCACGGCCGGAATGCTGGGAGAGTGGTGTCTCAGACTCGATCACCTTGCGCGGTGTGATCACTGACAGGTGAACCTCACTTTAGGTATTGTTTCCCAACAGAAGCCGCGCGGCTCTAGAAGTATTCAGGGACCTGATTGGCATCTCGACAAGAAAGGTAGCATGGGGCCATCAGACCTTACTGACAACCGGATCTATGGTGTGTCGCTGGCCGGTTGAGAATCTTGCACGTTTGAGCGACTTAGGAGTAGCTCTCGTAGAGAATATTAAGTGGCTTAATGGAAGAATTTCACACATAAATTTATTTCAACAAAACCTTTTTTTACTAGAAAAGTACAAAAGTTTGTAGTATCGTTATTTGAATTTACTATAAACTACTTTGGAAACTCGTGCATACCATTTTTTATTTACACAAGGCTGGGAACGCCTTGAATAATAATATGGAATAATAGGCGTTTTGGAATATTCCAAAACTGGAAAGGAATATTAACAACTAATTACTTTTAAGATGAAAAAGAGTTGAAAAAGCTAGCGTTTTAGTCAACCAAATCCACGTTTGAAATTAAACTTGTAGAGTGATGACACTTGTGTGTTGTGCTGTATTTGAGATATTTAAAGGTCAGTAATATCAGGCATTTATGGCATAAGATTGTACTACAGTACCCTAAGATTTTTTGTATATATCTCAATGACTTTCCATGATCTTTTCTAAGGGCTGGGAAATTTGTTTCATGGTCCATAGTCTGTTCAACGTGTAGCCTTTTTTAGTTGGTATAAAATTACATGGATCTCTATTTAGAAGCTATTTAATGTTAACTTTAGAAAGAGAACACAAACTCCAGAGTACTTATTAAGATTTTAACAATTGCTTGGTCAAAGCAACATAAACCTTTCCTTTTTGCCACTGAATAATTGTAGACATTTTTCATATTTGGATAAAATGCTTCTCTAACTGAACTAATCATTAAAACAGTGTACACATTTATATATATATATATATATCCTTATTTAGAAAGGTGTCTTATAGATAGAGAAGAGGAAATGGTGAGCTTACGTTTTGGTGAGTTGGGCGGAGATGTCCAGCAGCAGTTCGCCCACTTTGGCAATCTCCTCGGTCTTCCACTCACGCTCCACCGGCGGCACCGTCACATCTAAACATGCCAACTCTCACTTAATAACGGCCCTCACATAAACTCACGGACAACTACCCTGTAATTGAGAAACCAATGTGTGAGCCACGCGGTGGCTGCAGGTCAGATCGTGCACGTGTGCCTTACTCTGTGTTATTTATAGCCTCGTTGTCCTGCCAAGCGCTGGAAGCCTCGCGACGATTCTATTGACTGAATATTTACGATCATTCTGTTCAAATATAATGGCCATTATCTGCTATATTGTTTCAACACAAATAATATTGTTTGCATACGGTGAAATGGCGAAGATAAGTAATGGTTTCGAGTTTAGTAATGGCTGTTTGTTATATTATAAATGGTGAAAACAAATTGAATACTTTACTAGCGTTTCTTGATCAGAATTAGACAAAAGTATTCTAATTGGACTGTGAAAACTCAATTCTCACAAACATTAATAAATTGTTCAAGAAATTAAAAATAGTATGATGCATTAATGACTTACACAGGAATGAATAATTTAAAACCAAAATAAACCTCATTCCACGACACAATAATTTAAATTTATACGTACAGACCTATTTCACTTTTACTTCAGATTTCAAAATTATTTAAATGCTGAGTTAAATATTTAGTATACAATAATTTTGAAATGTACTATATTATTGCCGTAAAATACCAATGGCACAGTTTAGAGATAGTTAAATCAAAGTAGGAAATAACATTGAGGTAACAGGTGCGACTGTGAGAGAGGTGGCTAATTGTTCAGCTCGCCTAGTCGTGTCACGAGTATGACGTCACTTGTGTGATTGTGTGATTGGTGGTTATGTAAATGTGCAGCTCGGCTTGCAGCTCGCCACCGGTAACGTGCTAATCACACGGGGAGCTCACGACACGATCTCACGGCTGGAGGAGCTCACAACCGCCTCCTCCTCCCCCATACGAGTACCGAGCCACTTGTCAGCCACTACTACTGCGTAGAACAGACAGAGACTTGTTCGCCCAGTTTGGCAATCTGAAGATTGTTTTGATGCTTGGAATCTTCCCATTCATCGTCGGGCGTGACGTCAATTGGCAGGTAGAAGGGTCGGAAGGTTACACCAACCTCTGTACATCAAATGATGATCTGTAATTTTAATGAAATTGTATTCATCATACACTGGATTCAGAAGAAGAACTTCTTCTTGCATTTACATGTTAAATTCAAACGCTTCCTTTTCCCTGTAATCTAAATTCAAACTATGCCTTCAAATAATAGTTCTGATGCATTCAAAATCACTTAAAATATTTGGAAACTAGTAGAATTTAGAAATTTGTTTTTTATGTTGCTCTCTAATTTATTCATAAGTTTGAAAAATTCAAATAACAATAAGTTTTAGTTTACATTTATTATTAACCTATTTAATTTTTAAGTTCTCCAAAATGAGTGGTCAAAAGAATTTTGAAAAAGACTACTGCACCCTATCTTAAGAAAATTAACTTAAACTTAAAAAACCTTTTAGTCTGACAAGAACAGATTAATATCAATCGAACTCTAAAGTACATAATTCTGAAATACCTATGTTTCGTATTTAATTCTGACAGCATTGTCTAAAACACCATCATGGCACTTGCGTTTTTCATGTTGAAATGTGTTCTGGTTGGTAATCGCTAAAATGTATTGCAATTATAATCTCTCAATCGAACTGTCAAGGCTTTTATTTAATTTAAAGTCAATAAAAGAACCTTTTGGACCAAAAATGTATTTTCTTAGTTTTTTGTTAGTTGAATAATCTTCCAAGCAACAAAATAATTAAATTATAACTGCGTTTTAATTAAGAACAGTAAAATAATTAATGACTGTACACTCATCACGAGATGACAATAAATAAGATAAGTGTAAGAAAATATTATTTTGTCCTAACTTCCTGAAAAACTAAAGTTACTTCATTTATTCGTTTATTACTTCAAAACTCCATTTATTTTTATATGAATTAACTCTTTTAATCTCTTTTCAGGTATATTTCATTATAAAATGGAAAATATTTAATGAGCTCTTCATTTTTATATTTCCAACAATATGAACAAAATCCAAGTGTAGCGTAAATACAAATGTATCTTCGAATGATGAGACTGATAGAATACTTCATCTCGATTACACTGGGTAGCTGGTGGATAAACCAGACAGAACTCTCTTGTAGTGCAGGTATCTCCGATGATGAAATTATGCAAAGAGTTCGTTATTAGCCGTCTTCGTCACCGAATTTTTTATCTCTGCAGATGGGTGTGAGTTCCACATTCCAGGAGTCTAGATTGTGGGACAAGATCCCGGTAGCTCTTGCGGTAATCTTTCTTAGCGAAGATATTCGGACCAGAGTAAAAAAAACTTCCGCGGTATGAGCTTACTAAATCTTGCAGTTGTACTCGTATACTGTCCACGACGATGAGATTATTTTTATCTCCTCAAAAAACTGATGTTTTTGTTAAAATGCTCTGACTTTTTAAGCAGTACAAGATAAAATCGTCTGTACATGTAACCTGATGGGATGTTCGATTAGATCACGAAGGAGTATTATAAGAAACTGCTCAAACGAGTTTCATTATTTCGCCCAGTAATTAAGTTGACACACAACTTTCACTTCATTGAAGGTTTCAACGAGACAAGACACAACCTGAGGTCAATGAATTCAATAAAAACCGGACCTGGAGTCCTGAGAGTGCCAGATCGGCGACCTTCGTCCTCACAAGGTAATGAGTCTTGTTGCAGTCAATTACACTTCCTTACTGCTGCCATAATGAATAATTCACACTCAGTGGTCTTTTTATTTCAGTTTTGAAGCTGTCCAATAGTGTTGTGTCATCGGTCAAAAACGTGATAAAATATAGATTTTGGATTTCATACCACAGGACATCATTCAATACGGTATCTAATTCAGGAAATTAATTTTGTGTTTTACCCATAGCATTATCTTTTTTAACGATACGTACTGACACTATGTTATTGAATTATACTTTAAACAAGGAATCTTATATTGGCTACAAATCTTCCATATTTACTAGATTTGTTATTGTTTTGAGGGTGCCCATTCTGGGAATGTATCTGAAAATGTCTTGACCATTCCGTCTCAATTAAGTATCCTTTTTAACTTTATGTTCACAATAACTGAACAAGAGATGTGTGCAACTTAGGATAATAGTTGGCTTAAAACAATCATTTAACATAACATAACATTCTCTTAGAAAACATTTACAAAATATAAAAGTAACTACGAGCTCTTGTTTTAAAAACAGACTTTAGTTGTGAATCAAATTTTATCACTAAGGAATATTTAATTATCTGCAAAGGCCTTTATACAAGGTAACTTTTATTTATTAGTCTGATTATTTATTCGATTATATTCCATAACAAAATGTTTGTCTATTAATGAAAAAGATCAATCCCCTCCAGTGTTTTGCGTTTATTTGGAAATAAAATCATTTGATCCATTCCTGCGTTTATACTATACGTATATTGATATCCTAATTAATTTATTAGTATACAAAATTTCTTTAGTTCAATTATTTAACTGGGTTATGCAAGTAGCGTCCGATTTATAGATAAAGGTTGGTTTGTTTGTTTTCTCACCTTGAGGTTGGAATAGTTGGTTACATAATAAAGAGTTGGCAGACAGTTTTTACTTTATGTGGAATATACATAACATAGAAGAGGATTGAAGTTACAAAGTAAAATATACAGCTACATATTTCATTTCTAGGTTGACCACAAAAATCTAACAGGGTCAGAGTTGTTCGTGATTAATGAAGAACGAAATTACCAATAAGAGCTCTTTATGGCATCTCAGTGTTACAAATAATGGATCAGTGTGCGTCAAGATGAATTGTTAAAAATTTGTTTTTGAATACTTTTCTACATCCGATTCTATGATTTTCATATTTAGCATATATATGTAAGAGTAGATTTATTGTTATGGCGATAGAAATCTCTTAGCAATATACATGGAATATGTTTTTTTTTTTTTTTACTTCCTTCCATTCGAGTACACAATTTTCTCTCTCTTCAAGCCAGATACACAGCTTGACAAGTTCGAAAATTATTTATGAAAAACGTTTTAATAAAGCAAGGTATTATTTCCAGAATGACAACACTTTTTAAAATATTCTTTTACGTAGTACCTGATTAAATTTTAGTATAGAAATAATGTTCATACACAAGGTGCCACTACTTTAAAACGTAAGTTTGCCCGTCTTAATTATTATTAATTTTGTATTAAAATTATTATTATTTTTAGCATTTGTAATATGTAATCTGCGTATTGTGGAAATACAATATTTTACAGTTTTAGTGTGATGAAGAGTGTTACAAAGTATATTATTACCATTATGATGCAATACAGGAACGAAATTAGTACAGTACACAAAGATACGACTGTATTAAAACAAAATTACAAAAACGTTCTATATTTCTATTAGTCTATATTTTGAATTTTTTCACAATAATGTTTTAGGTGTTAGAAATAGCTACACCTTAAAGAAGAAATCCGTCGTCGTAAATGATTTCATAATGCCTTATAACAGTACAATTCTAATTAGTATCAAATTTCGCTGGCTCCCAAAAAAATGTACAACCACAAACCACAGACAGATGCAAAACAACACAAGGTCTGCCACAGTTTTACTTACTTTGAGACTAAACTGTTTTTGTGAGAGGAGAGAAGAAGTTTGGCGGTTGCGGTTTTGAACCGCGAGCTCGTGGGCGTAACGGATCGCCAACTCGTCATTTTCACCACAGAATTAGACAGAGCATTTGAGGGATTTTTACCATTTAATGTTGAATATTTTGACATTTTAATGACTAAATTCATCCTAATAATTTTATGCATGAGTTTCTAATATTTTTCTGTAACAAACATAACTTGGTTCACTTTAATATTACACGTCTAATGATCACTTGTGATTTATCCTTTCAGTTACGCTATGCATTCGTAACCAGCTTCTCTATTAATTTGATAATGAAATACTTTTAAAATATTTTAAAGTATATCCAACTATATTTTAACGTTTAAACGGATTTGATGCTTAAAATCCAGTAATGGAATAATGAAATAACCATTGCTAATTATACACACATGTAAAGTTTATTACAACATTTACAAATATGACACAAAAATATTAACAGTGCTATTTCTGCTTATCTTTATCTCTGGCTATTTTCAGACGTAGTGTTGTATAGTTTACTGAATGTGATAAGATATAATATTTATGTTATGCTACGTGGGTGTATAATGCTCCTGACTATTCTTTTTATTAAAAACGCCCATATGTAAAAATAGAATACGAATAAGTTAAATTTACCATTATAAATATATTTAAACATTAATGAACCATTAATTCAATATATTAAAGCTAGTACAATCTATGCTAGGTTATCTTTGGGGATGTAGATAGTTTCTAGTTTATTTCCAGATTATATATAAATTTCCCAATTTTCTCAGTTGTCTAGCAGATTTTAAAGATTTCTATTATCACTTTCAAATCAACATTTCAAAAATACAATTTTTATTGTATTAAAATATTTTTCGCTCACAAACTCTAATTATATTTTTCTCACAAATGTATATATTTATAAAATAACTTTATTTTACATATTTTTCAATGTCTGAAGTAAGACTTTATTTCTCTTAATGTTTCAAGATTTATTCAAATCTTTCTTCCATTTAAACATGCACCAGTTGAATAATACAAAGGAAATAACTAAATTATCATATTATTTAAAATCAATAACAATTTGTTAGAAAACTTTAAAAATGCGTAATATTTGTAGGACTAAACATATACCTTTGGACGAGGTTTTCTAAGACTGTTTGAGGGTAAAAGAAAAATTAATTCATGAAAATTCCGGGGCTCATTTAAAAGTCCTTCCAAATTTGTGGGATTCCTTTATTTCTTAGGAATCCGCTCTGTGCTTCGACGCTGAGATTTCTTTAACAGCTCCTTCCTTTCAACAGTGTTTACCTTCAATATTATTCTTTACTACTTTTCCAGTTTATTAGAGACTCAATAGGTCTATATTATCTTTCCTGGGTTCCTTCGTCCTATTAGTTATTTCCAATGAGAGATTTTTAGACTTTTATGCCATGGAATCGTATTTTTACATGTGTCTTTTCTTCTTTATAAAATTCATTATTTTTTAAAAGCTCGTTGTCTGTGTTCTGAACCTTTCGAGCTTCACGGTCTTTCAAATTTCCATTTTAAGTGACGTCAGAGAAACGCCAGAACATATTAATATTGTTACTTTCATCAAAATAGATGATATTTTTCGTGTTTAC
Organism: Homalodisca vitripennis; assembly: GCF_021130785.1. Taxonomy (NCBI): domain Eukaryota; kingdom Metazoa; phylum Arthropoda; class Insecta; order Hemiptera; family Cicadellidae; genus Homalodisca; species Homalodisca vitripennis. The sequence continues at coordinate 131,346,925 of NC_060211.1, read as the reverse complement.
ATAAAATAAGACATATTCTATTTTGCTACATTCCACACTCCTACACCCACACTTATTCTGCATTCTATAATATGTACCCTCCCAACTAACCGCTTATATAAAACGCTTAAATTAATTCACGAACCGTAACAGAACCTTGTTTTAAACCACTATGTCGAAAATAACGACAGTTTGATGGCAGCTATTACAATACGGCTATCAGTAAATCGTAGTAATACACGCTATTCTAAACATAACTGGTACTAAACAATGCTTTCACGGCTGAAACAAAGTACGCTTAGTACGTTGTTCAGAGTGTCGGTGAAAGTAAAGAACTTTCTCTCAAAAATTACGATATTGGGCCAAACTGTTGCCTCTTACTAAAGTTATTGAGTGCTCGAACTTTTCTGGAACTGCACTCTGCAAGTTACACAACTTCTCTCCTCTCACATGTTCTTCTGCATGCAAATTAAATTATAATATTTTGAAATTGTAAAAAAATTTTGTTTTTTACTAAACAAACTAATTATATATTATTTTACATCCAAACACATAAACCAATATTTAAAACTTTTATTTTTGTGAGGCCTTTTGGTAGCAGGGCTATCTATCTTCGTCAGACACATCACATATTGGTTTATGTGTTTGAATATAAATAAGTTGCCAATACAAGCTTCATCTTCAACATAATTATTTCATGTCCAAAATGATCCAAAACTCAACATAAGTCCTGATGATTATTCCTACATTAAAGCAACACCAGGTATAGTAAAAAAAACCACTTTATTAAAAAACCAGTAATTTTATTATACATTATGATTTTAGATTTAGAATGTATCTTACTGTTTTTAAATTCATAGCTGGCTTTACTGTCTTTTAATTTTTTAAATATGTACTACACATTTTTCAAGTCCTTTTGCGATTAGCTCTATTTTTAATAGCGACACTGTTATTGCTGTTTGTTCCCTTGTATGTTATTATCAGTCTTCACCCTGTCCAAACCCACCCGCACAGCTACACCATGTGGTATAATGACCAAAGTTATTTGTCACGAGATATGGTGGGTAAGCATATAAATGCGGTAAATATGTACGGTGTTACGTGTATAGCAACAGAAAAAATACGCACGCTTTTTTATTTACAAATCCAATAATTATTATATTTTTAGTTGAAATATATCCTTAACCTATTAAGTATGATACCTATAGCTAGTAATAAGTTTTATTTTTGAACCAGCAAACTGATTTTATTACTACTAAGGTGTAGAAAACGCATTTGTACAAACTCGGCGCTCTATACAGCAGAATATTTCATAAAATAGACAAGAAGACAAAACAGTGGAGAACTGTACGCAGAAATATTGATTTCACCATTATTTATTTTAATTTACTCCACGGAGTAAATATTTTCGCATAATATTTATGGAACCGTTAACCAAAAGCCTTGTGGTGTCAATAGTATTATGTTAATCACACAGTTAAATATGGGTCGTGTAGTAAATTAAACACATCCTCCAAGTATTTTATAAAATATTGACTATTTATTAATTTCTATTAACTTTTATTAGTTTGAAGATTTTGATAAATTTAAGTTACAAAAATTGTGTAGGTCCACCAATTGAAATAATGGAATAAACCCCATCTTATTCCGTCATAATGCCTACAACAATAAACTCACCAGTTTGGTTGTTATTGCTTCGTTGTGGTTCATTGGTTCAGAAATTACAGTTTTATAGACATGAACCACGGCAACTGAAATGGAAAGTATAACACTTACTGAAATGTATTGTTGAAACTAGCTGGCAGAGTAACTGGTTAACCCTTTACCATATATACATTTAAATACACCATCCTGACTGTGACCATTCTCAGTAGTATAAAGCACTCATTTGCCAAGTAAAAAGGTTAAGAACTAGGTTCAGAATCTGGAAATGTAGAGTAAGTGCACCACTTATATAACTAGCTACATACAAAATATAGAAAGCTGAACTTTGAGATTTATTATAGTGAGTGTATCTGAAGATATGCTTTATAATAAATACACAATTATCCATGTCTTGGGCAATTGTGCATTTATTTTTGTGCAATAATTTGTTTCCCATTAAGAAAAGCTTCTTCTTCAATTAGCAGTTTTACGATTTTTAATTTTTGAACAAGAATAACATAATGACTACTAATTTGAGTATAATTTATTTCATGAAACATGTATATTAATTACTATAAACATATTATAGAACTCCATTGATATTTAGGTATTCGCCCTATCTAACCAGTTAAATAATTGCTCAAACTACCTAACCCCATGATATCTCATCAAGCAACCTATAGTGACGCGCGCTGATATTCACAAACTTGATTTGTGACAAAGATCAATATTACCATTTATAACTTAATTATAAATACAGATAGAAACCACAATTGTTTTTCATAACATTAGATAATATGATTTTGTAAACCTTACATAGTAAGTTTTACGATTCAGGTCCAGAATCAAATATTTAAATACGAGTTTGATAATCAAATTCATGATTACATTTTCCTCGCGGCAAACATCCTATAGAGATCCATTATTCTTAATGTATTTCCGGCTATGTAAATGAAACGTTATACTGTATAATGTAACAACTGAATTTTCCATGTCGGTCAGGGAGTAAGTTGAGCCGAGGACACATGGCGAGGTCACAAGCAAGCAGACCTCCCTCTGAGATAACGTGCCGTATATGGAAACAAGAACACAGGTCTGCTGTGTATGAGGACAAGTTTATGTATTACATAGAAAAGCCGTATTGATTTGTCACAAAGTAACACATTGTTCACGCCCATGTGGTTTTTTTTCTGTGTGAACTGCGTTACAAGTATATTGTGACAATAAATGTGAACGTTTAAATTATATAAAATTCTAAATAACACAACAAAATGATTTGTTCTAAAGTATACTTAAATAATTCAAATGATTCATACATCATAGTTTTACGGAAATGTGTACCAACATCTTCTCGACAGTTTATGTTCAGGATATTCACAAACAACAAGGAAAAAATTATAATAAGGTTAATACAATTGAATAAGTAAAACAGTTTGCAAACAAAGGCCTTTCGATATTTTAATATGTCTCAGTAAGATCACTTCTTGCTAGTTTATACCTGCCAGTAGAACATTTCTGGGTCGGACATCACTAATCATAGAAATCGGGGTGGAAAAGAATGGTCGCTAAGTTTGGTTATTCGTGGAGGTTTACTGTTGGAGTGGGTGAGGCTCCCTTAATTCTAAAGGAATTTTCAATCCTAAATAATTAATTACAAGGAGTAATCAAGTTTCCTGCCTGCTTTCTGTACAGAGGCTAGAACAGAGCTTCCTTTCCATACTTCAAAGACGACAGGAATGACATAGTCCCCGCTATCCCTGGGATCTTGGCAGAAGGTGATTCCCACCACTAAATTTATCCTGAATATCCTGCCTCTCTAGAAGTCAAGCAAAGGTTCTTTCATCTGTATATTGTTGGTTTTAACTTAGGAATTCGTAATAAACTATTTAAATCAGACCACTTGCCCCAGCAGTTGTTTTCAAAGAGATCTCAGTGCAGCATTATTTTTGGAATTTATTTAATACCCATAAAACTTATACACATACCAATACTTTAATTTAAATTTCAATATCTACATAATCAATCATTATAATATGCTATACTAATACATTGACATTTTACCATAGCATTTATTAACAACACTAAACTGAATATTCTGCATTCTTGTAGTTTAACCACAAATGTATAGTATGAACAGTTAAAACCTTCAGCAAACACTCATCCCTTAGATTTTTATACTTCTAAAAAATAAACACTTTACCTGTTTTATGTTACGTGTGAACTTTGTGTTACATATATGATTATATTTATCCGCTAATATACCAAACTAATTTTTTCAGAATCTGTTTTTATGCTACCTTACAATCTATTGTTTTTTCACAACCCGAGGTTAAATTGGATTCTGAAATTATTAAACAGCTATTACAATTAGAAATAACATTTTTGACTGTTAGAATTTTAATATTTAATACAACGTATATTGAATAATCATAATTTTTTTACTCAAACCACTCCTTACCTATCACTTCAACTAATATATTAGCTGTCAATGAAACCTTGCAAATAAAGTAAAAACCTCTTAAAATTTAAAGCGTATAACTTATTACTGCAGTGAATAATAAATCTTATTGAATAATACAGTATTGCTAACGCTTGTGAGCGAAAGTTGTCTCGCTTGAAATATATTCATGACATGAGCTGTTGAAACATTCCTTGCAAAAAGTAGTCCAATTCACAAGTCAATATGCGAGTATTATTTTTTACAACAAAAAACACACGAACACCAAACAAAGTGAGAGAGGACAAGTGTATTGCATTTTCCAATAAGCTTGACCTATGTAACAAGCCATAGATACCCTTATTTATACCAGCCTACTTAAGATGAAATAAATCAATTTACCAACGATGGTCACTAGTTCATAAAAAAATTTCTTAATCATTAGCTTATTACGGAAACAAAAATCACTACATTTTACTAATACTGTCGGAAACCTTTGTTTGAAACAATATTTACTTTTCTCATACACTTTTAGGATAATATTCATTAAAATTGCCTTAAAGTTTGTGACACAACTTTCATTTATACTAATTGTCCTTTGCAATCGGAATTGCATAACCTTTCATAAAAATTAGTACAACATAACTGAGATGTTAATCGAGGTATTAATTTTCAAGATCACCGTACTTTTACAAAATTTGGCTATAAACAGAAGTATATTACCAATAATAAAATAACTGTAGTGCTAACATTATTGGAGTTTGGACTTAATAAATATCTCATTAGTAAAATATTTATTGGAAGTAAATAAATATTAAATAAACTAATGTATTGTAATTAATGCAATTAAATAGAAATACATTATAAGGATTTCACTATTTCAATATAAAAATATACTTACGTATTCTTTTCCTAGCTTCTATATATGCTTGATTGACTGCATCATATGTTATGCACGTTTGTCCGCCGCCATATCCTCTGCAACAAACATAACATACAATCAGTATATAATATTTCAATTTTTTATTAGTCATTTACAACAGAAATATTTATATAAATGTAAGTATTATAACACTTATTTCTTTTAGATATTGATCTCCATATAGGAGATAGTTGGTATAGTCAGATCTGTGTCTTGTTACAATCCATATGTATTGCATTATGAGAATGAGGCGTAACTAGCATTTCAGTAAATACTTCAAGAGACTAACTGGCATATCTAAAATTAAGCCAGTATGTTTCACCATAATATTCCATTGAGTTATACCAAGAGACATAGAGGCCTAAGTTAAGGTAAGTTACTTTGTGTCTTATGTTCACTTTTTTCCTGATTAAAACCACACTGACGTATCTGCATCTTTGCAACTATACAGCCATGAAAATTAAAGTTATTGCAGATTCATTTTTCGAGCCTTGTACCTCATATTAATTTTGATTATGGTGTTTACACTCAGATTTTAAAAAATCGATCAATATTTACACCAATAATTGAGTATCAATAAAATGCTTGATATGTTCCTTGAAGAACATGAAGGAAAAGGGATGCCAACCAGTTATTTTGATATTTAAAAAACTAAATCTTCACGTTCATCAAGTAAAAAAGGATCAAGGTAGGGTCTGTGAAGTTCATAGAACCGGAGAAGCATGTCTATTTCAGGTTCACGTCCTGAGGTATGTGACTGCATACTCGATTTTCCACGGTTTTCTATGGTCTTTCAGTTTGACTAAATTCCTTCACACCAGTGACGTTTTCGGAATAGATTCCCCGTCAGGGATTCCCCTTCTCATTTAACAGAAAAAAAAAATTATTAAAGTTTCTGACAAAGACATATTTTAACTGATAACTTAAACAATTCACAATACTTCTTGTATTTTAAGTTTGAGGACCTCTAACAAACACAAATATTCTAATAATGCAATGATTACTTCTACTTCCACTTCTTACATCTACAAACCTTGAGATACGAGTAGGTGAGATAGGTTGAACGACACAGCAGGACACGACGTAGGGGGCCGTTATGCTTGTAATCGTGGTTTAGACTCGGAAATTAATTGTTCGACCATTGCCCCATTTCGTGTCACTGTGAAGTTTTATAGCATATCGTGTAAAATGTGCAGGAAAAAACAATTGCTTATTCTGTTTACTATAGATTGGTGCGTTGGGATCTAGAAAACTTTAGTAGACTTTCTCGAACCAGATATAGAAGTTTTTCTGAGGTGATACGTTTTTCCGGAGCACTGATTTGTAATATTCTTATCTATAGGGTTAGAGAAAGTAAATAATAATGATGTTAATATTAGGTAAACAATATGATGTGAATGTATCTGCTGCTTAGTATAAGCTGATAGTAGGAAAACAATACCTGATAATAACTACAAAAACATATTAAATTGACTTAAATCTTATCCATTAAACCCTCTATCACAGTTTTATTTCAGATTATATGATTTTCTCTATTACGTAATCTATATGGCAATGTTACAATTGCCGTACCCGACAGCTACGGTACAGGATTATGATTTGTGCAGTCACTCTCTAGACGTGAAAAAGTTAAAAAAACTCCAATAGATGTCACAATAAACATTATATCTCAGTACAAGCCTACAACACTTTCGCATCTCAAGTTACTTCCTGGACTGCATCACGGACTACAGATATCTGTCCTCCCATCACCTCCTTCACAGCACCTTCTCCTCCTCCGTCAGGATCGTGACATCTCTCAACGAAGCCGGTCAGACTGGTCCACCACCACATTCACTGTCTCTCTTCACCCCCACAGTAGGTCTGCTGCTGTGCTTGCCGTTGGTCTTGAAGCAATCTTGCCTCTCTTTTCAAAGTGTACCATTACATAATATTGTAAACACAACATTATAACTATTTAAGATCACCCTAGACAACCTCCAATAGTATGCATACTTAATTTCCACTTATATTTAAGGCCATATTCTAATTTATTATGGAATAATAATACACGACTATTGCCCATGAGCAACGTAATACAATCATTATGCAAGTTTTGTTTCAGCTGAAAAATGATATATAAATTTAAATGCTCCTAACAATAATTGTCACTTAGAAGTTTATCGAAAATGGCAATAAACTAATTATTTAATTAAAATCCAACATTCACTCTGATCATTTTCTTACTTTTGATACATCAAATTTATTTTAAAATTGTACATTTAATATTGATTTCTAAAATTTTTAAACGTATTTTTAGAAACGTTGTTATTGAAACCTTTTTAATTTTATACAATTTACATATTATTAAACTAATATTAGTTGTATGCCTATATTTAAGTATTTCTCTTTTTTAAAGATATTGAGCTTTCAAACAACTTCATTCTTTTAGAGTTCGATCACTCAAATTAATGTATATGTTAAAACAGATATTCATAAAACAGAAAATTTTGCTATATTTGTTGCAAAATAGCATGACGATTTGTGTAATTATAGCACAACGACATGCGGACTAACACAATTCCAATCGATCTGATGATGATATTTCACTTACGCTTAGCATAAGATTACTGAACTCTTAGCCTGAAACTATAGTGATTATTTCAGATTAGCTAACTTAAATCACGTTAGTATCTCTACTTCATCACGTTCATCGCAAACCCACCACGGAATAAATCAAACTTTCATTTTGTACTATACAAATTAATTTTTACTATATGTAAAACTTAATTACACTCAGTACACACAACCACCATAAGCAGCGAGTTGCGTACCGTTATATTAATGTTGACCTCTCCTACGTTTGAAAAAACATAATTGGTAACTAAACACCATTTAGTCAGCCGAACGCACGTTATCTGATAACTAAGTTGTCGGAGACTTGACCTCACCTCATTTTTTGTGTGGACACCAGACGGTCTTGGCCCTAGTTCATATTCAGACTCATAAACGTGTTTTGTGTGTGAAATATTTACACGATACCATTAGGCCTAATATAAGACTGCTAGCTTTTTAACGAAATCGCTTTTTATGTTATTAGCAAATAAAGTCAATGGTAGGACTGAGCTAACAATATTCATTTAGTCATATTCTCAATATTCCATTGTAATTATTTACACTGTGAATGTAGACTAATACGGTTATAGGCTCCATGATAATATATTTAAAATATTTAAAAGATGTTTCTTGGATTTCAAGCGAGGAAAATTCTTGATAAACTGTATAAACATACCACATACCAAAATTTTAAATCTTAGGCTTGCAAGAACCGGTACGATAACACTAACATATAAATTTCCCGGTTCACATTGCATCTAACATTGCTTATACGATAATAAAGGCACCGTATACTTAGATCGAAATATTTCAAGAATGTAAATGTGTAAGCAATATCTCGACAAAGCTGTGATCTGAAAAACTTAGATGTTAGTTCAAAAGTGTTCGTACTTTCATTTTTTTTAAATAAACTGACTCAAAACATTCAGTTTTCTCAGGTTTTGGAAGTTAAATAATTTAAGTTTCCCTTGTGTGTACATCGTGAGGCAAACCCCCATAACCTCCAAATATAAGCAACCAAACAGAACTCAACTTTATTAATAACAATCACTTTTTAATCTAATTAGCTGAACATTAGCAAAACCTATCACACAAATAAAATATTTTCAATTCTACCTCTCTGTCTATCTGTAGGATACCTCTATTTCAAACTTACCTATGGATTTCAAATTTTTCAGGATGCTTAATTTTTGTATAAGCAGCATCGATTTCTAGGATGGTGCCATGTCATTCATTTTATTTGGCTGAGCGTTAGCGAATATTGTTAAATTGGCATACGGGAAGAAAATTGTAGTGTAAATGAAATCAAACTGAGTACAATCATAAATTATATTTTAAAATGTCGCCTAATGAATTAAGCTATAGACTTGAAAGTGTGCACCAATGCTTGTTCGCGACACGTGGCATACTCCTATCACATTTTATCATAGACTATAATTGTTTATAATAAACCATGTTCCATCTACCTTTACTAATATATGATTTAAATAACTAAGTATGCGTGAATGATGGTAAATTTAAAAAGAACTGATGAAGCCGTGTGTTCTTACAGGTGATTTTTCAGGTTCTGATAGAGTTTGTTGAGTTTTTTTTTAAAATGTGAGGTGTTTTATTAATTTAAATTTAATTAAATAAAAAATAAATCGAATATAAGTAACATTGGGAATATCACAGTCATCATGAAATGCGAGGAACTTACGTCCATCGACTTGGAATTAAAAAATAAATGGAAAAATGCATTTATTAAAGAGGCAGAATTATTTTTTTTAATGCATTGGATGGTTCAAATGCTCTCGTGCTAAATCAAAAACCTCAATGACCTCCATAGTCATCCCAATTCTTCCTACTATTCCTTATTTACAATAACTTAGACATATGAAGTAATTAATACTAATACAGTATTAGACATTCATGGTTACGCTCCGTCGGTCTATGAATTATAGCACTATGAGTAATTCTCCCTCACTATGAGTCTGAGTTTTTTGTTTTCCTAAATCACATGCCTCCTAAAAGGGACGGTAATGTCGTAATAGTGATTTAAATTGTTTTATTCATTAGCGTGTATTTTATTTTCTCAAACCTCTATTTTAGTTTCATTAGGATTTTTTTCTTATACAGTAAAAAGGTGTGAAGTTTCTGTTTCGTATAGTTAAAGATTAAATGATCCATATCTTTAGGGAGTTATAAGACATTTATGGAAATTATAGATAGGGTAAGATTCACTTCTTAAAATCTTTTCTTGAGGATTTCGTGTGGTTCTTGAAATGATATTGAAATTAAAGTTAAAAGATATTTTTAAAGGTTAAAAGAAGTTTTTAATTTACATTTCATATTTATTGGCTAAGCGCTAGCAAAGCTAGACTTAAGAGACTGGAAAAATGGTGGTTATCTCTGTCTATCAGCATGATATCTTGAAAACGAACTTACCTATAGATTTTATATTTGGCCTGCATCTTTAGTTCTCAATAGGCAACACTGAATTCCAAAATAGTGGAAGATACTCTATAGGATTTGGCTGAGCGAAAGCAAATATTTTTAAATTGGTCTTATGAGTAACATTGATGGCAAAGATAAAATAAATAAATTTTCAGGATAAATAAATTTGTAAACAAACTGTGTAGAATCATATGCGGTTTTAAATGTTACATTTTTATTCCTAGAGTAAAAGTTAAGGATAATAGAGTGGAAATTCAAGATTAAAATTTAGTGATAAGGCTTGATTTAAGCGCACTCACGCGTTATAATATACTTCTTAGCTTACCGAAACCTTTTATTATTTAAGTATTACTATTAAACTTAGTGAACAAAATTGTAAATGTATTATGTGTCAATATATCTTGAGAAAGAATTCATCTGTAATTTTATTTTAGTTTTAACATGAGATTTGGCATAGATAAGAATAAGTTCTACGATGATAAGTGACCAACCATGGAATTTAGCCGAGCATCACCACGATAGCCTGAGATAATCCCTTTTTGTCTTCCAGAAGGTATAATCATTACTTTTATGTATGATTGTCTGTCTGTTTATCTGTTTTAGGACATCTTCAGAATGCAATGAACTATAGGTTTGAAATTATGCATGTAATCTCAGGGAAGCTGATAAGGGATACGTGGTGTTGAGTACACTTACCTTTGGGATTGAATGCAGGATTAATGTGTTCAATAACTGGCAGTTTTTACGGCCATCCTGATTTATCACCCTTAAGCCACAACACATTTACGCCATTATTATTTGTACCCATAACACAGGTGACCTTTATTTTTTGAACATGCTTAGAAAATGTTTTTTTTATATAATTTCAAAATTTCTAAAAGCTTTTTTATTGTCTGTATACATTTACTAGAAACTAAGTGGTTGTGTACTTGTATTTATGTTATTTATTGTAATAACACTTCTCGTTTCTTAAAGAATAATCCGGACAACATCAGGTACTACTCCTAGTGAACCTCATATAACACCTCCTCTGTCCTGATACATATTCCCGCTGCACTGTGGATACTAAGTACCGTCAATGATCTCCAACTGCAATGTTCACTGATGCACGTCGCTTACTGCAGTTGCAGTTAGTACAATAGCGGCAGTGAGCTCGACCGTCCGTGGTCAACGACGGGAAAGTCCTGTCGCCATTCTCGTGACCGGCGACTACCAGGACATTCTCTGGAGGTTGAATGGCAAATGGTAAAAGTTACATCTAACATTAAGGAGATTCCTGATCCTTTAAACCTTATTCTTGTCACGCCTCTGGAAGGATGACTTGTGAGCACATTTGTCGGTATAAAACGTTTCCTGCTTCTCCGGGAGATAAACCTATGAAATCGAGAGAGAACGACAATAATCTGTTTCGTCAGCAAAATTATGTAAGGTTATTATGCATCCCAGGGAGACACCACACAGTCTACGACTCTAAAGAATCATGCTCATTGTCTCAAGGTTAAACTCTATTTCATGTTTGGTCCGTAAAAAAACAATTTCCTGGTTAATATTTCCTTTTCTACATCAACATTTCACAGTTACTACATAATTTACTAGGCAAATAATTCAGAAAATACGGCTTGCTTTCACGTCACGGAGTCACTGGGTCATACTTCCGCGTTATATGCAAATAGCTTTTTATAGTAACCATAAAAATGACCTGTTCTTTAAATTGGTTTATGATGACTCTCCCTTCTCCCAGACGTGTCATAACTTCCTTCGCACAGAGCATGAGGTCAGGAACTCTAAATAGAGATCTTCTTACATCAATAAGTCTTTTTATATACTTCCTTACATAATAAAATACGTACTTATGAACGTTATAAATATGTCGTCATAATTCCCTCAAACAAACTTGATATAGTGGTTAAATTTAATCATACATTGGTTAAATTATTTATTACTAGGTAGATTAAAAGAACAGGAGGTACACAATTCAATCTATTTATGTGTCTCTGTTTTATTTTTTACTACTGATTCTTTTCCAAAATTACAGCACCGATTTTGATGAATATTTTAAAATAAAAAAGAACTACTTTCTCGGTGGTTTAACTCCAGTGTTAACTCAGAGTGACACCCCTATATGAGAAAACGTGTATTCTCTCACCAACGATCCGATTAATAAAAAGCAAAATAATCAAAATTCGAGTGGATTCTAGTAACTAATAATCTTAAAGCAAATGTTGGTCTTATTTTCTTTTTCATATAAGATACACGATATTTCTTTTACTGTACACGGAAAAATCTAAATTGTTCTATAGTCGTAGAGTATTCATTTTTCAAGAAACCAACAATTGGACACTATAGTGTAATCATAAGATGTCTTATTTTTTTTGTGACAAATTTGTTTCAGGTCTGAATTGACTCAAACATTTCTGTACACTATAGTGTACAATAGATTTGAGGAGTAACGGGTTTCTTCAGAATGTAGTTAACTAAATTATATTTGCTTCTGAGTTGGTTTATCAGCACAATTTTCTTTCAAAATTAAACACAAATCTTTTGCCATTTTACCCTCAATCATTTCCACTGTTTAGAGAGAACAGATTATTAATTGTGTAGTTTTTAATTTTTTTTTTTGTTTTTTTTTGTATCTCTGAGCGATGAAAAATGTCCGAAGAAATCCTGTTTCACTCATTATGAAATATTTCTTATGTTCTACTTAGGAACTACCTACTCCAAGAAACTCTGGTCTGTTAAATGCTCACAATATGTTCTCTGTCCTAACTTCCTAAACTATATTTTTAATTTCTATGGGCAAGTAACGACATCGTTCCAACCGTCGGGAGGTTATATCACGAATAATTATTAGTTAGTTAATAAAAATGTGAATTTCCTGTGAAAAAGTATTAAAATAACTAAATTGCTCGAATATTATTTAGCTTCATTTGGCAAGCCGCTGACAATTATATGGACAGGGAACTAAAATACTAAATGAATTCATGCACTATTTATCATTTACTAATTCCAGCTACAGAAAACTTAAAAATCCTATCCGAATAGGGAAATATTTTTAAAACATTTATTGGTTTGAGTAATAGAGCGTAAGATTTTAATAAGTTTTTTAGACAAAATTAAAGAAATATAAAATGTCAATATGTTTACCTATAAGACATTCACCTTCCATCCCTGAATATCTAATCAATATTCGATTAATTGACAGTTTTAACTAATTTATAGAATGAGCGTCTCCTAAAGTTTCAGATACACACTGTGGCTAAACTTTGCTAACACATCAAAAATGTAAATGTTGATTTTATATCCAGTTCACGTTGCTCTTATTGCAGCACCTGGAATATGACGCCGTCACAGTCTTGGTACCTGGAATCTGGAGTCATTTTCGCCTGAAGATACCCAAACAAATAGTCAGATTCCAAGCACTGCACTAAGAGGAAGGTGAACTGTAGTTACAACGACAATTTGAGATATCTCATCGTCGTTGTAGAGAGCCATCTTTAATGAATCATCTTGGGTCGAAATCCCTGAAGAGATATGCAATCTCTTTTTTAAACATTATTTGTCTGTAAAAAAGCTATCAGTATTGTCTCGTCCATTATTTTCATACACAACTTTAAAAAAACTAACTTGTAACAGCAGAATAGTGACAGCATTTACTGAACATTATGTATATCGTATTCTCTGAAACGAATATACAAAGGACGATAACAATATTCTCTTCTAAATAATGTATACAGAACAAACTAAGTAGGAATATCAATCAATTGACTCACAGCGTCCCTCTGAGTAGGTTTGTGCTGTACTCATACAGTGACGACCTGTCCCTCCCCAGGAGCAGCGCGCACTCCCCACCGTTCGTGTCCAGGGGAGTGTATTGGATGGGTTGTCCGCAGCGGACCAGCAGCGACAATAGACAGCCCCATACGAGGCCCCTGAAACAAGAGATGCCATCAGTTATTTTCATCTTAGAAAAATCCTTGTGAAATAGGTATTTCCATAAGTAGTATTTAGGTAGGGAGTTCCATCAAAATAACAGTTTTAAAATTGGAAACGTAACACGCAAATAGCTCAGGATGTTTAAGAATTTCGTAAGTTACCACTACAAGTTTTCTTATATATTTATTTAATTACCAATATAAACATTTTATGCACGAATAGACAACATATTTTATGATGTGAAACTTGCAGTTTATGGTTGATTAGAGATTAAATAGATATTACATTTTACACAAATTGAATTGTTTAAGAAATTAAAATATATGGTAAAATAGGTCTAAAAAGTTTGATACAAATAACTCTTTGTATGTGTGTGTGTATATATATATATATATATATATAATTTCAATAAACATTGAATCACAAAAAGTACTTGCTCCGCCGGGAGTCGAACCCGGATCTCTCACTTGGCGAGTGAATGTGCTACCATTACACCACAGAGCGCTTACTTTTTCCGATTCAAGTTATTTTGTATTTGGCCGTATCTGTCACATATGCGTTTTAAATAAGCAAACTAACATATGATCGGAAGACCAAATACCTGTCAAACGACTTTTATTTACATTAAATTGTATAAATGGCAATAGCCTTATTTAATTTAGCACATTCACCCGGCAAGTAAGAGATCCGGGTTCGACTCCTGGCGGAGCAAGTACTTTTTGTGATTCAATGTTTATTGAAATTAAATAAGGCTATTGCCATTTATACAATTTATATATATATATATATATATATATATATATATATATATATATATATATACTTTCACTCATATCTAGTTAAACATATTTGAGTGGTTTAACAAGTTAATACTGTCATTAGACTAATCCAATTTTTCAAGTCTAGTTATTTTATTTATACTGCTAAAAAGGTTATTTGGTAGGTATATCTTAAATTTCACTAAAGCTAGATAGTGTAATAAGAATCATCAGGTTCAGATTAGATTAAGTATTAAATAAGTATTTGCTCCATTATTATCATAATAAACTATATAAAGCGTTGAGTCTAAGCTTAGATATTTTCAAGGCTGAAGGTCCAGTATAACGACAAACGAAGATATTGGGAGGGAGCAAAGCCGTATATTCTCCAAAAAGAGGAATATTATATTTACTGCGCCATAAAACGTTTGGAAGCTCACACTGAAGGCTATAAAATATATAAGCAAATCGAATTTTACCAGGAAGAAGCAGGATTATTCCATTTGCTAAACATAAAATAAATCTGGTATTACGATTCTCATATTTTTCATATTCTTTAGATTTTTTTGTTGATTTCCTGGACCATAAGTCATATGTTACTATGAAATTACTATAGTATAATTTAGCTTATGAAAACTTGTTAGTAAGTTAATATATTATGTTTTTAGTTTTAACTGCTATCGTATACAAATATAGGATGGTTATATCACATCGGAATTATTGGAAAGCAATTTTCAACCTGTTGTGGAAATTAAATACTTTTGGAATAATAGGAATAATTTACTAGGAATAAAATCTTAAAAATGTACTTTCATAAAATTTAAATATTGCTTGTATTTAACACCTTGCTTATATTAAAGACGATAGTTATATCACGCTTGAGATACAAGACATCAACTTATTTTCTTTTCATGACATAAAACACTGTAAATAATCATTCTCTTTCTCATTACTAAGTTTCTTGAAACGTTTTGAAAGCGATATTCCTCTATGTGTTTATAACACTAAATAAACTTAATAAAATTTACAGTGGAAATATTGTTTTTTGTATAATGAATTTTTATATAAGAAACTATGTTGGCGTTACATGTTTTCATTCATGACTAGTTACGTCTTATTTATTTCTATATCCATAACTTTTTACTCGTGTGTTGTTGTTTTTAGAAAGACAATGTAATACTCACTACTTAACAGTTCCAATGAACAACCACTGAAGCCTAAGGCTCTAAAATCACGAACAAAGGCTTACAGTTGAGTCATTGCTAACCACCGCTAGGAGTCGTGAGTAGCCTCTCATTAGGATACGAGTAGCTAGACCTTCCCTCTAATGGTGTATCCAAGACTATCAGGTGTTAAGGTTGATACCATCATCTCTGCAAATTCTCCAAATTGCCATAATACGCTGCATTGTGAAATCTATTTCCTGGGTGATTCTTTACAGAACACTGTAATTCAAAGTCCTTGTACAACCGACAGCTCCTTCGTAAAATGGTGTCGTCGTCTGTATGTGTAATAACTCTTGATAGAAAGTCTTGATACATTGCACTAGGTTCATCCTTGTCCAAGCAAGAGCTCCATTGATTTGGGGTCAAAAGTTCAAAGAGCAGCAAAGTTGTTCTTGAGAGGATAGTATTTAGATATTCTATGCTAAGTTGGTTATCATATATGGATATATTTAAAATATATGTACGTATGAATGGGGTCAAAAGGTGAAATAGCGTCAAGATTTCCATTACATTTCAGTCAGTTCAGCAAAGACTTTTATTACATTCTGTCGAATCCATAATACATTGTAGCGTTTTATTAGTTTCTTAATTCCGCGACATTGAAACCCATATTTTGTAATCGTAGATTTTATAAACTTGATTCTCAAAAAGTCAAGTTAGTACTAAAATAAAGTTATGGCTACGTAAAATATACTTGTCCTACGAGTGCCCTTTCTAGGCTACAGTAAACATTTAAATAATCATTAAAAATAAGGTAAAGCAATAACTTAATTTCATAATGCAATTGCACCACCTCAGTTACTAGGGTTATAAAGTCAGAAAATAATGTTTAATACATGTTGGGTTTGATTTTTATTATATATACTGCTGTCTAATCCAATAAATCAACCAAAAACAAGATTAAAGTATATTACCATGTTATTCCTGTTTTGTTTTTATAAGAGAGGTAGTAACATTAGTTATTTTGTAACTGAATGTTTTATGTGGTTTTCTAAGATATGAAAAATAAGTGATAAGCAATGCGATTGAAGAACTTCGTGAATGAGATACAACCATTCAGGAATAAATAATTTGGCCCCTGCCACTGCCACCAAACGCTAACCACTTTCACTCAATGTGAGCGACACTCACGTCTAGTCCTCATTCCTAAATTCTTAATACATATGTTCTCTCTTCAACATATGGAGGACATATAATTAGCACTTTTTCCATTTCATCCAAAACTACCGAAGGTACTCGGCGAGCATCCTTCCATTTGAACCTCAACATCCTACAACACAGTTCTGAGATTTGAGAAATCTGCACATCTACTGATATACCTAACAAACTGGCTAACGAAAAAGACAAATTTTAAGCAATCAAATATGAATTCAGAAGTAACAGCCTACAGCAACTTCGTTTTACTAATCATTTCTGCAAACTGTCAAGAATTTGATTAAATCTGTAAAAATCATTAAAACATCAGAATCACTTTCAGATACTAAAATATTAACTTGGTCGTTAAAGGCATCGCTCATTATTTCGAACATTCGACAGTTAACGGCGTGCATCATTCCGAGCATAACAATGAATGTCAAGGATAGAAAAACGATTTGTCAGAACGATGTCGTTGTCACCGTGACAAATATGCCGGTTTACTCTTCCTGGGACCTTCAAACCACGTTTAATCACGAAAGGTGACTTGCAGAATCAGGGAGTCACGCCGCAGGCATCCAGGATCTTTATCACATCAACAATGTCCTTGGTCACGGTTCACATCTTATCAGTTCCATTATCAATCAGGGCAACTTTCTCGCCTGGGCGCGGGTGTGGGGCGTGGGCGGCACGTGAGTGATCTGGGCCTAACTAATGAATTATGATCCCCTCACGGCAGTTCAACAACGGCCAAAGTGATAAACATTCGGTATCCTGGTACAAATCGACATCAAACATTTCCTTTCTAGGCTCTGAGGTGAAGGTGTTGTCAGATTCAGAGAACGTGCGCAAATTATTCTGTGCTGCCTCGTCTATTATAAGCATTTTATTTAGCATAGTAGTATTATACATGCTTTCGTGGATCAAATTTAAATGTATTTATTGTAATAGAGCACATATTAAATGGAATACCCATTAAAGGAATGTGGGACTGGTTATTAACTTAGAGATAATATACTGTTACATTCGTTTTAGCCGCAGACTGTATTAATGCCAGTTTAATCATTACACTGTTGCTTATTTAATTCCAGAACGTTTGTGTACAATTTTGATTTTATGGTTAGTCAAATTACTAAAGTTGATGAGGTTTATGTACAAATCTTGGGACAATCTTTTTAATGTGTGGCATTAAAATATGTATCTGACAGTGGAATGAGCTTTGAAACACCAAACAGTTGGGAGGGGACAGAATACGAACACAGCCGGTCAGTAATAGTAATATACTTTTCAAATCATGTAGATCAAATTTCAAAAAATGAATAAAAGCAACAGGTCAGAAACATTTGATCGTGGTCTTAAAATAAATAAGAAACACAACTTAAGTTTTCCAGTTCATATTGCGATAAAACATTGCTCGCATAGTTAAAGTCTCAACATATTTAAGCCTGAGCCAATTCTAGTTATATGGTAATAATAACGAAAGGGCCAATAATATACCCTAGAGCTTATTCTTAGCAACCAGCGTAAGCAACAATTATCATCAAGGGTCTTTGTCACAAGTTGCCAACTTTTTAACAATTAAACACTTGCCTTCTTTATTTTGTCATTTTTTATAGTCACTTATATGTCTGTATAGGGGTGGTTACTCTTATATTGCCTTGCATAATAGTAGAGACACTTTATTAGTATTTTTGTTTTGTCGAAATATATTAAATTTTAGTTTTGTTCCTTTGGTATTTCTATTGTCCATACCCTGAGTTGATTTATATTAGGTTTGCCTAATATATTCACCAACTGGTGTAGATACCACGCGTTGCGTTAGCCAAAGTATGAAGAATAGAATCACGTTTACCCCAGGCATTGATCATAGTAGCGCCCCTATGAAGCATGATTGTAGAAGCACTTTATCCAATGTACAGAGTATATGTATGGACTAGCAGTATTCAATCAAATCAAATAGTTAAATAATTACTCCTATTAATAGCTTAATTTTCATCATTACTAGCTCATATTGTCATTAATATGGGATTGAAGCTGTACTGATTGTAACCTCTGGGCATAATCTTCCGATGGCAAAAAGAGGATTTACTTAAGTACCATTTACGAACCCAAATTACACAGCTCTTCATATTTAAACTGCTCATTGTAAAACCTTGCTTTAATCTTATACTAGTATTGGTCTCCTTGATCACAAAATTTGTAAAAGATTATAAAAGTTGATTTTTTTTAAATAACTTTGAGCAAATAATGAGATATATACTCTAGATTTGCTTTTGGTAACGTTTACTAATCCAGCAATTGGTAAATAAAGACAAAGTAGGGACCGAGGAGTGTATGTTAGAATGGCAATACTAATTTTAAAATTTTAAGACGAATTGTCACAAGACCACTTAGCTGTCTGGAACATTTTTTCTCATAGGAAATTGAAACTCTTGTGAGAGGATCAAATTTCATTTATTATGATTGAACACAGTACAAGCGGTCAATCTTGTTTGTTAGAGCAATGCATGACATGGATCATTTAACCCACGCGCGATTCCATTTTTTCTGTACACAAAATTAAATTACGTCTAAGGGTACCCGTCATGTACACTGGCTGTGTGATAGTCTAATTACTAATTTAATTGAGCTTAAACTGCCTTTCAACAACAAATAAGGTCGACTGAACAGTTTTATATCAAATCAGAAATTACTACAAAGATAAAAATCATCTTCCACTCATAGGATCGGGACTTTTTGCTTCATATGCAGACGTAATCTGAGAAACAGTGCATATGAATGGGTGTCCAGACTAGGACAGCACACAATACTCGTGAGAGTCTAGCGTACATACGTAATAATTACATAATTAGAGTTACATTGCACTGCGCACCTAGTAGGCTATTCGTAAGGTGTACGGAAGGCAATCAGAGAATGAAAATGTTGATTCTTAATCTTTATTTTGGCATGTTTCGTACGCCACTATTTCCATACACATAAACTGGACCATACAGATTATTTCTAGTGGCATTCTACTGGTCTTGCAACGGTAATTATAGATTTGTTACAGACCTTAAAATATATCTACTTGCCCCAGAGTGACTTAATGTTGTTGAAAATTGTGTACCTTCTCTCACCTATATTTATTTTTTACACTTTTGGTAACGGTTTTAGATTTTGCCATCTTCCTCTGTAAGCAGCCGACTTTGAGACACCTGGCATTAACATTCCTTTTGCGGCGTTGATGATACACATCCTAGCCGATGATATTCAAGGAATTATTTTGAATTTCCCTCATTTTGTAGGATTAAGATGAGTTTTTATTGAGAGCCAAAAGCTGTTGAACCTATATTTACAAACCCATAACAGTTTGGATCCTGTGTTTAACTGTATCTCTAAATGTATTTTCTCGCTAGGTAAATTCAACTGACTACGATTTTGAACGATTAGTTGGATATTAATATTAGGTATATATTCTATGATATTAATTACACCTTACACAGAAATGATTAAACCTATCTACTAAATTCTATCAAACATTCATCTTGTGTCAAAAGTAACAACAACCCCCCACTTATTTCGCAAACCAATTTGGATAGCTATAACCAACTTCTCCACTTTTAATTCATTACTGACGACTACAAGCCAACTTCCATTTTGAACTTTATCTTATTTTAGACAAGGATAGTATACTCTATAGTAATATGAAACCTGAGTTTGGCTCATGTTCACATTCCTCTTAGTGCACGTCTGGAATCTAACACTCTCACAGACTTGACTCCTGGTATCTGGAGCAATATTCTGAAGGGTCCAAATATTCGGTGAGGAAGAAGTTCAAAATGAACCCTTTACGTCGCTTTAACATCAGAGACAGCTAGCTTACAACTGTAGTGTAATATAGACACTGCGATGTTTTAGATACGATCTCTAAACACGGTGAAGCAACTGAGTGTTTTATGCATTACGTAGCTAGTAGTGTGGGAAGGGTTGATCAATATGACAGTTCTAGACGCTGCATTAAGAGGAAGGTAAACTAGAGCTAATCTGAATATCTAAATTGAAGTATCCCTTCCCACCAAACCTACGTTATTTGCAGTAATAGTTTGACCATTATTTATTGAACTTATCTAGACCAATTGATGTTTAATTATTGTTCCGTTGAGTTACTTTAAGAAGATTCAGTTAGTAACAGATTTATTTTCAGTTGTTTAAGTAATTTTTCCACTGTTTCTTTTTCTTTAGAGTGGTTATATTTAATGGAAGAGAATATACAATTTTTACTAAATAACTCAACCAAAAATCGATCTCACCACTTCGCCTGGTAAAAGAAGACCTTTACTTTACTTTAATGTTGCACTTTAATAAACAAAATCTTTAAATTTGGATATTAACACATCGACTGCTCAGCTGCTCTAAAGTCTGTACATAACTCTTTTGTAGTGAAGGTTTTAAACGTATTACACCAAAAAAGAAGAGAAAGTATATTATATTTTTGCTAGAAATTATACATAAAGATTAGGTTTATAGCTGTTAAGAATTACAAAATTTGCCACGAGGATTCTTACTTTATTAATTTGTATTAAACAACTGCTCTTTTAGAGTTCAGTTCATTTCATTGCGATATTAATGACTAGAATATGTACCAGGTGGCAGGCACTCAGTAGTGCGGGCAAAAATAATGGCCGCACCGGTTAGTTATTTGGTAAATCTATGTTGGCAAAACTGTATGCACTCCAACCAGTGTGAACGCAACGTAAACTGGTAAGTCAACTCTTGCAAAAAATTGTTTTCTAGGACTCAGTAGACGTTATGATTTACAATCAGTCTTGTCAATCAGTCAGTTACCATACGGTCAGAACGATAACTAATGAGTTCTTTTCCTGCCTCCCTGTCCAATAGTTTATTACTCAATTGCCCTCTTTATTTATCGATTGATCTTATATAATACAGGGACTCCATTGCGTTACTACTACTCCTCCACCTTTCGTTGACCTCAATGGCCTTGGTCGGTCTGTTAATTAAAGTCTACACGATTGTAATATATAGGGTGAGGTTTACATGCGCTGTCCGTTACATTTCTTAAATTTGATCCGGTATCAAAATAACAACCACGTTGAAATAACCTATGTTTTTGGTCGTAAATTTCCATCCGTCATTTTGATTTATTACTTAACGTTGTATAAGAAATAAAGATGTGTCCTTGTGACACACGACTACTTTTCATTCTGTTTTCGCTTATATTTTATTCTTCAAAATATGTGGACTTTTTGCATAATTCATAACCCCAATTTCTCATCGGTATTACCTATTATAATAATATTTTTATAAAATTTTATCTTTAAACGTTTTGATTTCAAAAGTGTAATTTCGTATAGACTATCCATTGTTACCATTGTATTGAATATAATGAAGTTTATTAATCTATAAAAACGTAATTTGCAGTTTGTTTTATTTTATACTAATTAACATTACTTTTACAATATCTTTGGCATAAGCATGACTAATACTTTATTATTAACAAATTAAATTAAAGAGGCTTAAAATTTATATTTATTTTTTATACAATGAGTACAAAAACTATAAACAAAAATTGTTTGGAGCGGCATGTCAATCATAAAATACAATGCCACATAAATTATATAAAACGTGATAAATCCAAAATGGTGGCCTACATAAAAATAAAGTAGATTTTTAGGTAAAAGAACTCTTTACCATCTACAGCCCGTCAAAGTAATTGTTATTAAACGATAATTGGAGTATGTGCATCATTGATACGAATAATTTCTTTTTAATAAATTGTTGTTGCGGTAGTTATTTAATAACCATCTTGTAAGCACTGTAGCGTTTTCCAGAGAAACGGCAACTAACTATTTGCAAACCAACTTGAAAAGCTGTAATAGTCGAATTCGTATTCTTCCACATATAAAAATAAAAGACGAGAGCCAGACACCCTTTTAATAGTTTAAACTATGTGAGAAATCAGGTCAGTTGTATTTCAATGGAAAAGTGGAGATTCAAACTTGAGATTTGTATATATGCTATATTGGTAGGTTTCCGAAATCCATATTCTAATATCAAGTATTCTGCGAGGACCTGGACTTATTTAGAAAGTTTTAAATCTTCCAGCGTTTAACTGTAGAAAACATGGGATTCAAGCAGTCACTAGCCTGAAGCCATCTTCAACTTCAGATAACTCGACAAAATAAACAACTTCTTGCAATTTTTACCAGATGTTTACGAACATGATGTAGAATTTAAACTGGTAAGCTGGTAAGTTGAACAATAGCAGTTAATCAATATACCCAAATCACAGGTTGCCCAGACGACCAATTTAAATCACTTACATTCCCAAATACGCTTTATGACTCCTTTGTGATGCTGACCCTATTGTACTTGCAAATATGCTACTATTAAGAAATAAATTCAGATCTTCTTAAATCTGTACTCAGTTAACGACGCATTGTTGTTGTTAACACGTCAAGGGCAAATTGGGCTGAAGGTGACTTATATCTCCATTGTGTATCTGGAGGTTGTATTTATAGCGTAATTTGGTATAAGCTTGCTTTACTGTTGACAATAACACATGTTAACAATTGCAAGTGTCAGTGCGCCTTCCAAATCAATTAATATTTTATGTATTATATATAAGATCATTTTATTTCTTTTTAATTGGTTTAATGTTAGAGAAACCTGCCACTCAAGAGTTTGGAAATATTACTCTCTGTTTGTCTGTCTGCAAGATATATCAAAAACAAATTGAGGTATAAATTTGAAATTTTGCATAAGCTTTATTTTCATATGGGGAAATATATATTTTATATCGAATTCTATGACGGTGTATATTCGCGTATGAAATTTGATTCATCAAAGCCTAAATCTCTGCAGGATATCTAAAGAATTGGGCTACATGTATGCCATTTTCCATGAAGCATTTATTTCAGCATAGGCAAGATGATATTCATTTATATTTCATGTCCGTCCTTGAGGGTTGGCTTAGTCTCATCGAACTCTACACTCAGATAAATGAAAGAATGAATTGTATACAATATTTTCAATGTTTAAACATGAAAATTAACTTTCCGCCGTACATGTGAGTACGGCTTGATCTATAGACTTTCTCACATAGAAATGTTTCATGAAACTTCTACGTAGGAAAGACAACAAACATAGAAGAGCTTTACTTTATTCATAGATACCTCGAGAACAAATCGATCATAGGCTGGAAAATTATAACCAAATTTCAGGAATGCTCGTTACGAAACACGTGGTTTGGTGTATTCCTACTTTGCATCTCAACGAAACGTGAAGTAAGACCGAACAAGTTCGATTAACATGTCATACCGTTCGGTGATGTATTCCTTGAGTAATTTGTATGAAATAGTACTAAAATTTGTAAGTTATTAATTTAATAAAAACATGACATTTCTGTGTTGAAAAACATGTTACTTATGAAGACTCTTGGAGCAATTGAAAAAACTTATAAATAATACTAAATGTAACGAATACAATACTTTTCCAATTTATTTTGTTTTCGAAAGGCCTCGTCCGAAAAATAAATAAATTGGAAAAGTATTGAATTCGTTTACATATAGTAGTATTTATATGTCACTTATGAGTTCTAATTATCTACGGTTTTCCTAAGTCTCAGTTACTTTACAAGCCATACATTTGAATCCGTCAAACACGGTTAGATGTACTCAGCTAACTTCCTATTATTTATTATTAATTAATTATTTAACAAAAATTATTTATTATGTAAGAGATAAGTATTTTTTCGAAGTGGGTAACTTGTATCAGAGGGTTACATATGAAACTGCAGTACTTTCTTTCACTTTCACCGAGTTATTACTAGGAAAGGTCAAGAGCATCTTACAGAGGGCAATAAATTGCCGTAAGTCCGGCCTGACCATAAATAAAGAAGCAGCGAGAGCCAGCTATTTAGGATGCAGGATACGTCTCTGGGTTTCCCTCCAAGAGGCTAGGCGGTAAGCTATACTCTCCGACAGAACAGAGATTGGACAAATGGATGTGCCTGTCAGTGTTTATCACGTTGCAGAAGGCTAACAGTTTAGCGATTCATGTGAGGTCCAACAGGGGCGTATCTCATCAATCAGTACTAATTAGTACATAAATTAGGTTTTATTAAAATAATTTCAAACTCTCTTGCTTATTTGCGTAAATAACAATATGTATATTTTTTACAATGATAGTATCATAGTTTTATTTGTACTTGTATTTGGCTTGCTTGAAGTTCTGGCTTTACTTATTAAACCATTGTTTCGTTTTTATGTAAATTCAAGCATTGTCCTCTTTACAAAAAATTCTTAAAACCGGTTGTTGTCCGTCCATATTATAAGTGTAGATGAAAATATCCTAGAGACTTGAATCTTGGTACATACTGTAGGTTACTCCTCCTAGTCCTATGAAGAACTCTATTGATCTCGGGGTAAAAAATTCTAAGATTTTAATATAAAATCCTAACATATTTACATTCTTCTTATGAGTAACTATGATAGCAACTGGTAGTCGAATTTGCAAATAAACTAAGTACTGTCATAAAACACTCTATCATGTGATAGTAACAATGTGACGAAATTGCTTAAATATATTGTTTACTTTCTTTACATTCTGTCGAATTGTTCAACAATCAGTAAATTTGTATCGTTGTATTTAATATTTTGTTATATAAACCATATATTGTTTTGTATCTAATTCTAGATTGATGGTAAGATGAATCCATAAACTTAATTCAAGTTTTGTAGTATTAAAGTATTTTGTACTAGGTTCCCTCAGTGAAGTTTTCAATTGATTGATTCCAAATTTAGATCTAGGTTCGATTATCCCTGAACACAATATAAACCAGTGCTGCCAACAATCACTCAGGCCACGAAGTAATGGCGCTGGATAGGTCAGCAGCTAAGTAGCTACTGTAGTATATAACCATAATTACTGCAGTAATTACAACTATGGTCAACTTGTTAGCCTATCGCTAAAATTACCTGTTCTACTCTATCTAGGCCAGACATAAGAGGGCTGTGATACACGTGACATAAAATATAACAGCCTGAGAGGCATTGTTGCGTGTATTTAGTTCCTCTTGGTTTATATTTATTTCAGTCATTATGAATACCTACTTTCTGGCTTCTGCATATCTTATTACGCTATACACACGATAAACAGACTTTTTTCAAACAGCTATTATTTTTCACATATCTCAATATCTCTTAAGCATTCAAGATGACCAGGATTATTTATCGAAAGACTTAAACAAAATCCAATAGAGTACATATAAAAGTGCTTCTGCCTTTACAATACCTTTTATTCTTATATGTTTTTCGATAGCTATAAATATTTCAAAATGAGACACATTTTGCGAAGTGGATTAACTTAATTTATAAATGACATCAATCATATTGGCCTTGAAAGTGGTATAAACTTGAAAGTGGTATAAACTTATATCACTGTTAGTCAACAAGGTAAAGAGACTAATTTCGCCATTTCCAGCAAAATAAATATTCGAATTTTCCTTATATTTGATTATCACTGATTTATATTTGCCTTATGGAGAGTGTTAAGTGTACTACGATAACAATGTTATATTAGAACAAAATTATTCTTTAATATTCTTAACATTTCGCTATCTTCCGACTACGACCCCATTTTGTCTTAGAAGGAATGTTTCTATAGATTTTAAGAAAAGGTTTTGTGTTTATACAATGCCAACTGGTTCTCGTATACTATTACAATTTAATCTACTTCGCTGTGAGCGAACACAAACAGATCTCCATTCCACTATCTGAACACCAATAACACGAGACCGTACGCTATCTAGAAAATCATTGATATTCCTGATCAGTATAACAGTAATACACTATACCACCTCGTCAGTCTGAAACCGCTTAGTCTTTATCGATATGACATTGCGACCATAACGGTGTACAATGTTTTATTCATCACTAGTGTGACTGTTAATCCAACCACTATGAGTTCTGGAACAACTCCTATTATATAAGCAACAGACCTGACCATTCATGTCAATTACATTCCAATACAGAAATCCTAGTTTGGTATGTTTTCTACATATTTACCTTAAAGAAATACTTTCTTGGCCCAAGATCGCACTTAAAATACGAAAAATCGTAACACTGTTTATTTTTTTGGATTCTCCTTCACTTTTTTCCGCTAGTTCTTCGCAATTTGTTGTTCTTTACCTGTACTAATAAGGACTTTCATAGTCCAAGCAATCAGCTCCTTGACCCACTCTAGACTACTGTATACGCTCCACTCCAACGTGTTGATAGAAATGAGCAACATATAACCACATCTACCTGTTTTTCTACCAAATAAATTAAATAATGGTTGTACATTATTGCACGTTAAAATTCAAATTTGTTCAATTGATCTTTAATTTCCATCTAGAACTGTACTAAATTTGTCCTCATTGTACCATGTTAACTGTTAAGTTCCAGGGCCATATAAATGCTCAATGGGAGATTGGACAGAGAAAGGTTTTAAGTGAATGGCCCATCATTGAAAAATGTTGCAGTTACATATGATCAGTTACAAATATTCCATTTGTCCATATGGATCCCATGAAACGCGCGAATTCTATCAGCAGTTTTTATTGGTTTCAACTAACCAGAAAGGTAAAAGTTTCTCGCCTGTTCTCTAAAATTTCATTTTTCCTGCGGACCACACTGTAGATCTTGCGAAAGATAACATAACTAGTTGTCCTAACTGACTTCTCCCGGAACTTCTCCGTCCTCGTCACTCTGTTTACGAAGTACTAGATCAGTAATTAGAGTAGAGACGTGGGAGAGGCTTTCCTTGCAGTGTCACGTCCTTCGATCGTCCCGGCCGGAAGTTCTCTGCTCAAGAGCATCTCCGCCATGACTGGACTTTCTCATGTCCGGTAGTGCTGTTGTTAGAGCAGACGATGGAAGTAGAGCACAAAACGAGTTCAAACTGTCACCATAGTCATTTTGACTAATATTAACGACTGTTTTGAGTAGTAAAGAGAAGATAATTTGGGAAAAGTTAATAACGCTCATGCTTTCTCCCCATCCCCACCGCCCATTTTCTGGGAAGTACTCCAAGAGAAAACTAAATACACGCAAAATATGCACTGACTAGGTGCACTGAGCTATAACCAAAGTGATTTCAGCTGATTGGCCATTTAAGCCCTTAGTCCATTAAAAATTTATTAATGAATAATGAATTTCCATAAACGAGTAATTATGTAAATATATCACAGAATAGTAAGTTTGCTCTTATTCATTATTTGAATCTAAACTCTGATACACTCCCTAAGGACATAAGATACAAGGTAATTTATTAATTAAATTCTGTGAAACCTAAATTTCTAAAGCTTTTATATATTACATCACGCATCCAAACGGTAATCAGAGTCCTGCTCCATAGTAAATTTGATTCGCGGCAAGATATCCTTCACCAAACATTCCTGACTCGCCTCTATTAATGTTTCTCGACTTAGCAGCTCACTTGTCCGACCCAAGTTTGGACAGAGACAGTGTCAATGTCAGCCATTGTCAATGGAGCGTGGACTGTCCCCATTGTCTTCAGCAAGGGCGGTCGCGGCCAAATGTCAAGACCTGAAGCCACGCCAGGTAATGTGACAACCCAAGATGTATCAGAGGGCCATATGGTTGGCAGTTCAGGTCAGGGCGGGGCACGTTACTACGACTCTTTCGTTTCTGGTACCTCTTGCGTCTTTCAGGGACTTCCGTCAAGTACACAGTGAGCCATTGTTTTCTGCATGTCACCTCTTCCTGACACCAATTTATCAGACAAGGCGTAATGTTTGAACACGTTCGACTACATGTTAACTGAATGTAACAAAACTGAATGACTATTGTCAATGTTTGCCTGTAAACATTACAGAGGCCATATTTTCTGCCCGGTTCACCAAAACTTTCCTTTTTAAATACAAAACGTTTGCTCGTTATTCAGAAAATCATGAAGGAGGCAAATTCTCATGATAAATCTATTCTCAACCTAAACCGTTGTTACTGAAGACATTTAAACATACTTGACAATGGTTTCATAGGTTGGTCTAAATGTTAAGGTCTGATTGGAAACAATGCCTCAAGGGACTAGTATGAGTGTTATTACAAGGGTTTTAAATGAAGTTAACATTTGCATTCCATGTATTATTTCTTAACTCACTCTAAGCACCATGTAATCAGAAGTTCGAAGCTTTGGAAGAGAGCCCTAGAGTGAATTCAATATTCACCAACAATGTTCTGGATTCTTAAGAAGGTTTAGGCTGGCAAGCTGGATGGGAGAATTACACCAAGCGACTGGTCTGAGCTTATTATTTATCACACCTATCTTACCAGTCCTGGCATGGATATTCTATAGCTTACGTGTTAACTTAACATGTATGGAGCCGAGCGAATGAAGCCTGAGGGTGTAAACCATTTTCAGCAGTAACTTATTTTTAGAATATTTCGATAAAAGTGGCAAAAGAACCAAGAACGCAAGCAGTAATCAAGTAATTGGTATGCTTTAGTAAAATACATACTAACCGGACGAATTATGTTACAGAAATTGGGAATGAAAATTTCATAGCTTATGTTTTAACCAAGAGTTGATATTGAATACATTTTCATACAAGATTACCCTAGTAGTGACATTTTTCAACAACATTATTCTATAAAATTTGTTAATGAAAGACTGTATAAAACAACAATGACTTTTTTGGTCAATTCCAACAGCGGATCCTAATACTTAGTTCAGTGTATTGTATGAGTATCGAGCATATATCTGCAGTAGTTGTAGTAGTATAATTATAAGATAAAG
Organism: Homalodisca vitripennis; assembly: GCF_021130785.1. NCBI lineage: Eukaryota > Metazoa > Arthropoda > Insecta > Hemiptera > Cicadellidae > Homalodisca > Homalodisca vitripennis. The sequence goes on along the minus strand of NC_060211.1, from coordinate 131,317,060 downwards.
TACCATTTCACCACATCTTAATTATAAGATCTATATTAATAGAAGGATGTCCATGATATTGGATCAAAGAGGGATTAAGAAGCGAAGGCTTCTGGATCGATAATTAATTATAAAACAAATGGAAGGAAATTGAATTAAAATAAAGGTCTCAAATCATTCTAAGAAAATTCATCGTACTGGAATGGACAAGAAAAGAAGAATGAAGAATAAGAATTGGTTATGGGAAAAAATTAATAACCTAATCTTAACTTTATTTAGTAAATTAGGAGAGTAAATTCACATACTATAAAACCGGATGTACATTACGAGCCTGCATTTCTTACCAAAAACGTTATTAACTACTTTCTAACTATTTCTAAATATCATAGACCCTTTAATAACTCACTTTCTCCAAAGGGACTTCAATCAAACTGACATAAACATATCCATGTCAGCAATGTCAGCTCTACAGGAATCAAGAAGGAATATAAAATCTCCCTCTCAGCTTTAAAGGTCAACTCTTTTCTTAATTAAGGAACTTGAAAGTGGTTCTGTGGGTCAGTACCCAGTTCGGCTGGTGTGGGGTGACTCAAGTTTGATGTACTACACTAATTTGACCACACCCAGTCGCTATGACCGGTTGAACGCTGTTGCATCATACATGTGCTCTGAGGACATCGCGGTTAATGCTTCCATTAGCTGCATTCAAGTACCCACCTTAGGCAGCGTCGATGTTGGAGTTACTAGGTCGTGCGAAGCGGCGAGGCTATAGCATATGCCATCTCATACTTTGTTACGATATAAATCGTGAAGAAACATTGAAGAATGTTTCTAAAATTGTAGCGTTTTTAAAGCTACATTGGTTGATTTTTTTTATTAAAACTGAAATTAAATGAAATTTTTATGAAAGAAATATTGGGATTTAATTTTAATTAGATTGTGAAAAGTTAGGATAAATACGAATATGTAATCCTTTGGCAAGTTAGTGCTGGTAACTTTAAATTATTAGGAAAGCGGTTCACTGCCTTGTATTGATGAGAACTTGTCTTCTGTACTGCAGTTACGTCAGGTCTGAGAGGGCTATTGTTTCTCAAGTTGGTTACGGTTGGGCCAATGAGAGAACGACGCGGATGTTCATCAGAAGGGGGTGGAAGGGGAACTATAAAAACTGCCAGCTCATAATTTTCGGACTTTTGGTGATTATCGTGATTTAGTTGATGACAGTGCGCGCCGCGTTTTTAAATATCTTTCCGCGAGGGATTTTTAGGAAAAATTAAATTTATAGAAACTTCAAAGCAATCTGCATAACTGATTCTTGATGAACAATAAAGCACAATAGAATCAAACAAGTTACGTTTGTTCAAACTTGCAAGAAAAGTTAATTAAAATTAACTAACTTTGATTAAATTTTGGAAATGTAGTAATTTATTAATATTAATGTGAACTGTTTTATTGTGAGTTTGTTATTCGAAATTAATTGAACTTTAATAATTTTTGGGAGAGTTGTATCTGAATTGCATATACTTGAAAATTAAGGTAGAACTAATGGAAAGAGAAGTTTAATTTTTATTTATTTTTTTTATTGAACTTAGTTAGAAGTGAACATTTTTATTTTAGTTATTTCCAAGTGGTATTTGATTTTTAATTGAAAACTTTATTATTTTATTTCAGAAGAGAGCTCTGATTTTTAGTTTGATATATTTGACTGAATTTTTTATTTCTTGCCAAAGGACCTTTTTAATATTACTAAACGGTTTGTCAATTCTTTCGGGGAAAACAGTGAGAAATTAAATTCTGAAGCATAGAACTATTTAATTTGCCATTTTAAATAAATCCATTATTTTTATTTAAAAATGTGAATTTTATTTTAAACAAACCAGATAATATTTAATAGTTAGAAATTTAGTAATACATTTTACTGAATATTCACTCGGAGCTTACTAATCAAAAACTATTTTATATCGTCTTGGATGTCTGATTGTTAATTTTATTCATACTATTCTGGAATATTAATACCTATAATCCAAGTCGTTATAAAAATGCAACGGATCTGAAATTTGTATTTTATTTCTAATCTCCAATATTAAACTTTTTTGTTGCCGTTTATAGTTCCTAGATTGTGGAACTATAAATATTCTTTCGTTTTTTAATATTATAAAAAAATTGTAACTACTAAGTGGTGGTCTTAATTGTTAATTCATTTTCCTAGTACAATGTTTTGGTCATAGTAAATTTCTTCGTTTTTGTTTTTATGACATAAATAACGGGAAAATGAATGGTACGTATTAAATTTTTACATTTTAAGATCAGCAATTATAAAATACTAAAACCTCGCCTTATGACCTCAAATGAACGTAACGTACTATTACAAGGCACGATTTATCAGTAGCAGACAGTTTGCACTATTTGTAAGGTTAATCGCAGGCGAGAGGCATGCAGTTTCTGCAGATCTCAATCATGCCTTACCACATAGCTCTCGTGGTAACCACTGCTTGTCATGAGATAGAAGCAAGGTGGAGTTTATTATTTAATTGCGGGTCTACAGATTTCCAGTCAGTAATCAATTTGCCTCGCCCCAACACACGCTCCTGTATCCCCTCACCACGCCCTGGCTGTGACCCAGCAACCTCTTGGAGGTTGAACAATGAACATTATCAAAATTAAACCCAATTAAAGGAATAATATGGTTTTTTTCGAAACCAAAGGTTTCATCATCAGGCGACTCCGTAAATGGATCACTGGATCTGGCGACTGGATAAATAGATGGTTTTTTTGACGAGGCCTTTCGAAAACAAAGGATTTTGGATCAGGCGAATCCAAAAATAAAATTTCAGCTCTTAGGGCTTGAGTGGAAAACACTTTTTAAATAGTACTAAATGTTAATAAAACAATACTTTTCCAATATGATTAATTTTTTCCAATTGCTCCAAGAGTATTTAATGAACTTAGCAAACAAGGGCAGTGAGCTGTAAATATTAATTTTTGAAGTCGCCTGATGGTGAATCCTTTGGGTTCAAAAGGCCTCGTAAAAGAAATAAACAATCCATCTTGGAAAAGTATTGTTTTATTAACATTTAGTAGTGTTTAAAAATATGTTTTCCAATTGCTCCATGAGTCTTCAATAAAGGAATAATGTTAATCGAAAAACCAACAAAAACAGGGTAGTCCAAATAGGCATGATCGGTATATAACACTGGTGAATATGGTTGCAACAGAGCACTGGCTGTAATTATAGTCCTTTGAAAATATCATCCACAAAGATCTCGGTATATACAAGGATCTCTCTCTCTCTCTCTCTCTCTCTCTCTCTCTCTCTCTCTCTCTCTCTCTCTCTCTCTCTCTCTCTCTCTCTCTCTCTCTCTCTCTCTCTCTCTCTCTCTCTCTCTCTCTCTCTCTCTCTCTCTCTCTCTCTCTCTCTCTCTCTCTCTCTCTCTCTCTCTCTCTCTCTCTCTCTCTCTCTCTCTCTCTCTCTCTCTCTCTCTCTCTCTCTCCTCTCCTCGTTCGTATATACATATATATATATATATTGTTGTGTGTGTGTGTTTTTCTGTGTGTGTGTGTGTGTGTGTTCTTTCTGATTTCTTAGATAAATTATTTTAATAGTATAATAAATATTATTTTTATAAAAATGCTAAGTTTTTTTTGTCGTATAACCTATAATTTCAGAGATACCTAAATATTCTGAACTGAATTCTTAGATAAGTTAAAATTAAATGCATTAAGTTAAAGTTTTAATTGTTACGATAAACTTAAATACCACAGAAATAATTAAAAGATCCACCCTAGTGTTAGATGATTTATGTGAACAACAATTAGCAGGCTGTTTTGTTTATACAGAATATTCACTACACATAAAGGAGCTATGGTGGAAAGGTTGAGTCCATGCGAATGTTGACTTCAGCTACTGCCGCCTAGTGCAGCGTCTGAAATTTGACGTTTTTACTGATTTGACTCCTTGGAATCTGGAATTTCACTTCAATCTTAATAGCTCTAAAAAAAGTCGGCGAAGAATAATATATCTCTGATTTCGAAACTGTGCAAAGACTTCGTTTTTGACCTTCTTCGTCGCTAACTTGTGTCTCTTCAGACGGACTTGGACTACATATTCCAGCAGTTAGGTCTGTAACAGCGTAAGAGTTCAAAGACTCTATTAAGTGGAAAATAGAATGAACATTACTCAACATTTGCATTGAATATTCACTGTTTTACATTAGGCATGGCATCATACAACATTTTAGAACCTAGAATTATCTACGTCTAGAATTTTATCTGTTTGCAATAAGCATCAGCTTTTTAAAAGTGGAAAAGAGGGGAGATATAGATAAAATCTTTTATAATACTTACAGATTTTAGCATTATAAATAATATTCAAAACATATTTATTATTGAATCTTTTTAACTTCACACATTTTCTATGTCACTCTTACAAATAAAAAAACATTGATTTGGTTTGTTAAAGGTTTGTATACACTGAAGAAATATGTATCGTATTAAATTGATTAAAATATTACACAAAAAATTTAATAGTTTCCTTTTTATACTAATTATATATTTTTAATCTGGGTTTTTTGTCCTGATATTCCCATTGAATATCAGAAAAAAGCTTTGAAACCAGGTCGCAATATCACACCACTGATCACTGATTATTGTACTAGATAAAAAAATTTCTGCACACGACAAGGAGCTTTTAGTAAGTCAAGTTTGCCATCTAAAGTCAGCTAATTACTTTAAGCCTAACATGGTTTAATTCAGCTTTGCTTGTATTACAAAACACGTATTTTAATGTCCCAACTTCTTTATAAAGTGGTTAATTCAACTTTCAATTATTTTTACTTACCAATAAAAATCTTTGTAAGAACACAGTGGTGAAACTCACACTATTCCTTATACAATTTATATTATACAGCAACAAAGATTCTGCTTGTTTCAAATAAGTGTGGGTTTTCTTTTCTTTGCTGTTTTCAATTATTGATAATCTAGGCTATTTTAATTACCATTCTAGTGCTTAAATGTAATTTGTTTACCGTTAAGCACAATTGCAATATTTGGTTGCACATGAGAACAGAAGGCAAGCAAGCTACTATGAGGAGCCGATTGGTGTACTGCTAAAACACAACTTTAATTTTATTTCGTTTATGTGATTTAAAACTTGAAATAGTAATTAAAATTATACCAGCATATAGAAGTGTTTTTTTATATATTTACGTCATATGCTTACTTGTGTTACACAATGTAAGAAACAAGTAAATTTGAAAGCGTGTTGATTCATTATTAGCAGCTGTTACAAGTAAATAAATGATTATCTAAAATGTGAAATATGTAAATAAAAAACCTCGTTATTTATTTCACATAAAACGTCAACTAAACACGTACAATAATGGGAAATTAAATTAAGTTTTCCACATTTAAAGGTGTTTAGTATTATCTTTCACTATAATGTGTTACTAGTGCATAGCGATGTCACCAATTTAATCATATTTCATTTTTACATTCAGAATATTTTCTTTTAGGAAGGCTTTATGAACTAAATAGAAAAAGTGCTTAGTAGCAGTGAGTAACTATGAGTTACACTTATTCTTGCACATAATTCCGCATTTGCATGGTCTGCAATAGAAAAGTTATAAATAATAATTAATGTTAAAAAATATAACGTTAGAACCTACTATAAGCTACGCTCTCATTAGATGTGTATTAGTCAATGTATTTGTCTCGACGTCCTTTTAAAGTCAACTTGATTGACTTTGCTAAGCGAGATGCGCAGATAAAAATACACCAAGAGTGTAATCTGGTGGTCATTGACGAGGAATGTTAATGTTGTGGTCAGACGACCTTGAGACAAGGTCATACGACTGAATGTGGGCTAGAGCCGGCGGCCAAACACCTTCAATCACCTGTTCGCCGCTAACAGCTGTTTACTATTATGTCACTAACAGGTACTCCCAGTTTGGAATGGCTTAACTCGTTTTACCGGTCAAGGTCATAATTCAATTTGTGACTTGTTCAGTCAATGGTGACGTGTACATTCAGGAGAGTTCCTCGTTCTCCTCGCCGACTGTGATTAATAATTTAATTTACAGAATGATCAGGTTATCTGGTTTGAACAATCCGTAGCAAAATTTCTGTTACATATTTTCTTTTAAGAAAATTACCCTTTACATCTTAGGAGTACCTACTGCGCAACATATTATCGACAAATACATTATAAACTATGAAACAGGTATATTCAATATTCTATTTACGTATACTTTTGTTCTATAACATTGTCAAATTCTTTATGTGCAATGGTTGTAATACGTAAATATACTACTACCCCGTTTTATTTGATTTTAAATGGTATTTTACCACTTTTACCTCTTAATTTATATTCAGTTTCCTGTTTATATATATATATATGTATATATATATATATATATATATATATATATATATATATACTCTTGCTCTGCAACATTGTTAGATTCTTTATGTGCAATGGTTGCAACACGCAATTAATACTACTACCCCGTTTTTATTTATTTTACATAGTATTTTACCACATTGACTTCTTAATTAGTTATTAATTAGTTAAGTTTTAAGCGTAAATAATTTTCTATCAACACAAAAAGCTCATTACATTAGAAAATGTATAATAACAGTAACGGCTTTATCTATTATATAAAAATGAAACTGTTCGTGTGTAACAGCATCACTCACAAACGGCTGGACGGATTCGCCTAATTTTTTTTTAATTTGTTCGTCTTGATCTGTAGAAGGTTATAGGATACTTTTTATCCCTTTCCCGATTCAGGATTCCGCCCCACTGGTTACAGAAATACCCGTAAGAAATGCATTGCAGCAAACATATGTTATTAAGTGAAAGAGTCTTTTCAAATTTTTAATCAGCTGTTCTTTGTAAACATATATAATGCGACAAAAAATATATTTATATATAATTTAATTACTACACTTATAGTTTTAAAGCATAGAGTAAGCTTAAGAGAAACGACAAATTTTGTTTAAACTGTTTCTGCAATCACTGTTAAACATAGACTTTACTATCCAGATAATACAATTCAAATTTGACGTAAAAATTCACCTTTAACTGCAATATTTATTTAATATAAACCATGCTCATGCTTGATCAGAAGAGCAATGCAGATATCATAATTACTATCTTACGTTGGCTACAAATATAAAGAATGTTATAAAATCAACCTTAGTTGTTTTTTTTTGACAGAAGTATCAGGAATGTGGTACATACCTTCATAATGCGCCCAAGAAGCTCACGAAGGAACGACTATCAATTATCTCAGCAATGTTTAGAATGTGATAGAAAATGAATAAGTGAATATAGTGTACTGTTTTTCAACGGGAAATTGCGTGCGAAGCCGCGGGAAACTTATTGAAATGCGTAGCGAAGCGCGCCGGGTCCGCTAGTATTCTATATTGCTACTCTCCGTATAGTATAGAATAGATATTTCGATCATTTTATTACTTTTTTAAAGGCGTTTTTTATCAGTTGGCGAGCCACAGCTGTTTTTCAAGTTATTTTCAGAGAGTAAAACCCAACTCATCTCGTCTCCAAAATGCTTTCAATGTTTCCTGTTTTGGAACATAATTTTAAAATACATTTTAGAAAATAATCGGTAACTGTAATTGCAAAATGAGAGAAACGTATATGGATTAGTGTTTAACTTACTAAATTTAAAGTTTATAAGTTTATTCCTCTATTTTCTTATGCAATGTACCATGACAATTATTACAGTAGGTATTCCTTTTTATATAGCATATGAATTATTTTTAGTGTCTTCTATAAATGTCTTACGAAGTAGCATCTTCTCGAGCGAGTTGAGTACTATTGTTTACGACACAATACTTTACTTCTTATGAAACATAAAATGTGAAACAAAGATTCGATTTGTTAGACCAATGCAACCGCAACTGAAAGTATTGAGATGTAAGTATTCTTTATTGTTGGTTACTACAATAAATTCATTATTAAAACGTAAAAAGTGTTAAAAAAAGATCGTTAACCAAAAATGTAAGGTACGTTAAAGAAGTTTTATGACGAAAGTATTCTTTATCGAGATAGAATTCAAATATCTAAAAGAAAGTAGTTTATGTGACAAGAAAGTCACTTGTTCGGTTGGGACGACAATGTATGGAGAACGTTTCAAAACTTTGGCTGCAGCTGTAACAAAAAGTTTATGAATTTATGTAGCACACCCAGCACTTATTACTTCTAATCTTTTATGTTTCCTAAGTCCAATTTACAATCTGACTTGTAGTTTCTTACAAATTAAACCATAAAATTGTCTCTTAACGGCTGGTCTTTGCGCAGAGATTACCTCACGTCTCTGAGAACAAGTAACAGAGAACGTTGGAGTGACTCGACATACCTTCTGCAGAATGGCACAAACCTTGGCCCGGATAACCCACCAAAAGGCTTCACTTGACTATGTAAACTGTGACTAGACATCAATAGAGTCTACTTTAGCCACCGCACAAAGCCTGCGGGCTCAGTGGTTTTAGACAGTAGAATGTGAAGATCATCAGGTACAGTCAGATAGAGTCAATGCAGTGTTCAAAACTGCTTTGTTTAACTCCTTAGACATTTTTAACCTCTTTGTATTTGCCTCGTTTATATTGGTGTAAAACCAGCAATCACATTGACTTGCAATACCCCTCCTCCCACTCCCCACGCTAGAACCAAGTTAAGAGTCTCAGCCAATAATCTGGACCTGCAATCTACGAAATATGATTTAGGTTACACTACAAGTTCATATTAGGTTGTGTTTTTTTAATTGTGGTTTTTACTAGTATTACTTCTAGCAAAAAATATAAAATTTTATCAAACTTATAAAAATTATAAGGTAGATAGCGAAGTTCTAAAATGAAAACGTGAGTCAAAATTAAACTTGTTTCTTTGGGTTGGCAACAGTTTGTTACACTGTCCCTAAACACCGGGTGTAGGCCACTTCTGAAAGTAATTCAATATTACATTTAACATGATGATCATTTCATTGCATAATTCTGCAATCAACTTCACGATATATTCTTGTTACCCTCCTTACAAGAATAACCTTGAAACCTGTCTAATTGCCTTGGAAGAAGAAAGGTATGAGGAAGTTTCCAAGATTACTTCATCTCGTTTTCACATCACTGAAGAATCTTTATAGTCAGCCTTGTCAGTCTAGTTACCGTTAAATGAGAAGAAGTGATAGCACCAGTTACCGCATGTCACGCCGACTGCGGTTCGGGAAGGTGACCTTGAAAGACGTGAGCAGTCCTCCAGCTCGTACCGTTATGTCATGATCTGCCCCAGTCCACGAGATGTCCTCTAGTTGACCTTGAGTATATGGGTTAGAGCTCAGAGCACACAGACGCCTTCAGCTACATTATGCAAGTCTTCTTACATCACTCATTGTCTTGTATGACGGGTGGTGCCGGCTGCCACTGGGTCACCGTATCAACCAGTCCGGTCCACGCTTCAGAGTCAGTTTTGTAATCTTGTGCCATTTGTTACACGATGGCGTTGTTTCTATGTTTGGATATGTCGCTTATCCACTCAGCTATACATATGGCCAGACTCGTATACTGCAATGGTAGATAGTACATTTACCCAACCCAATACCCAATTGATAGCAATTGGAAACAAAGAAGATTGTAGCCCAAGAATATAAATTTCTTACCTAGAACAAAAAGCAGTTGATATCCTCACGCTTAGGCTGAAACGTATGAGATCTTCTCCGTAGTTTTTTTGAATGACAAGACATTACAGATGGGTAAGGATTATGGATAGAGGATACCTCGCGATGAGATCCCATTTACAGTGAGGAAGGATAGAAGGGACTATCTCAGTCATACCACCTTGGAAAAAGGCTTTCATTCTGTACCTCCTCAAAACAAACAGTGGAAGTTCTTCCCTCATGCTTAAATTTGTAAAATCTTCAAAAGTATAGGATCTCCTCCCCCCATCATCACCAATAATCACATATCGATAAACTTTTCCAATTATACCTTTACCGTCGAAATTTGTTAGTGTTATGACACACCTGATCTCTCATTGAATTCCTCAGATGTAAATAAGAACATCTGTTTCAGCTGTACACAATTGCAACTTTTGTTGTCTTCTGACAGGTATAACCAGTCAAAAGTGATCCTCCTGGGAGTACTTATATTTTACATTAATGCAAACTCTTCCAATTACACCTTAAATTCTCTAACATTATTAGTTATATATTTGTATGTAAAATGTGAAGATTTTCTAGTGAGAATTCTTGAGTTATATGTGGCATATAATTAGTTAATTTAAGATCATTTAATTATTAATTAAAGCATAGTTATTCGAAATAGTATTTCATAAATTATGGACCACACTAAGGAACCATGAATTGAACGGAAATTCCAAGTCACATAGAGGTGCACTACATAATCAATTTATGAAGTACGGAACACGACAGGTATTCAAACGGAATGAAATTGAAACATTCAATGCAAGGATTATTTATTTCATCTGGTGCTGCGCTGCAACAAACGAACAATTTCCTCAGGTAAGCCTGGCCCTATCATCTGTGTGCTCTACAAGTTCACGGAGCAAGCGGCCTACTACGAATATCTTGTGAGACGAATGACTATTTTGTCAGCTGGAGACCATGTCCGGCGGAAGCGCTGACACCCTACCTCCCCAGCCCCCAGACTTCGCACACAATGTGTAAGAGGATCTAGACTCAAGTTTCGCAAGTGCCTCAGTTTCCCAAACGTCTCGAGTTCGCGTCTCAGGGCCACAGCCTCATTGTTTAGACCAATCAAATCCACTTTCTCTCGTTATTTTAGTAACGTGCTCCAGTCTAGCCTTGAAATCCTCATCTAGTTGGATCAAATGTCATGGCTAAGGATTGTCATTTGGACATAAGCGGAATATTGGAGTTTACGCATTAGGCAACAAATGTTAGTGAATTTATAAGAACAAGTAGATGGAAAAGAACGCGAGATGCGTACTCTTTCAACTAAATATTTTTGTAATATCAGTAAGACAGTGATTTAATCCGTCATTGTTTCTTAAAGACAATACTCGTGAATATTGCATCATTAAAATGTTAGACGTAAATGTATGACTACCTTGAAGTTCAACAAGTAGAGCTGTTAATGCAGTTTTCGTTCTGGAATAGTTTTACACGGATACTATAGTCGGTCAGGTACTATACGAGACAGTTACTTTGGAAACGTCCCAAGGAGCACTTGACCCGGGCTCCACAATTGACAAGTGTTTCACTAAACCAGTTATGGCAGTTTTAGCAAGTAAGCTGTTGGCAGAAAACATTACCGTATATTGCTCTTGGAAAGGTTTATTCGTAATATATGCCACTGCTTATTGAATTCAAAAGAACATATAAAAATTCAACAATTCTTTATAAATGTAAGTATTCTGCTATTAAAAGTCTTGTATGCAAAACAAGCTCACCGCAGTCACATGGAAACATACAAATTGTCAAATGCGACGATGGGGATGAATTTGAGTATATTAACTTGTACTGCAATTTCAATTCATTTCCTTATTTTAATTTAAGTTTTTTGTGTGTTATTGGTAGTGCAGACTGAGGAACTCGTTCCCCACACACAGGCTGATGCCCATGTGGGGATAATTTCCTATAAGTTTTTTGTTATGTATTATATTTTACTCTGTACATAAATTTTGGAAATAAATAAATAAATCAATCAATCAATCAATCAATTATTTCAAATTATGTTTTTTATTATATTCTCCTGCTTAATTTGCCATTATATTATTTCCTTGAAAACTAAAACAAAAGCTTAGTTAATTCTCGAGAGAATTGAGAGTTAATTCTTTTTATATTTACCTGGATGATTAAGTGAATGCGAGTACTATTATATTTCAATAAGTTTCTCTACAAATGTTGTGAGATTCTGCACATAAAGTATTGATAACTCAGAGTTCTCAGAGTTACTCACTGTGAAATGGCTATAGCCATTAACTTTAGGGCTCCACTTCAGGATCGTAGATGTTTTAATTTTTACTGTAATTTTTGTATTTATTCCGTACAATCTCGATCAAATATTCTATAAATTCACGTTACCTCGTTGGTAGTTACCAAGGAATTTGTTTCCTCTTTTACTTCAGGGCTATTACTCTCAGCCATCGGGTGTTAGCGATTTAACAAATAGTTCTGAAGATAAAGTACTTTTCAACTGTCCACCACTTTACTCAAGAATTTTCGAAAAGCCATTAAAAAATAAGGGAGTTCATGGGATACCGTTGGTAACTACATTGCGTGTAAGGTCGAGCACTCGTTTTAATAGCGAATGTTTCTAAAGTGTGAGGTTGAATTATTTGTTGTAGCTATGCGTTTGAATAATTTCTTAAAAGGTGGTTTCACTCACATAGTTTACATTTAAGGATCAATGAAAGTCTGAGATCCACAGGGGAAAGAAGTCCTACTAAAGAAGCAATAGAAAGTTGTTATTTCTTCTGGTAGAAAGCCTGCAATGCTAAGAAAGCTTCTCTTTTTATGCACCTTAATTGGGCTGCATCATTCCAGTTAAGTTATTAGTGTTTGTGTACTTAGTAAAGTCATGAATATTTCATTGCTAATTCTTCTACTGAGCTTCTTTAATCCTTAAAACAACTTAATCTCTCTCCTGCCAGAAATGCTGTTTACTTATTAACGACTTTTAATAAGGAAAATGAGCTTCTACTGTGGTGGTTATTAATACATAATCCCCAGAAAATTTAATGAGAACTAACAACGAATTTGGTAAACATGCGTATCTGTTATAACTATAACATAGTTTACTACTAGTAATCAATAAATTAGTATTGTTAATCACAGTAACAGTTATAAAGTGTCAGTCGAAAAAAACCTTTAAAATAGCTGCAAATATTTTATTAGTGGAAACTCTACATTAAATATTTTTTCTCAAATCATTTATTATTTCCGCCTCACATGTGAGAATTGAAAAACTGTCTTCAATCTGTTCAATATGTTTTGTTATTAAAATAATTTTAAATATTTAACTGATTGTCTTGAAATTTTGTTCATTGATTTTATTTCACGGTGTTCAAGAAAAACAGTGGTTGTCCACTTTTTTGGTGTTCACGGTTTTTAAATTCTAAAATGTCATCAAAATATTTAAACACATATACAGATAATCTAGCGCGCGCGCGCGCGCCCACCCACACACACACACACACACAATTATATAAAACGTAATGAGAGTACAAACAACTATGCCCAAGTTGATTGTATTTGTAAAAATATCTACTATCGTCCTTTAAATTTGTAAGGAACTAATATAAAATACATATATAATTTACATTCACAGAATTTCAGAGGTTTGTGCTAAAACTAGGCTTTTTCCTACTTCAGAGCTCCTTTGTATTAGTATTACAGAAGTTAGGTGATTCGAAATGGAGTGCCTTCTGAAGTGGTCTTCGAATGAAAATTCATTATATTACCCCATTGTTATCACAATGAATCATTGATTATTTTAAAAATATGTTACCTATGATGACCGGGTTTCCCTCGTTGCAATTCTTGTTAAGACTTAAGGAACAGCGAAAAGCTTATAAAGATGATCTCCGGGATTTTGCCTGTATAGGTCAGAGTGATGCTGATAAAGACCTGTGGTTTTTAGCTCACTTTAATTAATGTGACATGATGATCAATGTCATGACCTCTCTTATACAATTCAGCGTGCACATAATTATTATATTCAGTTAATTTGTAACTTACGGCGTGATGACTATGTATCTCCTTATTTTGAGCAATTACTGCTATTAAAGTCCAAAGAACTGACAGATCTTCATCTGCCCCTATGTTTTTCTGATATTAGTGCACGTAAAACTCGTTGTTGAAGTGCATCTTTATTATTAATTCCAATTCGTCTGACAGCCTTATATAATACAATATTTTACTGTTTCCACATGTCGATTGTAGAACGCTCTCGCAGATAACACAAGAATTATTGAGAGCGTGATCGGTTTGGAGCCGAAGTTAGGGCCTCTCTTCAGCAAGAGTGACAGTTGATGGTTCTTATGGTCTCTTTCGGTAACTGCATGTTACCTGAATGAAAGGAGAATGATTTGGTAAGGATAGAATAATTCTATTATTGTCTATTGTGTAAAAGAGGTTTTTGTAAGAGTAAATCAATATCCTAATCAATATACTAAATTTTTATTTTAAATGCAAATTTTTATGTTGGATCTATGATGTAGTTAATTGATAAGCGTAATTTTAGTTCTACATGCCAGTTACAATATTTTAATTTTTTTTATTTCATTTATTTGCGTTAGAAGGTGTAGTTGAAGAGAGGATTTTTTTTTATTCCTAACTTCGACTCTAAAAATACAAAAATTTTTCATTTTGTTTCATTGTAGGAATTAGGAATTTATAGGAATTTGGTTTATTCCACACCAGAACAGCAGAACTATGACATGACATGATTGTTTATGTATAAAAACACCCAAGCTTGAAGACGAATATATTTTCTAAGAACCTTGGCTAGTGCATGATTTCCTATGGAAATCGCTATTCAGTAATACCCCAACTATTTCGTCACTAAAACCAACATCCGTTCCACCTAGGACACGAGCAAAGACTTGGGGTTGCGTCATCGATGGTTCGAGCGGTACACGAAGGAGTGTGACCAGATAACCCACTCAGTCACGCTGCCCTGTATGTTGAACATTATGTGTGCCATGTTCGTTACGGTACGGTGATGAAGAACATAAATCATTGATGTGGGATTATTTATGCATTTCGAGTCTTTTGATAGGCCATGAACTACCAGATGAGCTAATAGCATGAATCATACTCAATTAATTTGTTGGGCAACCTCCATCGGCTATCGATGTCAAATGACGTTCTCATGTGATAAAAAAAACAATTTGTTTCAGTTGAAAACAGAACGACCACTTACACCGACGGGGTTCCACTTACATCAATACTAAACGCAGTCATTGGCATTTATCTTAAAAACCAACGAGGCGACAAAAGTTAATGAGAGTTGAGAGAGAGTATGCCCTGATTTGTCGAAAGTTAACCCAATTGTGTGGCAGAGATTTGTCACCCTGTTTGGCACAATTAGGTCTGAAGTAGAGCGACTGCCCGGCCATTGACTGCATGATTGCTTTCTTGTCTGGCTGTCAGGCAGTTCATCAGTCTTCCACCTGCCGGACTGCCCTCTCGGTTAGTACTAATTCAGATAAACACACAATGATGACTTGACCATTTCAAATTCTGCAGGTCAGTCTTGCGATACCTAATCACTTGGTTTAGTCACGGAAGTTTCGTTCGAAACTTCCATATTTAGGATCTGGTAAAATTAACATACCTAGTAAAGTCTGCCTAATGATTGGGAAGAATGTATACTTTTCAAACGTGTAAACCCAAATTTAACCAGATTTTAAAGGTTGTAATATTATTTATTTGTAACAAATTTCCATTATCTTTTGCATACTTGTTCGTAGTTCCAAAACAATGGAAAACATCATATTATTGTTTCTTACTTTTTCTCTTGCCTAACTTGACTTTTAAATAAATATAAAATCCTATAAGATTATATAATGACTAATTAAATAATTTATCCCGGGATATTCATCGTTTTTACAGTATCCGGGTACATGTAAACCTATAAAAGTCTCTTGCCTATTAAAACATTTAACATCGCACACTCTGTACACAGATAGTACCAAGTAATTAAAATCATTATATCTATTTACAACTGATCCAGTTGTTTATGGGAACTGTGCAATAAATTACACATTCACCCCTGTACCTCCTATAACTCCCTGACAACACCACGCATAGCCTAGGAGGCGAGAACCAATTTGCATTACATAAGCACGCAGTTTGGTTTTTCTTAGGAAATAGTGGAATTTCTCCTGAGAAAGAAATTGATCGCCGTCCTCGCTAGTTTTGGTGGTAATCGAAATGGGAAGGTATTGAAAGTTTTAAAATTATGAAACAATACTTTTTTCTCCGATGACATGTTTCTTACCTTGAATCACGTAAAGCCGACCTCCTGACACATAAATAATAGTGAGATCTCTATATAGGTAGATAAAGAAAAAAAAGTCTCCCTTTTCAGCTAAATATTCTGAAAGTATATGATGGACTGGCGTTGATTTAATACTGTTTTACTTTTCTCACTGTTGCTTTTGAAAGTGCCAAGCTAGGAAACATATGACTGTAAAGAAATATCGTTTAAATTTGAATCATTTTTATATTCTCCCATGTTGATTTCCATCTAGAGTGCCTGAACATTAACCCTCTTACTAAGATTACTTCCTTAATGAAAATATTTTAAGAAATAAACTGTATGGTTATACAATGTAAATTAGCTCTCGACTTCTTCAGTATCAGTCCTATACCACTAAGTAAGAACTATATCACTTGGTAGTCAAAGCGATTAAATTATATTTTACAGTAGTATTTTCATAGTACATACTTTTATAAGTCTGATTGTGCTTCATAATAGAGGGATGGTGCATCAATATTTGTTAAGTATGGAGAGTCAGTGAAATCGACCAAACTGCTTCTGTGGGAAAGGACCTAACGTGAAACAAATTGTGGAAAGCAGCATTTCGCAGTCGTTGGTGAGCTTGGGAAATGGAAATGGGACAGTTTTTTCAAGACTGTTAAGTGAAAATCCGTGTTCCATTACACAAATGTTGTCCCATTTTTTAACTCCTGGTTTCTCCAAATCCCAGATCCACGACTGCTCTATATTCCTGACGTCGCCTGCGGGCACTCGACCATTCCTGGAGGCGTGGGAGTTCAGGTCACGAGGACGCTCAGTCTGCATGCTTGGCCTTGCTACCGTCGATGTTGCTCTCCAGACTTCACGCTCTCCGAGGCGACAGCTCGGCTCTCCGTGGCGCGGCCAAGCGTGCAATCGGAAATTGCCGGTCGGAGATAGTTGCGATAGTCACAGGCTTCGCTCCGGCACCGATGGAGATTTATGGCACGGTATTCTCGATCAGGTGCTGGGAATCCTCTGTGTTTTCTCGCTAAATTGTTCTCTAAATCTGATAATAACTTGATTTAATGAATCCATTGATAATGAATCATTTACCGTGAATATTGAAACCTTCACTTTCTGCCAAGTCTTTCATTAATTGTGAATATAAAAAAGATCTTTTACATTTAATACATTGGTGTTTTGTTAGTATTCGTAACTGAGCGTGAAGAATCAACATCTTAAGTTTTATCTTATAACTAATATTAAGAAATCTTTATTTATAACAAAGGAACGGCACGCTTTATTTTATAACAAAATTTATCTTTAAAAGTATTTTTAAACAACTTGAATCCTCGTGGTCACAAATCAACATTACCACTCATATTATTAAGAATATTTTCCTAGAAAACCCAATTGTACTTATTTTAACATATTTTCAAATGTGACTTCAAATTTAGATCTAATTAAAAAAAAAACTTAAATGACTAAAATTTTGGGTTTGGTTTAAGATTGCAGAAGTGATACGTTGCCTACTACTGGAATACTGATTTAAGATGTGAAAGTAGGTAAATTTGAATTTCCCAATGCGGAAACACAAATCAGAGATTTATATAACATAATCCTAAAAAAGATCTCATAAAGGAGGGCTTTGGTTGGTCAATAGCAGTTATTAAGAAGTCGTGAATCAGATCGTCTACTGAACTACGCAACAGAGCCCCTCACGACCAGAGCCGTGCCTCGGCCTCGTGCCTCAGTCCTCGCAGCGCAACTGTAGTAGCCTTCCCACATGATTATAAGCCGATACACTTACTAGTACGGGTTTCAGCTAATACTGTGGCTTTCTCTGTCTGGACGTGTTCATTAAGTGCGCAATCTCACCAGTCATTACCGCTCTGGTTGTTGTGTTTCAACAAATGCGTTTCTTTTTGTGTAATGCAATCATTACTTTTAATGACAAAGATGTTTACATTAAAAATACAAAGATTACATTGTATAGCTAAAATTGTATACACGTTTCAATTATGGTATAAAATTATTATTTATATTTATTTGTTCAAACACCAATCATACGAAATATAACCCTAAGCATATTATTCACGACCTTATTTACATTATAAAATACGTAGTAATGACAGGTGTTTTAGTCTAACTTAACAATAATTTTACTGTATTATTTCGTCAAGAGTTAATTGATAAAGCTAAGAAATGATTCTCAGAATAAACTGATGTGTTGGTGGATTCTCAAATTATCTCTTCGTATAGAATCAACTCATGCATTTTCATGGCATAACAATCAGCATTAATGCAAATTCAGCACACAGAATTATTAATCTTGTTCTATAGATTATAATTAGTCCAAAGTTCATCTCCCACCATACTGTGTTATTCAATTACAAACCGATCTCAATTTATAAACATCAACTTATTCATTATAAACAAGATAAGATTCTAGCCGAAAGTCTTTCAGCTGTCCACATATTTGTGTTTTATCTGCTTTATATACACTAAAACATTGGTAATTAAGGTTTCAAACATTTATCTAACCAAGAAATTCTATGATTGATTTTGGTGTTACGACTGAACTAGATCACTGCGATCCCCATGGAAGAAATTATTCTGTTACGAGCTGACCTCACTACTATAGTAGGTTTCGTAAATCAGTTTGTATTTGAATCTACAGTTCATAGACGCTGAGCTTATAGAGGCAAGGTAAGTCACTAATTTTAAGTTCTTGAAGACATTTATGAGGTTTGTCTATTTACTCTATGTGGCGACCCAATCGTCTTATTCCGCAGAGAAACTGAACGTGGATGAATCTACAATATGTTATAGCAGAATCTTCAGAGTTAATTTTTAATGGTTTAACGATCTTCACAAACCGACACAAAGCCGGTTGATTAAGCTTGTTGATATTCTATGATGTTTTCTTTCTCTAGACAAACAACCAAGGAACGTTGCCTGACGTATGTCTTGAAAGAGAAGACGAGTTTGTCACGCTTCTGCTTCGGTGACACTGTGAAGTAAGGCCATTGACCCTTGCGACCTAGACACCAACCTTTAACCATGTAACACCAGCTGGTACATTGTCAATGTTTTACAAAGAATTATCACTATGATCCTCAAAGAACTTATCACTCTGGGTGGTATTAGTATGTTACTACAGCAAGTTTTGTAAATTACAATACGTTTATTTTATAAGTCTAGTAGTTTCACGTATGCCATAAATATAATACAAAGCAAAACACAAAGTGTGTCGCAATATATAGAGGCTATATGTCACTGCCATTATAATGTAACCATACTCGTATTATGTTTTACAGATGGACTGTACAGACAATGGTAACAGGAAGAGCTGCGCAAATCAATTTATCAATTTTAATCTAAAATCATACCCGATTTTGAGGCATTCAACATTTCACGGTATCCAAATTTAAATATTCGGAAACAGTATCCAGAGGACTTGTTTATAATAAAATGTTTATCTAATGTTACTAATTTTAACACAATTGCACAACGTGGTTAGAACATTTTATTAGTTGTCAAGCTGAATCTTAATATTTTTGTGGAGCGTGAGCGATAGGTTAAAAATATAGGATATCATAGTCACTCTTCGTATCAGATTTATATCTCTAGAACTGTTTCACGGTTAACTTAGGTTTTAATTGGTACCAAAAAAAAAATCAACACTATAATTACTTTGAATTCCATCCGGGGCGCAGATTAATTGTCTAATAAACGTAAATGTAGGAATGTTCCAGTTGTATAAGCAAAGTGTTTGAAGAGAATAACTTGTTATTTGATACAAAATGGAAGTATTTTTGATTGTGAAAATTGATGAGCTACTGATGGTGTATGGAAATCAGATGACGTAAACAAATGAAATGGCCCCAAGTTAGCACTTGGTTGCAAACGATTGTCGTTAACATTATCTGAATCAACGTATGTCCCAAAATATTATTCAACAATCCCAAAGCACGTACTCGAATAACAATGAACATGTCTTGGAAATTGCTTTACTTTGCATAAGTTGGTATTTTCGTTTGGCCCAGAGGTGTTGAGCACTTTAATAGGGCTACAGACCGCTCATTATAAAACAAAATACATAAATTGAGTTAGTCACACGTAATACTGAGATGGGCCTCTCCTCGCGGTCCAAGGCCTGTCTTTCTCCCGCCTCGGGCAGTTAACAGTTCGGTTTTTATGTGGGTTCCGATTTCTTCATTGACATTCACGTGCTCACCCGTCACTTTCGTAGATTCAGTGACCAATATAGCCTTCACTTTAATGTGTCCATCTCTCCGTACAATCTTTGGCACAAGCCGTCACGGAGGACTAAATGTCAACTTATGGATCAATTTCGAAGTACCAAACTCTCCTAATAATGGACAAAAGATTATTATTAAAAAATGTGATTAAATTATTGAAAATATACGTTATTGTAATTACATTTAAAATTCCTATATAAATAGCTACCTGTGTATTGAAACTGTTACATATTCAACGGATTTGTTAAAACATTTATTTGTAAAACATTTTAATCATAAAAAGTATTACAATTTTGGAATAAAGCCTTAAGCTGAACAAGATTGTACAATTTGTCTAGTTTACTAAAACAAACATAAAGCGTTTAACAAAAAATTTTAATTTTACAACTAAAATGTTCCAAGATCTCAACTTAATCCTTGTTTATCCTATTATTTGTTGGTTATAAAAGACATCGATATAATCTTAATCTCATGTATCTTCAAAAGCAAAATGGCACAAGGTTGTATATTTGATATTTCAAACTTTAAATCCCCAATGGAATGGGTGAGCTTTGTACACTGATAACAAAGTATGATTTACACAATTAATAATCCCTTAGGTATATTTTCATGCTAATATACATTTAAATTATTCAGTTTAACTCAGAAATGAAGAAATACAGAGAGCCAATTTACCTTCTAACTCGAGAGGTGCCCACACGCCTTCACCGAGCCAAGCTTTCACATATCTCAGTTATTCAATTCTGTGTTTAAACTTACATTTCAACACACTGGGCCTATTATTCAAGCGCCCTACAAGGAAGGTGCACCGCGCGTTATGTCTACGGTTCTGGAGTAAAAGCGCGGGTGGGGCGTACGCAAGAGATGGAGCCAAACACTTAGAAATGAGTTCAAGAGCTGGTTCGCACTTCCGGGCTCGTGACTAGTCTCTGGACAACTTCCGGGTGAGATTCTACTCTTGTTACATCGGCACCGATAGATTATCATCGGCGCCCAATGATTTAAAATGAAAGTACCTTAGAAACATTGATTGACAATTTAACGTACATTAAAAAACATTGATTGGTATTTAACGGATTAGCTATATTTCAAAGGCTTTTTATTTAAATCAATTTACATTAATTATCTAGTAGTGTATGTTTTTAATAAAATATTTCTATTTAAATAACTTGCATCATACAATAACAATTAACTTCACTCTCTTGATGAAAGCTACAAATAATGAAATAGTAATTTTTACTACATAATTATAGAAACAAATTTTTCTCATCTTTGATGCCATAGCCTACCACCCCAAGAGGATAGATATTCTAATCTCAAAGTTTACTCTCTGTTATTATTGAATGTGGCTGTGATCATTGTAACTGTTTCTGAATGGAAACGTAAAAACTGGTCGGATCAAAACAATAATACATCCTCACTCTTCAGCAAAATTAACTAATTAACTAATCACTGTCGATGGCACCCAAATTATTGTAAGGACGTCGGGCAATGTCATTAAAACTTGTAGAAGTATCCTTAATACTTTGTCAAAGTAGTTTATATGTTTTTGAACTAACAAACAAATTTTAATTTGAATAATACTTTTGATCTTCCTTTGAGTTGTTGCAAACATACATATCGAAATCTTACAAAATGTTTGAAACAATTCTCAAGTTTTTTTTTAGCATTTATTCCAGTGGTAACTACCATAATAATAAAGAGAGTATATCACAAATATTGAAATGAAAAGTGAACAGTGAAGTGGAGTGATGAACAGGAGCTATAAGTCCATAATTACAGAAAAAGACAGAAAAAGATATTACACAGTAACAAAGAACCCAACAGAAAGTAACAGAAGAGTTGCCTTACAGACGAACGGGCTGCCCTTAAACCTTCGGAATCCAAAATCAATAGAGTTTTACATTGGACTAAGAGAATCCTACTTAACAAATTTCTAGTGTCTAGGACCTTTCTTTCAAAAGTTAACTTAATTAAGTTATTTTATTACTTAATTTAATTATTAGAAATATCTGTCACGTTCTTAGTAGTACTTTAGGAACCGGTATGGGGTAAATTTTAAAATGAAGTTCACTACAGAAAGTTGTGCTCCTATTGTCTGGCAATCTATATCTAAAACACCAGTATTTTAATAACTCAATGATATAGTTTGTCCCGTAACTCTCTGGACAAAGGTATACCACGTTATTGCTCAGATAAAGACAAACATATTTCACCATGAACACGGGTCTCTGATGCTTAGTTTCCCATCCGCCTGTATGTGTTTTTTAGAAAAAAATAATATCATAAATACTAATAAGTTAAATTATACCAAATTTAATCAAATGTTTATAGTAACGACGCCAATTACCAAAAACAATCACGATATTATGTTTAATATTTGCAAAATGGAGACCATTAATACTTTTAAACTTTGAATAACTTAAATACCAGCATATTTTCTCAAGACTTAGATGACCAACAGTTTTTAGATGATATTATCACAAATCTAATGACACGAACATTATTTAAAACGAATAATAAATAACTGATTTAGAGCAAATTTACTGTAACAAGACATGGCCTATATTGAGGTTCCCAGAGTATATGCAACAGTACAAAAACTCAATAAACGGCAGCTCTAATCTCTAAATCAACTATTTATTATTCGATTTAAATAATTTTGGTATCATAAGATATGATAATATCTTCTAAAAACTGATATCCTTGTATTTATTGAGAAATAATGCTGGTTTTTAAGATACTCAAAGTTCAAAAGTCATTATGGGCGCCATTTGAAATTAGTAAAGATAATTTCATGATATTTTCCTCAGTACCTAGTATTGTTACGAAAAACATTTGAACCAAACTTTATATAGCCTAATTTAATTTATTGGTTCTTGAGATATTAATTTTTGGATAAGAAAATACATACAGACAGATCGATGGGAAACTAAGCATCAGGGACCCATGTTCATGTGGTGAAATACGCTTGTCTGGACGTGAGCAATAATGTGGTATACCTTTGACAAGAGAGGTACGGGATACGTTGTATAATAACGTCAAGGTGTAAAAAGTTCATACTCCTCCAAAAATGTTCAATAATAGTAGATAAGGAAACCACCCGTTCCCGGGACTCAAATAATTTTAGGTTAAAAACAATATTTGCCAATTAAGAATAGTTGTCGCACGTTTAAATAGTACATTCCTTGCGTAAATTCCTACATTCATATTTTGTTAACTAAGTGGCCTTACAAAACGTCCTTTGTCTTGTAGCAACGGTTCGCATACGATTTCAGTGTTACTCTCTGTGTAGTAGAGCTGTTACGTCAGGGTAGTCATCAAGAAGAGTTAGTGGAATTAAATAGACCTTGTGCAACAGCGTGAGATGCTTTTCCCACATTGCCAACACCTGCGTGGACTTTGCGTTGGGTGTGAGACAGGAAATGAAAATGTTCCTATGTAATTAAATTATTAAGTAATAAAAATCTGAAGGTGTTGCGATGATATCAACCATTTTTGGCTCTGTATAACCAAATATTTTAGTAGAACTAAACTAATTACTAGTTTTCACCAAAAGAGTATTGGAAAACTTCTGCAGCAGCCTAAACTGAGTATACGTTATAGGGTCTTAGATAGAAATAAACGTTGGGCATGACAAAAAAAACCGTGTTTTTCGTATTAAGGCTTCAAAATCAGTGTTACTGGTGACAAACACTTTTTTAGTATTTGTTATATTAAATTATAACACAATAAAAAACCACTGTTTGATTATATTTAATCGAAAAATTCAGTCAAAAATTGTTTTCCTAGTTTAGTGCAAAGGAATTCTAGAGTGTTCAATATTAAGTTCTCCAAAATAATAAATCTGCGGGAAACAAGCATCGTAAGGAGAAAGTTGTCTTTTACATTATGGCCAGTAATCATAAAAAATATTCCAATTATAGATAGGATATGCAGCTGCTTTATCTGTAACTGGTTGTTATATTCCGACGCCAGAGCCTGAACTACTATCGGCTCGCCCTTCAATTTATTTTTTAATGTTTCGCACATTAGATGGCACAATTTATCGTTGTGATCGTAGTACTCCGGTATATGGTTCTGGTTTAGTATTTTAGTCTCAATTAATTGAAAAGTTCAGGTTTTCTAATGACTCGGATTCGACAACATTACATTTTATTAAATAACAAACATTAAAATAACAGGAGTTGCTTTTATGTTCTTACGTTATGGTAAAAAATCATCTGTTTAAGCATATAAGTCGTATCATAGGTCTTCTTAGTGATGACGAAATTGAACTAAAGAAAATTATATAAAGCCATATTGGCTTTTATACTCGGGTAGACTTTAGAGTACGAGATCAATATATTTTGTACAAGACCTCTAGGTAAAAGACCATATATGTTTTAAATTTTGGAGTTTTTTACTTGGGAAATTTAAAATTAGTTCTTAACATTAAAAGCTCAGTGAAAAACACCTCTTGTACTAGTATAAATTTGATAAATCGGAAATAATTCCTAAAAACCGCAATGTTGTATAAGAAAATCTTTAAAAATTCCTTCACCTTTTAAAAATGTTTAAATTCACTTATGAACTTGTTTAAAAATGCTGAAATTCATTCTGCAGTTATTTTTAATTGTTATTGTATTAAATAAGATTTAAGATATATAAAAACCGCAACAGAACGTTGTATAAAAAACTATAAAGTTTATAAAACCTTCACCTTTTAAAATTTAGTACTTATGAAAAAATTCGTTCTGCAGTTTAATTGTTACTGAAAATAAGATTTCAGATATAAAGTTTAGTATAAACCAAATGTTGTTATTGTATTAAATAAGATTGTTTAAAAACCGCAATTTTTAATTGTTACTGTATTAAATAAGATTTCATATAAAGTTTAGTATAAACCTTCACCTTTTAAAAATTTAGTACTTATGAACTTGTTTAAAAATGCTGAAATTCATTCTGCAGTTATTTTTAATTGTTATGTATTAAATAAGATTTAAAACCGATATAAAGTTTAGTATAAACCTTTCTAAAAATTCCTTCATCCTTTTAAAAAAATTTTAGTACTTATGAACTTGTTTAAAAATGCTGAAATTCATTCTGCAGTTATTTTTTTAATTGTTATTGTATTAAATAAGATTTAAAAACCGCAATGTTGTATAAGAAAATCTTTAAAAATTCCTTCACCTTTAAAAATTTAGTACTTATGAACTTGTTTAAAAATGCTGAAATTCATTCTGCAGTTATTTTTAATTGTTATGTATTAAATAAGATTTAAAAACCGCAATGTTGTATAAGAAAATCTTTAAAAATTCCTTCACCTTTTAAAAATTGTAGTACTTATGAACTTGTTTAAAAATGCTGAAATTCATTCTGCAGTTATTTTTAATTGTTATTGTATTAAATAAGATTTAAAAACCGCAATGTTGTATAAGAAAATCTTTAAAAATTCCTTCACCTTTTAAAAATTTTAGTACTTATGAACTTGTTTAAAAATGCTGAAATTCATTCTGCAGTTATTTTTAATTGTTATTGTATTAAATAAGATTTAAAAACCGCAATGTTGTATAAGAAAATCTTTAAACATTCCTTCACCTTTTAAAAATTTAGTACTTATGAACTTGTTTAAAAATGCTGAAATTCATTCTGCAGTTATTTTTAGTTGTTACTGTATTAAATAAGATTTCAACCGATATAAAGTTCAGTATAAACCGTGTTCTAGATGTTGGAATCCGTATATATTTCATCTTCCTGGGTTTATTACTAATATGGACATGATTAAAATAAATAATTTTCCCCATGAGAATTCAAAGTAATCTGATAATTGTTCTTATTACTGCTCTTTTGAATTCATGTTGGACAAGGAAGGTTAGAAAATCAATGGTGATATAATTATTCTATGACATGCTGATATCATATTATAAAAATATGCACAGTATAATTAAGAACCGCATTCCAACATATCGTTTAATTGTCAATGGTATATAAATTGTATGGTCTTTAATTTTCTATGTTTTAAAACCTGACCGAATTCAATAGGGAATTTAAAATCTAGATACACCATTAACTCTAAAGGTTTTCCGCTTCATTTCTGGCCTTATATATGAATATGTTAGAATACTTTGAAAATATTAGCAAAATATGCTCCTGTAAAAGACAACATTTATATCTACACTATTTTTAACTCAGACTCCAATTCCGACTCTTTAGACCGTGCTGTACATGTATAATACATTTCACAAATCCATCCAATCTTATTATGAAAGTTATTTACATGTATGTTCCAGTACTTAGTTAATTCATTGTAAATTCCGTCAAATAGTGTTGAGTCGTAATCATTCCTGTTCTCCTGGGCAATAAAGACGCTAAATACCTTTTCGGTTAATATAAAAAGTTTTTGGTTAGGTTACGGACAGTGGCAATGCCAATTTTATACTCAATTTACTAAGTATACAAACATACAAAGTATAAGTACGCCGCACCATGTGTCACGAAACATGCTTTCGCGGAGGATTCTTCAATTTTCAAGTCTTCATTATTAAGATGTCCAGTGCGGGCAGATCGACAAAAAACTTGCTCCCGATCCCTCCCCTCCGAATATTTGGAACAAAGGTTTCATTCAAATTTAACGTCTACAAGTGACATCTTTTTCCAGATATCAATTTTATTTGACTGTAGTCAGTTTTTTTACACATTAATTTACTATGTTATATTCTCGTTGCCATCATGGTTACCCATAAGACCAATGAAAACGTTCCGCTAACAGTCAGCCAAATTTCTTCAAGTGACATTCATCATCATCGAATTCAATTTTGCCTATATAGAAATGAAAATCATGCAATATTTCAAGTATATGCGTTCGTTCGTTCTCGAGATATCGTGTGGACAGATAGGCAGAAATAATTTTTTTTCAGCCCCATGAGTGATAGGCTTTTCTAACGCTTAGCCAATAAAACCTAAATCTTTTTAATACTGGTAAAATAACCCTTTTTAGATATTGAATAGTGGATAAATGATGTACGAGTCGCCATCAAACGCTTGGCCGCGATCTGGTGAAGTGGCAGGCAGGAGGTGAGTAAGGTCGGGGCACCCAAACCGGCCAGACTGCTCCTGATATGTCAGGTGCACAATATTAATGGAGTTACCTGGCTATAAGCGTGATGTTCTACATCCAAATATTACGAAATTACCATAAGTTTGATAGAACACTGAATTGATTCGTCAACAGAGATATTCAAATCGGTTAACATTCTAACATATCGTTAAACATCAAGAACGACAAGAATTTGTCACTCCTTAAGTATAACCAGACTAATATTTTATAGGCATTTGTTGTAGCGAATCCATTCATATGTTAAATAAAAATGTCTTCTCATGTTTATCATTCCTTTTTAACATCTTACATTCTTTAATAGGCATATTTATCATAAAAACAGTTAACATCTTAAGCTAGATTATCGTTTGGATTTCTGGATTAAAATAAAATAATTTTTGGATAAAACGTTTGTTACAGACATGTCCGTGAAAAATAAAGATTAGTTGACGTTTTCAGAATTCAAATCTGCTCTCCCTGTGTGATATATATCCATTAGCCGTAGTATTTCATGTCTTTTTTAAATATACGAGTTCTCGGAATTATATTTTAGTATTTGTTTGTTTTTTTATGCTGGGTTTTGGTTGGAATTAAGCAAATTTGGTCACAAAACCGCAATATTAATATTCCTTTTTTGGATATTTGGAAGTTTAAAATATAAAAAAGTTTTGATTATCCCATAAAGAATGCTAAGAATTTGAAATAGAATTTAAGTACGTTTTATAATCAGCCCCAACCAATAAAGATTGAAGACAAGGTTATAAATATATTACAGTGTGTATATGAAACATGACTGAAGACAAAGACTTGTTTGATAAATTTTAAGAATACAGTTCACTTAAGTCATAAATGAATTTTCAAATGTCATTCCCAAAGCTCTTATTTGTGTGCATGCATTAAAGTTTCCTATATTTCCTAGTGTATATGTCTTGAATTCCTTGAGAAGTAGTCAAAAACTTGTTTCTGTTTTTTTCTTTATTCGTGGAAATTAAATAGATTTGAATTATAAATAGAAAAACATTTTCCCAAACAAACCTTTTTAGCAGCGCCTGGTATTTTGGATGGAATCAGACTTATACCTTTTAATTTTGGTCCATCATTTTCGATTACTTTCCAATCCTTACATTTTTTAAACCACTATTCGTGTTTGATGATCCCATTTATATAAAAAATTACGAAGGCCATAGGTCCAATAATACTGATCGTAAAGCTATACCAGCCGTGATAGTACTATACATACGTGATAGTATATTAAACGTAGCCAAAGTATTGAGAAAACACTGCATATTTCCTAACTACAACGTCTAAAAATAAAATGCGGTAAAAGTTATATAAAGTTGTCTTCTGAAACTCCTGAACGACAATATATTTTTATATACATTTATTGCTTTCAGATCGACAACCTGCCTACAGAGACGTAGAAAACTGACCGTGCAAGTGCATAGCACTTTACCTCGCTGGTTCACTTTAAGTAAACTACCTGATAAAGGAGCTGTAAAAATATCTAGTGATACGCCTTGCGTCTACGTAAAATATTGAGTTGTAAGAATATTTTTATAGATTACTGTTCTGTAATTATAAAAAATTATTTAACAAAAAATAATGGTCGAGAGCGCAGCTATATTTTTGACTTTTTTAACAGTTTCTCTACTACTAACTGATTAGTGTTTTACCTCAGTCAAGATTGGTTAAACTTGATAACAACGTAGACAGCCTGACAATTCTGAAATAAATACTGCACTAAAATAATGCTATGATTCCGATAGTTTGACAAGTAACTGTCAAACCGAATGCCGACTGACAAGTAATCCATAAGTATAGTCTTTTTAAATAAATAATAATCCAGGTCCAATCAAGTTAGATCACTAAAACATACTGTATGGTTGTATAAGTTGGTACCTTGGTATCATGACGGGGGTAGTTGAACACGCGAGTATCCTGTAGTGAGACACATACACAGCACGGCACTGCACGCGCGACAAGAGCTTAGTACTCACTGGCCAACTACTCGCCGCTGGTATCACTCCTGTCCCTTTCTCCACAGCGGAGGGAGCCAGGGCCGCCCGCACCCTCCACACTCGCCACCACGGGGGAGAGAATCTCCTCTGGAGTTAATCAAGTAGTGACTAATAACTGGATCTTTACTTGTACAATTCTCCTGACAAAGATCAGTATATGCATCGTAATATAATTTTGTTTCCATCTTATTAACAAAATCATCTATAAATTATGGTTAAAATGTGACATTCCAGAAGGTTAGCATAATATGACCCATATGGAACAAATTAATGCCCTTTATAATCGGTTTGAAAGTAATTTAGGAGATGCTTACCCATGTACACGTAGAAGCTAAAAAGTTATTCAGAGCTGAATGATACTAAAATACTTGATATATGAATAAATATTATCATTGGAATGTTTAAACAAACTTATTAATATAATATAAATGAGTTTCATGTCCGGATATTGAAAAGAAAGTCCGAGGGTGACAACTTGTTTCTTAAGTTGTTACGATTTCGCATTTGTGACTACAGTAACCCCCAGCGTTAAAGTCTCTGCCCACCCTCATGCATTAAACCTCGACGTTAGTAGACTAGATTACAATCCGATAGTTGATAAACCGTATTATTTTTTGCAATATGCGTAACAATAAATGAATAAGACTAAACATTAATGTGTAATAAACTGGACTCCACTCCCACCTCCCAAAAAAAAAAACAAATAGGTACTGTTTTTGTTAGGAGGCGTTCTAAGGGGCTTTAGAGCAACAAATTGTTTTAACACTTTATTTTCTATGACGATAAAATAGTGTGATTTATTCTTTTAAAAATTAAACATTTAAATGCTGTTATCTTGTTGAAAATAGTGCTAAGATTCCCTAGCATTTTGATATTAATGGCTTTACATGCACCTTGAATTATGCATACTTGTGAAATGTTCTAACAACTTCTCAGGAAACAATCTCCAGAGTAAGAGTTGATGGAGACAATGATGCCAAGATACTACTAAGGCGATGGCAACATCCTATGTGTGCTGTGCCCTATAGACATTTACTAAGAAATGTAATTTGGATTCTCGTAATCAGATAGATTAGAGGTTTTTCAAATGTTGTGATATTTCATACCTAGATTTTTGCCAAATCTAACATTAGATCTAGAGCAGTTACCGACATCCTGCATAATCAGTAGTGTTGGCTTTATACAAATTCGAGCCATCTTGGTAGGATAACTTAGTGGTTGAAGGCAATTAGTTATACGGAATATAACATTCATAAAGTAAATACATCTTAGAATATATATATTTTTTATTTCGATATAAAAGTAATAGAGGTGGAATTTCACACAAATTAATAATTGACTAGCTCCTTATAGCGGCACAATGTTACAGGTACCTAGTGATGCAGTGAACCAACCATTAATGACTGCTGCATAATCTATTGGTCAACACCAGCGTGATGGAGGCGAACCCACTCAGCTAGAGCAAACAAAGCGAGTTACACTCCTGAAGCATGTCATTTCTACTTATGAAACATATACTCATTGACCTAGTAGCCTGTGAGGTCACTTTATTTATGGTCTGGTGCACTTGTATTAGCGTCACTGGTCAGTGGTGAAGCCGGAGGGAAGGTCCACCTTAAATTAATAGTTGATGTACTGTGTTGTAGTCAACGAGTTTTGCCAGTTGTTTAAATGTACGAGATTAGAACATTCGTTTGTTATTTTAAACATAATCGTAAAACTTATTTATAAGGTAGCAATAAAATAAAGTTTCTTTTCACTGTTTCGAAGTTTTAATTCTTAAACCTAAGTTGATGGTATAGTACGGATAAAAAAATCTTAAACGCATGTCAGACATCAGGTCAAGAGAGTGGGTAATACCCTCGCTAGGAGAGCGACTTTCAGAGACCTGATGTTTACCATTTTTATTTCGATATAAGAGTAGTAGTGGTGGAATTTCAACAAATTACTAACAGTCAAACGTTCAGGCAATTTTAATTTGGATTAGGTAATTTACATGTAGCTTTACTCTTAATTTGAAGCCAGTTTAGAAAGCAGACAGACACCGGGATATTTGTGTAGGGTAATGGCCTTATTAACATCCTTTCTTAGATCATTCAAGTGTCTGGGAATGCAGACGGGATTTATCATAAACCAGATCTGACATTTACAGAGGGAAGCACCACCTTAGTATATAAACCAAAACTTATTCAAAAATATTAGAGTTCAGAGTCCAGGGTCCAGTGCAGACTAGAGTTAAGAGTCGTGTTCAGATTCGAGTGCAAAGTCCTGACCGGTGCGGCTTGTCTTTCAGCATGTCTCTGTTACGCCTCCTGACGATGGTACTGGGTAAGTCACGCTATCCCTCAGCTCTAATGTATATCTAGTAATCTCCATTAATAATTAAAACAATGTTTAACTGTGAAATGGTTTTGTTGCTTTGGATTAATAAAGATATAATACACTTAAGCACTTAATGTTTGCTCATTATTTGCTATCCCGACGTAGAAAATATACCCCATCAATACTTAACAATATAAATACGTTTTAATGGAAAAACTGTAGAATTTGCAATCAATAAATAATGTATCGTAATATTTCCTTAAGCATCTGCAAACAAGCAGACAAAATATGTATAAACCTGACAAACCGAGCTCATTTGCGTCTGCAAATCCATACAAATAAATACAAACTGCATTAACCAGTGACAGGCCTCTATTGATTTTCAAGTATCTGAAGGTATTTCTTCAGTTTTAAGGGCAATATGGTATGCATATGCAAACACTCGTACGCGAATATACACGAGTTTTAATAAATTCGTAAGTAATAAATTAAATATTACAACATATTGAACTGGATCATTGCAAAGTTAGTTTGAGATTGATAAAATATTTGTATTTAACACACATGCAAGAAAGTGATATATGCAAACTTTTCAATTACCATACACAGGATCCATGATCCAGCCTTCACATTTTTCATCAGTAATCTCAATCAAAATAACACGGTAAAAAGCCCTTCATCGATTTAGTGCTTTACAAGTTGATGTAATATGTTCAAGTACTATACGAAAGGAACTAATTTAAGAAAGTATCATCTTCATATGTGGTTAACTTACTGAAACTTTATCATATGATCAAACTTCAGAACATATTATGTACTTTGTTTACTAATTTGTTTATACCGTGTTTTCCTCGTTGCATTTGTTACTCATAAGACTAATGTAAAGAAATTATAACTGTACTTAGAAGAACATACATGCTAAGTATCAAGTCTCTAGGACTTTCTATCAAGAGTTATCTCATGGACGGACAGAGAGACAGACAGACGACGAAATATTTTTAATGAAGCCCGATAGGATCCTTATGTGCTTGACTAGGATCCGGGTTAGCTTGAATATCTTCACAATCACAATATAGTTTACATACTTTACTACACCTCGTATTCATGCTTACCAACTTGTACGGATCGTAGCGTGTGTCAATGCGGTGTTTTACAGCCTCTCGGTATGGTGTCGCTCAGTATGCGCAATGTTTACTCGGCTATTTCCTCGCCTGGAGTGGTGATACGGTTCCATTGTGCGTATATAAACCTCTATTACAGCAAAGAACTTGTT
Organism: Homalodisca vitripennis; assembly: GCF_021130785.1. Classification (NCBI taxonomy): domain Eukaryota; kingdom Metazoa; phylum Arthropoda; class Insecta; order Hemiptera; family Cicadellidae; genus Homalodisca; species Homalodisca vitripennis. Next base: position 131,284,162 of record NC_060211.1, on the reverse strand, counting down.
TATTTTTTCCAAACATGATTTTAGTCACCGTAACACCTAAACCTGAAAATTACCGTAATTCCCTTTGAGACTTGTTTTACGAATATAATATTTAAATTAACAAAAAATCATTAGTATTATTAAGACCGTTATTTAGTTAATATTTATTTTATAAATGTATTTATATCTATTGCACAGGATGAGATAAAATTCTGGATACACTCCTACAATCCAAATTGCAAGGAATGTGATAACGTCTGGTATAGGGTATTTGTAGTTGGGAACGTGTAACTTGCAGAAGTTATAATGACAGTGGCAGTGAAATCCAACAGCTTGGACTAACATATTTGGGTGGATTGTTCAAATGGGAAGGGTCGATTGTTCATGTTGCAGATACTTTTTAACTGTCTCATCATAGGGAACACAAATGTGAAATCTATTTTAAGATTTTTATTTGTGTAAGAGTTATGACTGTAATAGCTTTAAATATGAATCACTTGATCACAGACAAGATAAGATTAATCTGTAAAAATATTCTGTGTCTGCGACACTACATTATAGAACTCACTTCCCAATTCAATTCAGGTACAAACTAATGTAAACAAATTTAAAGGTAACTAAGGACCTTCTTGGAGGAGAAAGCTTTTACAGTAGTCAGAAGACTATCGAGATGCCCACATCTTCAATAGACTAACAACGCACACATATTGGTTTTATGTGTATTTATGTGATATTTAACTGTCTGAATGCTAACTTTATTTCAACAGGAAATTAGGTTTTTAACAAGTTACTGTATCAAACATTAATTGTCTTATGACAACTACAGAAAGCCGTGCTTGTGTTCTATTGAACATAATAAATAAAAATCTGTCTTTGATTCTGCCGATTATACTCAAACGGTGTAAAGATTGATTCACTTACGATCATCCCGTAGTAATAACCAACAATAAACAATCAAGAATATTCAAAGGTTTCTTTGAGAAGAATATTATAAAACCTTTTTCTGAAATTACTTACTCGGTTCTCAGGAATATTGTAATAAAAAGAATGTCATTCTGTCGTTCATTGTGCAAATCTTGAATTACCTTAAAATTCCCTTAGTGTAAATGTGTTTAGTAATTTCAACATTGCTAAATGTCTTAGTTTTAATTTTAATTTTATGAGTAAACTATGCTAAGGACTGTAAGGATTGTCCATGGGTTTCTTGTAACATGAACAATAACGCATAAAGTACATTCTTGCTGTTGTGAACAATACCAGAGCAGATTGAGTCAGCATTCATATTTCATCGCCTAGCCCTAGGGATGACGGCCGGTATAACAAACAGGGTAAGAGAGAGACCACCCCTATGACGTAACCAGGTCACGTGACTGCTGAGAGTTGATGACGTCATCTAGATCACGGGAGTCACGAGTGCCTGTCAGTCATGCGGAAATCCTGTTGAACACACGCGACGAGACCTTGGTGCTTCTTGGAACTATGTAACAGGTAACATCAGATATCATTTGCCTCTCACTTGTATTTGTTCATGCAAATGTCAAGCCAATTTGAACATTTCTAATTATGTACTGAACGCCAGTCTGAAGGAAAACCACATAAAATTATGCACTCAATGGGATTCCATGAGGAGATTCACAAGAAAACAAACGAGTCAGGAACAATGGAGTTACAATTCCCAGTTTGCCTTTTAAATGCTACCGTTTTACATGACTGTAGTAAACTTATGAAGGCAACATTTTTAATTGTATTTAAACTTGTATTTTATTAATACAAAACATTAATGTTTAATATTAGTAACAAACCCATCATAGATTTATGGTGAACTTATTGAATTTAAATACGATTCTTGAGTACTGTATGATCTAAGTTTAAGTCTTTCGTTACAATTGATAAAATAATTTACCTCAGGTTAGGTAAGCTGGAAGATAAAATTCTACACATCTGTAAAGGGAATTTTAAAATTGTGATCTTATTCATAAACATGGCTTATTTCTTTCCATATATCAGCAATCATGTTTTTCATTAAGAAAAGTGTCATTACTGAATCAAAATACCTCTATTATATACAATATGGAATAAATTAATTCGTATAGTGTAACATATGTTGATGGATTTTATTAATTATTGATACCTAGTAACAAAAACGGCATGAAAAAGTGACGAGTAAAAAGTAACGAGTCAATAAAAAGTAGGACAATTGTTTTATTTATTTTTACTACTATTACATAGTTCAGTACAAGATTTTCGAATCCTTTCCAGACTAACGACGGGTGCGGCCCGTCACGAACGATAACGGAAATGCCCGTGCCGAGACTAGTTTTTGTTGTACGAGCTTTATCGTCGTTTCGCTAGTAGGGGTAAAATATAGTAGTCGTTAATAAGAGAAAGGAAATACAGTGATTTTATATAAAACAGTTGGTCAGAAGTACGAAAAATTACCGATGGCGAAAACAAGTGTTTTTTGTGTTTGGAAAAACCTTGTATAGGTGACCTATTTAACAAATTATTGCAGTTTTGTAGCCAGTATTTTAGTGGGGATCGTACTTTCTATATTTTATGTACGAGCACCACCCCGAGGTTTGTTTCATCGACCCTGAAACTATTCGCTGACAACAGCTGATCGGTATTAGGCAAAATCCCAATCCTTAAAACATGTGTTTGTCGTACATTGTGTATGAAAAGACGAACAAATTGTCTTTACTCTATTGTGTAGAGAGATAATCAAAATACAAATTATAATTATTTTTAATAATATTTTAATTGCATTTTGTATTTTCTATATGTATCATTGGAATGATTGTATTAATTAATTCAAAATATTTTGAAACAAAGCATTAGTTTATAAAGTTAAAGTGGATTATATGATACAATACAGAAAATATTCAGCCCCAGCGTCCATTCGGAAGAGTTATTTTTAAATCGCGATTGTGGGTGTTATGTAACTAAAATTAAAAACTTAACTTAGAAATATTACCTTAGTTTCTAGTATATAAAAAACACGTTATGACTATGTTAATACTGAGAAATTATAAATGTTTACTACTGTAACTCGCAAACTGAACTCAACTGTAAGTTTTTTATATAGCCTAATAATAGTTTTGAAAGTTAGGAATTTTCAGAATGAAAATTTACAACATTTTTATGGATTTTAATTATTTTAATTCGTGATTATTAATTACGTGACCAATTAAAGCCGGCTGTCTGAGAGTCAACTTCATTTGACCACAAGAATGATGTACAACTCCAAACACCCTTACAGTTGACTTATATTAAGGATATCGTATACTTATTTTTTTATTTCTTTTCCTACATCTTTATTGATTGCTCAGTAAAGAATCTTAAAATATGGTGAACTTCAAAAGGTGTACTCTGTAAAACAAAACTAAAGTGCTTTCATCCTTATTTATCGTATCTTTAAACTGATACATATCCCATATCGCTATGATAAAATAATTCAAGTACCGTTATTTAGTTGTATTTTATATAATATCTATTTTCGCAAACCCGTTACTCGTTACTGGTTAATTTTAAGTTACATTCGACGTTCTTGGAACTAAATTCTTGGCGGATTCATAACCTAATTAGCATGCGTATTAATTTTTGAACTTTGTAGCTGTCATTCCATCTAACGAGCATCACTTCGCGCGCCTTATCCGCGAGTTTAACTTCGAGTCTCTGAATTTGATTTTAACTTCGATTGCTTCCAGCATTCATGTTTTAGATTTCTAGTTTACTAATTTTCACTTTTTCCCAGTACAGCTGCAATGTCGGGCAAAGATGCTGATGCCCGCGCTTGTGAGTCGACATCAACGTGCAGGGAAGTCAATTTTAAAGTTTGAACAATTATTAAGTTCGTATGCAAAATTCCAATAAAACGTTTCAAAAATTAGGCCCACCCCCATGGTATTATTTAGTTCATTACCACTCAGTTTGACAGCAACATGGTAATACATTGTTTTGTTTTTAACATCTAGAAGCGGTGCTTTTATGTTTATTTGTCACAATTAAACATATAAGTAAACTTTGCGAATCGAGTATTCATTACTACGACCTCAGCAGTATCCAACCCCATGTGTTTCGTTCATTCGGTACAGAATTTTTACTACCTGCAAATAAATGTGCTCCAACTACTGTAATAGATATGTAAATTCAAAATTTACCATGGGGCTTTTGAATAAATTATTCATATGTACTCCTTTGTTCCAATAAAGGGCGTTGTTGTCTCTCTGGTGTGACAATACACAGAGAGAAGCTCTCCAAGCCCGGTCAAGGCTAGGCCCCGCCCCAGGCACGGCGGTCACCAGCAGCGTGTACTTGACCGCTCTTGGACCTGCGGTTTGTGCAGGAATTTCACGGCTCCAGAAGTGATTTGTGGCATGACCTTAGAGATTTTAATCGAATCGCATTGGTCCAAGCCAACTTTTATCATTTAGGTCGGTGAAGTAGACATTAATAACTATGCGTATAATATCACGCCCACCAGTACGACTTTGCATAACTCAGGAGAGGTACGTATTCTTTGCGGTATTTGTGTTATCAGAGAAGGAAAGTTTGACTTATAAGTCCTGTGAAATAAGTTTTGCCACATCACAGAAAAAAGGCATTTATCTCGATGGTGAAGAGAAACTTTATTGCTGTGATACACAACTCATTTTCACCTATTCGAAATTTCAACTTCAAAAACTTATTTAGATATAAATCATTATTTCCACCCAGTGTAATTTTAATACTGGTAGGCTAAGTATCATTAATTATTAAATTAACGTATTTAATATTATCCAAATATATTTCACAGTTATTTGGAAACTTACTTAAGTTAAAGTGTATAGATAAATGTATTGCCATTAAAATGCACCAAATGTGTTTCGTACCTACACAATAAATCCTGATATATGTAGTTTATATTGCTTTAATTAGCCACGTCAATATTTTTATTTAGCATCATTATTGCAAATGTTTATTTTGAACATAACTTACTCGTTGCTGATGACGAATACGATTTCTGTTGGCATTCTTTCGAAAGAGGTAAAAATTGTTATGAAATTTGGTGTTAAACTCTACTGCCTGAACATCGGTACTGAAGATGGTACACATCGGCTCATTGGGAGTCTCGATTTCTATGTTTCAAAATTGATTTTGGTGAACTAAGGCCTTTTGTGTGAACATGTTGACAACGATAAAACACAGATTAAAAACATTAATAAACACCGTATATTTTACAGGTTTGCTATATAACTTTTTTCAGTAACTTATCAATATTTGTGATGAAGTTTCCTTCTTGAATCTGTTGAAGTTTGGATACTTGGAATGCTCCTAAGGAGTAGGACGCGACGGCAATCATTCCAATAGCGGAAGAAGAACACATTTAATCAACACTCACTAAATTTTAATATCCGGAAATTTATGTATAATCCGCAGGTATCAGTAGCTCAATGATTTACTATGCATATTTAGAGAGAGCGGAGACAAGAAGGAAGCGGAAGACAGGTAATAGACAACGTCCTAACCGGTGGAATAGAGCAAGTCTCTAAGCATAATTTGTTAAGCAATACTTACAGCCATTTAGGAAGGCGGTTATTTGCCGCTGTATTATATCTGTAGATATTTCAGTGGAAGAGAGTGTATCTGTGGGGTTTGATTGTTCATTGTACAATCCCCAATCAATACAGTAATTTTTAAATCATATTTTAAGGTTTAAATTACAATAGTTGCTGCACTATTATCTTAACTGCCAGTTATCGCTGAGTAATCAAGGCACACAGGGCACAGTTTTAGCCAATTATTAGTTTATAAATTTTATTTAGTACATTTCTAATTATACTTTATATTTCATGTTCCATTCATATACAGGGTGTCAATAAGGTCCCACAGGGGCTTAATCATTCCCGAACGATTAGAGGTTAAAGGAATAAAACATGGTACATTATTACTGCACCTATACAACTACTTTCTGAAGTAACTACCATTTTGTCATGTCAGAGAATGGCCCGCAAGCTGTCAGAATTAAATCTTAAATGAGAGCATAGGTCGGGTTGTACTTTGCAAATTAAAGAACTTTAGAAGTAGAGTACAATGCCGTAAATCCGGCCTCAAAGGGTTACTCTTTACTAAAATACGCTGGTTTTTAAGTTTGATACATTTACAATGTAGCTCTTGTTCTATATGGTTTAATATTCTTGTCTTTTAATGAGTTCTTTGACACTCTTATACAAAATTGCTTCCCAATCCAGAGACATAAAATTATGTGTAATAAAAATGCAAAATTTAACTTGATGCTGAAACGTGAACACTTATAGGTGTACTTACGTGTACATGAGATACTGGAGCTACCTTATCGCCTACTATTAGATCTTGATTTTAAACTTCTTCTACGGACTATGCTCATGAGACCAAAATGCCTTTTACAAAAAATAAATAGTTGTAAATGTAAAGCCAATGTGGCTCTCAAAAAGATTGAAAGGTAACAAACCTAAAGCTATATGGAGTATAATCAATGAGAATAAGTCTTTAATATCAATATCAAATGTATCATATAAAATAAATTTATTTCAAGAGTGTAGTAAAAGTAAAACATTTAGTGTCCCTAAAAGTGTTGCTGTCAAGTTTAATTCCTCTTCCTTCTTTTCTGAAATCAGCCTAATTGAGGTCAGTAAGATTCCAAATTTCCATTCAGAGGTACATGGATAAAACTACTTCATATGACCTTTCACATCTTCATCCTCCTTTAGTTGCAACTTTTATGTTTCTATCCAAAACATTAAACAAAGAATTAGAAAAAGGGATCTGGTCTTTGAAACCCAAGCATTCTTCAGGTTCAGGTGTTATTTCGTCATGTGTACTGAGCCAAGTCTGTGATTGGCTCAAAGCCACTTGTTTTCTTATTAACTTGTCTCTAAAACCGTCAAGTCCCCAAATACTCTCAAACTTTCAACAATTAGACCTATCCACAAAAAAGGTCAAGGGCGTGCCAAAGGGAGGAGCGTAGCAATCACAGACCACTCGCTCTCGACCCAACAATTTTGAAGGTTTTTTTTAAAAATAATATTCCTTACAAGATTCCTATTCTTCATGGATAAAAAAATATCACATCCGGTAGCAAGTTCGGCTTCCCAAAACAAAAATCAACTTTTTATGCTATTAAATTTATTGTCTATTCCATACCAAGTGCACTTGACGCAGGAAAATCAGCGGTTAGGCTTTTTTTGATATAAATAACACATTTGACTTAGTGTATATCAACTTATTGCCTATCAAGCTTGACAGGGTAATGATAAGAAGTGTCTCCTATTCTTAGTATTCCACCCTGTTAAAAATACCTTTTTACGTAAGAACAATTACGTTACATGAGCTAAATCTTCATCTGCTGCCGTACTTAAAGGGGTTCTACAAGGGTCAGTATTCGTGCCTGTGCTCATCCTTTTATTCATTAGTGACCTTCCTTTTTAAGTAACAGATAAAAGGATTAAGTTGTGATTGTTTACAGATTATATCTCTATCACTAACATCTGATGGTTGGCCAGAACTTGAAGAAAAGCTCATGTACAATCAAAAATATTACTTTAATAGTTTTCTCAAAATAGTCTTGCTTTAAACAAGGACAATTAAAATGTAATTGATGTAATACAGATTGTACACTTCCCTTTTCTTCTCCTATCACGAAATGTATTGGAATTTACATCGACCAAACTTTAAGATTTACTGTTCACATTGAATTAGTATGGTAAAAGTTTATGAGATTCCTCACTCTGGACACCAAAACTTTTTTGGCAGCGTATTATGGATCTTAGTTACGGTTTAGAATTCTGGGAATACGAAAATAAGAGAACTAACCTAGTCTTTAAACTTCTAAAAGTGGCTGATCTAGAATGATTTAATCTTCCTCGCAGGAGCTCTTTTAAGTCATATCTTTAAAAGAACAATTTATTCACATTCCCATTTCTCTATACACAGAGATCGGTTCTCAATTTTTAGAAAAGACATGCACCTATCCAGAGTCCAAACTAATCATACCTAAAATCACAAATAATAATATCACAATTCCTAAACATTCTTAATGTGCAGTGTTTTAGGCTCTTCAACTCTCTGCGGATTCGCTGCAGATTTGATGGTAGTATGCTTGTGTTTTAAAGAAGCTGTACAATCATTCCACAAACTGATTGAGAGAAAATAAAATGCTTATAACATAGACAGTAGCTCCTACAGCTGCTGTATCAAATTTGATTTCACAGTTTGTATTACGGTATCGGAGCTTGAATAAAAGTATTGCCTCGAGGTATGTTGTTTTTCTTCCAGAAGTGCCGGGATGGCGCCAAAGGCAGCACCGAAGCCCAATTGATGGCTTATGGGAATTTCTAATCGATGCTTATATTTGTATTTGATGTTTTTATTTGCTCGTGCTAAAATTCACTTATCCATAAACAAACACTTCTTCAACACAGGAAAAGCAGCAGCGAAATGGAAGTTCACTATTATAACAGTAATGCGCTGTCAAAACACTGTTACAGCACTGTAAACTAATTGGCCGCTTGACCTTGACCAATCATGGCGGAAGGAGGAAGTTTTTGCGATGAGATAGTTCCTGATATTTATCGACTAAAGATTGCTCTAGTGAGTAGATCCATCAAAATCTCTCAAGACGTTTACTGTCAGGACGTTGACGATACAACACCGACGTAACCTTTTGGTCATATTGAAATGTCTGATTTCTAAAGAAATAAAATGTTGTGGTTTTATTGTTTCACTAAATATTGAGTATAATACTTATCTAGGATTTTTTGCCTTTTACAGCAAGATGAGGAACTTGACACTGTTTCCAGCAGAAGCCCTGCGGCGGGGCTCGGCACGGCGCCATGACAATGTAATGAGAAGGAATAATTGTGCTATAAATCTCCCCTTTAATTGGGTGCGTCCAAGGACTTGTAACTATCCTGATTAGACAGCAGGACAACACCAGTCCGTGATAAGGGTAAGGTGCAGTGGTAAGCTCTGACCTCAATATGTGGGCAAATACTCTATAAATGACCACAATGGCCAACTGGATACCAAGTCTTGTGTAACCTTAATTAACCTACTATTATTTCAAAGTACGTTATATGGGTTTGCAACTCGAATAACGCTAAGAAGTAACTAGTAATTTCTAAAAATAAATTTCTATTGTCATCATTAAACTCGCAATACATTTATTTGGATATCATTATTGTAACCAAAGCTAATTTTAATTTTATAGTTACTTTCAGATGGTATAGTTTCGTGTCAGAGTACTCTCATAATGTGAAACAATAAAAAGTATGAAATTAAAATTGTACTGAAGTACATTTATTATTTGTTTATTGCACTTTCAACGGTGAACCCAGTAACAAATAATAAAGGAGAAATATCAATAAAAACACAATCATACATCAAATTAGTTCATTGACAGGTTATAATAGTGTTGACTGCTAAAACAGTATAAGAAAAAACAATATTACTAACGGAAACAACTAAAAATAATAAACATACTATTAAAATAATAATACCTTTATGAGAATTATAATAAAATACTAAAAGGTTATAATAACAAGTAATTAACAATATAAACATTACAATTTGTGAAATAAAAATATAATTGTTTATGTAATAAAAATACAACATCAATAACAACCATAATAAACAGATACAAAATATAATAGGCTTAACAAGAAAACAAAACAATTTAGAATCAATTTAAAAAAAAAAGTAAAATAAAAACAGTAAGTTAAACTGTAAGCTTAAATAACAGACAATGATTAAAACAGGCACAAAAACTAGAGTGTTTTATTAACTTCAAACAAAACTTTCAGACAGTAGTAATCTGTTAAGGCATCTAATGAGTTTAATATTTTTTAAGAAGGCAGGCCTATTTGTACTATACCAAACTGTAAGAATCAAGTATGACGCAGTTCAGAGATAAGAAGGCAAGAATAATAGAGGTAGGGTCACTAACGGTAAAAGTCTATTGTCTTATCGAGAGCAATCAACAAAAAGGAAAGTCCGTCAACAAGTGAGGTGGAAAGGTCAGAGGGCACGCCATAGGGGGTTCGGTGTCCAAAGTGTTATCACTGATCTTGCCGCACCTTCCGGTCAACTACTGATAACAGCCAGTGCTGACGTCACGGCTATGGGGTCAACCTCTATTGCATGTTTAATGGTAGAAAACTAGCATAGCGACTGTAGGTTTATGAGCGAGGTAGTGTGTAATGTTCCGCTTTGATGCCTTGGAGTATGTGGTCGGATTGGTAATGCTTTACAATGGAGATAGTATCTGCCTTTGTAAGGAAGAAATCGACGTAGAGTTGAGGTACTTATAGTTCAAGTCTATTGCAATGTAAACTGCTCATATGAGAACAGTTCTATTGCACAAGACACTCGTTCTAACATGTTATCTATGTGTTTGTATTTCTTTGTAACCATATGCAATATTGGTCAATTACCGTTATACAGTCTCAAATCATAAACTTTTTATATAGACAAATAATGATGTACTACTAAGAGATCTTTCAATCGTTATAATTTCAATTTCATATATGTTTTATATAATATTTATACAATAATTTGTACACCAATTCACAAAAGTTGGAGTCCCAAGCCTGGCTAACCAGTTGCAAGTCCGTTATCCTCGTAGCGATATGGTGTTTGATTAGTTCACTGATAACGCCGTAAAACTCATTCTTAATAGTTATTAACAATGTTGAACAATGCACAAATTGTTTTAGAACGTTATCTGTCTTTGGAAACGAACCTTAATACCTTTTACCCCTGAATTAAAAGTAATGTCTACACAATTTACAAGCTTAATACAATAATTATAAGATTTCTCTTTTGTCACAATTTTTAATGATTTATTGATTAAACTGGCGTTATTTTGTGATAGAACTAAAAGTTTTATTAATAAAATAACAAAACCCCTAAATTAGTTTCAAAATTTTACATGTTTTACGTACTTCGTATATCTTAAATAGTTGACGTTTTCATAACTAGTTTAGTATTTAAATTTGATTGTCAATCTATCGTAACTAATTTACTACTTTAAATTTATTCTAAGACTTTATATTATTTTACTATCCACAAAACTATCAAAACCTAACGTCTTCCGGATTGCTTAAATAATTGACAATGACATATTACTCTATTTATGTTTATAAAACAATCTGCAGATTCAAGACTTTCACATTTACAATGCAACTTCTGGAAACATTAATGAATTTATGTAATATAAATTACATGTTTATTCAACAAAACTAGTTGATAAGCAACTAATAAGAGACAGCTGATCAATATTCCCAAAAGTGAAGGAGTATGCCCTCACCATATAACAAGCATTGTCGTTGAACTATGTTTTTACTTTTGCGTTGTACTTATTATGTTTGAAAATTCTTGTTTCACCTTGTAGACTATATAAGACATTATGTCACAGGCGTGTTTTTTTCTATATCTTTTAAGATATAGTATATTTAAACGCAACGTGAAGCCAAGCAAATCGCGTGCCCACAACAATAGGGCGGCGCGGCGGCCGGAGATAAGCCGTCAGGACAGCCTTTCCTCGCTCTCAGTAGAAGCGCGGGAGGTGTGTGAGTAAGGATGTGTGTGTACATCCTTACTCACACATCACGTGTAATCTATGTGCAGACTCCAGGAACCACTGGTTACTGCTGGTTTACTCGTACTCTGATATATACTTAAATATTATAGGTTTTATATTCCCCCGTTTAATTAAATCATGCCTACCACGTGCTTTGCGTTAAACTATCACGAGGTTAATTTATGGATGAAGTAGTTTAAAATTTTATTTTAATTACCTACGGTCCAAAAGTTACTACTAGGTTATTTTATATTACCTATATGTTAGTATTGACTAAGCGAACAAAATTAATTTGATTATTAACTTATTATTAAAATTATTAAAATAAACTAGGTAACTCGATGGAGTATATTCTTCATTGCAGACCACTTGTATGGTATGCATTGTAGTCAAACAAATTGTGATTCCTAATTATTTAAACTGAAATCTGATATTTTGGCCCGTAAAACATGCAGATGTAGTATTATCAATTCAAAAAAAGATTCATCTAAAATGAACGTCTTATTATGATTTTTTAAATATTTATGTTCGACACCTGTTATTTTGGCTTAAACATTTTATTTAGACACATTGAAGAAAATAAAACATAAATTATATATCACGAATAGCATCGTATTCAATTTTAAAACTTGAGATAAAAAATGAGATAAACGCAGAGTAACTGCGACATTATTATTTGTTTTGATTTAAGTGTTGACACATGTTCAATAAACACAACAACTTTATATCACTCATAAGTTTTGAAAAATTGAATGAGTTTTCATATAGCCTAGTTGATTTTCATAAACCCAAAAATTGTTAATATTTATATCGTTTAGCTTATTACAGTATACGTATGAAGTGATACGTTACTTTGATTGGAAATAGTAAGAGCTATATCTCCAAAGCCCGTGATGAGGACTCTCAAGAGAACTGTAGCGAACAAGTGTACCGAGAAGCACCAGGCTGATGAATTGAAACTCTCTCATACAACCAAAAGTTTTAACCAAACTACGGCAGCCAAATGTTTCAGAAAATTTGATTCAAACATTTTAACTCTCTGACCAAAACTTTCACCGTTTTCAACTCATCTATCGAAAGACCAAAATATAGCAACCGACTAACTTTCTCATGTCACGTTTAGTAATTTATATACACGTTTTAACTTTATTTCACTTCTTAAAATATAACATAACTGCTATTTTAGCTTTTGGGTGGTAATATTAGTGTCCATGATTTTCAGGTTTATTCATGTAAAGTTTTAAAACGTTATCTTTATTCTAAGTAGGATAGATCATCAGTTATGTGATACAGAAGAATTGAGATGTTGCACCAATCTGAGCGTATTTTGCGTTACTTGCCAACGACAATATGGCAGACATATGTAATTCCAGTGTATAGGGATAATCTCTCTATTTGTCTTGTGTAGTCTATAAGTTGTAACTATATACCGGGTCAGCCAAAGTCGCTTGACACTAGCATAACTCAGTATCGATTTGTCAGTAGTTGCATCTAATCAGCTGTCTATTAGAACAATACCGTTTATAGTTTACTGAAGTCAATTATACGTTGTGAGTGCTTTTCTTAATGAAAATTAAAATATAAATACTTTGATGGCAAACATTTAATAACAATTACTGTCGTAATGCATTATTCACAAGTTATGTACATTAATTGAATATATACATATTACGTTTATGTGATTGAACACGGTGTGAACACAATTCATAGTAGTGGAAATACATGTAACAATTCCAGGAGTACCACTTTTGAACACTAAGTCTCTGTAACGTTACTTTGTTTATTCGTTTGGGTCAATACAATATTAAACATACTATATACAATTCCGATTCATCATATATGATGTCGATAAACGTGTTATTACTTTGCTATAGTAAGGGTTGGTTTTCAGTTATTAATCTATATGTATAAAAATTATAGTCGTTGTAACACTTGACATATGAACTTTGAACCGTACAAATTTTCAAATGGTAGATAATTTTTTTTACTGTATGAAAATAACCAATTTAAAATGCTCTGACTTCAACAGTTAGCCTATATGTAATGTCCTAAAACACACATAAGGACAGACATAAAACAAAGTGTTTCCGAACAAATATTACATCGAACCACTTCTTTGTTTTTATGCCCTGAATTTTCTGAAAGCTTGACCGTTATCAAATAACCTGTACATATATCCTAGATATATGCGATGCCAATCTTAAACATGCCATAATTTCTATGTCAGGAAAGTTTAAATGAGTAGTTACCTAATTTTCAGTGATCATTAAAAATATAAATGAAATATCCAATCTTGCTGTCATTTGCCAAAATCAAAGTTTTTGTGGAAACTCCTATATTTTATTGAATTATCAGTGTATTATTAAAAATATCTTTTTAACTCTACATCGTAATAACAAAAGCACTTTTTGCCATATTTAAACACATATGTAGCAGGTCTACCTACACTTATACATAGCTTGTATTAAAAAACATCTTAACTGAATAGTAAGTTTCCGAGTTAGGAATTTTCAAAACAGGTATTCTTTTTCATTGTTATTGACATAAGAACTGGAAGTTATTTACTGTAAATTATTTTCTTTTTATTTCTCCAAACGCTAAAATAAAACAAGCTAAATTGTAATGTAAGTTCACTTACTTTAGTCCTTCTAGTTAGATTGTGGTTAACGTTCACACTCGTGTATCTTTACTATTTGACTATTTGAGAGTAATCTATAGTATTTGACGCAGAGTTCTCTGAGCACAAGGTTAAAAGTAATAAGGAATTTGAAAAACAAAAGACCTGAAACGATAATTAAAGAACTCAACATTCATGTTCTTGAAACTGAAAATATCCAGTAAGTAAGAGAGAAGAGATATCCGAGACAAAAGAGGCTATAAACATTTAATCCCAATGGAGCATACTAAAAGCGTATCTAAGGTAAACCCTTCAGAATCAGGGGAACGGACATTCCTGGGTACAGATTTCCATTTACATGATTATCCAATAAGTTTGTGACGAAAATGATTCCTAACATTCATTTAGTGACCTATTATAAAACTATAACGGGACGCTATTTTTCAACGGCTAGCTATAAATACTTATAATTCTGAGCATCAATATATTTTAATAAGCAAGACATTCCGGAAGTAAACAAACAATGCCTTTTTGTCCCAACTGCAAACATAATCTTGGAATGTGCCACTCCCTTCATGTCAGCATCATTCTAGCTTGAGGCAACTGTTCATTAATCCATCACCTTGTCATGGTTCAAACAATGAACTCTATTTGCTACAAAGTTCACTGGTTCGGACCACCCACAAACGCTTTGTTTTAATCCGCCGTGCAATTCTTTCTTAATTAAATTCCTTCCATTGTTGGTTTATCGAATCAAACAACAATTTCTCTTAATTTAAACCTCCACCACCTTCCGGGTTCTGTTTAATCGGAGACTGAGTTCGGTGAAAGCCGCCTTTGTGACCGACGGTCTATCACCACGGGCGCTGCTTTGCAATTCTTCGCAGTTTCCGGTATATTCTGTCCAACACTTGCCTTTCCCCGGCAATCTGGCTGTCCGCTGGCTTTGTGTGTCCCTGCCCAGGCAGTGGGTCGGCGAGAATGGCACGCAAAGCCCCGAGTCACGCATTTGCAATCTCAAATAGATTGTTGGATGGGTTAATGGTCGGTTCAAAGACATTGTGTAACGTGCGTTATGGTGATAGAAAGTGAATAAGAAATCATATTCACCGTTCTACTAATATGCTGTGTATATTATTATTAATAGCATTTTACCACTTGATAAATCAATGAAATATAACACTGGCTTAGTTGATGATTAAGTCATAAGAAATAGGCCTGCTATCTTCATCCTTCTAAAGTAAAAAGAATAATGTAATACTTCACAAATACATGCGGGGTATGTTAGATTAGTAAGTATCCATTGAATGAATTAATTCCACTTCTAGCGTTGCTCCCCAATCAGCCAGTCTACTACAGTGTATGATATTTATACACGTTTTAAATATTATTTTATTGTAATTAATAATTTTGTTTCACAAACCTTACAAATTACGTACACTTGATTAATTACTCAGTAGCAATGGAGGTGTTTTGGGGTTTAAGTGCATTGTTTCAAATAGATCATACAGTATTTAAAACATTTTTGTCTAAATCATGTTATTATTATTTTTCACTGTGATTCGTAAAAGGGTACTATTATGCCATGAACGCCATTTTTTCAATAGCGAGTCATTGATACTTTTGCAATGAACATCAGATAAACAACGACATTATTCATTAAACAAGATGTCTATATAGTAGTAGAGCTTGGTACATACTTACTGGACAAAACATTTCTAATTTACCATATTTCAAGTGATTTACTACTTCCTAACGGGTACTGTCCGTAAGGAGCCAGAATAAAATTTTAAATTTAAGCATAGCTTGGTATGTACATCAAATTAAAGATCTTTATTAGTAGAGTAAAAGTCCGCAAACCTGGCCTCTGACTGATAACTGAGCTGGAAATGGCAGCCGTTCAAAGATGACTTGAATGTACAAATATCAGTTAGACTTAACCAAGATCATGGAATTTAATCAGAGGAAAAACTAGAGCAAATGATGATTTTAAAATCCCATTACAATGGCATAATCTAAGGACGAAATAACAATAGTTTATGAATCAATAGTTTATTATTTACATTGCTTAATTAAATATTTATGTTATTTGGTCATATATTGACTCTTTACCAGTTATATTTAAATCCTCTGGAGAAAGGATAACTTCAACCTTAATTTGGGAGAAACTAAAAAGAATTATTTCATTGTGCATCAACATATTTTACAAATAGTTAATGTTTTTTTTTTTTTTTCAAATGATGGAAAGTTTCTATGAAGAGTAGATTGATATTGAATGGTGTTGTTACAAGTTCTTACAAAATTTTAAAACTTAGCGGGATTTACTTTGTATTTCTAAGTTTATGAAAAAGCATAATATGCGGTATTTCTTTGAAAGCCCTGCACCAAATACCAGGTATTTAAATTAGCAATACAGATGAAGCGCTGGGGTGAGGAAAAAATGCCCTACGCAGCCTCTCAGTATACACTGTATATGTTTGTCTTAAAGGAGATACCGATACTCGTTTTATCTTTATTCTATCCCTACTCATAGTCTACTGGTCTGTGCCAGAATGTTATCAGAGAACAAGGTGGAGAGTTCATAAAGTACAAGTTTAGTGGTACTGACAAAAAGTACAATGGTTAAAGACAAGATTTAAATCTGCCATTTCTCTCGACTAGGGAATCCAACGTCATAGTGTGCTCGGTCACCGGCAACCAAAACCAACATTACCATACTTTTCCATCTACTAGAACACATAGCGACCGCGGAGAAGATCCACTGTTTCGGTACCTGGATAGTTATTGAGCCAAAATTGAGTCGAGTAAATTCCACAAGTGATCATAGATTAATAGGAAATGTAACAAGCTTCAACATTGTTTTTATAGACAAAAACAAAATACTCGCTTATATTTTACGAGTATTATATACGTTATTTGTTTTAATGTATGAACCAGCAGTTGAAACGGTTATGGAATCATTGTAGTTTAATGTAATTCTCAAGCATTGAGTTTTATTGTGTCCCAACATAAGTTCAGTTTAACAGAGAGCCTTCCTATTAAGAATAATCCCAGCACGTAATACACGAAATAGATACTTATCTGAAGCACTTTAAAACTTCCGACAACGTTGCGTCACCTCGGATCGCTTACAAAATGGAAAGGCTACTGAGCAGCGTAACGGATTATCTCAGATAACCGCGAATTGTGTAAAACGTAAAGCCAACAAAATGTTTTGGTTTTCGTGATCTGTGGTCTCTTTCTAAATGTCTCTGAATTTCATCCATCTCATTTTACAAAAGTGTGTGGGAGTCATGGGTGGGGAAGATATCATTTCCATCAGGAAGATATCTCTTTCACGCATTGTGAGTTCATTTGTATATCTATGGAACAATGTAATTTTATTTTGATCGTTTTACTAACAATTATAATTGTGTAGCCTAGTTTAACCCCAAGTGTTTAAAACAAAATGCTGTTCTTTATGGTGTTTTCATATAAAACAAGGCAAAATTAAACAATTTAATTCAAAATATAAACATTCTTTACTTTTCCTATTTTTTGAACTGCAATAAATGCTTTTCAAAACTGACTGGGTAATCCATGAGATTCGGATCTCTTTAAACGAGAAGTCAAATATTATTAACTAGACTACACTTAACCTTGTCATCCTTTGATTTAGGAAATTCTCATTCAACGTCATATAACATACAAACTCTTTAGTTTACCTTTTTTGCTGTTTTGTCTGCACTGCGATGAACACTTTTCAAAACTTACTTTTCAAAAGGATACGAATCTCATGGAGTACCCAGTACTCCATGAGATTCGGGTCCCTTTATACATGTAGTCCACTACTTTCAATAAATGCAAGTCTTACACGCATCATTCATATCATCTGGAACTCAATTCAACACGTAAAATTTGTTGAGCATTTTCATTTATCCCAACTTAAAACCTCCTAAGGACTAGATAGTAAATAAACAGTATTATTTAGCACTATCATAAATTAAATTAAAGATAAGGAACTAGGACCTAAGCAAATCGTACAACACGGTCCCTTTCACTTTGTAATGTGTTAGGTAAAACTCGCCTCGTATCGAGGTTTTATGGAATGAAGCCCCAAGAAAACTTACTTGCAAATATGCTGAAGCTGAATAAACTATAAAAAGGGTACTGCATGAAGTTGATGAGGACATCATAAAAACAAAAATATTGTCTGTATAAAGGTCAATCTATATACCATGGCTGCTCAGTTGATGAATGGAGTGACTGGACAAAATTACATTTTATTCAATAAATAGAATTAATGTAAATAAACAGTTCATTGATACGAAAATCGTACAAATGTGTTATGAAAGGTATCGATTCATCTGTGTTAGATAAAGTAATTTTCATTGTTGAGGAAAACAACACTACTTCTACTTATAGAATAACTTTGCATAGGTCAAAGTTTTCATGACCACACATGTTTTGTTCTTTTTCGGTCATATTCGTTCCAATTTCCTTCCAAACATTTCAATTTTGAAATGAAATAAGTAATAATTCAAATGTGTGTTATATATTGTTTACAAGCCTAGTTAGTGTCAAGCCCTTACAACAGAACAATAGAGTTTCCCATATGGTTTTGGGATTGAAATCTTAATGTTGCCTAAATAGTATTCGAGTTAGAAAATGAACTAAAAATAGCTTATTGCTGATTACAAACATACTCTAAACTTTTTTTAAAGCCACAATTCGAAAAGACACTAGGTTCCGAGTGTAATATATTTTTGAAATCATTAAAGGTTTGAAAACATGTCTGTGTGAATCGTTAATTTGAAAATTCTTTCCTAGATCACTCTTTCCAAAAAATAGGACAATAATTAGCATTTTTTAATCATTCTAATTAATTTCAAGGGTGTTTAATTTAAAATAGGCTATTAATAATCTAAAAAATCATTACAATTTTAAGCGACTACACACATAAATGCATCAAGCGACTACACACAGGATTGGGTGTGTAGAACTGGACTTCTAGAAACACGTGACCGGAAGCTGCATGTTCAGGTCATAGTAACAGGTATGTAACAGTAGCACTGTACGATTGGTACAGTCTTTATAACACTGAGTTATTGAACTGGTGTCGAACCATAAGTTATGTGCTGACAATGTGTTTGTGTTTACATGTAGGTCATACCACCTCGACGAGGTGCGCGTTGGGCTCGGCGCGTCTATTATCTACAAGAATGCTATCTCTCTTATCTTACACGTGCTTATCAACTTCTCTCCCTTCTCTCCACCCAATTAAACTATGATTTGTAGTATCCTGTCTACTGGCTTAGCCTTGTTCCTTTCTTTGGGGCGTTGCCACGCAGTATTCTAGAACACACTCAGTATCAGAGCACAAAAATTTATCTCATATCTTACTAATATCAGATAAAAAGACTGAAGTGAAGTATTAACTTAACAATCTCGCAGAGTATCTTCCAGAAGAGGACTACCTAGAGGCATTCGTGAGATGAATGTTCCAGAAGGTCTGGTCGCAAATACTTCTGTCCAGCGCTCTGCGAAAATCATCTCTGGAGATAATAGGCTGATAAGATAAAGCACGACTCCTGAATCTACGCTTCCTTCCACTTACCGTGCGTGTTGTTGATAAATTCATAATACATTTTTGTTTGCGAAACTTACTTGAAAGTATCCCACGCCTGTACAAAATGTCTCTGGTCTTCGTCTGCCTGAGGCCCAATCATAGTTTGACAGTAACTGTTCCAATCATGTTATGGTATAGGTGCATAATTTTAACTTTTTTGTATACAAATAAGGTCGCTTAATATTCAACATCACATAAAAATGAAATCGCATTGACTATGTACAATATAAAAATAAAATGTTACTTCTATATACGGATACATTGTTTATATCAAAATATGCTATAATCCATTATCACCATGGTCAAAGTGTCTGAAATGCAAACAATCCATTTTTTTCAACCATTTATATTCATACAAAATTTACCTTAATTCAATGGTGAAATGTAATTTTTGCTTTGCTTTGTCTCAAAAACCAGTCAGTATGAAAAATTAGTCAAATCAAATATGCATTCAAAATAGCAAAATGTTATTTAATTTTATTAAAAAATTCTTGGTCCGAAATTTCAATATCACGGCCGCACATAAAAACCTTCCCTGTTATTTCTTACCGGAGGACTAATTGTTCAGTGTAAAAGCCAACGTGTGGTTAAACAACATCGAGGATGGTTATTTGTTCAGGAAGGTCATGTAGAATTTGAACGTTTTTGAAGTTAAGTTATATCAGTTGTATACTAATATTTTTACTTTGAATATGACAGTTGAGAGTTTTGCTTCTCAGAAATTGATAAAGATAGAAGTTAATTCGATTTAAGTTTCATCTTGCCAATTAATTACCAATTTCAGCTGTACAATTTAAAGAGAAATACAAAAATTTTGCAATTCTATATTTCATTGAGACACATAATAATCCATTTATTTGAAAAACAGGAAGTGAGATAATTTGAAATAAAACTATGATGAATAACAAAAATTGTAAAAGTTGTTAAGATACAACAAAGCCTAACCTTGGTTGTTGGATGAATTTGGTGACAACAATAAATGTCAATTCGCTGACAAAAACAGTGAAGGTGACAACTGTTCGTTAGCAGCTGTTGCGTCATCCTGTCCCGACAATTGTGTCCGGAGACGCGGTTACTTAACCTGACGCCTTACAATAACTGGTTAATTAAACTGGGCTTTTGGAACAATACAACAATAGGGGTACGGGGACAAAGGAGTGCCTGGTCTTACTGCCGCAGCGGTCTGGCCTGACATCTCATTAAACAGGAGAAAACCTTTGAAATCGGATAGTTGGGAATATTGAATTCTTAACTTTGTAAGAGTTACCTTTTATAAGTATGAGCATACACTTTTTATTCAGAAATTTATGTCATAAAATAAAAGTAAAGGGATTTAAGTAAGCACTAAATTGATAAAGAACGTAAGACAATAGAACAAATAGGTAGCCTATTACAAGTGGGATGTAGTGCGTATGCACTTTTTTGCTTGGACTGTACAAGAGCACCGTCTTTATCCTCTAGATCCTTCTTCAAAACTAATAAACAGTTTTGAGGAGTTTTCTTTTAGGAAAGGCCTATTCGACTGTTTGGCCGTATTCTGCCCATCGTCTTAGCGAGGATCTTGTCACACAGACCTAAGAGGAAAGCTGGCACAGTACAAGGTTGACTGTAGTGAAAAAGTGCAATGGTCACAGATAAGATATGAACCCGCGCTATCTCTACCTCAGACTTAAATTCTGATTGATTCAGACTGGTCCTCCAAGTTCGATTGAGAAGCAAAAGCTTTCCAGATATTGATAATGATCGTAGTTAAGAAATACAAACAAGAGTATATGTAATGTATAAATAGAATCCATCATAAACTTAGCTACGAATAAAAGAGTAAAAGAATAGTTGGTTGGTAGGTAGTAGGCGTTACACTATTAGAGCAAGGTTTCGTTTATGTGTAAAAATAACAAGGTAATTATAAATACTTTGAATGAATGAAAATTAATTATCAAATTTACATATTTTAATGCATATTTAATTCGTTTTACCAAACATTTTGGCTTTGTGGTTTTAAGTCCTTTGATTAAAACAAAAATGAATAATTGAAGTTATTAAAAGAAGTGTTATGAAAAACAAAACAACCTACAAAATACCTTAATAAACTGACCTGTGCCACTCAAAATTTGTATTGTCCACTGCATTTGTCATAGTAGAACACTAAGTCTTTGCAGCAGATGACCTTGAAAAGATACCGACGAGATCAAAACTTTTCTCCCACTTCTACCTCACCAGTGCACTTGGCCCAGTCATGCGCTTCATCTCAGTCCTTTTATCCAGGTTAATGCCTTATTGTCCGATGTCGCTACGCCCTCACAGTCACGGTCGTGTTTCGCTATCGCTGCAAGGTCATTGGCTTCAGAGAAATTGGGTCAATTACCAATTGATTTACTGTCACTGGGGCAGTTTTCTCCTATTAAGTGAAAACCTCTCAATTTTAGTAAAGTGTACTCCAAAAACCAACAATTTTCATGTACATCAGAGTATTTAGATACAATTTTTCCAGTTAATAGTCATCTTCATACGTTTTTCCGGCACCCTTTACAAACTTTCAATTGTATTGCTGCATTTGTCCTTTCATAAAAATCAAGGCAGACATTTTATGAAAGTTGAGATCATCTACTTTCTGTGTGTATCTCAGTTGCTTCATACAGGTACAGGTTTAAATATAGTGAATTCCGAAAACCTTTTCTGTTATGGTAAATATCCTCTCGGGTTTAAATTTTTCTTTAATAAAATAAATATAATTTTAAACGCTTTTAACAAAAATTTAAATTTACTAGTTAGTGAATTCATAAAAATAATGTACAAATGAAGGTTTATGCCAAATTTAAGAAAGGTGGTTTAACATACAAATATGTACATACTTTACTCTCCTGGGCTTGGGTTACAGCAACTGCAATAGTTCACGTTCTGAGAATAGCAACTGCGAAATCTATAACAACCTCGTGATTCGACAGATTTTACTCGTGCAGAAACTAATCAAGAATCCACACAATGCTCCAATTCTTTACAAATAATTTACTTTTCCCACATTGAAATCTCTAGATATGAAGTGGTTCTAATAGTATGTCCTTCTAAAACAACTCTACTTCTCTATGAACTCTGATGACAATGTTCAGTCATGCATCAAGGTATTTACACCAATCTTGAGTAATGTCCCGTTCTTGGTGGTCGTTAAAGCCACCTGTGGCACCGTGAAGTGTCTTGATGTCGCAAAGCGCTCGTGGAGTATTGAGGAGTATTGAGGAAGCTGGCGGAGGTTTCACAACATTGACACGACCGAGGTTGAGGGCTTTGTCAGCCAATCATCCCTACATCACGACACGAACGCCTTGCACTGATATAACATGACACTCTACATACCTGATGTACTGTTTAGTTACAAGTAGAATCCTCGATAATTCAAGTGTTCCAATTTTAATTCTTAATGTTAGGTGTTTTTATGCGTTTTTGTACACATTCAATTACGTTTAATTTATACGAAGTGAATCCCATGAAATACTTATCAGTAACCCATATTCTCCTACATGATTGTAAACAATGGAAACGTTTCCAAAAATTACAAATGTTTCTTTAAATTGACTGCGGTAGTATTTACTCCCACGTAAACTTCATACTCTGGTAGTTTATCGATCCTGTGAATGAAGCTTACTCTGCATGTTATCTCTCCAGTGAATTTAATTCGCAGGCCAAGAGAGCTACGTGACGAAGCTTACCTCCAGTTACCTTATGTTATCAAGTGGACCACCTGTTCAGTTGAAACCCTAGTTAACTTCATACTTCGGTAAACAAAATCTCTTAATCGAAAACCTTATCTCGAACTTATTGATACAATTCTTTCCACATTATCTCAATCTCTTGGACAAGCAAATTCATCGATCAATTCTGTTTCCCACCAAAATAAACACCTTGTTAAACTTCATATTTTATTAATTTAGTTTTAACACACCCCCGTAAAATTAAATGTATCCAACTAATCAACCATCGTCAGTGACTCTAAACATATATACAATTAGCCGAAGGGATGAAAGGACAATTTAATAAACTCATGACAATGTATTTATGCTAACATCCCACTAGGTGAAGCATTTTATAAGTTAACCTTCATTATCATTAAAACTACATGATATCAACAAATCACGTTGTAAAGTATTGTAAACTTGTTTATGGTGAAAGAATCTTATTTGGGAAAAGTTTATTTCATTGTAAAGTAATTTTATTTTTGTTTTAATATGTTAGATTTATTTTTTAAATTTTCAAACTCAGCGTTAAAATACTCGTCAGTACTTTTACCATAATTTTTTCCTAATACATCTAGTGTGTTCAAAATTAAATTATTAAAAAGCATAAACTGAGATATTGTAAACATAGATTACTTTGTACCGTAATTTAGTTTCATTTTATATAATACATATGTTGCAACTCTGTTATTCGTTACTAGTTAGCCATAAGTAAATTTTACGTCTTGGAAATAAATTCTTGGTGGATTAATACCCTAATTGGCACGCGTAATAATCTTTTCCTCGTCGAACTTTGTAGCTAAATATTTTACTGCCAAGCAACACCTCGCGCGCCTTGTCCGCGAGTTTACAAGTGCTCTTAGAATATAACTTCAAGTACGGTACTTCTAGTATTCGAGTTAAAACTTCTAGTCTCCTAATCTTAACTTTTTCCGACTAAAGCTGCAATGTCGAGCCAAGATGCTGACGCTGCGCGTGTGAGTCGACATCGACGTGAAGAGGAGTCACTTTTAAACCTTTAGTAAATTATTAAGTTCGTAGGTAAAATTCCAAAGAACATTGGAAACATTCGGCCCACTCCCCAAGATATCAATTAAATTCACTTTTATCCTATTTTGGCAGCAATGTCGCAAGACATTATTTTATTTTTACATCTAAAATTGGTGCTTTTAGGTTTTAATTGCCATAATTAATAAGTAAACTTTGTGAATCGAGTAGACTATTTATTACTAACACCTTGGTTATATCCAACCCCATGTGTTTCGTCCATTCTATAAAATTTAATAAGGTCATAGCTGTTTGTCTAGTAATTTTTAATTCCAAACACAAATAGGTATCAAATAGTAGATGATATAAATGTAATTCGTTGATATAATTTGATAAGTGGATTGGTTTACTTTGTTCAACTCCTGTTTAAGCCCGACCAGATTCTAAGCCCAGCAGACTCTCCTGCTGACCGCAGTCACCGCCCCCAGCGGACTCCTGCTCCAGTTGACCTGCCCGGCAGAGGTAGAAGGCCAAGGACACAGATGTTGTGATAAGACTTTCATTGTTCGCAGTGTACCGCGTGCCGGGCGGTGAGTGCTTGCTATAATTGCGCTATGCCGCTATCCTCGCCCGGACCCGTTAACACTCCCCTTACCTTAACAATGGAACCCTTGAGCGTTGTTACAATGACCTTTGGCTCACAGGTCGACTATTGCAATACCTCCATAAGAATGTTACTTGAAATTCTTTTCGGAAATACTGTTACTCATAGCGAAGAAGGATATTTACTTATGAAATAGCATATGCAACAATATGGTTAAATAGTTGTATTTAATACATTGTATATTGATGTATTTTACAGTTTTTATACACAATAGAAATGTGAGTTTATTACTCAGCAGATAGGTGACACATTTTGTATCACGAGATGACTATAAAGGTTTTTAAACTATCAAGATCGTTCTAAATTCTTAGTTACTTATGAGAAAATCTAAGGTTTTAAAAAATTCTTATTTTTTCATTTTTTCCAATTGATCTATTATTTTTGCCCATTCAGATAATATTCACCTGTATGTCTCTAAAACACAATATCTTTCCAATCCATATAGATATCTTTCTTAGATATACACATATTATTATTTGCTAATGATCTGCCATGTCGACCACTTAAAAAATAACTCTCAGTCTCTGTTTTTTTATTGTTATAAATGCTAACTCCTTTAAACAATACGGTCTCGCCATCTCAGTACTACAAATTGTATGTACTGAAAAATGGTACTTCAGTTGTTATTAACAAAGTAATTATTGCCGATACAGGCGCTTTCAATTATCTCACCGAGTGTTTAATTAATGGATATCACTATTCCTCCAAGGTAAACAACATAATTAGATAAGAATTTATGAAGTCTTCTTCATGTAATTAAATGGTATACCCACTACGGTGGTATAGGCAATATTCTGAATCTTGGTTCCAACGAACCAACACATAATCAGAATGGTTCATTCATTAAATAGTCATCAATAATTAAAAACAATAATTTGGATTAATATCAATAACACATTTTTAGTTGTAAACCTTAAGAAAGAACATTAATATTGAAATGAATTTTCAACAGTTGTAACTTATTTCCTACGAAAAACTAGATGAAATATTTATAATTTACTATAAATTTCATAAATTTTTACAATGATCGTTCATTTTATACATTTTATTACATACCTAAATAATTCTAATATAAAAAGCGTTACCTGTAATATAATTGTAATGAAACATCATACAGGAAAACATAGGGTAAGAGCAGACAGGAAAATGGATTGTTTGATATAAGAATTAATCTTAAATCTTTCTCTACCTTTTTAATTCACACCTGTTTGGGAACCTGGTCTATTTCTGATTGATATCCTCAGAAACGAGTGGAATTAGTTCAAAAACTTTAAATATACAAGTAGCCTCTGTAGCTTTGAAAGTAACTTTCTTCCATAAATTCCAAACTTACTCTAAACTGTGATAAAATCAATTTACGTGATATTACATGTGAGGAAGCTGATGCATAACATCTAAAATTACAATCTGCTATTGGTACTAACGAAAGAGGTAAGAATATCATCGTGTTTAAAGTTTTATGCATTTTCTCGCGAAATGAACTGGTAAGTGACTATGATGCTACCAACACCATCTTGTGAATTGTAAAGTGCTCATGTGCAAGAGAAAATTCACTGATAGTGTAAGAAAACTTATTGGCACTTTTCCATAGAGCTTTTACACGATTAAAGCTGAAAAGGATCTCGCCACATCAAATTTGAGTAACGTTTCTTCCAGTTTCCACTTTTAATTATTAGTTCGTTTCTTGCATTAGTGTTGCTGTATGTACTTACAGTGTTACAGCAGCTAATACAGATTGTACTTATATTTGAACGAATATCAACGAAGTGTGGATACGTAAAAGGATCTCTATGATGGCTTCGCCACTCATCTTATGGTATTTAAAATGGTGATACAGAAGCATCTAAAGACAGCAATAACAATGTATTCAAGCCGTCATTTAACAGCTGATAAATAATTCAGGTGCATTATTTAACAGCTGTTGCCAGCGTGCTACACGGGTCGAGCTATGCTAATGATATTATCTGCCGTGTACAACGCGCAACTTTGCGGCGCGGCACCTCGTGGCGTGCGGCGAGAACTGTGAATAAGAAGTAACTTCGTGCTGAGTGTGCTGTTGCTGTACAGGAACTGATTTATATTAGTTCCTATGACCATTGAACTGTGATGGTTACAACCAAATAAAGGAACAATAGAAAACCATAAAAAGTTGGGCAACTACTCTTTATTACCTTATTTATTATTATTAATTATTATTAAATAAATAATCATCTTTAGAGAACGAGCCTTTGAGAGACAACATGCACCATCATCAGGATTTCACGATGTACTCGTTTGCCATAACCATAAGATAAAAGATGGTAGGTGGGATAGTTTTCCCCTTCCGTACCTTCACCCCATCTCAATACATTAGCTCAAACCTTCTTCTATACACCAAATAGTGTCATAATTAATTGTATACACTCACTTGAATTTGGAGATGTCGCAATTCTTCACTAAGATTTGCTTCATAGTCCATGATCTCTTGCTACAACAGGCCCATAGACCCCTGCAAGGCAGTTAACTGGCATCTACAACTTAACTATACACAAGCTTCAGATATATGTAAAGTCAATATGTAAGGTCAACATGCTAGAAAAATCATAGAGCTTAAAAGGAATTTCATGTTGATATTCATAAAAGTAATGATATATTCATGGAACAGTATTAATTAATGAATGAATTCCCAAATCCTGTGTTTCAACTGATCTCATTACACCATGATATAAAATTCATGGCCTATAATTGGTATGTCATCGGATACCTTCGACTGGATAGGAAGGGATTATTTTGTGGCCATTCTTAAAGTTAATTAGTTATTAATTATAAAAAAATTAAATCCCCCATCCCCCCATATAGGACCGGATACTTGTCTCCAAAAATGGTGTCTCCAGACATTCTCCCCTAGAGAGTGGATGCCAGCAAGAATCCCTGAGGATAGTTGAGGACATTGAGAGCACTTCTTATCTCTACAATACACCCCATCCCACTGCGAAGGACCAGAAACATGGAATTAATGTCGCGAATCATGATACTAGCCACATTTGCACAACCAGTTTGGGTGTTCGGGAGACGTAAAAAACATACCTATAAGATTTATATATAATTAATATCAGTTCGCACGGAACAACGCATTAAACAGCACATCAGATTCGATTACGTAAGTCCGCTATTTTGTAACGGCGTTAAAAAAGAACGTTTGAAAGTAATATTAAGAAGCCATTAGGAGCTGTTTCGGTAAGAAGATTAATTGTGTTTTCGCCAGTTTTACACTTTTCAGTCTCAAGTTCAATTCACAATAATCTTTCACCTGTCACAATGACCCGTACCCAACTGTAAATCATGTTACACTAAAAATGATATCATAATTTCAGCTATTAAAAACCATATCCTGAGCTAAAATACTTATAACTATTTCTACAGGTTATTCAGTCCCAACACGTATCATTTAATAATAGTTTAAATCATTGTTTTACAACAATAATTCTGTTGTTTTGTGAACGAGCTGAGCTTTAAACTATTTTTGTAGTTAAAATCTAAAATCTATTTATTTATAATATTTTATGAAAACCCACGTAAATAAGTTACTATTAATCATTCACAAGTTAACATTTTACCCCTTGTTAACTATTTACCCAATGTATATCCATTTAAATATTACAACAGCGCATTGGAGGGATTCCACGCGACTTGCAGGATTTCTTCCTCAGATCGTATTGCGGTCAACATCTTCAAGATCGTTTTTTCCATGCTTCAATTTCCGCAAGAGCCGAGGTCGGGTTATGAGGGTGGAGGTAATATCAATCAGAAACTCGTTTGATAGCCTTGACTGACTGCCACATCAATGTTAGACTAACCACGGAATGTCTCGTTACCGCAACACTTCCAACATGTACTTGTCTTTAATCTGCGAATTATTTGATTGCAGTAAACCTTCAGTAAATTCCAGGAAATAATAAAGCAGATTGAGGAAAATATAATTGTTAAAAATACTACAAATAAGAATGTTATATAACACAACCTACAAGTTAATATCCTTGAAATCCCTTCTTCAATTGCAGTTTGTAATCTCTACAGTCATACTGAAAAATTAAATATACAAAATTAATCTCCAATGGTAAAGGTAAAATTATTTAAATGTTTTATATTTAAAGTTCTTGTTATTTAAAATGCATATTTTTTATAGAGAGACACGGCTCAACCACACACAGTATTGATTTCGTAATTAGTACAGTATTAGACTCGATTTAATATAAACTTCAGGGATATATATATATATATATATATATATATATATATAATATATATATATATATATAGTTAAAATTTAATTTTGTTAGTTGTTGGACTTAAAACATTTTTAATTATTTTCAACTTTGGTGAAACCTAAAAGTACCATACAAAACGATCGTGTGGTATTTTCAATAAAAGGTACAAAAGATAATGTACGACTACGTATTTATTGATTTTATTGCAACTTTATGAGTTTTCAGATCAAATCCTTGACCAAATTCAATTAACTGTGATGTTTAAATTTTCCCAATTGCGTATAGATATTCTCCTATCATGTATTTCCAAAATAATAAATAATATGTTTTTTTTTGCTCCGTAAACAACACAATACACTAATCATATAGATATATTTTACCTTGTTATTCACCAAAACATACCGATGGTTGTAATTAAGTAGTGATCAAATGGTCCATCTGACGGTAAGGATCTTGTTATTCAAGGTGAGGAATACACCAGACCACGTCACAACACGCTTCGCTGAAATTGATGCAGAAAATTAGAAATGAAAACAATGTATACAGCCCTCTGGCACAAGAGAGGAATTTTCAAAATTGGAAATAAATATATTTTCAATTTAGAGGAATGTTTCTTTCCCGACAAAGTATGTACAGTGTATTTCATTTTATTTTAATATTACAAGAAAAGTTAATCTTATTCCTCATTATGTTTGCGATTGTTCATTGACTCTATTTGAAGTTTGATTAATACTTTTGTTTTTTTAATACTTTGCATTAAACAATGAAATTTAATATTGTTCTTGGTTATTACCTAATGCGGTGTGAACATTTTTATAAGTTATTAGATATTAAATTGCGATTTTAAAGTTTTAACGATGTATATCATACATAGATCTCTTTGATGGCAATAGTTCAGTTGCCATTGAACACACATTTACTTTCACATAGCAGTATGCAATAAAAAGATATTTTAAGGTGCAAGTTAATAAACATAACTTAACTACCTTAAAAGTTTTTAATGCGGGACGAATCATATTCCATAATCCTCTTATTCTCGAATTGAAGTTACTGAAATCCTATTTACAAACTATTCCCAACGCTGAATGAAACTGTCCGGAGTTGAAGGAAGAATCCTGTTGTTTAACTTTTCACACGCACCTCTATCCTAAAACTGGATGGTAAGATGCTACTGAACACCATTTAGTGAGATTTTCACAAGGCTTTAGTATTCATTTTTCACTGCTGAAGTTCACTTGAGTATCTCGCCATGTAAACTACTATGCGTATTTAAAGTTCTAAATAAAAAAGTATGTCAAATATTTAGTTTCCTCGAAATCCATAAATGTACACTTGTCGGCTGATTGTTCGCAAAGAGTTTAAAAATTTAAAAAGAATTACTTTTAACATTTATGTAATCTTGGTAAATCGAGAACTGTTTCAGTTAGACTCTTCAAATCCTATAACACGTTATAGAATAAAACCACACGATGAATATTTAATTCGTTTGCAACGTTATCTCGTATTTCAGCATCTCTGGAGGATAGAACAATTATTACAGAAATAATATGAGTATAAGCATAAATTGTCAAATTTTCTTTAACCTTGGTGTTAGGACAGTGACGATGTCAAGAATATTATATAACTCGTGAAATTAATTATATTGCAGTTTTCATTAATCTGAGGAATATTTTCTACTTTGAGAGGTTGGGAGATTTGGGCAAGTCATTCTAACTTTGGTAAACATTTCAAACTGTATATCTAATGATAAGTTTAAATTTGTTTCAAAGAATGTAAGTAACTAAAGTAAGCTACTATTCATTTATATATCCACACGATACTAAGGAATTTAATTGTTATTATGAGCTTTTCAAGACAACCAAATAACTTTTTATTTATTGGTGTACCTCAAGAGGCCATCATAGATCCGCTGTTTTTTTTTTTTTTTTTTTTTTAAATGCTTTCATACAGTCTTAGTAGGCCTAGATTTTTTTTGTATTATTTCAATATATGAATATATTAAATTAGTACTTTTTCTTCTAAACTGAACTGCTAAACTTGTGCAGTTATACGGAAAATCCATTCTCAAATTACCTACTAAAAGCCTTGTTCAGAAAAAGTTCACTTATCTAGAAAAATATTAAAGGTACCATGTTTCAAACTCTCTAAGACCTTCATATCAAGAGTTATTACATTTACGGTCTGACATTTAGATTTACGAACTGCCCTTCGGCTTTTTGACCAAAAAATTAACTTCGTTCTTCCTTGGACCAAAAAGAAGCAATATATCAAGTTTCGAATTTTTCTAGAAGCATTCAATGAAGAGGCTTAGAACAGACGGAAGGGCGTTGATTTCAAGATGTCACTCTCGGGTTCTTAATAAATTACTAGATATTGTCCGGCTCTGAAAAAAATACTTTCTTACTAGGGTATTTTCTCTAATTTGTCTCAGCAGGAACTCTTTCGCAACTTTGTAGTTCTGTTAATATCGTTGGCGTGTAGTTTCTAGGCTGCTGCATGTCTTGAGACGTGCTCGCGGATGATGTGTTCAGCGAGAGGAGTTTTCAGCTCACTTCCCGGGGTGCAGTCACTCACTCGGTCAATGTCGTACTTTCACCGTTCTCCGTAGTCTCAGTCTGGATCTGTCAGCAGAACCAACAGACGCAGGCGCAGGGAGCTGATACACTTCTAATCATGTCCACAACATTTCTTCTTTGAGAACTCTCTTTCCTGAACAGTCCATCAACATCCAATTATTCTGTCAGGATGATCCTAATAAGCAGAACAAATTTTTAAAACGTTATGAATACCACAAAAACTTAACATAACTATATTTAGAATGAGTGTTTTAAGAGTTGAATTAACAAAAAAATGCCAATTAAAAGTTCCCCAACACACCAATTAAAATACCTCTTAAAACTATTAAATTGGAAAAAGGGGGATTCAAGTATTTGTTTAAGCCTATTATATTGACTTGAATTCCTTAAAAATCCAAAAATAAAGACGCAACTAGGCTAAGTAATATTTATAACATGGGTTAAACTTCAAATCTAAACTTACAATACAGTATATTTGTATTTTAATGTTTAAATTATAATTAAGATTTGAAAATCAGTTTCTTATACTGCATAGGCCTAGTAAATTTCAAAAGAGCCTAAATCAAAGGCTGTCAGCGGGTGAGTGATGCACAGATGTTTCACCTAACGCCTGCCAATTTGGATGGTGATTTGCATAGTATTGCTTTATTTTATTAAAACAAAATTACTTTTATCAACACGAAAATTTTACAGAAACTAACCATAAATATACAGGATGAATATTACTCAGATCATACAAGATGGTTTTTAATTTTTATCTCGTAAATGGAACTAGCAAATCACTTACTTATTGATTGTACGATTACAATAGAATTTCCCTCCAAAAATGTATTCCTACGTACATTATCTAGTGAACAGTGGCGTCTAAAATATCTGCTAGACATACGCCAGTATTATCTAGGTGAACGAGTAATCCAGAGCTCATTCATTTAACAATTTATTGTGTGGTAATATATGAATTCATATTTATGCACTATAAATTATTTTATAACGTTTGCAACTCTAATATTCATTACGCTGTATATATTAGTAAACAGTTTATTGCTATTCACTCGTACATAACATGAATAAATTAATATTGCCTGTCAGCTTTGCATTTTAAATACCAGCGAATGACTAATATAGTACGAATCGAACGGCAGAAAGCAGTTAGTCACACACTAAAAGTCGGGGCACAATATCGACACTAGCATAAACTATGTTGTCCACCAGTGAAAGTGTGCGATATGAAAGTAAGTCGACCGATGAGGATTAAGCCTCTCTATGTGGAGCACTTTCTCCATTCTGTAGACACAACGGTCCTCATGCTGCGGCGGTCACTACTTCAAATCTTCAGTGAACGTGTCTTTCACTATTGAAAATTATAATTTCATTCCATTGTTTGCTGACAGAATATTTCATTTGAATCATAGAATTCGTGAGTATGGGATTTAGTACACCACCTCATCGGATACTTTGTACAGTGTGTGCCGCTTAATGTGTTGAGTCCATTAACAATTATTACAATTAATGTTCTTAAAACATTGGTTTTTAAACGAATACTGCTAACATTTTTGTGCTCTAGGTGTAATATAACTATGGTTTTGTTTTCTTTAATTTTAATATTGTTCTCTATTTTAGGAACTTTGATGCGAATATTCTGTTGTAATTTTTAAGTTGTTCCTATTGAAATTAAATTTTTGTCAACATAGATTTCTAAACTGTATTTAAATTTCCATATAGGATAATATAAAATACTAATTGTAGCTTTTTAGAAAAACCATTTAAAAATATGAGTTTTTGTGTATACTGATACAATTTAACAGAACTGTGACTTTGTTTTCAAAAACAAAACATATTTTCGCATATTTCGCATATTTTCAAATTGTTACATTTATATTTCAATTTTGAATGTGTATATTTTACATATCATCGTTTTAAGTTCAAGATAAAACATGCTTTTATTAATTTTTACCTTTAGTAAATAATCAAACTATTTATAAAATTATTGACAGTCAAAAGTTATGTAAATTGAATTAACTTACGAAAATATAATAAAATATTTGTAAAAAAATACAATATTGACCTTATAATGACTTAATTTTTATAATATATTCCTAGTAGAAGAACTAGTAACGCTTTGTAAAATTTTCGTCTGCCGTTTTCCAGCGTCATTTTGTAACTATTTTATTTTTTAATTGTGATTATTGTAAATAATATTTATTTATTTAATTCATAACGTTGGGACTAATTTTTGTGGAAATGTACTACCACAAGCTTTTTTTCACTGGTACATTTCGTTCAAAAGAAATTAATAATGAAATAATCGTTATGAAACAATTCTTAAAAATAACAAAATAATCCCTATTTGTTCTTAAAGAATTATTAATATAAAATCCAACTTATATAACAAAACTGTAAAGACTGCAGTAAACAACGATAAATACATATTACTGTTAACTAACGACTAATGTTCGTGTTGTCAATAAGTTGAACAAATTAAAACAATGGACATAAATAATATAATATCCAAAAATTATGGGAATTTTAATATGCAGTACTTGTATTTATTTAAAAGTAAATACTATTTAAAAAAAAAAAACTAAGAATACATTGCAAAATTAGGATTTTATGTATATATTAGTATCCTTATCTTGAGAACGGAGCACTATAAATGAAATAATCGTTATGAAACAATTCATATAAACAACAAAATAATCCATATTTAAAGGATTATGATTATAAAATCCAACTTATACAATAAAATTCTAAAGACTGCAGTAAACAACGATAAATACATATTACCGTTAACTAACGACTAATGTTCGTGTTGTCAATAAGTTGAACAAATTAAAAAAATGGACATAAATAATATAATATCCAAAAATTATGGGAATTTTTAATATGCAGTACTTGTATTTATTTCAAAGTAAATGTTTAAAAAAAAAACTAAGAAATACATTGCAAAATTATATTTTATGTATATATTAGTATCCTTATCTTTAGAACGGAACACTATAAATGTAAACTGGTTACAACATAGCGTTCAGCATAGAAGATAATCCGAAATCACTACACCATATTTATATCTGAAAAAATTAATTACTTGTAATCTATAAACTCGTGGGCTTCTTCATTGGCTGCACAGTCATGTTCGTAGCGGTTGAAGATGGGTGTGGTGACTATGTGTCAATACTCCTTAGCTGCGTCTTTTAATCCTATGGAGCTTTAGTATAGACCGAGATATTGACCTTCGCTTTTAGCTACTGGCTTTTAGAAATTACCATCCTCTAAAATATAAAGCCTTGAAATATGTATTTTAATCATACAAATGTATTTTCTATCATTTGTAAGATTCTTGCTAGATATGATTTCAGTCATTTGTGTGGCAGCCGAAAATAGGAGTACTAACTACATCCAAAATATCTTATTTCTTACAACATTACTAAATTTTTCTTTGTTATTTATTTATAACAATTAGTGAGGGTTTGGAATTGGTATTTAAAAACGATACCACTTATGATATACTAATGCCATAAATGATAAAAACAGCCTACATACATACGTAATACTTCATTGTGTTATTACTTTAATTACTATCCTTTTTACTTAATTAAAAAACTATACACCATTTTTTACACTACAAGATGTTCAAGAAACCAATAAACAAAAAACAATAAAGTGTTTAATAAATATATAGAAGTGCCAAATTTTACTTTCAACTTTTTTTAAACATAGTATATTTCAATAGCTTTTTATTTTTTAAATCTCTTATGGCTCGTTTACACATATCTTATAATAAATCTTATATCATTTATTACTCTTAACTTTTTTGTATATTTAGCTAGAAATTTACTTGTTAAACAAGCATCGTGATATTCATTCCCACATATAAGCTCTTTAAGGCCTCTATGAAAATAATCAATCTCTATGAGATAGGGCAAACGTGACCTTCTTACTCCTTTTAAAAAAACCAATCAGTCAATACTATTAACCAAAAAGCATAAAAACAATCCAGTCATGTTCATCAATATTGTCATAAATAACACAAGCATAAGGATTCTAACTTTTAGTATTGTAAGTTTGAAGAGTAACAATGTTTTCACAGTCCCAGACCCAGCATGGGCCCTGTGTAGGTGTAGTGATAACAATCTGTGTTACCTCGCCCCCTGAGGTCGAACACGACTGTACAATGTCGGTACGGTATGTGGAACAGGAGGAGGGACTTACACGTATTAATTGCAAAGGGCCGTGAACTGCTCGCCGCCGCATGTTACTTGATTGTAACACATCGTAACTTTAGTTGCTACACACACCTTCAATTAATCGCCTGTTAAGCAAAAATAATTCCATTAGTATAGAATTATTATTTATAATTTTATTTGTTCATTTATTTACTATTTCTGAGTTTTTGAATCTTGTTATTAGTTGTAATATAAAATCTATATTTAACAACTCTTAAATCGTTTCTCTGTATCTTTCCACTTCCCAAACCTTATATATGTCCTGGCTGAAATTTTAAATTGTGTACGTATGTACTTTCTCGTAATAAAAAATATCATTTGAGTGCAACGTGTCTTGTGATGTAAGAGGAAAGATACAAATAAAATATTAGTGTTGGTTATGAATAACTAATGTAATTGTAACTAATTATCGCTCAAGATTCATATGAAATGGTGAACTTCATAATTATGGAATAATTATCTTAAGATAAAAGAGAAAACACAATTTCGAATAACCCATTCTCACTGCTTCTAAGAACCTGTTGTTGGTTAAGGCAGCGAATGAAAAATTAATCACATTTTAATTAAACCACCTTAATTAAACGTAAACACTTGAGACAGCAATATAACGAAGTAAAACTGTATCTCAATATAAAATTTCAATTATAACTAGAGTAACATTTTATATTTAAGCAAAAAATTAAAATTCGTTGTTCGTGTTGCAACATGTACTTTTAATATTAACAACAAATGACACTTTCCACTCTTTTTAACACAAATAACTGTCACAATATGTTTCTTAAATTCAAAAGTTATAATAGACTGTAACAAATAACGCTAGTCATTTTTTGACAATCGGAAACATGTTGAAATAAATATTCATGTTAGAAATAAATATAATTTTATTTGAGAGGAATGTTTATGTCTTGACAGACTATGTAAAATATTGTAATATCAATAATACAAGAAAGTTAATCTTGGTTCTCATAATATTGGTAATATTGTTTGTTCAACTTGTTAGATTAATAATTGTATGTTTTAAAAATCATCATTAAACAGTGAACATTGACATTACGTTCAAATAAAACATGCTGGATAAAATCACTCGAGGGGCTAAAACATTTCATTTTCTATGTCGTCTCGTAAACGAACAAATCTATAGAAATTTTGAAATTTTGCATAAAGCTTCATTTTCTTACCTGCAAAATCGAGTTCAATGAAGATGCAAGTTTCTTCTTTTTATATGAGTTCGCGAACATTTTTCTTTGGTCTTACACGGAGCTCAACCATTTTATATGCGATATATGTGAATTGGTTTGGAAGACTTTCGTTACATTATATAGATAGGGTCCTTAGACACTTTGTATCTGTTTATTTGTATGTAGGCAAGATACAGTTTAATTACGGTGCATGTTACTCCATTACATTAGACTGAGGGATTGCAAAGTCTATAATTCAGTGTGATATCTCTAGAATGAATTAAGCTATAACTTGAAATTTTGAATATTTAGCTTAATTATCACTAAAAGCTGTTGATATCTCTAGAATAAATTCAGCTATAACTTGGTATTTTGAATATTTAGCTTAATTATTACTAAAAGTTCTGGCAAAATTCCTTTTCCGTACGTTTTGTCTATCTGCCTGTGTGCCTGGTTTCCGCTAGATACCTCAAGAATAAAATGAACTATAGACTTAAAATTGCGTATGTTGGGAAACATGTTATGTAACACATTTTGCGGCACATGTTTTAGATTATAACATTACGATTTTAAAGCTATCTTTAACGCTTTTTATTTATTACTCACAGATGACAATGGCTCACTGGCCATTTAATTCCTGTTTTTTATTGAACAAGATGTTTTGTTTATAGCAGTATTATTCAATATTTCTAAATTTTAAGGTACAAATTAATAAACATAACTCTGATTAGATCCAAATTTAAATATGAAATTAATCATAATTCGTAATTTATTTATTATTGAATACAAGTTTTCTTCGATATCAAATAAATATTAAGAAAACCGCAACCACGCCCATAACCTTCGCATGAATTTCCCTATGGAAATTATAGCCACTATGAAGAGAGCGGTTTTTTAGACGTGAGGCGAAATTAAAAAACGACGACGAACCTGCGACACTATTGGCCCTATTGTCTTCTTTGCTACACTTTGGTTGTAGGTATTAGCAAGATTATACCTGTCACATGCTCAATGTCCAAATTATTCATATCTTTTAAAAGGTTTTTTTATAACTCAAAAATAAATGTATTTAATGATAAGAATATAATAAGAACTATAGATGTTTTTAAACATCATAAACCTCGTGGTTTTTTTTAAATTTAAAATTAGCACTTGAAGATAATCAGCTTTCAATTTATTGGTGATCAACAGACCATGATAGTTCCATTATTTTTTTACAATGATTTCATACAATGCTTTCCAGACTTTGCTTTGGAGTTTTTAATTGGAGTTTCTAAATTAGTACTTTTTCTCCTAAACTGAATTTATATTTTACCATTCATATGGAAATATTTCCTATAATTATCTATTCAAAACCGTTTAAGTTTACCTATCTTGAAAAATATTCAAATAAATGAATAAGCGCTAATGGATATAATGTGAATGATGGGTTTACCTCCAATTTATTGTATATAAAGCATGAATAGTCACATGCTTTTGTAAAGTTAGTGTTAGAACAGCGACGATGCCAGTAAAAAGTTAAGTTTTTGTCAAATTAAACAAGGAACTTTAAGAACTTCAAATATCCTTAAGAAGTTTGGAATAAAACTTTTAATACAAGAATATGGAGGTTATTAATACCACTTTAACATTATTTGATAGAAGGCGAGAGAGTGATGTAAGACAAATATTTTTATTTCAACAAAAGTTACAGAAAGACAGTAAACTTTATGATCGTTCGTAAATGTCGATGTCAATAATACTGAATTTTAACCATGCAATACAAATATATCCAAATAATTTACGGAAAGAGTTAGTTTGTCAATATTTATTCTCAAGGCGCCAATACTAACCTAAACTTTTTGCAAATTAAAACCAAAGTTAATAACTTCACAGTGTTCCAACCCCGGTAAATAAACCGAACGGTGTTCTAAGAACGCACTGTTTGCGCTGAGGTGTACGGAAGAGAATGAAGAACGCGGCTTGCAACAGACGCCCTACAAACCTGTAACTGTCACCTCTATTCAGAGTAGACCAGCATCTATACAGCGGACTGCTGAATAGCTTCGACGCTGGTTCATTAGGCTCAGTTGGGCAACAGTGGGGAAGCAATTAGCATCCTGGCACTGAGCTATTCACCTTTAAATCGGGTATATATACAGTTTTTGATTCGCAGTTAAAACCGAAGTGACCTACCCTTGGACGATATCTTAAAAATTACAAAGCCTAGTCAAAGTGTACCGTGTGCTCCTGATGAATAAAGTATTAAATCAAACCAAATGCACTTTGACAAATTATATTAATTACACAAGGTATTTTTAAAGAATAAATAAGAAGAATTTAATAATTAAAGAGAAACAGTCAGAACGATAAACTTTTCATAAGACAAATTTAGAGCTTCTAGGAGTTGGAATCATAAGAGGACTTGGGATTAAAATATGCACTAATAAAAAAATGAGTAATGACAAAAGTATATTGTGAAAGTTGTCTGAACCAATAAAATTTAAATACTGGATAGTGAAATTAGAAAAATATCGATTCACTCTGATTGGCCCGTTGAATTTTGAATTCACTAACTTTAAACATGAATTGATAACATTGTACCAGTTTCTTTTTTATTGGATTTTATTACCTAATTTGAAAAGTTCAATACTAATTCAATTTTATTTTAATGAAGTCCTTCGTGTTAAAAAACTTATTTACCTGCATAATAAGCAGCTCACGGTTTTCTAGCATCTCCATGTGTACCTTTATATTATTCTATTAAAACATATGAAAAAGGTTGGCAACACCGACTCATCCTCCCTACAGACTTGATTGGTACTACCTGATTTCCTGCCTTACGGCTCACTGAAGGATGTGTTATATTCTACGAGTTTGAAAAATAATAAGTGAACGGTATTTGCGGGTATTTGGCTCCAAAACTAAGAAAAATGCTGTTTCGCAACAGTTTGAATATAAGCTACCGATGCGTTGAATATTTTTTGTTGGTTGAAATTAAAATGAAAATAAAAAAGTGTTATTTTATAAAAATAAGAATTTATTTCGTTCGACCCATATTTATTATTTTAATAAGATTAAATATTAGTTATACCAGAAAACTGATTGAAATTATCATATTAAACAAGCATTAATTAACGCAAATATAACTACTAATTTGTTAACATAGAACCTCAACCTTTACTTTGGTGAGAGGTAATGTTTAGTACTTTTAAAATCCCTTAAACAGAATAATACAAAATAATAATCAGATTAGATTTAAATTAAATATATAGCCTACTGTGTGAACTAAAGGAAGCCGTTATCTTGAAAAGTATTAATTTTACAGCAGACTTTTAAATTGGAACTTTATCTTACTTTTTATACTTAATAAAAGTACGTAGTTAAAACTTTGAAACTCGATCAATATTTTCCAATATGGTAGTCAATTTTGAAATCTCTAATGAAAACCCTTATTTTTCGACGGATTTGGGTTTCACCTACAATTTTTAAAACTGTTTATTTTGATATACTTAGTTGTGTAGCCACTATAAGCGCAGACATTTTCAGAAACTCTTTTTTCAAGTATTATTACCAAAACTATATTTACCATTTACAAACAAGAGGATTTAATGAATATTAAAAGTTGATCGGCTGGTGTTTGGTTTTCTAATCGCGTGTTATTTTGATTATTTAAACACGTTTGTTACATAATAAAGCTAAATACAAAATAATTTGTGGACAAAAAGAAAAGACGCTGTGTGTAATGCTAGGTTGGGTACACTGAAGGATCTGGGTTCGAGTTCCGGTGGAGCAAGTACATTCAAGTTCATTAATCTTTATTCAAACTATATATATATATATATATATATATATATATATATATATATATATATATATATATATATATACATACATATAGTATATGAAATATTGGGATGTTGTTTGATAATTAAATAAAACAATTAATTACAGTACCGGTATTCAAATTTCTTCGGAGGAAATATTTTGTAGTGTTGCACATACTTCAGGGAATAATTAAGGAAGTAAAAGGTGCGAAATAATGCACAAGTTTCTTAAAATTATTATTTAAGGTTATATTAATTATTAATGACGGCAATTTGCAGAACACGCCCTAAAAATATATTTAATGACACAATGTATACTCAGTAACTTCTGTAAAAGGAATTTGACCTCGACAAAGGACTTTCGGGTGTCAATTGGTACGTTACTGCTACCATAAAGTCGACAGAAGCTTGCGACATAAGTAGTCCAACACAAGTGCCAGGAGCCGTGGTAGGTTATAGTATGCCATTGTTATGTAATACTTATAACCCTAGAGCGTCTTGACTCTGGTAAATTACTTACAATTCTGGTAAACTTAGTACCATTTTGAGGGCACCGTGGTGGCATTATGCCTGAAAAGGCAGTAATGTTTCCCAGTACCATTACTAGTTTGAAGACTTCACATTTCAAAACGTTCCTCCTGTAGAAACGTTTCGTAGCTACCGTCTATAATTTAATAGTATTTTTAAATCTTAATTTGTCTAATACATATCTATCTAAGTATTTGTAACAAATATTATCACTCTACACTCAGTAAATACGATTTTTATTTATTTTGAATTTTTGTCATAACCTGCAGGTTAATTTTTTTAGAATATCTAGCTAGCTCTCAAGATTAAAAAGGATGACATTCATGTTACTTAGTAACAAGGCAGAAGTACGCCACAACAGGTGTCGTAACAGGCTTCGCTGAGAATACATACAACATTTCAAATCTATAGCTCATTGCTTAATATTCCTTACGGGCAGACAGACAGACAGACAGTCAGTCGTACAAAAATGAAGTTGACATAACAATGATGCGTCATAGAACTCATTCTTGTGTAAATGAAGTTGACATAACAATGATGCGTCATAAAACTCATTCTTGTGTAAATGAAGTTTTATGCCAAATTTAGACCACAGATAAAATTGTTCCTGACATATCTCTTACCACATTAAGATTTTTTTCGTTAAATTTGTTTCATATCAGTGATTAAATAGTAAAAGTCCATACATACCAAGACATTATAAAATTATCTTGTGTTAATATGTCACATGTTTGAATCTTATATGGTAGTATTAAGTTTGCTTACAAATTGATTTATTCTGCTATTTTCTCGTTGCCATCATCCAACCAAAATCCATAAAACCATAAAAAATAAAAATCCATAATATCAAACATGCACACACAAAACATTACTACACACAAAACCAAAAACATCACTAAATATTTTTGGTCTTTTGTATTTATTGGTCGTAAATCCATAAAACCAATATAAAATTATTTTCTAACGCTCAGCCATATCCCATATAGTGACATGCACCATCATCTAACTAAGTGTTCCTCATAATTATAGAAATGAAACTTTATTGCATAATTCCAAATCTATTTGTCACTTCGTTTTAGTATGCCGTACGGACAGACAAAATTAAATTGCTCCAGCACCACGAAAGCTAGGCCTTGCTAAAGCTCAGCCAATTATTCAATTTGAAATAAAGTATAGTTTCTAACTTAAATTCTTCAACCCACTAAGTTAAGAAGTTACTCTACTCTGTACTGGATAATGACACGATATACACAAATGCCAAGTGATTAAGCATAGAAAAGCATTCAAGAAAGACGTCCAATAATTTACGGTAGTTCCTTAGTTGATCTTTAAGACATATTTCCTGTCAATGATCCACAATCATTAAAGTATGCTTAATTCCCATTAATACAGAATCGTCAAAGCAAACCTTATCAAATGTTGACTGCAAAAAAATGTATGCAATACCGCGTGTAATAGAATGTAAAAGTTTTATATTATGTATATTCTATCAAAATTTACAATAGCAACTAAAGCATACTGTTCCCTCTGTTAAGTCCATCTACTTTCTTTTGTAGATTGTACTTTTGTAGCATTATTTTATACAAATGTTGGAATTGAAATAAAAATCTTTTTTTAATAGTCCACAAATCAAAATAACAATAAGCAGACGTGTTGATGACCTCCAGCCCTAATTTCAAGTGTACAGGTGTTGGATCCATTAGACTTCTGCAACAACACGCCATATATTCACACTGAGTAATAGGATTACCGACTCGGCTGTCAGTCACAAAACAGAGGGCGCGATTATACGGCTGTCCGTACTGATAGATGGGGCTT
Source organism: Homalodisca vitripennis (assembly GCF_021130785.1). NCBI lineage: Eukaryota > Metazoa > Arthropoda > Insecta > Hemiptera > Cicadellidae > Homalodisca > Homalodisca vitripennis. The sequence goes on along the minus strand of NC_060211.1, from coordinate 131,240,607 downwards.
ATCCTCGACCAGAGACAGATATGTCACAGGGTGTTACAAAATGTGTGACGGTACAATGTCGGCAGGCGGTGGCGGTGGCGGGTGTGAGGAAATATGCTAATACCGGCACACTAGGGCACATCGCCCACAGGTACGGTCGTCCTTGCTGGACTGGCCGCGGCTGGTGGACGTATCAGGTGTAACATATTACTAAGAAAGTGGCGCGGAATGTCTGCATCATATGTTGCGTCAAGCCTAAAGGAAAACTATGCCATAAAACTGCAAGTCATTTTGCAGTAATGCAGTTACCAGAAAATCTAAGATCTAATGGTTCCTTAGGGAGGTTGGGGTGATGACCATTCATCCTCACTTTAGCTAGACATCTGCGTGCCATTGTTGATCAATCAGAACACACTTCGTTTGCCTTGTGGGATCGCTGTGAGAGTTAATGTTGTCATTCAATAGTCAATTTCAGCTCAAAATGTGGGTTAAATTATACATCACTTATATCCATGCTCACTTAAAATCTAAAGATCAGATCAACTAGATGCAATTGTGACAAGAGGTCAAAAGTCACGTGATCACTGACCACATAATTCATATTCATAAATGGTCAAGTTTAAATTAAATAAGTTTATTCCTAACGGGAGGTTTAATCCGTGATTTTCTGTTTCGAACAATACAAGTTCATTTATCAAATCTTAAAAAATAATATTCAAACGGTCTTCTTCTTATATTGCTTGTTAAAAACCTTCAGTTGATTATTCATTTATCATATTCGAATTATATTATTAGCTCAATGTTAAATACTTAATCAATAACAGGCTGTTACAACTTTAAGACGTCTATTTAGTCTGTTTTAAAGATGGAGTGGTACTAGTTTGTTATAAACACACAGTGAAGAACTTTGAGAAGTATTTTGGATAACTTTTGCTCTAAAGATAATGAGATTAGTTATGTTTATCATCACACTTAAACTTTCGCTACGTTTTATATTCATTTCATTTAGTCTTGTTCTAGTATTATCTTTCTGCACCCCTAGGCTACACGGTCTTCTAAAACAGAGTATGGAAACTTTCGTTACAGTAAGATGTTATGATGGTAAGATGGTAACCTTATGATGGTAAGAATGTGCTACAAAGTCCGACACCTCAGATCATGCAATTACTGTTCTCCATCATAGGAATTTCAAATGCATTAGTTCCAAAACTGAACTGTTTGATGCTCGGAAACAGAGATTTACACTGACATAACTCACTCCATTAGCTAAGTCTTTTTGTAAAATACCTCACATTTTTTTAACAATTGTTCATGCAGTGGATGAACATTACACTATCTCTTCTTGCCAAGATCCAGTGAGAAGGAATTCAGGATACTACATTCTTACATCTCAGTTATGTCACTTTGGATGAAGGAGGTGACAACTCTTTCCCAGACTCTTGTTTAGTTTAGTAACATTTTAACACTAAGGGAGCTCCACTCACTCCAAAACTCATAACCCACAGTAAACTGACATGTCTGTCACCTCTTTTGCCCTAAGACTTTGACACTTGCTGTTAATGATGTGACGCTTCTGGGCACCCACAGCATTGCCAAAATGTTAAGTGAAACATCGGTTTTTGTTGTACCCAGTACATTTTCTATACACCAGCAAGAAATTAACTCATGGGATTTAAAAACTGCTATGGAACTGTTAATGAGGAATTTTCAAAAAGGTTACAAATTCGTAAAACAAGATAAAGTTGAACACTGAAGGTCAAGAAATTCCATTATGTGGTGAAAATAATTAGCCCTCAATTATTAAAAATTCTCGAAACAATTAACCTAAGGTTATGCCAAGCCGGTTTTTCTGTAAATGGTCTGCAATACTGCAATATCGGAACCGGTTTAATCACTGTTTCCTCAACATAACCTTCGTCTACTAACACACCGGCTAATCAAAACACAGTAATAACGTGGACTGTTGTGGGGTCCACAATCGTGCCGATCCTCCCCCGCAGCGCGAGGCTAACAGATAGTTATCTGCTACACCCACACCTCACCTTAACTTAGCTTACCACTGCGCCGCCGCCTTGCTCTGGAGGCGAATTGAGCTTGCGACACAACAGAACTGGAGCACGCGGTGAATTTGTCAGGGTTGGGTCACCGAGCTTCGGCGACAGCTCAAGAGCATTTTTGGGGCTTTATGGTTTTCTCAGGTTCCCAAATTTTACTTTCACTCATGAGTCTTCCAAACGTATTGGAGTGGAGTTACACCATTATAGCTTCTAAAACGTATTAACGGCCATTTGAGTTGAATTAAAGAAACTTTAATTTTAATGAGTTACACAGCTGAACTTTTTTTCCTGACAATAGTATAGTCAAAATTACGATCACGTTCTGAAAATTACTATATCTTAAAAGCTACCCATGGAATATGTAATTCACTTCTTTAGTAGTATAGTGTAAAACTGGAGGGGCGGTTTCGTAAACCATATCTTAGGAGGTATGTATTCCGAATGACTTTATAGATGTTCTTAAGTGCAGTGATGTTCTGATTTCTCAAAATTGGTTAACCGAATTCATCGATTAGATGAAAGAACAATGTAGTTTAGTAGTTAATTATCAAACATCAATTTGTTCCTTCAAAAGTCCAAAAGTCATAATTTTACTTTGGCCGATCATCACTTTGGTTTGGCATCGTTTCATATAAACCACTATTAGGTAGTTCCACTGCTAGCAACACATAATGAGTGGGTAAGGAGAAATTATATAAATATGAAATAGACAATAGAATTTACGCTGGTAGCCATAGTATTTGCTCTATTTTAATTCTCGCACATAGATAATATAGACGGACTACCTACCTAATTCTGCAAATTTATATAAATATACAGTCATTGTATCCCTAGTAAAGTTCGTAAACTGCTAAAGACTCCGCACTTTAAGACTGCATCTTTTGGAGAGAGATCTTACATGACGAAATACAGAGTTAGCGTTAATGTCCGACAATCTCCACATTATGCAACTTTTGCAGCTTGCAAACACCTCCACCCTTGCATTTGACCTGCCACTTAACCTCTACACATTACACTTTTAGAGATTATATCAGGCCTGCAATGTTCTTGGACGATCCTGTGAAACTACCAGACAGTATCAGATAAACCCGCATCAGCCATGATGCATAGGTCAACTTACTACTAGTAGAGTCATGGCGTTTGATACCACCACGACTAATTACATGACAATCTTTATTGGTCATTTTAGGAGTGGAATGAACAAATATTGAAAGTATGAATATCTTCATTTTAACTACATTTATACAATGATTTAAATGTTTCCAATTTAAAAATTCTAACCTCACTACATTTCAATTTAGAGATTCAATGGTAGAGAAGACTAATGGTCTTAACTCTTTTCTTAAAATAGAACATTTTCTCAATGTTACTTTCTGCAGAGTTAGCTTTTATCTACAGTCAAAAAGCAGTTAGGTCAAAAAGAGGTTATCCAATTAGCCTTCAGGAGTAATATTTTCTGTTAGAGTCAATTTGTTCAACTCTACTAGTTTGTATGATCCAAATGCCAACAAGGAAGGAAGAATTTTACGATGATTATTTCTAGCATTGCTAAATTTTTTTAGATGAGTAGTTCCACGAAAGACTCAAGTCGTATTCAATCGTATTCAAATACGATCTGAACACAAATTTAAATTAGCATCCAAATTAGAGATCGTGCAGGTTCAAATTCTGTCGGTGACCGTAACACATATTGTGAATACCTTCAACTCTGCTTTACATGCTCAAGTAAAATTTGGATTTCATATTAGTCTACAAAAATAGCACACTATTATTTTCCTTTTCTTCCATATATTTTCATATTGATTTATCAGTTTTCAAATCACATGTAATCAATTCATGAGATCTATTAATATGATTTACGGTCACTTGGATTATAATAACTATTTCTTCTTAACTATTTCATCATGATAGACAACTCCTACTTGGTGCTGAAGGGTGTGGTAGTTTTGTCCATGGTGGACTAGATGAAAGAACATGTTTATTTACTAGTTAGTTAGCGACCGTAAGATATCACTAATTAAGGAGACTGGAGGTGATGTTATCACTGGAAGGTCAGCGTGCTCACTGGTTGTATGCACCATCACCACGGTCTGTTTTTCTTTTTCACAAAACCATGTTATATTTTTTAATTTCAATAATTGTTAGTAGTGTAATTTTATTTCCTAGATAACTTTGTACTCGCATTGGCAAAATAAACTCTGTTACTGTTATTACTGCGATTTTAGAAAAAGTACAAACCAAATTGTATAGAATTATTCCCGTAAACATTTTTTAATAAGGATGTGGTAAACATAGCTAAAGCAATTATATATAATGTTCAGATAATCATATTTTCTTTTTTTTTTCAATGTTTATTTTCCTATATATTTAGTATGATCATAGTGTTAAAACAACCTTGGTAATACTATTAAATGTGTATTTAACACATTTATTTGGCAAATCAACGTTACATAATCAGGGTATTGCAGTTAGGAATAATCAATTTTTCGACAAAGACTAATTTTATTAAAGTGGCGTGAATATCTGGGAAATAGATGTCAAAAGGTTGAAATTTCAACTAGGTATACGGATGAACCACATTGGTCTGAAGTTGCACAGTTAATTTATGCTTTCAAAAATACAATTTCAAATCACATTGCAAAATTTGTTTTGCTATTTGCATTATAAAAAGACTAATTATTTATATCTTGAATTTCCACTTAATTTAAAGCTATACATTAACATACTTGTAGCTAATTACCTCAAAACTTATTTCACTAATTTATAATTTGATTGCCTATGTTATATTATAGCATTTAATATATAGACTTTGTCACCAGTTGTAAAAAAATACTAAGTTTAACAATCGAGTATTCATGTATTTTTACTGTAATATTATGTTTATGTTTAACAGCTAAATTTATAAGACTGTTTACTAAGTTGAGCTATAGTTTTTAATAATATATTTCCATTAAAAGGAATAAACATCTTGGTATTTCTGTGATCTAAAATCATTTGCATGTAAATACAGCAATCCTGGAAACCAGTCAGTAATTTATTCTGCTGCTAGAGCATACCGATGAAGTAAGCTGTTATTAAATTTTAATCATTGTACTTCGAACTGTAAGCATTAGCTGGTTATATTTAATCTTGATAAACGTTTGACTTATAACATGACCCTGAACAAATTCTGAAGTGTTTTCTGTTTCTCTGCCAAACAGATCCAAAAACGACAGTTTAGAGAACACGATCAATTAATATGAGAGGGCAAATGTAGAACATCTGATTGGACGTCACTCCTGCACCAGCCTTACTACGCAATGAAGTCAAATTCCACATGCAGATTTATGATATGTCTCAGCCACCTTCGGCCACAAATTGGCCAGAGGTCGGCCCAAGTAGTCCAATGCCGGTGACTGCCGCCCCGCCCCCGCACTCCGCTGACCCCTACCCTGCTGCAGGTTAAATTCGGCATAGACCTTGTTTACTCACAATCTGTGTTTTAAGGAAGGTTGTTCCAAACGATTTCCAATATTTCACAATCGAGGTTGGCAATAACGGTCATTCAAAAAAGCTGCTTTCTGTGCAATATTCCTACTTCAGTATTTGGCCTCGAGGATGTAAACTAATAGCTCTTGATGATGGTCAAATATTTTTATGATTTTGAAATAAACCCGTGCCGAGAACCTACACCGATTCTTGACGTAACGATGGCGACGTAATGTGTGAGATAATGTTTTCCGTTCAGTTACCACGTAATACAATGTGTACTCGTTTCCACACTCTTCGCAAATTATTGATAATTTTGCTGCGGTGAAAGTAATTAATTTGGTAGCGTGTAAATTGGATTGCAATTAATATACGCTTGCGAAGGTGTATAAAAAATTAAGGAAGTGTTTATAAGAGAAGAGGTGAGAGCACTTCTAATTTTGACGGACCGTCTGGACGGTTTTGAACTAAAAGGAAGAAAATCGAAATGTCTCTAGTTCAGTAGCATGAACTATATGTTCCTCCTTTAAAGATGTGCACCTAAAGATGAATTTAACGAGAAAAATATATCGAATACCAGTTTAATTCCTTTGTATCAAAAGTTAAAGCTATAGTATTGTATCAAACGACACGTTCGTTGGCTGACGTCTGCTAGCAGAACTGTGGCTTAGGACCGGATTCTGATGATGGACGTTAATATTTAAAACAGATGATACGACCTTGTCACTACAACTCAGGAGGTAAGTGTGGTTGTTGTACTCAGTAATGTTCAAGTCAGAATCAAAATTTAATGTCAACCTAAAACTGTATATTTAGGTTTTAATTTATAAATATTCAACATAATTACGAGTACGATCTTCTTACACAGGCACAAGGTGAAATAAATTGATTCAACTGGCTATCAAAGGATTTAACAGAACGTCTTTACTGATTTGACTAAAACTTTTCCACAGTAACTTTCCTTTTGACCCCCAAAATCAACAGAGCTCTGTCTTAGACCATGTTATTATCTTTTTACCCAGGCTCCAAATGTCTGGAACCTTTCAATTTATCACATAGACAGACGGATAACAGCATGGTTTAAAAAGAATCTGTCGGGTTCCTAATATTTTAACTATAGCTGCAGGATCCGGTAAATCAAGGATCGGGTAAACACAAAAAAGATCAGGATTACTATTGGTAATGTCTTTCTTGTAATCCTTGTCTTTCATATAATCTATATTTTCACCATAACTCTCCTTTTAAGACGCTGGTAATTTTAATTATATTAATACTTTGGGAATTATTTCTTCTGACATTGTTATCCGGTCATATTTACAATAACACATTTGGAATATCAATCATTCAATTATAGCATTTAGTTCTTAGTTTCATTTATTACGTTAAAATGTGTAAATTTATGTTTTTATTTATTTTTGTGTGATTGTATGGGTATACAAAAACTATCTATATATTTTATTAGGTTGATTATTGTAATATTTTCACTTGATGCACTTACAGTTAATTAATATATTAAACCTACATATATTGTTTTTGTTTCTGTTCTTTTTTAGAATCACTCTTTAAATATATTCTAGTATTATTCCATACAAATGTTACCTTATTCAGATTTGCACTAAAGTTTACTAAATAGAAATATAAAATTGTTGATTTACAAAAATTGGGCTTGTCGCAAGCATAGTTTATTACATATGACTGCAGTGACATTCCTATCCAGGGAGAAACCAGGCGGTTATTGTCATTTTATGGCTAGGTAGGAGGTTCTGCCAACCGCAATACATTACAGTGAACACCTGGTTGTAGGGTTGGCTGCACTGCTAATGTAAGCGGCACTTCGTAGCGGTAAAATCGTTTCCGGATCTTTCAAAATCGTTCGCATTCATTCAAATCTCTCCACTCTTTAGTCATTGTCTGCGTCTGCTGTAAGTGCTGGACTATTCTTCTTGTGCAACCGCATTTCCTGATCCTTATTCTCATTTTAAGATCAGTTTTTGGAATACTAAAATCACACGTTAATGCTTTATTTTAATACTAACTGAAAGCACGTCAGACTTTCCAGTTATATGGCTAGCTTAAAAATAAATTGTACGGCCTATAATAATAATAATCATAGTAATAACAGGAGCGATAAGTGATACGTAATGCCAAACTTGTCATTTCACATCCAATAAACATGTACTTTATACATTTAATGTTTTCACTCATAGAAATTATACGCAATGCCGTGTTTTTAGTTATGACTGTTATTTTATTAGCTAATTTAATTTTTCAGCATCTAATAGTGTTTAATTAATAAAATATTTTGATCTTAAGAAATTAATACATATTACTTTATATTGAAAGCAACTAGCGTATATGTATCTGTTGTAGTTTTTGTGGGAACAAAGTTTTCATATAGTGAGTGATTCGTAGTTTTTCTTTTCTTTTGTGTATAGTATACATCCTGATAACTGTAAATTACACTAAATGTTATTTTTATTATGTTTATTGAATATATAAAGGTAATTGGCCCTGTAACATCTAACCTGAATGGAGTTAAAAAAGGAAGCTCTAAATATTAACTCTATTTCTCAAATTATATGAGACAAGAAATCAATTTCAAACTATTAAACAATTTAATAAATAATGTTAAACACTTTTATTTGAAGCAAAAAATTACTCCACTTTCATAATGAAGGCACTCAATGAGAACGATTTAATATCTGACCCCAGGGCTCCGTCCAACTGATCGTAAAGTATTTAATAATAAATGTTTAGGAATGCTCAAAATATCTAGAATTGCTTAAACATTCTTAAAATTTATAGCTTTTAAGTCAATAACACTGTTGCCTTAAGTATTTGCCTTAAACGAGGAATATTGTTGAAAAAGAATATTTCTCATTTTTTGTTTCAATAAAGCTCATACTTTCTCAGCCATATACAGAGTAGTACTAAAATAGTAATTACATATATATATATTATATTAAATTACCTACAGTATGTCTGGTTCTGTTAATGTGACATAAATAAATCTATTTATTTTAATCTTGTTTTAAACTGAATTTCTCTGATTCTATTTTCTTTTTAACGCACGTGTTAATCGATCAGGTTCGGTTAACTCAAATACGACGTATATACTACACCGCATGGAATGTTATTTTAGTTACCTTGTTTTCATTGGTTGAGGGTTCATATTGCAGTAGTAAAATAAAAATATCGTCTGTCAATATACCTACTGTCTGTGATTATTTACATTATTTGCGGTTACTGTTTGTTGTTAAGTTACAACTGTTACTATTATCTATCCACATTTACATATTTATTCATGTTTAGTTTAATTTATTGGAAACTGTATGTATGGTACTCACAGCAACGCTTTCTTAGTTATTTAACTTATGAATACAAGTTAGCCACTAATATTTTATGGTGCATTGCAAGATAAATAAACTGAACAATTCGAGCATATTTACAAACCAAAGGTAACAGGACTATTTCTAGTTTTTTGTAGCATTAATGTGGTATTAATAAATCTGAAATTGGTGCCACGTGTAAGCAAGGCCGCCCAAGCGAGGTGAATGATCGGCGCTAGCCATGGGACCTGGCATTCAAGAGGGCATGGAATCTAGATCCAAAAACATTTGTATAATCTCTCTCGTTTTTGAGGTATGTGAGTATAAGGAAAGAAATAAAGCATACAACATTTTTCTTACTTTTGAGTTAAAAATAGAAGAAATAAATAACAAGCCATAACTTAAAAGTTAAATGCATGTGAAGTACAAATCTAAGATTGTCGTGGTAAAAGATTTTACAAATGCTTAAACATGTTTTGTAAGGTAGTTTAGAGATGTGCAGGCTAAAATCGAATCACTTAATCCAACTGCATTATTTTCAGCACATAAACAGTGTAAAAGAATCACTAGTGTGTTTCGATTACAATATTTCAAGCTAAATATCGGTATAAAACAAGGAAAACCAATTGCACATAAACATTAGAAGGTATAACCACCTTCTAATTTTTTTCCTTGAATATGAAAGGTTCTTGGACAGTAGAACTTTTAAGGAGGGGACACGGTTTCCAACATTGAGTTGGGGCCTGGTAAATTATGGGCGGCTCTGCGCGTAAAGTGCCAGGAAGTAGGGCATCCAGTTTCCGGTAACTAGGGTGGGTACTTCAATGAAGAGTGCGTACTACAACACTCGCTTTTCGCCAAAAATATATTACTACAACCATAACAGCCAAGAGTGATGTAACATCTCCCAATGATGAATAGATCTGATGCGCTCTACTTGGCACCCTCGGGCTCAAGATCTTGACCTAAATATCTCAGCATCAGTCTCGGTATGCAGACGCACCGAGAAAGAAGGTAGTAATGGTCCTACATCAACAACACTGTTACAGAATTTTTTTATTAGTCTCTCAGTTGCTATAGAGATATAGGCAACTCCTTTTCACCCTAAGTCTCAAGATCATGATCCAAATAGCTCAGCATGAGATGCATCAGAGTCTCGTTATTCAGACGCACCGAGAAAGAAGAGAGTAATGGTTCTACATCAACAACTGTTACAGAATTGTGGGTTAGCCTCTCAGTTGCTATAGAGATATAGGCAACTCCTTTTCACCCTAAGTCTCAAAATCATGATCCAAATAGCTCAGCATGAGATGCATCAGAGTCTCGTTATTCAGACGCACCGAGAAAGAAGAGAGTAATGGTCCTACATCAACAACTGTTACAGAATTTTTTTATTAGTCTCTCAGTTGCTATAGAGATATAGGCAACTCCTTTTCACCTCCTTTTCAAGTCTCAAGATCATGATCCAAATAGCTCAGCATGAGATGCATCAGAGTCTCGTTATTCAGACGCACTGAGAAAGAAGAGAGTAATGGTTCTACATCAACAACTGTTACAGAATTGTGGGTTAGCCTCTCAGTTGCTATAGAGATATAATCAGTCTCAAGATCATGATATAGATAGCTCAGTATCAGTTGCACCAAAGTCTTAGTATGCAGACTCGCCCAGTAAGAAGAGAGTAAAGGTCCTACATCACCAACTGTTACAGAATTGTGGGTTAGCCTCTCAGTTGCTATAGAGATATAATCAGTCTCAAGATCATGATCTAGATAGCTCAGTATCAGTTGCACCAAAGTCTTAGTATGCAGACTCGCCCAGTAAGAAGAGAATAAAGGTCCTACATCACCAACTGTTAGTTACCTATTAGTGGGGGTGTTACCTGTCTGTCAGTCACTATAGAGATATCAGCAACTCCTTGTCAGCAGGGAGCCTTATCTCTTAATCAGTTAGCGATCTGACACAATGTATTTCAAAACACGCGTGTCTCTCTTTTACCAGCAGACTGTAGAGGTTCCCGATGGAGATATGCAAATCAGTCTTACACCTGATGACTTTGGTAGAAAGCTTTTGAAATTTTAAGTGTACGATGTTTTACTCACGTGTATAGTTTTTCTCATCCCTAACGTTTAATTACCCGTATGTTTCCAGTAATGTAAAATAATATTTGGAAGAATATTTCTAATATTCTGGCGTTGTTCTAGGTGTTCTTAACACAAATTTTAGACTGTAAGCAAAATTTTAATCAATGCATATTGTTGCAGTTTGAAAATTGTTTAAAATAAATGTCGGGAATTTTATATCGTAATCCTTTGACCCTTGCATTAGATAAGTATACAAATTTTACTTATATAAATAATTGTCTAACAAGGAATCTTTTAGGAGCTAAAACAGAACAAAATTAGTACAAATAGTGTCTCTTGAATGAAAATATTCATTTGAAAAACTATCAAAACACACAAAGGAAAATTTATAATAACTAACAGTAGTTCAGAATTAACGACATGTCAAAAACAAAATTGAAACCATATTCAAGGTAGCCGTTGTTACAGTTTAAGCACCAAGTCATTTCTGGAGGTGCACCCCGTCACGCCGCCGCGCCGTGCGCCATCGCTCGCTGGGGGTCTTAATCTCATCACGATATCTAAACTGCCAAACTCTACTGGAAATTGTTTCTAACTACTCTTATCCAGGTGGCTACGCGAAAGTGGGTTTGAGATGATCGCTATACAGGTTGACCTACTGGGACTTGAATGGTGGGAGGGATACAGCTCGAGTGATATGATGTCAATCAATGTCTGTGTCGCAAATTACACTGCTTGGTCCACTGGATCTAGAGTATTGGGAGGGAGACAGCTTCAATGACATGATGTCAATCAATGTTTGTGTCGTAAGTTACATAGCTTGGTCCACTGGGTTTAGAGTGTTGGGAGGGAGACAGCTTCAATGACATGATGTCAATCAATGTTTGTGTCGTAAGTTACATAGCTTGGTCCACTGGGATTAGAGTGTTGGGAGGGAGACAGCTTCAATGACATGATGTCAATCAATGTTTGTGTCGTAAGTTACATAGCTTGGTCCACTGGGTTTAGAGTGTTGGGAGGGAGACAGCTTCAATGACATGATGTCAATCAATGTTTGTGTCGTAAGTTACACAGCTTGGTCCACTGGGTTTAGAATGTTGGGAGGGAGACAGCTTCAATGACATGATGTCAATCAATGTTTGTGTCGTAAGTTACATAGCTTGGTCCACTGGGTTTAGAGTGTTGGGAGGGAGACAGCTTCAATGACATGATGTCAATCAATGTTTGTGTCGTAAGTTACACAGCTTGGTCCACTGGATCTAGAGTATTATGAGGGAGACAGCTTCAATGACATGATGTCAATCAATGTTTGTGTCGCAAGTTACACAGCTTGGTCCACTGGATCCAGAGTATTGGGAGGGAGACAGCTTCAATGACATGATGTCAATCAATGTTTGTGTCGCAAGTTACACAGCTTGGTCCACTGGGTTTAGAGTGTTGAGAGGGAGACAGCTTCAATGACATGATGTCAATCAATGTCTGTGTCGTAAGTTACACAGTTCGGTCCGCTGGGTCTATAGTGTTGGGAGGGGGGACAGCTTCAATGACATGATGTCAATCAATGTTTGTGTCGTAAGTTACACAGTTCGGTCCGCTGGGTCTATAGTGTTGGGAGGGAGACAGCTTCAATGACATGATGTCAATCAATGTTTGTGTCGCAAGTTACACAGCTTGGTCCACTGGGTTTAGAGTGTTGGGAGGGAGACAGCTTCAATGACATGATGTCAATCAATGTTTGTGTCGCAAGTTACACAGCTTGGTCCACTGGGTTTAGAGTGTTGGGAGGGGACAGTTTCAATGACATGATGTCAATCAATGTTTGTGTCGTAAGTTACACAGTTCGGTCCGCTGGGTCTAGAGTGTTGGGAGGGGACAGTTTCAATGACATGATGTCAATCAATGTTTGTGTCGCAAGTTACACAGTTCGGTCCGCTGGGTCTAGAGTGTTGGGAGGGGGACAGCTTTAATGATATAATGTATATCAATTTTTGTGTCGCAAGTTACACAGCTAGGTCACTGGTCTAGAATATTGGGAGAGAGACAGTTTGAATAATATGAGAGCCATCAATGTTTGAATCGCAAGTTACTCAGTTTGATCTACTGGCTATAGCTTTGGGGGCAGCTTGAATTATATAAGATCACTATGTTTGAGACGATAATTACACCTTTAGTCTTAGTAGGAATACGATGGTGGGAGGGGGCAGCTTGAAGGATCTGCAGTCAATGAATGTTTGGGACAGTTCATTCCACGGTCTTTCTTGCCACTCTTTTATTTATGAAAACTTAGTACATGATTAAATATACATCGACTGAAAGCACTCCTTTAACGAGTACTATTCCAGCTTTACGATTTTTTCTTTGTTATTTTCCATAGGTGTACAACATAACATACACTAAATAATCGTGGTGAAACACAAATCTAATGCTCACTTAATTATGAAAGTATATTAACATTACAGTGCTTATTACGGACAAGTCAGACCACAACTTAATTCGTTTTTGAGATGTCAAGTGGAAATCACACACAGACAGATAGGAAAACATCAGATTATGTCAGGATCCTTAGTGATAGGTAAGCAAAATAAACATCATTTAAAGTTTGTAGCTCAATTTCCAAAATATCCACCCAGAGCTTTGATAACGGAAGTCTCCACGGAGGGACATGCACCATCATCAGACTGTATCTTAATTCAAAACAATGGAGTATAGAAGAACCTGGCTAAACATAGCAAAACAAAACAAAAAACCAAAGTTTTCAGATAGAAATTTTGATACAAACAACATGATTTTACATACAACATTAATTACATACTCAAAAGACCTACATGCTATATGTACTAGATTTAGTTTCTCTTTAACTTTAAATTTTAAAGTGTGAAACAATCCTGTGTATAGATTCATAGAAACATAGATTTACCGCCTAAACTGCTCTACTTCCGTTGCTTATATGATACTGATGAGTCAGGGAAGTCACAAAATTACTATGTGGTTAATGAGAACTGACTAGTGTGAGATCTGTGAGGATATAAATAGTGTATTATAGGGTACTATACATCGTGTAATATATTATACACAATAGGTATTAGTTTACCCAGTACGAAAGCTTCTAGCAAAAACTATATTAATTTATAAGAGTCCAGTATGTAGTAAGTAAAAAAAAAAAAAAATCTTTCCAATAATCTTATAAGTCAATCAATACATTTTCGCAAAACGTTTTAATGACCATAAACTACACAAAGTTCACACCTTTCAATGCTTATTTACAACTAAAATTATAAATATTCACACTGTAAAACTACATTAGTCTAGATAACACTGGACCACGCCTTATCAAACTGGACACTTCTCGTACACGCACACGCGCGCGCATTTGATCTAGCACAGATAATTCAATAGAGCTATTTATCACGTAAACCCAGACCCTGTTCTCTTACAAGCGTACCCTTAGTTTGCTTACAAATTTACAACACTATCTTTTAAAGAAAGACGTGTGCTCTTTTATGCATCACCTGCGCATAAAAGTTATAGCCAATGTGCGCATACGAGATATTCTATATACGCACATTGTTAAAAGTTTTAACATTAAATAACATCCAAGAGCAATGTTTGACATATGTGATACTATTCATTATCATTCAAACTTTAATGCCCTCATGATAATTGTTCTATAACTCAGTTATATCATTGAATGTGTTAATTACACAAAAGATCTAATCTAATGTTATAAATTTAGACAGAAAAAAGTGAGCACTTAGACTGCACTCTGTAGAATGAGAGGGTGAGGTATGTCATTCAGTAAACATATTAAAGCAAACAATCAAATTGGCGCAACCTCAGAACTAATTGAAATAATCCCCCGGACCTTGTCCCTATGAGTGATTCATCTTCTTCCCCATTAATACAATCAAAGGTAATATACCCGTACAACTTGACCTATATGAGTACTTACCCTTTCTTTACCAATCAGGCATTACACAATTCTGGCGGACTGCTATTTGTGTGAGAAGGTTGAGGAACTACTTTACAAGTTAAGAATTTTCTTCTTAATAGTATAGTTTGTTGAATATTATTCATCCTTGCTCATATCAGCAGACTTACTTACTAATTACTTATATTTACTCAACTTCGCTCCAATTTTCACTTTGTTAAAACAATGCGTGACAACAAAACATTAATGTATACCATTACCCAACAACGATTCGTCTATGATCAAATACTTAAATAAGGAGACTATACGTATCAACGAATATTCTAAAACTTTTTAGTTTTGCGTATATCTATCATTTTACTAACGGAAGCAACCAAACTCAAGAATTAAACTTTAGGTTATTAATGATGTTGTTTGTCCAAATTATCATAATATTATCAAATATTAATCAAATTTAATTTTCAAAATGGTCATAGATTAATTTTTACAAAAAACATAAAAATTTATAACAAGTAATATCTTGGAGGACTATTTACAGCAATCTGTATTTTTCACGAAGATACAAATATCATATGTTTACTAAAATCGGAATGTACTCGTATACTGGAGGAGTCAAACGTTTGCGTTTGAACATAACATTAATAGGTTTACTCCTATTATTAATATTTGCACAAACATAAAATATGAACTTTTCATCAATCACAGTCCACTTTAATTAAGTGGTGTACAATTAAGTTAAGTGTTGTTTTTAAAAATAAATTTTTTACTAATCTACTAAATTTTACTATGAGATAAATGTTTGAAGAAACTTAGCGTAAATAAAATTTAACAGCCACGAAGTGTACTGAAACGAAAACCTATATCGTTTGTTATATAAGCGACAAACTTATGTAATAACTTATATTTCTTAGATAGAAAATTTTTCGTATTTAGTAAATCACACAAAGGCGTAAAATTAAACTTTTTTAAATCGTCTGAGGCAAAACATGTATACTGAACATAAATTCTTGTTTAAATGCTCCAAAAAGCTTTTTATAAACAAAAACGCATATGTAACTGGTTTTTGTGACCACCTACGTAGGAAATTTGCGAAGCTCTTCCAATAAAAACTACCAATTGAATTTAATTTTTAAGTGGCACTCAACTTCTCTCAAAACACTTAATTTCAAGGTAAAATACATTTCCCTCAATATAAAATACCGATTTGTTCCAGCACTCGGTTTCCATCAATCATTACGTCAGGTTGTCAAACATTGCATCAGCTAAAGACCGGCCATCACCGGTAAGGTACCGGTTAATTACCGACAGGCGTGTGACCACCGGTGAGAGGGTTATTACCTGCCCGGCACCGGTCACCGGGCGTCTGTCGGTAGTTACAAGCGAGGCGTGTGAAGGCGTGAGCGTCACGACCTAACTTGTTGACATTGACTTACTTGTACCAGACCTTGTGTTGGAATTCCATTCATAGTCTCAGATAAACGTGGCTAATTATATTCTGTCTCTTGCGACAGTCTGCTGTTGAATGTTGTTTTTTGGTTGTAAAATCTGTGATAGTCTTGTTCTCTACCGCGTTCAAGTTTTTCTTCTTTCTTATCGACGTAAACATGTTGCCAGTTACGAAGCTGTTCGATTTCATTAAAGATGCTGTGTGAAATAAATTACTCTTTCACTCGAAAAATTTTATCGAGAGCTTAAGGCACGTGTACTTTAAATCTAATTGTTCTAGACTATAGGGAAAATGAAAAACAAACATAGTTCTTCTTGGGGTTGCAGCCCTAATTAACCCTCTCTGGGTAGTTGTACATTAAAATCTTTCCTTATTCTCTTGATAACATGAAATACGTGTGCGTCAAATTTAATTGTTCTATGCCATCGGCAAATTTACAAACAAAACTATAGTACTTAAAGGGTTTCAAAGGTTACCCATATACATTTTATTTATCTATTGAGACAAGTGTATATAAATCTTCATCTTTATATCGCACCGAGAAGTTGGAAAATAAAATATAGTTCTTTTAGAGGTTGTAGCCCCCTTTTCAACGCCTACTGACGTTGGTCGTGTATGTACAAAATTTCAACTTTTTTAAATCATTGGGCAGTTTAAAAAATCGTAAGTAGCGTTCTTCTAGGTGTTAAAGCCAAATTATATCCCCTATTTGAGATTTAAACTTATAAAAACAACTTATTTGTCTAAATCAGAGCATAAAAAACGTGGATGTTAAATTTCATATTTTTTAAGACATTAGAAAAACTGGAAAACAAATTTTAATCCTTCAAGAGGTGTAACCCCATTTAAATAGTTGTGGGTGTTTGATCTTTATGAAGATACTTAAATTTGTTTATATGAATAAAAATCATAAGTTTGCTATCTTTCAACTTTATCTCATACTGGGAAGTAAACGAATTGGTGATGTGAGTGATAGGTTTGCCTTTTATATACATATAGAGATGTATTTTACAGTTGGGGATATAAATACACCCAAATAAAATAGGAAGTTGTTCTACAAAAATTAACAAAACAATTATTCTCTAAACCTTATAAAAGGAAGAATCGAACCTTTCCATGTAATAATTAGTAAGGAATGCATTTTTAAGGAGTACATGTTTAAACTATAATAAAATCCAATAGAATGAGCCAATCACTAAATTAATAAAAATGCTTTTAATTGTTTAAAAATTATTATTGGAAGATTTAACCTTAAAAGCGGCGTGGTGAACATTTTTATTTGTGACCCTTTGCGGTCTCTAAAACTCCCTGAAATTTTATATGTATAACGGTTGTCCCCCCATCGTTGAATTATGCTGGTAATATGATCCCTACGCCTGTAGTTTTAATCCTGAAAATTCAGCCATCTTCTGAGCGCCTCTCTCAATGAAATAGAATAGAATTATGCTCTTGATTGTATCTTGCCTGACCAGTTGTGGAAAAGCCATTCACAGATTCGCTATTAATCATGGTTGATGCCTTCAAGCCCCATTATATTAAGCTTGTAGATAAAACGAAGTTGACAATCATCTGCATTTTGCCAATGCATCCTATCTTCTCACTGCTCATATCACAGTTTACTGTCGTAGCGTGTAAATGTAGGCCTACAACGCTTTAATGATGCAAGGTCGTATAAGGCACCTCTTTATCACTTTTTCTGATGGAAGTCGCACAGGGATAATCTTTATAACCTTGGCCTCTGATGCAAGATCATACAGGGATGCACCTGTTCGCGTATGATCTATCGGCTGTTACGAGAAGTGGCCGTTTTAAGGATAGTTTAGACGAGGGTCGTGATAGAGAAAGGTCGAAAATAGTGGTGCACAGCAGTGTCTGCATTTTCTTCTTTGTACTCTACTGTAAAGATCTTTAATTTCATTTACTACTCAATCTATGCTCTCATTTAAGGTTCTTTTTCTGACTCCTTGCAGGCCATCCCCTTGACATGACAAAAAATGGTAGTTACTTCAAAAAGTATATTTATAGGTACAGTAATGATGTTGCTTTTATGCCAAGTTTTCTTGCTTTACCTGTAATCGTTCGGGAGTTACCAGGCCAGTGCGGGAATATTTTTACCATGTATTGTTAAATTACAATAATTTAATTACGAACTAAATCAGTACTTAGGCCATAATATTTTATGAATTTTCAAATTCGTTATTTTAAAATTTGGTTCAATAGTTCGATAAGAATCCTTTTTTTTTCGTTAGTTCGGGTGTTTTATCTCTTGATAAGTGATAAGTCGACCATCATTCAATACCATCTCCACAAACGTACAAGATCGCATTCTAATAAGTCTAAGAACTTCCTTGTTATTAGTTACATAACAAAATATTATACCAAAATATTGAGCTATAAACAATAAAGAGCTACAATAAGTAGTGTTTTTAAGTTCTTTTTTTGAGGATTCGACGTGTGTAAAGACTGGGCTGAGGAGTACAGTCTAATTTTATACAATGGAAATTTCTATGACGAATGTGTAAAGCAAATACTAAGGTTATAATAATGAGCAATAATGAAGCCGTAGTCTTGGGCTTTATATATAATATATCTAGCAATAAAGGTCAGATGCTTGTAATGTAATAGTGGCTTGCGGGTTCAAATAGCTTCCGATTTTATCTTGATGTGAAACTAATGTTACGGTGTTTCTGGGAAGTGGAGTGGTGGGAGAGAGTCTGGAAGGCGAGTTCCCATTATGAGAAATAACTGATTTTTGTCGCGAAATGCGATTCTTATCGAACCGTAAAACCAATCTTAATTATATAATTATAAATATACCTACTGGCTTAGTCACAGGTAAGGCAGTTTTCACATGTGGTTGCCATCTTGAACGCAAAACTATAGATGCATTTTTAGTTTAGACTTTTAGATGCACATGGCTAAAGGTTTTCATTTTAATATACTGTAACACTTTTAAATATTAGAAATCTTACAAGACAAAATGGCGATAAGCATATAAATTATGGATGTAAAAATGGATGTAAATTTAGACGTAAATACATTAATTTATAACAATTCAATGTCTTTGTGTACTGTCTTTGAATGGCTGTGACCTTAAAACCTTCGAGTATAGAAAACTTGTAAGAATACAAATTGCTTGAAACTACAGTTATAGTGTTTATAGGTTATTTCCATAGTGCAGTTGTATACTAATTAAAACTCTATACGGCCGCTTTATAAGAAATATAAAAATATTAAAAAACGTAAACATGAATTAAATGACCTTTTGTTTTGCTCTACGATGAAAAATAACTGAGATATAACCATTATTTTCCCAAACTTTGATCGGCCACCATCTTCAAATCTAAGCGTCTATCCAAATAGGATAATATATTAGGATTCTTAAAAAGTAAGAATAAATATAGTTTTAAATACTTAACATTTTTTCAGTGTCATTTTGAGGCTATATTAAGAAATATCTTAGTTAAAATGTTCACGCAAATGCGGTTGTTCGCTATCTTTCAACGTTTTATTGGTTACTAATGGTTGCCCATTCGTACATAAGTACATACATTTTTTATATACATAATATTCTTTTAATCGTAAACTAATAGCGTTAGTGTCAATTTTTTGTAGATTCGGTTTTAAGTAAGCAGTGTTATCATTAACTGTGCTTTAACTTAACCAGTCATAATGTTTTCATTTGTTGATTGAACGTTATTGAAGCCTAGACTCTGGAAATGGAAATATGTCTATTATGCCGTCTGTCTTTATTTCTATCCACAGTATATCTAGAGATAATGATATTTATGATTTCAGCGCTTAGTTCGGATACCACAAGCCGTTGTATGTCAAATTAAGAACTAGTCATAACACTATATCCATATTTATTACCAAACTGTTCACTAATTCATAAAACATTATTTATAATTGAAATTGAAATAGTTTGTCACTACAAATTAAATATTGCGTCACATTATAAATTTTATAGCTGTTTAGTACTAAACTTAAAATATTTTAAGACAATAATTCTTTATTTTAACTAAATCACAAACCCTTCATTTGAAAATATAATCGTTACTACGAAAAAAATATTTATTATCTGTTTTCCACTAGATAATTTTTTAAGATTAACAATATGTTGGTCAATACATTCGCTACAGAGACGGAGGAAGATGACACTAGTATTAACAGAAGCTGTTAGTCGAAGTGGCATTGTTTACTACAGGTAAACTAGTACTGGCGTATAAGGTCATCTAACGGTTTTTAGCAAGTTTGCCAGTCAAATAGAATTATTTTATTAATTCTAAATTCAAAGTTAGCATACAATGTTTCATTGGCCAAGGCTACAAAACTAACTATGACATGAATAATTTAATTGAAATAATAATATAATTTCCTGATTACTGGACAGTCCAGGTGCAATTGTAGTTTTAGCAGTCGATTGCATTTGAGCATATTTTTGAGCATGAGTCGAGAGCTGCTGATGCCAGGAGGCAGGGCGCGGCTGGGGCGAGCCAGCGATGACGCATATCTATAAGACAAATACTGGAAATAAAAAATTATTCTGATCAAACTATTCAACCAATTTTAAAAATAAAAATTTAAAATTCCTAAAAATTAATTGATGCCCACAAAGATACTAACTGATAACTGATTTTCAAATTTTAAATAGAGGATCAATACACTAATTTTGTTATTATAAGTAAAATAATTTTTCTGTTTCCACACATCAAATTCTATGATTATTTAGTTTTAAAATCTAAAATCTAAAATAAGATGAAACAGAAAAATAAATTTGCTTAAATTTGGTGCTTCTCCATAGTGGCTCAGTTTGTAACTAACCCGGCAAGTTTAGCCAGAGAATATCTAGTTCGGATATGCTTACTACTGAAGCATATGGCTAACGAAAAGAAGATAAATGCTGCTATACTCAGCAATAGAACGTATATAATGAGCAAATTCATATGACATTTAAATTGAATTAATTGTGGCTTTAAAAACTATAAGAATATCAAATGCCCTTGTTTATATAGTATAAGCAATAATTATTTATTAAAAACTTAAACGTATTAGTCTAAGAGCCGGGAACAATTTGCATTCGTAAGCTAGCATAAAATCTGGTTTGAGTTATAGAGGAATTTTTCCTAAGAATAACGCAATCGTCAGCCTTGGTAATTCTGGTGGAGAACAAAATTAAAGTATCGACACGATTAAAATTATAAAATAAAAATTAGCCTGACAAACTTAAAGCTGACCGCTTGACACATAAATAATAGTTATATCAAAGTCAGACAACGAGGTGGTTTGACTCGTTAAGAGACGGTTTAGACAAAGAAACTGGAAAGTCACCAATTCGAATCTCTGTGGATAGTTAGCTGACGCTGGTTCAATATTTATTTACGTCTCTTTCAGTTGGTTTTAAATTTCACAAGGTAAAAAAATGTTATATTAGAATAAAATTATACTTTCATGATTTTAACCCTTTTATATCCCCCCATTTTGACCTCCTCCAAAACTAGCACAGCTGACAATCGGTCTCTTTCTTGAGAAAACTTTTTCTACCAATTTCAGAAAAACCTAAATTGCATGCTTACATAATGCAAATTGGCTATTGGCTTATGCACTATAAACAATGTCATGTACTATTTACAAGAACAAAATCATTACTAACATAAACATCAATACATATTATATGCTTTCTATAGCATACCCTCCCTAAATGGTGTATACACTAAAGTATTATACAAAACAATACCATTTCCGGTTTAGAGCACTGTACTCATACTTTTGTAAACAACCACTTTTAAAACCACGATGGTGGCATGCGTGTTAAAGGTTTCTGGTCACAAATTGTATGTATTCAAATAATTTATATTAGTTACAGAAATACTTAATTATTTGGATTTCAAGACAATGGAAAACATGAAAATACAACACGTAAACCCTGTTTATACAGCGACATTTCCCACATACTCTCATCTGTATGCGCAATAGCTGCAATGAAAATGCGTAACAGTTGTAATAAACGTATGTCAACCAGGAAATTGAATTTTAACTGATGATTAAATGTTTATGATTGGCGATAGTCACTTGTTAAACCAAAAGGTTAAAGCAATAAAAAATCAATATCGATATCCTTTGAAGGAGAGACTATATAAGAAACAGGTTCCGGCACATTACCTGCAGTTGTCATTCCTTGTTCATTCGCGAGTATTGTTTATTGGAGAGTGAGACAGATTGACAGGCAGAGGTGGCCCTCATTACATCGAGGGCGGACCCGTTTGGCTGTTTATTACTTGTATAATGTCACTAGTCACACTCCATGTATAATCCTGATTAATAATTCATAAAACATTATGTCGTTAGTTCCCACGCTATCAGTAAATACAATACACTTCGTAATTTGTTCATAACTTATAAGAAGCCCTATTTAAGATCAAAGACCAGATCTCACGTTGATCGGATACCAAGGTCTAAAGAGTAACCCAGTGCGAATTTGCGTAGGGGCACAAGATAATACAGAGTGTCTTCATATGATATTACGTCGGTAACCACAATGATAAAAAACCTTATGTGCGACTTAGCAGCTAATTCCAAGGTTACGAATGTGCATATGTACGACCTTGCGTATGAGACCAGGGTTTAAAGATAGTCCCTGAGGTTACCGAAGTTAGGGTAAATATTTAAACCCATCTCTGGTTGAATTTTGGACGAAACCATTTTGGACACAAATCATTGCCTGTAGGAAACGTGCTATCTTAAGTTACCAGTCACAGCCCTGGGCTTAGAGGAACATCTATATACAGGGTGTTCACAAAAAGGTCGAAAAATGTGTCGTTTAGCCGCTGGCTATTTTGTATTTTTTTTTATAAATTAATTAATGAAAGTTTTCAGTTGTTTGTTGAAATGTGTGTTGACGCATTTAGTTGAAACAAGTACCGTTAATAATTTTAATAAAACTGGTCAAATTGTTGGTGTCTAGTTTATTTTTCATAACTATACGGATTTTTTTGTTATTTGCCTTTAAATATTTTCAATAGAAGCCATTTTATTAATGTTGAAGATAATAAGATATTATTTTTTTAATTTCCTCTTTTCTATTGACACCTATGTGTCAAATTTGGTTTCCTTAGATTAAATAGATATTAGTTTTTTTACAAAACAAATACAACTAGCAGCCAGCGGCAAAATGACACATTTTTCTACCTATATTTATAGGACATTTTTTGCTTAAATAGTTATTAGTTTTTTACAAAAAACTACAACTGGCAGCCAGCGGTAAAACGACATATTTTTCTACCTATATTTATAGGACATTTTTTGCTTAAAATAAAGAATACTATCACACATAGCACTTAGTGACACCCTTTGGTAAACACCCTGTATATATTACTAAATTAATTATTAAATGTTTGGTATTATAATTAGTTGGTAACAAAATACAGTTGATACAAGATCCAATAGATTCCTTACCGTTTCATTTTCGTACGACAAAGTTCTCGATCTCTTATTGTTCTCGTGAGAGTGTCTGTAAACTTGTGAATTGGTATATGTTGTCTTGTCAAGAGTAATGGAGGGAACGTTTAACGCAAATGCAATATTAAGCTGATCGACTTCGTTGATTGTGGAGTACAGTATTGGGGGAGTGACCTGCGTTTAATCAACTCGTTAGAACTTAAGGCGCGGTGGTTATTTATTTTCAAAAGTGTTGACACCGAGTTGCGCAATGCGGCTGCGCGGCGGTGTGGGACCAGCCAACCGTAGCCAATAGCCTCCATATATTGTTTGCATTAGTCAGTTGTGGGGGAGAGGCCGTACACAGTCACGTAACACTTGTTCTTTCTAACAAGAGAAAATTGACACGTTGTTATTATTTTACTTTAATAACTCATTTTTATTATGTTGCTTAGTAAGATAAGTGCTGATATCACCAATATTCTACTTGTAATACAAGTGGATTTTGTATTTATGAGTGTGAGTACACATATTTATTTTCAAACTAATTCAATACTGTTATTAAAACACCATTTATTTATTTAGAAATGTTGTTTAGAAAGATTAGCTTTTTAGGTTAATTCTCTGTCCAGGAGGGTTCATCTCTGGATGATTATACTTTCCAGTTGAACCTGCACTAGGTACAACAAAAACCGATGTATTGCTTAAATCTGGAAAACCCTATGGATGTCGACGACAGGCACATCATTAACCGTAGATGAGATATTGTGGTGCAAGTTTAGATTGGTTGGTAGGTCTAGTCTACTGCGAGGGATGGCTGTTGGTAGGGCTCCATATATGTAAAAGACAGTTGCTAGCCTAGATAAACGGACGTCCCACTCCTGCTTGTTTTGACTGGAGAGGCCAGTACAGAGTTGGGCTCCCTTACTTCCAAGGAGATGTGACTGAGACATGCCCAACATCATTCCTTACGGATCTCGACAGAAGGCGTGCCCTATCCCCTACCTTACCCATCCAGAATATCCTGTCACTCCGGAAGCAGCACTAAGTTCATTTTAAGACTAATTGCAATTTTGGAAAATAGTGGATTCTTTTTACGCCGAAGACATTTATAATGAAAAGCGCTAAACATTTTGGGTGAACACCGTTTAAACACATTTACAAATATTTATTGTCCTCCACGGGAATCGAACCCGCTAGAGAGCCACCGCCTTATCTCTGTCACGGTTACTTATATGGTTCTTGTTCCAAATAATTCATGGTTACAGTTTTTAATTTTTCCCCAGTACGTCATTAACCTCTTTCTAATCTATTACCTAAGATTTTAATGGAATTATTTGAAATAATATTCTTAGTAAAACAGTATAATTTTTTTATCGAGTGCTATAAAACTACTTGCTGGCATTAAATTATTGAGATTAAACCCAAACTAGCACTGATTTATGTTAGGAATATTAAGGGACTATAAATCAAGAAAAAAAATATAAGCGATTGTTTTCTTGATTTGCTTTTCACGTCTTACAGGCCTACGCGACCCCTTTAGACTTTAAAATCATGTTGCCACAGAAACGAGTTTATAGGACCTACATTGGTAGTTAGGGTTTCAGTTTTTAACCAAACTATTACCAAATTATCAAGCCGTTCTTGCTTTTTTGGACAATACCGTACGTAAAGTCGCTACATTTATGTCTCAACCTAATTAACATTGAAGATTTTAAAAACCAAACAAGATAATACAAATAAATTATATTTTAACCACTAAATATTATTCAATCAGTAATTTCTGGAATAACAGGAATGCGACTAACTTCTCGTGTACTTACAGTACGTTATGTCCACCTTTAGTGGGTCCAAAGACATCAAAAATTTAAATCAAACCCTCTTCAGGTTCTCTTGTGTATCTCACACTAAATATAACCTTATTACACCCTCCTTCTAGGCTGTATTTTGCCATTTCATTATATGTCTGAATGGACAACTGTTAAAGCTTTTTACTGGATCTATAGTGATGTAATAAGGCCCAACAAATTCCATTTTGATTTTTACATAAAATCACATTTTATTTTACATATATAATGGTATAGACATCCATCGGCAAAAATTGATAAAATTACTTTTTTTGATCCAAAACTTATATTTATAATTTTTTTATTGTAATTTCTTAATATATTTTTATTGTAATTGTAATTAATTGATTATAGTTCATATTCTTAAATAATTAAAATGATCATTAAATAATATTCACAAATATAATTATATCAACTTGTGTATAATAATAGACCTTTTTAACACTTTTTAAACTTTTTTATTTTCAAACAATGTACATTTCGAAGTAAATTTAATGTGGAAGAATGAAAAATGTCTTTTGAATTAAAACCTTCTCTCTTCCATCAAGAATTCAAAGCAGAAACTGGTTGGAACAAGTTAACCACCAGAGCTACTGGAGCTGCACGCCTTCCAGTACTCCGTCCACCCATCTTTCGTGAGGAGTTAAGACAATTTCCTTTGAGGTATGCCATTACTTTAGCGCGTATTTTCCTTTTCTGGCCATTTCTCTAAGTTTTTGTCTCCTGGAGAGACAAAGAGAATTTCGTTTTGCAATCATAACATGGTACAACAAACACGAATATCCACAGCATTCATTGCAATACGTCATGGCTTTCAATCTGTAACTGTGTACGTTTTAATTAATCCCAATATCTACTTTTTTATTTTAGGATTCCATATGGGTATACAAGCTGTTGACCTGAGAAAGTTTTCAAGGTTCGAAAATGAAAGCATTAGTTCTTTTAAAACACATTCACTGCTAAGCATTTGAGTATTAGCGAAACCCTGGTGCTAATTTTTTTAAATTTGTTTAATTAGAAGATATAACTTGTAGAAGTGACATAAAAGCATAAAAGATTATGTTTGACCTATATTTACATTTTTTTTTGACATCATTATACTGCGGGACCGGTGGGTCCCGTCAGCATGGACCAATGCCCATTGAACCTGAAAATGACATTTATTACAAGAACTATTGTATTATTTAGGAGTGTACACATAAACTTGTGACTGTTGATGGTGGTAAAGACAAGAAATTAGGCATTATGTTCCCAAGACTCCTAAAATTATGTAATATGTTGCGGGACCGATGGGTCCCGTTGTCCTGGCTGCAGGTCTTCGTTGATTTATACATGAGTTCACACTCAAAAACAAGATCATTTTCACTAAAAGGCACCAATAGTATATCATTTTATTATTTACAACCATCCCCTCCCTTCTTTGTAGTTTTTTAACACGTCTTATTTACAATATGTACATCATACCAAACACTTTTTTGTTATTGTGCAACTTATTGCCATGGCACTTTTTATATAATCACGAATCATTGGTAATGTATTACAAAACTACCTCGGGGTCTCTAGATGTCCCAGCCATTGTTTATTTCGCTAACAACAATCACGAAATAATAGCAAACACAGCACTAGATGAAAACAACTATAGTTAGCTGAACCGAGAAACTATGCACACTAGAACAAAGAACGAAACCGGCCCAACACGCTCACGCTATCAGAAAGGGGCCTCTTTGCAGTGCTGCCTAAACAGTGCCGAGAGCAAAACAACAATGCCCAGCGGGACCGGTAGGTCCCGCGCGCACCCGTGATTGGTGCCGAGACGCTCGGGCGGGACCGAACGGTCCCGCTTAGCACTGAATGTGTTAATACCTACAGATTTTAACAGTTTACACTGATAAAATTAATTAAATACTGAAATGTATGTTATTGGTATTATTAATTACTGTTATTTATTAAGTTTACATCAGTTTTTAACATGATACTTTTATTTTGTACAAAAGAATATAAAACTTTGTTTGAAATACTACAAGGAAATATACACAAAATCAGTCCTAAAATATAACCACTAAACAAAGACCTACATAAATACTGTTACACCGACTTAGAATTGGACTATAGTTAAGTCTTTGAACTTTTCTAAATTTATTTGCTCAGTTTTACATACGAATGTATTAACCTTATCCGGTGGTTACAAAACAAAGCCCTCTCAACGCATTGTTGGCTCTGGGGCTTGTCCCCGGAAAAGGCACAGATGAAGCTACAATGGGAACTCGCTGAGTGTGACTACCGGGGAAGCCAACTGCCGCCTGCGCCTGCTCGGTCACGAACCTCCAATAACCTATACACTTTACGGTACCTCGTGGCTGCCGATGTTTCTTTAAACAAACAGCCGTTTAATCCGGCCTTACGCAACAAGTCTGGACCTCTCGGCGTTCCATTATGGCTAAACGAGGACGCATTGACCAACTTCGTCAATACCAAGGTTGGCTTTTTGCTTTCTCTTAAAGAGAATGGTGGGCAGGCCTCGAAAAGTCAAATTTTTGGAGAAAGATTTACGTTTTGGAATTTAAAAAAAAACACAGGACTTCTGTAACTAATTGCCTGATATGGTGTATTTTGCAAAGCCGAGCTATGTCGGCAATGTGAGGTCTAATGAGGTTACCCTCAATTGGAAATGGGAAGCTTAAATATCATTTCAGGTCACGGTGGAAGCCTATACTGAGTAGTATTTCAGCCTGTGACTTATAACTTTTCATTTATTTATGTATTTAAATTAACTCTTCTACGGTGTTTGCGCTAAATTTCTGGATCACAAACTCGCTTCCTCCAGACAAGATAACAATAGCCTATAAGGACCACTAATCGGTTTTCACTTCAGTTTGTTTCTACAAGACCACTAAATCTTGTATTACTTGAAAATAAAGTGACAATTAATTATTAGATTTGTATATAAAACTGTCCAAGATACCCTTATAAAGAGGGATGTTTTAAAATTTGGTTTCCAGCATAATATATTCAATTTTGAGAAAATGCAAATAAAACTTAGCTATTTTTTGGAACTTTTCTAAAAGAAAGTCGTAGTCTTTCAGTTCCAAACTTAAGATTTCTTGACTGTTTTGCAATGAGGGTAATATATTACTTTTGAAGATTTTTCTCACGTCTAATTTTATTTAATGGGATTACCATAACTTTTGTGACGGTTTCATTACTTACGCAGCAGCTTATGGTACAATGTAATCAGTGCAATACTTATGATACGATTTGTAGCTCCCACCTGACAGATTTGTGAAACATTCCACTGTAATAAATTGATCATACTACAGTATTATACCAAGTAGCCACTAAATTAGAAAATAAAAGATAAACTCAATGTATGCGTTAAGTGTGGTGTAATATTCAGCATTACAATGCCCAGTTTAAATTTGCTGCATATGTAAAAGGAGGAAACGTATATTCGGACCACATATCAGTTACTTACTCCACTGACTGATCAGTAATATAGTACACCGTAAAGTATAACGTGTATTTGTATTTTTACATGAAAGCTTTTCTACTATGAATTCTATGATTAGACCGAACAAAGTGAGTCGCAGTCTCTAGCATATAGCATCAAGCTCACCATTAGGCATCAAAATATTCCTTCCTTTCATTGTGGTGTTCATATATATATGATGTTTTATGCAGGATTTATTATAAATTCTATAAGTATGTAAATATCAACCAATAGATGATAAAGGCCCCACAGATGGAGTACCTAATCCACAAACCCACCGCCGTGCACGATTGTGTGGAAAAAGCCCATAGGCCTTGCTTTACACCTCTAACAGCCCTTATACAGTTGTGACCAAAACGAAACATTTAGAAAGTGACCAAACAACAATCTCAACTTCCGTGCACAAAACTGATAAATCCGATAAATTAAGAATAAGTGTAGACTTCTCAAGTGATGATGGTGTTACTCAACCCGTACGTTGTTCCATCAAGTTTTGTATGAATATCTCACATTTTTCTGTCTTGACTCGACATTAAAATCCATAACGAGTCAACACCATACTTCCAGAAGCATATCTGAGGAATAATTATACCTTCCACTAAGGTAAATGTGGTAACTATCTTCTTCCTCTTTTTTTTTAGTTTTGATGAGCAAGTTATAAAAAAATTTGAGTTCTCCGAATGAGGATACAACTGCGCTGAGACCACCTGTTCAATTCAACTGACTCTTGTTACTTTTACAACTGAATTAAATTATAGGAGTCCTTAGGCCTGAATCGCCCATTAAATAATAAATAAGAAACTTGTTGGTGTAATATTAATTGTGTTATAACTGAACAATTATTTTATTTTTGTCACCTAAAGATATGATAATACGGCTTATGCCACGAACGCTATATAGCAACAAAGCTCTATTGTGTACAAACGTTCCTACTGATATTTAATTTTGATATATTGTTAATATATGTTAATATATACGAGGCCCTGTGTTAAGCATTAGGAGTGCTTGTAATGCGCCATGATCTTTAATTTACAGATCCACTCATCGGTTAATTAATTGAGACCATTTGTAATCGGTTGTCATAACTCCTGAGCCAGTAATTAGGCGTGTTCTTTACTCCCTGGATAAATTGAGCGACACAAATCATTTTAATAAATACTCCTAAGTGATCATTACATTATTTTTTGAACCAATACAATTCGACAAACTCCGCATGTTATGTCAAGAAAAGCATGTTTATTATTATATCAAGTTGTTTGTACATATTATTTAGTTTTATTATTTTTATTATTTGAGTCATAGTTTTTCATAATTATGCAATTGGAGCATCGTTCCTTACAACAGCTTTTCATGGTTATGAGATCTTCTAAACAGAATTTGTGTTTCAAGTATGTTCATACAGTTACTATCAAAGAAATTGGCCCGAAATTTTACATTACTGGTTTCTTTCAGATATTCGAATCATATTATCTATTGATTTATACATTTATTAATAAGCACAAAACTGTAATAAAGACGAGAATTAAGAGAGAAATCCTTTCTAAATCAAGTTAAAATTACTAAGAGTAATTCTGTAGTGCGATTTGTTATCCGTCTTTATTTTTACTATGGACTATTTAAGTGAAGTTCCGGCAGTTTTTTTAAATCATCAGTAATGCTTTTATCAAGAAAAGTGTTTTCCTCAATATTAATAAAAGTCCTGATTGGAACTTAACAAAAATAAATATGATTCCCTCGAAGTTTAAATACTAAGAATAGCTTTTGAAATAATTAGGTTAACTTTTTTGTAAATTTATAATAATATATACTGGTGAATTCTTGAATCAAAACTGTACCAAATGTAATGGATATAATTTTATAACTTCTAATCACTTGCTAGTCTTTAATCTAGCATACTAGATGGATCATCGGATTATACATATTCCAAAGATAAATTTCATCATACATATCATATTTCATCATTCATAGTAGGATTTCTGAAATTTGCGATCCATTTATTTTACAAAATGTATTACACTACGTTTTGAGTATTGAAATATAACCTCTTCGTCAGATGTAAAAAAGTTTAATACATAACAAAGTACATAAAACTTGCAACGTTAATGCACTGACGCTAAAAGAATTTATCATCCCGGACAACAGCTTGTCCAGACAGGGAATAATGAACCCAAATGTGAAAGTTAAAATATTTTATATTAGTACCCAAAGTGACCTAAGGTTGACATAGCGGTCGTTCAGCTACTTTTTTTAAGTGTGAAGCCTCAATAAATTTCCATTTGAAGAAATTCTTCTCGAGATGTATTAAGTTGTCTTTTTCCCATTTCAGGTAATCATTTTCAGACCAGAAATCCGGAAAAATTTTAGAATTTTTCACTAGCCTTTTTTTGCTTTTCATTTTTTTCTCTTTGATCCTCACGTTCAGGCGTCTTTTTCCCGCCTATGTATTCCCTATTACAAGAACGTTTTATATTGAGAACACAATTATTTTAGTCCTACGTGCTATTATTTACGAGATTTTGTCTAAGAGTGTTTTGTGTTCAAATAGGCATATACGTAAATATTCCTCTGTTTTCATTTTCTGACTTACGTATTAAATATTTTCTTTTACACTTATTTTAACTAATTTGTCCGATTCAACGTTTTTGATTTATTCTTTTAACCCATATTTATCTGAGCAAAAACTCTGATTTGACAAACAAAGAGTATGCAACTGGTTCGATTGAAAACCTAGATATTTGCACGTGCATGATTTGTTACGATAAGCTATTCTCTTAAGGACGTCCCTTCCTTTTACTACACATCCAGAAAGGGAAGTTTGTTTTGGACTTATACCTTCATGGTTAGGTGAATGAAGTGAGAAATGATGTTTATGCGGGACAAAAACTCCTTAAGTTCAGTGTCTCTTTGAGGGAAGACGACAAAAGTGTCAAAGTGTCATCCACGTATCTCAACCTGAACCTCGATTTGAACTGAGCTGAAGCCAGAGTTTTTTTCTCAAATTCATAAAGATATTGGCAAAAATGGGAGATACAACTAATGAGATCCTTTTACCATTCCTCATCTTGACGGTAAATTTACCTAGTTCTAAATAGCTACATTGGGTGCACAGTTCTAACAGATCTATAATTAGATGGATAAGAAATTTTGTTTTTTAGTTTAGTGTTTGATATTCTTTTAGGCAAAATTCAACGATTTTAAGTGTTTCTAAGTCTGGTATATCGGTGAACATACTTTCAACGTCAAAGGTTGAACGTAGCACTTCGGTTTCAGTCAGTTTCAAAGTTTTTGACTTCATCGAAGTCTTCAAATTTTTATAAAAGGACTGCCTTTTCAGATGACACGCCACGATACCGCAGGCAATGCAAACATTGATTTTATTGTTAGTGATCTAGTATTGTTTGTGTAGGTGTGACTCTGTTTTTGCTCTTGAATTATGTGCAATGACCACGCCTGGTTTCATTTTTCTCCTGTCTGGACTTCAAGCTGTTGTCGAGTATGATAAATATTTTAGTTGACGCTTATTGCCGCACTTTGTAGGTCTTAAGTACTTTATTATGCATTAGATTTCATACGCCTTACGAAGAAGATAAATTTCAAGGCTCGAAACATAGTGTTATACATTTTGTAACACATAATAACGGCATTTTGTAACATAATAATGTCCGAAATCCTACTAACCTTTCAAACTTTCCATCGTCAATAACAAATTTCAAACAAAGAAAGCTATTCATATTGCTCACAATGTAGAAATTGATGTCAATAAGAGCCTGGGAGTTAATGAGCACTATTATATAAGAACAACGTTATGAGTAACTAATAATACGAGTATGTCGGTGTGGTTATTCATTGCGGTTCACCACCTAGATTCATAATTAAGTATGTGCATGTCCTGTATGCAAGTAATAGTGGTCACCTTATTGAGGTCTTGTAAAACACACATAACGACACACACGCACGCACATTCACGCTCCCTGATTGATTTATACAACCACAGCTGGTTTCTACTGGATGACAAATCACCCTCGATACTGGGCCATATTAAATCACTCCACGCCTTTGTAGCTCCAAATCAAGTATTCGATCGGTGACCGCAGGGACAATTTAATGCCAATAAAATAGCCATTCTAGCTTGTGGTTTGTCAGTTGATATAATGTATGTGCGAATTATTTTATACCTTTAGCAATTGATATTCCCACACTAAGAATGATATTGCTAAGCTATAAATTTATAATTCCTTTCATTGATTTACTCCCTCCAATAAAATACATTAAATACTAAAGAGTACCTTTTATTTGACAGGGTATTATAAATAGAATTTAGTTCAATAATAACTGTTGGCTAAGCGTTAAGCTATGCTTCTCCCACCTTTAGCTGATTACAATATCCGATTTCTGTCTATCTGCACGTATGATAACTTTCGAACTAAGTCATCTAGAGGGTTTAAATTTAGAGTAAAACTCTATCTCTACATCTATATGGAAAATGATATAAACCGGTCCACAGGGAGCTCCGATTTCTGTCTCTCAAGGATGTGGCCCTAGTTACATTGATGTTATGGAAAACAATGTTGGTAACCATCTTGCGCAAGGTATTGTTCTAAAATCAGAGAGAATACATTCTGGTATATGAAAATCAATACCAAATTTTACTTTATTTATTTTAAAATCTTGTAATGTACCCTTAAAATATATTTATAATAGACACTACGAAGTTTAATTGGTTCAGCGTTTAGTGGAATCTCTCCTACCAGTTGATAATGATAGCAGATTTCTGTCTTTGTGTATGATCTTCTGCACGCACGTTAACGGTCGAGTAAGTAACGTAGAGGTTGAAATGGTGTGTGGAACTCCACTTCACCTACCTCTATATCGAATTTGAAAATGGTAAACATCGGTTCATTGGGTGTCACTCTTCAGGCAACGAAGTTGTCCAAGGTAAGACGGACGCGAGGCCTCTCACGCCAACCTAAAGTCTGATCTGTGTTTAGCATTTTAAAATTACTTTAGAATAATTCATATGGCACGTAAAAACATTTTCATTAGTGTAGTTATTTAATTATTACACTCAATAGACTCAATTTTGCTTGCTACTTGACTGTCCTGGTACTACAATAACTTTAAGGTTTGTTTTCTCTGACGTTGTAAAAAGTAATAACCGTTTTAAAACTGATTACTTCAGATCATGGGCATATAGCCCTTTATCTACCGTACTTATCATGGAGAAAATACAAAGTAATGTAAAATAAGTTTGTTCAACACTTTGACCAACTCGAATAATATTCGTGCATAATGAGAATCACTTTAGAATGAGAATGTACTTTATGTAACCAACTCATTAAGGACTAATATATCGTCTTCAGCTTTCATGAGACGCAATCTAATGTTTCGAGGTATTGCAACTTTTAATTTTGTTCAGAGCATGCCCCTCTTTTACGTAAAGATTGTTCATTACTCACAAAGCAATAGATTTTCCATTCCAATTTTAGAACTTGTTGTTTTGCAAGTTCTATTGAAGTGTTTTGAAGTAACCCTCAAAATCATCTCAAATTGAGTCAGATAATGATGAATTTTTAAATCCCTAAGTTTTTATTGGTAAATAAATATTTCGTATTTTATTTTACATTTTGTTTCTAAATTCGATTATATACTAAATATTAAACAATGGAAGCCCAAACTTTCGCGATGAAAAGTTATCGATACCAATGTATTATGATTATAACCATATGATAGATTTCATAACTTACTGAATTGCATTAAAAGACAATATTTTTTAATCGGTTTTTGAAAACCAAATCTCTTGTAGAATCGTTATTTGCGTTATCGACTTCTTTTAAAGCATACGTATATTAGTTTTTAGATCGTATTTGAATGTTGAGATAGTGCCAATAAATCTTACTTATACCGACTATTATCAATTGTCAGACACCGACACAACAGATTTGAAGATTGGGATGTTTCTTAGAAATTATTGGATGTTTCTTAGTTGTAATGAATAGCCCACTTTCGATTGTCAAACAAGAAAGCTGAACAGTTAGATTTGCATGATTTTCAAATCATTAGAATCCAGATTGTTTTGTATAGATTGGAACCAGTTAAATCGTATTCTATATTGAAGTAATCTATGTCAAGTTTCATTCCTTTACCCACGTATAGGAGGTTCTATTCAAAATGAATAAACCGAATACCGTATTACGTAAGAGAACCAATTAACATACACCACAGTATCAAACCATTGTCAGAAAACAATCCCCCAGAAATAGCCTAGTTAACATAAACCACACTTAATCTTAAAAATGAAAATAATTAAACTTCACGAACCAGAGGCTCTTTCAAACTTCTTTGCTTGTCTTAGCTTGTAACTATATTCCCAAAACATCTTAGCTTGTAACTATTCTACATATTACTCGCCTATTACCTTTGCGTAATATTCTGCCGAAATGGGAATCCCATACGTATTCCTCTGTAAAGCTTCCATGATTAACTTTGGTTACCGGCCCATTATTAATGTTCCTTAACAGAAAAGAGTACCTTAGTGGAGTAAATTCTTCATTTCAAATTTCACAATGGTACATTAAGAACTGCTGATGTGCCATGTAGATAAAGAGTTATTTACATAATAAAACACCTCTTATTTAACCAATACAGCCATCCCTTATTCATATTTGCTCAAAGTTGCAAGTAGTAATTTTTGAGGCTACCATCTCTATTGCAAAGGTTTGGACCTTCCTCCCTCTGCTATTATTTGAGAATTTCAACTCATCTGGAAAAGCTCCTCAGTCACTTTTTGAGGAGTAACTGTTTTTAAAAACAGCAATTATGGAATCCGTTGACTTCTGTGAAATTAATGTCTCCTTAAATTTCACTCTAAACTTCTAGAGATAAGCTTACTAATCACAGTCTGAGAGAGTCGTCTAGACGATTCCGTGTCTCCTAGCATGACTGCAGGTGTCGTGTGTCACTAGCAGCATTCCCTGACCTGCCGTAACTCTCTCCGTGTCGGGTGGACGCGGGTCAGTGCACAGGTTAATCCACTACTATATGATGTGGTGGCGAGACGCCAGCGCCAGTTGTGCACGCGGCAGCCCACGTACATGCGGTCTACATCACACCGTCACCGAGGGGGCGTGGGTGGACACTCACCACGCTACATTGATTGTCTAGTTCTCCGATAAGGTGCAATGAGCGATGACCCTCCTCCGCTCCTCTTGCATTATCCAACTTGGTCATTAGTGTTCTCTGATTACCCCATTGGAATAATCAAAGGTGATATGTTGTAGGTGGGGTTGAGTAACCTGAGTAATACGTGGAGTGGCCTTATGAATGTTTGATCAATACTGTGTGGCTCTGCTGGTGAAGTCGGATCCATTGGAATTCAATCAAGCAATCTCTACTTTATAAATTATTACTGCAAAGCCGCATTTTTTAATAATACTATTCAATTACCATTGAAGCATTTGGTAAAACCAATATTTTTAAGTTATAACTATTGCGTAGATTTAGTATTAAGAACTGTCATCGAACGTTCAGATAATAAAATTAGCCGTGCATAGGAGTTTCAAAAACGGAAGATAAGCAAAGAAAAGACCCTTGCACTGCTGTCCCTTGCAGGACCCTTAAATCTGTAAAGATGGTTGTAAAGTTTGTAACCCTGTCAAGGTTTGTAAGCTCACCTCCTGTTAAGAACAGAAACTGTATAAAATAGATGTCGGTTTTACAAATATCTGTTTTTGGATCATTTATATTAGTTGTTCCAAAAGTACTGTTGGGACTTAGGAAGAATGATGTTAAATGAAAATGGTCCTTGCTTTAGTACTTGATTTGGTGTATTACAAGAATGAATGTATAGATTGTCTTCTTACCCTATCCTCCAACAGACTTAAACGAGGTGCATTTCTTATTTACTAAGAGACTAATATGCATAAAGCATTCTTTGAGAGATTCAAGTAAACATGTAGAATTGAGAATCAAGCAATAATCGCTTGTTTACATTTTCACTTTTGAAAGTTGACATTACTTCATATCCTCACAATTCCAGAGATTAACAATATTACAAAGGTTTGAAGGACATGAAATTCAAACTAGAACAGACAGGTAAAGCAAGTCGAGATTTACTGTACGGTTCGTTTAACGCCAAGACAGACCAGATCTACTCAGCACTAACGAACTCTACTGACTGGACCCAGCGTAATCTGTTGAGCGGTTTAGTGACTAATTACCAACATAGTGAAACGTCTAGTCAGAATGACTTGGGCTGCATGCTTTGTAAAGAAACGACACTACCGTAAAAACACAACTTATTCACTACATGAAATAAATACAAAGCAGCCCTTATAAAGCAAAAAAGTAAGTATTTTATTTCATAGACAAAATTGTAACAAATTATTCGAATTGCCCCAGTGATGACATGGGGCCATGCACAGGCTGTCATGTATATTATTTAAATTTTATATCATTTGATCCAGAAACTAAATTTGTACGTTTATAAATGGTGTATTTACAAAATCTTCCATAATTCCATTACGTAAAAAGTATGATATCGAAGCCTTTGACGAAAATTACATCGCCTTAATAAAGTTTATTTGATTAAGTTATGTGATCGGCTAGGTTTACTGTTTTTAATTTTCCAGTCATATCCCTAAAGACAGGAAAGGATTTTATTATCCACGAAGAAGTTAGGAAATTTGTGCAGTGTTGTTACCAGGCCCAAATTAAATTGGATAAATATAAAAATATAGTTTTTACAGCTTAATAGTTTTAGTTCTATGAAGTATTATATTTGCAATGATTAATGACTTAAGCACAATCAACCTTTTTCAAATTAATGAAATTTAAGTAAACGACACTTTTATCATGATGTATTTAATAAAATTAATACTTCAAATTAAATCAATATAAATTGTTATATATTTACAGAAAAAAATCATATTCTTGTAGTCAACCATTGGGCTGATTTCGAGATCCCTCTAAATTATATTTAAACTTATGTAACTTCTAATGTAATAATACAAAACTGTATTCTATTTTTATGTCACCAACAAAGATATGTTAATGTGCTGTGTCTGAAATGTTTAAAATAAAATAATATTATTCCAACATAACACTTCACCACCTTAGCTTTCCCAAAATATAGTGAGGACGACATCTTAAATTTCGTTTATGAATGATTATTGAGAGAATAGGTAGTCAAGAAGGGTCGTAAGATAAATTTAACCGTAGATCCATACCAGTTCTTGTCTAAGGATTCGATCAAGAGCCTACATCACTTCGACGCTGAAACCGGACCCGCAAGACAAACGTATGTCCGACCGTCTGCCAATTATTGGAGTCAGATCCATATGTGGACTGTTCCATATGTCCTGCCATGGATCACTGTTTGCTTTATGCGAAGCCGGTGCAAAGCCTTGACTTCCTCTATAACAGGTAAGGATTGCCAATGCCATGTATAGGGTTCAGTCAAAGACAATAGAGGCACCTGATCTACGTCTGAGATATTGTGTTAAGTGATTACACGAATCGTATAATGTTTCAAGCACGCTTATAATATTTTGTAATGGATCAATTAATTAGATAGGACTGTTATAAAAGTTAAATTCTGCACAAAACATAAACGCTATGGACTAATAAAACGTATTATGTCATCAGAGTGGCAATCACTTATACATGAAGACTGTAATAATGATACGAATCTAAGAATAAATCATAATGTCATAATGTAAGTTTAGTTACAGGTCCTAATGACGTGGAAATAGAAATGTAAGGAAAATATAGTGTGTGTGATGAACACAACATAACAATCAGTTAGCGATTTTAAAGAGTTAGCTGTGTTTTGACTTCTCGGCTGATTTAACTTTTACCAGCAGGTTTTACAAGCAGTTGGTCCTGTAGGTCGCTCTCTTGAATCATAGTTCTCTTCTACAGAACGTATTGGTTTTTGTGTTTCGTTTTCATAGTATACAAGCGTTGGACGAGTATTTTTGAATAAATATGATTTTTAATTAGCAGGCTGTCTCGCTCCCTCGACATCCTGGCACTGTGTAAGTTGTTATTTAGCCGTCCTAGCCTCCACATAATTCCACGTAGCTCAGTTACTTCTAATTATTAAGCCCAGTAGATCATCTAAAATCAGTGCAACTCTCTATTGCAGTCGGTGCAAAATTCCCAATTATAAAATAAAGAATATTCAAGATAGATACCACATTAAAATGAGCAAATATTTAGTTTTATTCTACTTCACCTTCCACGTATGAAATCTGACCCTGTTACAGAGCAGAATCTTGGAATCTGGAGTCCACTTTCGTCTGAATAGGTCCGAAAAATCCTACGAAGGGTACAAAAATGTTAAAAACAAACTCAAAGAAATCATTTAGACATTATATACAACACCACAAAAGAGGTGTGTTTGGTTTTCTCAACAGTTATACAATGTAATCTAGATGGAAAGGAGATGTCCTCATTCTGTCATCAGGTGCATAAATGAGTGAACTACAATATTTTAGACGCGATCCCTAAGAACGGCCAAGCAACCCTTTCTTTTTTACACATAACGAAGCTGTGGTGGGAAGAGTTGATTCAATGCGAATGTTGAGTTTAGCTCCATTTTACCTTCCGCCTAATGCAGAGTTTTCGTTACCGAGTTCTTTTGCTCTCTTCAGACGGACGTTTATTATGAACTCCTGGATTCTAGTCACTGACAGCAGCTACGTTATGTGTGCGCATAAGTACATTAAATCTTAACTGAAGATTTTTGGATTCTAGAACAAATAACTGAGACCAATATTGGATGACAAAATCAAAACCACTGCAGGCATAGCTTACCATGAAGTAAGTGGGTGTTATTCAACAGTGGTATAACAATAGTTATTTTAATTTTATTATTTTTTAATAAGAGGTAGGTAGGAAAAGGTATTTTTTAAGGATTATTCTGTACAAGGCCGATGATTCCGATAAAAAGTACTGTAGTGACAGACACCTCGAGCTCGGATCAAAAATTCCGACGTCTCACACAGCTCGCCCATCGGCACTTCCCTTTCTTTTGTGACTAATCTTGATTCAAGAGTATCTTTGAAATTTTGTATGTTTCAGTACCTCGAATATTAACAATAATACTCTTTAAAGTAAATTTTATTTGATTAAATTAAGAAAGATAATTACTAAGCATCGCAATAGTAAAAATATTGGTAAATATATTGTTAAATATACCTTCGTCGAGGCCTAGGGGCAAAATTGCGGTCCTCTTAGTAACAGGTTACTGGTAAGATCTCGCTCTACTAAAATGCCATTTGGGCTGAAATAACTCCCTAATATTGTGTAAGCTTTTTGTTAAATTCTCTACATAGGTTACAATTAAAACCCAATCTTCAGTTGATTTATATAAAAAATCTTCCACGAAAAAACACATTGTTCTTTTAATTATAGGTAAAAAGATATGTATTAAGTCTGATAAGAGAATAGTTATACAGATGTGTAAGACATGCAACCGTTTTCTTACACACAGTAGTCTATCGGGTACTTTACCTTGTTAAGGGCTACTCAAGTCAACTAAGAACGTTAAGCAAAAAACTGAAGGCCAAATTGCTGTTGTGTAAAGTGATTTAGTCTCTTTCATGTAGTATATCGGAGCGCAGTAAAGAGATCAAATTGTTGTTACGTCTATACAAGGAGAGGTCAGCATTGAACCGCTAAACTGCTGTAATTATTTGGTCGATTGCCGCGATAACATGTCGGCTGCGGTAAAAACTGGATTGGTTTTGTGGGTCAAGTATGAAGGCCCGGGTCCGGTTGTTTGAACAATGACGTGGTTCTGTTTCTCTATTTTCGTTTATTTTGTTTTACGTTTTTTAGTTACGTATATCCATTAACTATTTTATATTTAAAAATATAATAATAAAAGCGATATTTTGTTTAAGAAACAAAGTGGATTACTCTGAATTCGTTTAAAGATTGTACTTTCAAACTAAAGAACGCTTTCCGGCTCTTTTACAAAAATTTCGGCGCAGTTACGAACATTTTTGTGTAATTAAACTAGAGACTTACTTGTCCTGCCGATTACTGTTCATATCAGATACATTATAAAAACTATAACACTATACATGTTGCAATAGGTCAATACCAACATTATAGCACATACCGTTCACCCATAACAAATATACTGAACATTTTCCGTTAAATCACTACCGCCGCGCCGCATTCACATTACTTCTTGTTTTTTTTCCAAAATGGAATCTAGAATGTAGATGTAGATATTTTACTGATAGGTACTATGTGACAGGATGTTTTTCGTTCTTTGCCAGGGTTAAGTGCATTATTTTCAGTCCGTTGAATTATTAGTAACTCTCTATGTATTTGCATTGTGTCCCCACATTTTCCTAACTATTTTATATTTACTGGGAACACTCTCTAATAATTTTATCAGGAGTTTAATTCAACTGTGAAACGGGTATTTCACAATGAACAACTCTAATAATCAACAGCGATATCGGGGCTCCGGGATTGCTCGGAGAGAATGATTGAGATAACGATTCTATCTTATTTTATTAGACAGATTTGTATAAGGATGATAACCGACAATCTGATGTGTTATACATACATAGAAAGCGTTGAAAGGAAATGTAAAATAATAGGAAACTGCTTGGAAATAATGCAAAACACCTTACTACCTTTGTAAACCAAACAGGATTTTAAATTGCTCGTAATGCTTGAGAGTGTGTAAAGTATTCATTTGCACAAATTTAAATCACTTTTCGGAGTGGTAGTAATTGTTTTAATTATTGCTTTTCCAACAATAATCAAATGTAAATTGTCTTTTCTATTAATTTCTTTTAACTTTTTAACATCTAAAATATTTAAAAAATCTATTAGGCAATATCACATTAATATCCGCTAATCCCACAGTAATTGTTGAACCAAATTTAGATTGCTTTTTTTTAATTGTATATTTATTATTTTCCTTTAATTCATTTAACTTTTTTATATTCTTTATATTTTAATTTACCTATTTTGTTTTGAAAATCTATATGTTATGGATATAATTTTGGAAATTAAAATTAATTTACCTACTACCTCCTCTAAGCTAAGATTTTTGTTGAGATTGCTCTTATCGTTTAAACAAAAACTTTTAAATTGAGGGATATAATTGCTAGAGACTATTCATTTTAGTTTTAAAGCACTGTAATGAGTGTTTTAACAACTTACTTTAACAGCAAAGCTCTTACTTTTGAGCTTTACATTATTCGAGTCGTTTACCTTTAAGGATGGTTCTGAGAAAATATTTACCTGAACATATTATTTTCTAAACGCTCTCTACGCTTATTATTTTCTGAACATCGTATAACCTGTTGAAAATAAAATTAAATACATTCAAGAAAAATTGTAATTTACTGAATATGCATGCCCTTTCAATGATTTTTGTAAATTTTTTCACAATAACTCAACACACCTCAAACAATTTTTACGCATAAAAATATAACAAAAAGTATTGTTTGTTTTCAAAATA
Organism: Homalodisca vitripennis; assembly: GCF_021130785.1. Taxonomy (NCBI): domain Eukaryota; kingdom Metazoa; phylum Arthropoda; class Insecta; order Hemiptera; family Cicadellidae; genus Homalodisca; species Homalodisca vitripennis. Next base: position 131,198,055 of record NC_060211.1, on the reverse strand, counting down.
ATTATGATACCCCTAGCTCGTAATATATGCAGATCGCTAGATAATTAAAAAAAACCTAAATAAAATAAACACCTTTACCTAAATAATACCCAATAAACTCCTGTATGTATTAAAAAAATACATACTAAAACAATCCTGAAAATATAAAACACATACGTCTAAAACATAGAAACTTAAAAAGTTGCAGATGTTTTCATATAAATAACCTAGCTTTTAACTGTCCCAAAAAGTGTTTTAAGATCTATAATCTTTGAACTAATAATATGACACATCCTAGCTGATGAACTGTTGTAATACTTTTATTGAACTGTTTAATTTGATTTAGGTGCTAGCATTACCTGATGGTATTTAAATTATAACTTAGTTCATATAATATTATTAAGAAATACGCATATAACTTGTACACGCAACATATAATTGACGCAATGGGAATATTTTTAATTGAATAAAAATACGTTTAAATTTATCCTTATCTTTAATTACGAACAAAATGCTTTTCTAAGATTATCAACAGTTAAATAATTACGTAGTACGTCCCTGTCCAACAAGACCTACTTTAATTCAAATTAGATCCTATTTAAATGTTATAAACTGAACTCAACATCTGAGTAGAACACAGTTGTCGAAACAAATTATACTTTCCAAGAGTAATATAGAATTCGTTTTTAAATTTTACGATATGTCCCTCCCACGAAAAATTATACTCTATGTCCTAAGCACAGTATTAGCCATAATAAATAGTACTGAAACTGAATCCGCTGTAGTTGCCTTCACGATTAGCTGATTCAATTGTCGACTGTTGCCACGGCTTCGAGTGCATTACTTCTTTCTTATTTGAGGTTAGTTTAGGTTAAAATGGTGCTAACAACGGTAGAGAAAGTTTTTATCGTAGAGTATTATTTTCGCTCATACGGAATTGGGCGTGCGGGTGGGTCAAGCTTGTTATATATACTGCATTGCGTTTTCAGAAGCATTTACACAAAAACCCGCCTAGTAATGCTGTGATTCTTAGTGTTGTTGAACAATTTCGAAGAACAGGTAGTGTTTTGACACAGCGAAAGGGCTTTTCAGGTCGCTCAAATATCTAGTCTGTACAAATGAAAACCAAGGAAGAGTGTTGCAGCAAGTGTTACAGTCACCGAAAAGAAGCCTAATGCGAGCTTCTCTTAAACTGAATATTAGCAATACGTCAATGTGAAGAGTTTTCAAAAACATCCCTACTTATTAAGATCAAAGAATAAATATTGCAACTAATAAAATTTGTCATGATACATTTATCAATAACTGAAATTTGTTAAAGGAGACAATGATATTCTTTATATACAAACACTGCCATCACAGATAATTAGTAAATGCTTCGTTTAGTCCTGCTTACAGTAAGTTGATTTACAGAAGCTGATATTTTTATGTAATGTGATTCATTCTAATTAATGATTTCGAAGTCCAAATAAAATTATATATTTAACTTATTTCGTAGATGATGGGGTGTTATAATGGGGTTAGATGTTTGGGTTCACATTTAGAATATTTTGAAGTATCAGAATCGAGATTCTTTCCTATTTTTAATTTGCATCTTGATAGCTTAAAAAGGCTAAACCCACTATTTTAAGTGAGAATATACTGTAAAATACTATGACAGGTACTAATGATACACTATGTGCTAAGGAGGAGGATGGAACTTTCACAAATAGCTACTGACATCAGAGTACTTTTTAACCAAGTATTTCAATTATCTGTTTGATGATTTTTTTCAAAGCTATCCTTGGATCATTAGAACAAATATAAGGATTTCTTTCAATAATTATCAGTAACTAAGACATTTTAACACTAATAATTTTTTTAACACATAAATAAGCGATGGGACAGTATTATAGTAATAAAGACTTGAAATTATGTAATGTGTCAAAATCCCATGATTAGCTGATGTAAGACAGCTACTTTGTACTACACCGACTAATAGTATTGCAGGGAAAGTACGAAGAAGTATCAGGAGGCAGGAGTCCAAAATGTTTAAAACCACCTACAGAATAATATTAACAGTGCATAGTATTATCCTAATCAACCGCCTTCAGTTTGAGAACCAGGAGTCTACAGTGTTTAAGACCACCTAAATCAGTGAGGCAGTATCAGGGTATCAGAGGTAGGAGATGTTATCGAGTGGCAAGACCGCACGATTTGTATTCATTAACTGATCAACGACCGCAGCTCCATGCCTCGCCACTAACACTGCAGAAGTTTGCCACCCACAACCCAGCCACCTCCAACATGATGAGACGGGAGTGCAAAGTGTCTAAATCCACCTACTGTGGCAATGAAATAGTACACACTAACTCTGCCAGAAAGAAATGTATATTATACCAAGCCACCTGCAGTTTAAGAGGTAGTCCACAGTATCTAAATCAGTCAGACACTATCAGGGTATCAGAGGCAGGAGATGTTATCATGTGGCAAAAGCGCACGATTTGCATTCATTACTGATATACGACCGCTGCTCTGTGTTTCCTGGTGAGATAAGGACTTCAACCCCTGCAGTTTGAGAAGTCTTGAGCCAGTCTACACCAACTAAATTAGCCAGACAGTTTTAGGCTATAAGAGGCAGGATGTATTATGTATCGTTAAGTTAAATCGTGATTTGTATTCATTAACTGATATACGACCACTGCTACGAACCACGCCACCAACAACATTGCCAAAAAGGTTCCCACTCGCGACTGACTTGATTAGATCTCATATCCTCTTTTTTGGTAAACTCACTTAATTTTTTCTCATACTCGAATTCGAAATGAGTTTTTTTATTCATTTAATGAGCAATGAACTAATGGCATATACAAGAAGCAAATCAAATTAGTTGGTTCGATTCGAATGCGTTTTATTTAAATATTAGATATGCGTTAAATACTTTTGAAGTCGAAGTGTTTACAATTACAACACTTTTTTAACTATAACCGGAGAAAACAAGGATCTTGTTGATTTTTAACTTGCCTTAAATGGTTTAATTTTTAATACAGAACGTAAATCATTACAAAACACTGTTCACAAAAAGATAAACATATCGTAGTACACATTAGAGTCTGATAAGCTAACTGAAAATCTTCTTAGAACCAAATAACACCTAATATTTGAAATTTAGTATATTTAGTCTCATATTATCTATTGGATTTTTTACTTGTCTATTTGTTTCCAAATTCTGTTCAGATCGTTAAGCGATTTAATGGAGAAACATTTTTTTGGAAAATATAACGATTCGCTTTCGAAAGCTTGTAATGTTGCTACTTAGATTTTGATTTTGAAGTGAGTGTAATATAGTGACTGGGGTGTCGCTTTAACACTTGAACTAATCTTTACTGAGTAAAATATTCCAAGATTTTAAATAGAGCCCAAAACATACAAATTCTATTCTGTACTGAAGACTCAAACTTAATATGCAATGCAATATTCCTTTTAAACTCAACATTAACTTACTTTTATATCGATGAATCGCTTAGTGCTGATTTCACCAATTTCATATATATGTTACATTTTTACTGATGTTATAAACTAATCTGCACACAAAGCCAGTTATTATTCTAAACAGTTCATGACTTAGCAAAATATATAAGTAACAAATGGGTTGAGCATTGAAGTTCACTTCGTCACGTAACTCCTACAATACTCTCGTTAATTGTGTAAGTTGTGTGAGAGTTCGCCTAACAATGACGGATGGTCTGTCTGTCAGCGCGAGCGCTGAGCTACGATGATATGGAACTGTGTTACCGGAGTGAATAATCAACTGATTGTGATGAATGGATAACACAACCTAAAAACTATTGAAGTGTCTTGCATCACAATCGGTGAAACTGTTTTTAAAGTTGGATTTGTTCCGTGCGAGACCTCCTCATCTCATATTTCATAAATATCAGCTGGTGTCATTACTAGAGCAATTATGGTTGGTAGTTAGCATTAGTCTATGGTAGTTACTGACAACAACTATATAATATCTTTTAGTAGTCATTCTGTAATACCACCTCAGTGCCGGTGGATGGCTGCAATAGCCATACATACTAACTGATCCAGCAATAATTAACTCTTGATTTGAAGTTTTTTTACTATTGGAGGATTCTGAAGGAAATAGGATTTTCCAGACAGATGCCATTACTCAGTGATACAAAAAATCAATAAAACTGCGTTTCAAGATCTGCAATATGATATCTTTCTCAGGTGAATAACTAACCTAACACATAACCATAATCCATATCTAAATAAACAAACATACCAGAGCGTTGTGACCCGCATTAGTCTGGAATCACATTAACTATGTTGTATGTTAGGCACATGCACCTTAACTCTAAAATACTTATTACAGTTAATTAAAATAAAACACTAATTATTAAAACTATTTTAGATCTTGAAACGTAGTGTTACTGATTTTTTGTATCTCTGAATGATGAAAAATTTCCAAAAATCCTCTTCCATCATAATAATTTGTTGTGGTAGAAAATGGAAAACCACATTGACCCCAATTCGGAAATAATTTCAATAGTTTTGAATAATCTTTTGTGTATTTATACAGTATTGGTATTATTTGTACAGTGCAACATAAGTAATTATCTGATTTATACATTCATATTACAGCTGAATAAATTCCTCAAAACAGATTGAATCAAAATGAACCTTTCATTATTTTGTTAATAAAGGATAAGACATGTATAAAAGTTTTTTATGTATTATACACAGTTTTAAGTACCACAAACAACAACTAAAACATGATTGATATACTTTAATTAATTATTATATAATGTTCACTTCCTCCTGTAGTCCTAATGATAAAGCCAACATATATTTTTCAACAGAATAACGATATAGTGTTACATATTACTTTGTTTTTCTGATAGGTCAGAATGCATCAAAATTCTATAAGCGATAGAACTTTCCATAGAGCTTCTAAATCTGAGTTCTGGACAAATGGTGCATCCAGGTTATTCTCGGAATGTATCATGCTCAAATATTACAACACACACATTTCAGGTGTACTATACCATCTGGAAATGCCTTGTTCAGTCTCCGGCACATCACGTGATCCCTGAACTACTTTTTGAAATGCTCAGATAATTTTGCAACGTTACCAGATAAGCTGGCAGTGTCTATTAGATAATGCTGAGCCATATGTTTTAATGCCCATTCTTTCAAGAATAATGTGGACTGGAATGCAGTAAGTATCAATGGCCCTCGGTGTAACAGAAACTATTATAATTCCCTGACCTAACTCTCCAAGTGCCCGGTGTCGCAACCACAGCATTGTGCACCCACACGTTGTCCAGGGGCGGGCTGGCCGCGTGACATCTGAAGCCGGTAATTGAGGTAATACCCGGGCATGCAGCTATGCAAATACCACGTAGGCAACTATTAGATAGTCTACAATGGGCTGTAATGAAGGAAAATCAGCTGATGATAGACATCGATGACTGTGGTATGCTTATCTGTGTCATGGGTAGTCCAGAGAAGTTGATCGCGATGAAAAAGAACTTTTGGATTCTAAGGTTATGGTCTTTGGGTCATAACATATATCGTCAACGGAAGCATCCAAAAGATTCCTTCTATTTGACTAGTAATGTTTGTGCGGTTCTCTAATTTGAATATTTTAAAGAATAGCTTTAGGTTATACTGTATTAAAGTCTGGTGCCCTGTTCTTGGCCTACTGTACCAAAACCATCGATAACGCACATTTTACGCACTGTGAAGGGATATGAACAGCGTTTGGATGGTGAAGAAGGAGATTTAGCATTTAAGGCTGGACGTTACTGGACGCTAGTAATTAATGACTCTCTCTAAAGATTAGAACTCTATTCATCGTTTCACGATTTCCCTGAGAGCTTTCACACTCATTCCAGACATCATCTTGATCATAAGGATTGTACCGTATCCTTCAGAAAAAACAATACAAATAGAGTTTAAAAAATCTTTGTAGAAGAGTAATTGCCCTTTTAAAGTTAAAGCGGCAAACGGCAGCGAGCGGTGGTTTGATGGAGAGAGTTCGGGCCTCTGTGGGCGGCGACGTGGTAACTAACCCCTCATTACAAGTGGTGATTCATTCCGGCGATTGAGTGGACCACAAGGATCAATCCATAACACAGATGGTCAGTAATTACAGTGTTTCTGTTGCAATCTTCACTTAAAAGCTTACTCGTGATGGAAGCAGTTTTTTAATTACAACCAATCGTTGTTATAATGAAAAGTCAAGGAGGGTATACCACAGTTTCGCCTTCCGTGAATACGTTTTCAGTAAAAGACTTTTATAGCCAAATCTGTTCAGTAAAAGACTTTTATAGCCAAATCTGATCTTTCTTCGAATCTTTCTCGTTTGTATTTCAATAACGAAACGCATGTTCATTCATAGTTTTAAAGTTAAGCACAAGTTTGAAGTATAGAACTTTAGAGAATATAGTGTGCTGCTTGTTGCAATATTGGGGCTAATATGGCTACCAAGAAGTGACAAAATGATCTACTTATGTTTTATATCAATGAAGATTCGCTAATTCCAGAATTAACTCATAAACTTAGCAAGAAATATTTTGTAGATCTCTCTGTTATACAACATTAACAAGACGCTGATGTTATTTTGTTTTTGCAGAAACAAAAACTCAATTAACTCTCAACAAATTCAATTTTGGAAAGAACACAATGAAGTGACGATGAAGGCCAAACGTTCGTTGATGAATTGGTTTAATTATACTTTAGATGAAACTATAGAGTCCGCGCCTGATGAGGAATCGTAATTAATTGTGTGAAGGTCATGATTTCATTATTGTGGCTTAGATCTTCGAAGTCATCATTTCGAATTATAACACAACCCATTGTCCTTAGAGTGATTCATAATTTAATAACATGTGAGTCACAAGTCAGTTCATTGTTGTCTTGATACAAAATTTAATACCCAATAATATATGGATAAGTACTTCTAGAACAAAATGAAAATACTAACTGAATTAATTGTTCTAGAAAATAGACATAACTATTATTGAAAATACAAAAAAGTTTTAAACTAATGGAAATTCTTGAGTAATGTATTAATAGTATAGTAATATTTATATCGTATTGTAAAGGATAAATGTGTTTTATGACACATTATTCTAAAATTTTAACCGTCTAACATGTTTCTCTGTTTAACAATTTAAAATCTATTTATTATTAATTTATACAGTTGTTTAAAGTTTATCATGTTATTTTTAATATATACAGGTTTAAACTAATTTAAACATATAAATGTAGAATGGTAAATCATTAACATTAGTAAGCATTAACAAAAATCAGCATTTCCTGATGTGAGTAAAATTATTTTTGATACTACTTTAGAATTGCCCAAGGTCGAAATTTATTTAAGAAAAGCGTATACTCGTTATCATTTTAACCAAAAAGATTAGTTAAAAATATATGTTATATTATTTCTCCTTAAATGGAGCACGTCTTACATCAACGCGCGTTGGTATCAACATTGTTTATTAATTATCTGCCAACGGCATTAAATGTAAAAATTGTATTATTTTTCTTTTACACGTCGTATAGCCTGCTTGCGTTTGATTTGTTAGTACAAACTGTTATCGCATGACCACCATTTAATGTTTTTTTTATTCCATATTTTTATTAGAAAGTCATTAATTTGTTTTTTATACTTGATAAACTGTATATTTCGTCATACAATTTTTATTACCTTAAAAGGTTTCTTTTTTCGATACAAATTCTATTTCCAAACAAACGTCTTTAAACATTTGTAGGAAATCATAATTTTTTTAAAGTAAGATTTAGCTTTAACAAAAGTATTGATTGGCATTCAATATTCCTTTTGAAATTTATAAAATATTATTGTATATGTTACAATCATTGTATAGTGACCAAATTCATCAGTCAAAGTAATACATTAATGCATCTAACTAGTCAGATGATACCATAATAGCTAACGCAGTCTGGCTAAACTAGTAATATTGCTAGGAAAATAATAACTTTTACCAGACTTCTGGAAAAATATCTAACTTATTTGATCAAAGTAATAATTTCAAGTTGGTGGGGGAAGTCATGTGACAACACTGCCATGTGAAGTGGGTAAGGTTATATTAAGTTAGGTTAGATTACGGTAGATTAGGTTAGGTTCGTTATGTTAAGTTACGTTAAGTATACCAAGATTGCTAATTTCCCCCTGAATCAATTGTAATTACACACTTACATTAATAAATGAACAGCTTAAAACATTGGGATTAATATATTAACATATATTTTTATGGATTATGGTTGAATAAAGTATAACCATGCTTCAGAATTAAAGCATAATGAGTCACTTTGACCAATTGCAGTCAGATAACATGTTTTATGGCTGGATAAATTGATAAATAGAGCAATATTTAGTACTTTTACCAAAATTTTTATCTTTTAAACATAATTATTAGGTATTACATATAATAACTGCATTAATTATTTGGTTTGAAACACAGATTTTGAAATCCATCAATGAATGGTTTTATTATGATGTATTTTTTTATTACATCGTTTTGTACTTGCCAATGTCCTTAAAACTATACGCCTTACATATATTTACTTTCAGGTATATTTCTGATATTTTTAAAGACTCCCCATAAAAATTCAAAAAGTATTTAATGAGTAGGCCATTATCTTTCCTTCATATTGAAGTCCTATATTGAAGTACAGAATACTTCATTGATTTAAAAGTTACTAATGGATTCAGACATTTTGTGTTGTCACTGTAACTGGTAAAACATTATTAGTACTAATTGAAATACCAACTATAAATAACAACTCTACAGTTCAAACAAAACCTTAAAGGGGATGAATGTTCAGCTTTATTCGTGCACACGAAAAAGCGTTTAATATGCGGATTAGGATATTCCACTGGACAGACTCTGGTATACTGGAGTGCGGGGCCGCCTTTTAAATGGTTTTCTAGTTATTTATCAATAAGAAATAAATGCGTGGAATTAATTAGAATAAAAACTGATCTGGTGATATTAAAAACAGTGTATCTCAGGGATCTATTTTAGGTCTAATCTTTTTATTCAATGAACAGAAGTTAGTTTTTTTATGTTTTTTATTCAATAAGAACTATATAGTTTTAAGCGATAAAACTGTACATATTATTTAACTTGCGGGAAACCCCTTGTTTCGAAGACCTACTGTATTACCACAAAATGAATCGTGTAAATGAGGTTAAAAGTAGGAGAATGCAAATTGGTAACGTTACAAGTATTATTAGACCTGGTATTTGATGATAAATTATCGTGGAAAAGTCGCATAACAAAACTTAAAAAAGATATTTATACTAGCCTGCGAACTTCTCTTTGCTTTTCCTCGGGAAGTTTTATGTTGCGTTTATCACGCGTTAATTTGTTCTCTCTTAAGCTATAGAATAGCGTGCTGGGTAGTGACTCATTCTGCAACGCTTTATCCACTTATTGTATAAAAAAACGTACGCTTGATAATGAGGAATGGAAGACCATCGAATAGATTTTATAAATGAGAGTAAAAATAGTTGTAAGTATATACAAATCGGTAAAGTATTTGAGCTGGTATTTGGTGCTCATTAAGTTGTATTATATTCAAGTAAACATGTATGGATTGATGTATATGTATAACTACCTTAGAACGATTTTTAATAATACTTACTGTCTATTAACTATTCCTATAGCAAAACAATGGTTATTGTTATTATTATTATTGAATATACAAGACTGGCTCCAGTGAGTTCCCCGCCAAGTCTTGGAATTTGTCGGCCTCCAGTACAAAAGCGACAGGACTCCGCGGCGGTCTCCTGACAGCTTTCAGGCGACCTATTTGAAAGTCCCTGATATGTAAAAGCTGAATATCTAGCTATTTATATGGACACAAAAAAAGATACAAGACTAATTCCAATGAGTTCCCCGCAGACTGTTTGAAGCTTTCAGTCGGCTTCAATGGCATCGCTCCCGACAGAGCCTCTAGGACCAGGTTATCTACGTTGAAAGCCCCTGACATGCAACAACTGTATACCTGGCTGTTTATATGAACACGAAAAAGTGAGAGATATAAGATTAGTTCCAGTAAGTTCCGCAAAGTATTGGAATTTATCGGCCTCCATTACCAAGTTGGATACGGGTGACAGGACCGCACAGCACCGCTCCCGACAAAGCCTCTGGGTGATCTACGCTGAAAGGCACTGATATGTTACAAGTGAATGCCTGGCTGTTTATGCAGACTGCAAACGAAGAAAGACATAAGAGTAGCTCCATTGAATTCCCGGCAATGTGTTTGAACCAGTCAGTCTATATTACCATGTTGGACACGGGCGGCCGGACCCGAAATGGCGCCACTGTCTCTACAGCATCTACGCAGACAAATAAATACATAATCCGTTATTGCGTGACGCGTATACACTATAAATTAATTGTAATGCTTTCCATCACAGTTAAACACAAATTTTTGTTAAATAAATATATTTACTTTGTTAATAGGATTGACCCACGGCTTTGCTCACAATCCCTCTCCATTCCATTGCATCTAACATTCCATGCATATGATTTAATAGTTTATATGATACACTGGAACTATTTAAGACCAATGTAAAGAAATTCCAAGACCGAAGTTCTTAGCTTTCTTAATAAAAAATTACGATAAAATATGATTGATTGAAAAATGGTTGCATCGTCCTTTGACGATTTTACCATCACAAAATTTCATTTAGAGTCTTTGTAATTCCAATTGCACTTCCACTTCCGGTTCGATTAAATTACATTTCCAAATTAGAAGGCTACTTTGTCAAAATACAACTAAGTTGGGTTTTATAACAGTCTTTAATATTATAGTCAAGGTTATACCGTAACTTTTTCATTTATATCTGCATTACAGTACTGACGAATCACTGACCTAGCTACTGTTTGCTAAAACAAAGAGTAAAAAGTTTATTTTTCCTAAACGTTTAAATTTTCTTATCTGGAAATATTTTTTGCCTTATGATAAACAGCGATTGCAGAAAAGGATGAAATAAGAAGTACTGTTACTACTACAAATGTAAATAATTGAAAATAGTTGTTAGATTAATGAAATCAAATGGTTGTGCTATAATAAAACAATGTTTACACGATCCAGACAATTACATATAACAGGCTCTTTCATTAAATGTTTCACAAATTAGAGAATAAAATATAATTTTCGCTAATTTATGGACTAGTGAGGCCTTAGTTAGGAGGGATTTTAGGAATAATAATTTATCTATATTTATACCAGAAAACTCTTAGAGAGTCCATGTAGAATTCCATTGCAATCTGTTGAATATTTTACACGTGAAATCAAAATAAACAAAAAAATACACTTTCGCATTTATAATATTATTAGGATTTCCAGAAGTATCATTACTGTCCTAAAATAATTATATAATTACTACAATAATAACTAACTGTGCGAGCACATAAAATCGATTGTACCATGATTAGGAGTTATAGATTATCCTCCATCCCTTAATAGAGTAGTACATCCTGTCGAGAAGCCTTTAATTTACTCCTGAAATTAAGTCCGATCTCACACGAGATAATGTTAGTCGACAATCTGTTACTAAACGCATTTTGGACTCCTATTGTGACTGTTTGATGGTCCGATGACACTCTATGGTCCGTTATGTTTTTAAGAATTGTTTTATTTCTATATCTCAGCTAAAGTGACGATTTACCTCGAAATTCATATTTTCAATTCTCTCCACCGACAGGCTTTACGCAAGTCAACAAAGATACCAGAGATGGTGTAGTACCTCCAAATAATGCCGTAAGTAACAAAACAGCTGAATTGTAAAATCTCATCCTTTACAGAAGCCGAATTATCTTCGAGAGAAAATATTATTTATTAGTTTCCATAACGCACCAGAAATACTTCACATATCTTGCTTGCTTAAAACAGCTTAGAAGGCAATAGGCTTTTCATATTCTCCCTGTCACTATCCTTCGCGAAAATATGCTTAGACGATATCTGACAGATTTATAGAGCATAATGCCAGGTACTCTTTAGGCCTATGCCACACTCCACCTTCCCAGCTTAGAAAAAAGTGGGCTCCAAAGATACCGCTAAAGGCAATGAACGAGGTAAAGTTCCTTCACCCCACATTACCCACGTTGGGGTTAAGTAGCCCATAGGACTTTCAAGTCCTAACTACTCCTCTGTTATAAAGACGTTTCTCATTTTATTAGCTCCAGTCCAATTCGACTTAGGGAAATAGACTGAACATAGCCATCTCTACTTTCGAGCCAGTCTTAATTTGGCCGCTACTACTCCTAAACTCTCTCTTACTTTCCTCAACACCACTGATAGTACATGGCATGTAAGAGATGACGAATGGCTGGCTGTTTATATAGACACAAAGAAATGAAATACACAAGAGTAGATCCAGTTAGTTCCCCGCAGAGCACTGGAAGCTGTCTCTCCATTGCCATGTTAGACACGGGCGACCGGAGCGCGCGGCGCCGCTCCCGACAAAGCCTCCAGATGATCTACGCTGATAGCTCCTGATATGTAACAACTGATAGGTTTCTGTACCGTATGCGATACTCCTTGACCCATTCCGGTCTTAGTTATGTTGCTTCTGTTTATGTACCTGCTAATGATCGTTACTCATTCTGGATCTGCGGTGCTGATATGATCAAAGTATTTTTATAGCACGGTAATAAAGTGTGAGTGTGTTGGTACGCGTGCGTGTTTTTGTAACCAGGCCTAAAATATTAACGACTGTGTCTGTTTTAACCAAAATCAGCATTTTCTTTTGTCAACATTTCCCAGTATTACCTCTTCATAAGTAAAATTTCCAAAAATGATTCAAGATTTTTAATTGATTTTCAATATAAATTACTTCTTGGTAGTGAAAATATTACTTATGTATGTCAAAAGTCTTGTTTTAGAAAACATTTTATTTTCAATAAAAATAAAGTTGTAAGAAGTTTGTGATTAAAATTTGTAAGTTGTTTTTAACAATAAATTCAAACATTAAAGCTACAGTTATACATTTAGGAATAATATTAGTAACTGAATGCTTACTTTAAAGACCAATATTACTGTTAATTCATTACATTTTATGCCCATTTATCTTATTTTCAATGCTTTAATGTTTGGTTTTAATTGCAAATTAAATATATAATTCTACGTTGCTCATATAATTGAGTTTATTTAATTTATAGTTTTCTGTGGTACTAAGTTCTAAACGAATACTCACAAATATTTTCATTGTCATTTGTGAAGTAGGACATCTACTGAATAATTTATACATAATATGAATACCGGTTTTTTTGTTATGCAAAGTTAGCTACTATAGTGTTGTTATTCAGTTATTCACTGAAAACACAAACATTTTAATACAATAATCATCACAATCCCATGTAAAAACATATAGAATCTTCCATCATACAAATAATTATACAGTGTGTTTGTAATCTAGACAGTACGTAGTAGGTTTTGTTTTAGCTAATATTCCTAAGACTAAGAGAATTTCTTAAGATTATATCAAACTAAGATTTGTTGAACATTGCTAGCAACATAAGCTGAAAACATGAGAAATTGCAGAGAGAAAAAGGTAGGAATAATTCTGGAAATCTTTTATACTGTACCCTTTTTACTCCACCTATTGCAAATGGACGGACAACAATTTCCGCACATCTCCCCAAGATTTGCGATCAATTTAATCCATCTGAAGAACTTCATATCGCTGTCTCAGAGCACTCTAGCGTTGGTTCTAAGCGTGACTAAAACATTTTATCAATTCAGGGCTGTGAGACGATGAAAGTACTCGCTCGACGAATAGATATGGCCTTAGTATTTATGCTGTATTTTGGAAGCAGATTCAGCCTCAGAGATTTATTATCCGAATATTAGACTAGTAGGAACTTCAGTCAGTACTTGATGTCAATAATATTTCAGTCATAATCAGCTACTCTGCAGAACATAACATCACCTGTGTCGAGCTTATGGATGATAAAAATTATTTGATTATATCAACATCACCTTGCTGCATACAACATCATGATGATTAAAGTCTTTGTAGTAAAATGTGTATTCCATCTTGAGCCGGTTGAAGTAGAAGCCATGCGTGCCAGTCTATGTGTCGTGTACCGCCGCCCGCATCATGCCTGTTACACCACCTGCCCAAGGGGATGTTACTACACCTACTCACAGGGTTCCGCCCCTCTGGGTCCACCGGGCTTGCCGACTACACGAACAGTTACATCACCCATTAGAGTATCACGGCCATAATGCTTTCTCCCAGACAAAAGATGTGTAGTGTTCGAAGAAACCAGTCTACGGCCTTCAGAGGAGTTACGTTCTGTTCTGCTAATCGCCGGCCCTGATCCTATCTTTACTACACGCACAGATGAAGCAATCAAGCTGTCATGTAGGAATTACATTCTCAGATATCCATCAATGAAATAGAATGTGTGGAGTTTCTTGCAGTTTTTATGTCTTGCAGTTCAGAGCTTTAGTCTAACACAGTATATCACTTGAAAATAATACCCATATACCGCAATGAAATGATGGAATACCATATTATGTGTTCGAATGTTTGTATTAAAATAAAATTTCTCCAAATATTTACTAGTATTAAGGTACTTCTCAGAATCACTGAGGAATAGCACCTAAGAGTCTTGTATAATGTAGTTAGCAATTAAATAAAGTTTAATATTAGTTTTTTAAAGGCTGGTATTGCCTAATATACACTTTTCTTTGCTAAACCCAAACTAAAAATTAATTTAAACTTCACTGTTTGAAGGAATATAAAATAATATAAAACAACAGGTTGATTACTTTATACATATTCTTTATGTGCAAAATAAATATTTCAATACTACGGGCAGACGTGTAAATTGCATCTGGACGAATTTGCACTCGAATATCCGCAGCTTGTATGTTTTAGCTCTCATATCCTGTAAAAGTATCAATATGAAATAGCAAAAACCATTTTCTAAACTTGAGATATTCCAGGCACCCCTTAATAAATAATGTACAATGAGAAAGATTGTTTATTCAAACAACATTACGCTAGGCAACAACAGTCCCGAAGTTCATTGCTTTTAACAGGGGTTCCAGTGAGTTTTATACCTGGCATGAATAAATAAACTCAAGTTACACCTGAAATCGTGTGTGCCATTTTAAAACTAAATTAAACTTCCATTAAATCAAGCAATGATTAAACTACTTATTAATATTATAACTAAAACTCTGTAAGATTCTGTATGTAAGTCACATTATTAAAGCTTATGCCATATAAATAAAAACATAAGTATAATATAAGATAATGAAGATTTGAATAATTCATTAAATTCTGAACATAATTTTGTTCAGTTATGTGAAAATTCCATCTCCAAATGAAAGCGTAAACGTAGATCACTTTAGTTTTTACGCGTAGCGTTTAAAAAGGTCGTGAAACGCTTTATTTACAGCGCCTTATATAAAATATGAGTTAAACAACTAAATTGTAAACAGGGAGATATTGGAAGGAACTTCAACTACACAATGAAGATCTGTATATAGATATTAAGTATTGGGAGTAAATAGGAGCATTTTGTAGCATGCGTGTCGACCTTGGGGGCCGGTGGAGAAAAAACGTGCTTTCAGATATTGCTTTTACGTTACCAGTCTATGTGAATGTAATGTAATTATAATATAGTGCATTGCCGTATGAATAAAAGACTAAATAAGTGAATAAATTTGTCAGCAACCAAGTAACGATTCGCATTTTAAGAATAATTAAGAAAAAATATATTGATATTGGGGCAGTATTCCAAATATTTGCTTAGGTGGTTAAATGTGGATATAAATAAATGTAGTTATTAGACAAATATGGATCTAATATGAAGATATTGAATGGATTCACATTAAATAGCATTAAATCACTGTGACAGAATTGTTTCACCAACATCAATCAAGCTGAAGGGCCGAATTTAAACGTTTTAACTCTCACTCTCGGCTGTAGTACGAGTAATAACTTTAAAATATATTCAATACTGGTTGGTTTGGCGGTTTACTTGGAGAATGTATCAACTACACATCTGAAACAATAATCAACGGCATGAGATAATATGTAGATAATACTATCTGTTCACTATCTTCCATGAAAATATATACATTGAGCCTATGTGCAGGTGCTTTACCAATGTATGGTTACGAAGTAGTGTGTATAGTTTGTTTACCCCTGATAACATTGGCAAATAAATTATTGCTTAAATATACATATTTCGTCATATATTTATTTGTGTAGTATAAATTTGTCTAAATCCACAATGACGACACATTCTCAGTCCTGTTCAAGGATAATGTTTTAGTTTATGTAGATTCCATACCTGAAAAGGAAGCTACAAAAATTCCGTGATGATATGTTCAGACCATCCTTGCAAGTATTTAAATGTATTATACTGTGTAAAATTTACCAATTTATGTTTATTGGTGAGGTGATTTGTTTTTAATGATTGAACCCCATCATGGAAAGCAATGTTTAAACAGATTTGTTACAGTACAGAGTAGTATTATACAGTACTACTCAACTTTTACACAAATAGTTCGTCAATAAGATTTTTTTAAATATAATAAATAGGATTTTCCTGAACAACTTTTCAGTACTTGTTTGTTTTGGAATCTCTATCGACATTTCTAATCTTTGAACAATAGTCCCCTTTTAAAAGTATAATCACGGTGTCTGAATTTAAAATGTGAGCTTACTATTCTTGCCTTTTGAAAACAAATACTACCTGAACTGATCCATTAGTATTCCACACGTTTACTCACTGCTAGTGTGTATGGAGTTTATTGATCAGCTAGCAGCTCTCATTGATAGATCCTAGGAGCTGTGCCGCCGCCGCCAGTAGGACAACGCCCTCCCAGTATGCGGCTTTGTCTACTGCTGCTGCTTTTCAATCAGCGAAGCCAATTTTAGCGCGTGTTTTATCTAGAATTAAACATGAAGTACAGTATTTAACATTAATAAAATTAAACACTCCAATAAATAAAGAAACAAGCTTTGCCCGTCTTGAACTAGCTGCACTTTCTATTCCAAGACAAATGATTTACATTAGTACTTCCTAACATACCATCCACAAACATCATGCATCACGGTTTATTTTTGTGTGTGTTTTATTCGTTAATGCCTATTACATTTCATTACCTTTGGACAAGAGAATGAATGATTTTATGCTAAAGGAACTGTTAAGATTTATCGAGAGAGTATACACACATATGAGTTAAAGCCGGAAACAATGCTGTCTCTAAACCTGTTAGGGATTACGGTTGAAATGTTGATAGTGTTGTGTAAAAGATAATAATTTGATGACTCAAAGCCAATTGCAATGTATTTGTTCTATGTTACAAGAACTTGTTCGTTATGAAGAAATAGTTAACTTTTGTGAATTAAAATTTAATTTATTTGCATAATTAGGTTTATGAATGGGGTCAACTTATTAATCATTCCTTGACAGCCAAATTGTGTCACCTTTACATAACTGAATGGCTATATAGCATATAGGCTAATTAGAATTTCAAAATTAATTTAGCCAACCCATACAGTTGAGATTGGAATTCCAGGTTCGTGAGGTTTCGACTCAGTGTAAGAGACCTAGTCTCTCCAGTATTGCCATTTATCCTTGAACTTTTAATAACATGATTACGTTTTTTGGCAAAATTGGGATAGAAATAGTAGTTAATGAAACTACAAGAAGGCCGCTGGTGCACGCAATATTGACCTTTTAATCCAATAACCCGCTTTCCACCGTGGGCTACTGGACGGGGAGCGGCCCAGCCCCTGCTGGTTGCGGTCTTCTTGTTCTATTTACTAAAATTACGAGTATCAAGGCTGTCCTCGAGTATCAAAATTTAGCCCAGATTCCTCTACCGTGAGGAAATGTTCACACTGATAACTAACAACTTAAACTGGCAGACTCCAACAGATTGATTGTGTTAATACTGCCTCGTAAAGAGGATTTTATTACCATCACAAATACCACTTGAAACTATATCCGGTATAACTGACATAGTCTTAACATTTATTTAATTTTTCAAATAGTTTTAAAAAATCATTCACTACTTAAGTCGATTGAAAGTTACACCTTTCAATTACCTAATTGTAACTCATGAACCTGTTTTTTTTTATGCATATGACATCCTTAATGATTGTTGTACAAATTTCTGTTACACATCCTAACCACCATCGGATTAAGGTCCTGGTATTTGTACAATATATACTCAAACTCATACAATAAACTTTCATTAATTTAAAATTTGCCACATAATATGTACAAACGTAATACGATATGTGGTTTGTTTCATACATTCTTTGGTATTTAAGGCAGGGGATACTTCTTTCTGTTCTATGCGGTTGCCTATGCCATCCATACTCCTTTGACCTAAGCAAAGCTCTAACAGTTTACACTGACAGAAGTACTAAAAAACGCTTAAAAAATGACCAGGCCTGAATAAGGCTACTTACCATTCTTGTCCAAAATACAAAAGGTGGCCAATGCTAGGCTAGCACGGGATAGTCAAAATACAAGGATTCCGCAGTTCGCCTAGTTCACTGCACAGCCCACAGTCCTACAGATTGACGTTATGTGGAGATGCTTACTTTGTCAACCATGCAATCGAATTAGGCATGAGCATTTGCTCATGGAGAGAATATCAGATCCTACCCTATGTAGAGTAGAGCAAGCTTACTCTAGTGAAACCTGGCAACGCTCTCCACATTTGAGTGTGTTTCATGTTATCCAGTTGGAGGAAGCTCCGAAGAGTGAACATTTAGGAATTCCATTGAGTGGGTTCGCTTTGATTCCAGGTTTTCCAAAGAGAGAGTCGGTCCTCTGATCCTGCAAGTCACGCATTAGTGATTGAATACTTAGCTAGACAGGTGTACTTCAATCGTTTTAAACGATTTCGTCATAGACGTGCAATGTCATCGCTTGCCTTGACTCGTACTGGAGTAGTTCCTCTCAATCTGGATGTTACTGAACAAGCCACATTCCGAACTGAACGAGAGTGACAATCAGTGCGCCACGTCACGACAGAACACGGAGCGCCGCGCCCGTGGTGCCTAGGCGGCATGCTGCTCGTGACAATATGGCTCGGCTCGGCGCGCTAGCCTTACATGTAACTACGGCGGTGCTAATGATCCCCTTATACGGCCACGTAGAGTCACGCACTCTGCAGCCACGTAGCACCGATCAGTCGCGTCTGGATGGACCATTTTGACACCAAAAAGGATACGAATCTGTTCCATCACTAACACGTGTACTCGATCTCCAGAATTTTATTATATAACATGTTGTAAAAATTCGGATTTAACTTTTTAAAAGGTCAGAGTTCTAAATATTGAGTTCTATATCAGCTACTAGCTATTCCATGCTATGATACAAATCTACTATACTGTGTACTCCAGGCTCTTCAGAGGCTATTACAACGACATAATGGTAAAAACTGTTTAGCAACAAGTAAACAAGTTTAGAAAATCTAGTAGAGGCAAAGTAGAAAACGCCATACGTTTATTCCGTTTATTTTTTAATTTCCATCAATTTAAAAACTGTTGATAACCAGATAACCCTCATGAGAAAAACCATTGCAAGTTTAAGACATTTCGTTAAGTTGTGAAGATTTTTCTTGTAAAATGTTAATTTGACTATAACGAAGATGCACTTCTAAATAACAAAGTGCTATCAAATCTGTTTTATTTTTATATAATTATTTGAATATATATATATATATATATATATATATATATATATATATACATTAAAATGTCTACCTTCAGAGCTGAATTTTAATAATGATCAAGCCAGACCCTGAGAAAAACTAACCAACCATGGCTAACCTTTTCATCTCTATGCTCTCCTGACCGCTTTCTTGCATATCTTTTTTATCTTCTTTCATATTACCTCATCTTTATTGTTCGTCCAAGGACTCAGTTCCTGGATGACGTGAAACTGAGCACAGGTAAGTTCTGAGGTCGCTAGAAGGAGCAGGAAGTTTTATTGTTCCAAGGTCTTAGGAACCGATCGGACGGGACTGTACGACCATTATGTTTTAAGTAAACATATATGCTGTTACACATATGCTGTACTTACATTTAATATAATATGAAGCCTTTAGAAATTAGTAAAACAAAAGTGTTGAAAGTGTCAATAATTCAAGAGATTTCACGAGATCTTACTCCCAGTCGTATAGGTGCGCTTTTCCCTAAAACTGTCGTTTCTTATCGACTGGAGAGTTACATGACTACTACTATGGCAAGAGTTTCTATAAAAAGGAGATTTTTGGGGATTTCGGGGATTTTCTGCTATAAGGGGTGTTTCTGATGTCCAAACGAATGCAAAGACTTTGTTTTGAACGTTTTGGTCATCGACTATTTTAGATCTCTTAAGTGGACGGGATTCAAGATTTCAGCAGCCAAGTCAGTCGCAGTGTTATTGTATTGTTTAATTCAGTGTGCAGTTATTAACAGTAAAGCAGAAAATATTCATGAGTATATGGTTGCTATATTAATTGCTTCAAGAATATACTAATTCCTATAAATATAAGCCCACGAGTTTTTATTGTTGAAGAAAATCATAAATGTTATCTTTTCACTTGAAAGTCGGTATTTTGTATAAATATAACAATTCCTAATTATGCCTTGCATATATGTATTTAGATTTTCTCCGTATCAGATTTGAATGTAATTTGATTAGGGGCATAAATATCCTAGTACAAGAAAGATAGAGAAGTGATGTTTTAAAACATATGTGCACAATAATAAAACAGATCTTTCCATATCCGGAACAAATTCAAAACATTGGAATGTTCAAAACCCACTAGTTAAAACACCCGAAATGCATGCAAAATTTCATATCATTTGCATAAGTAGTTTTAACACTACATTAGTTGCTATAGAAATACTCTATATTTACGTTGCAACACTCGGGCAGCATGAATGTAAAATTCCACCTCATTTTGTTGAATAATTGCTAACATTTTAGTACCTAGAGGTAATAAATAAATTGAAATCGTGTTTTAAACCGTCACTCACGCTGTCGTCTGTAGTAACAATAACTTGAGTGAAAACTACTTTCAGTGCTGTAACATTCCGCCTCACAGTGAGTGGAGAAGGGCGGGGCCGATACGAACTAGAGATAAAAACGGCCATCAGTCAACAATAACCAACTTCAAGTGGATATTATTTTAGTGCCGCCACCCGTTGAGATGCTACACACAAGAGCGATACATCTTTAACAAATGATTTCTGATATTTCATATCTTTATTGAAAATAATTTATCATATAGTTTTCTGAACTGAAATTTTATGGATTCCATTATAATTTTTTATATTGTAAAAATTTTTAAATGCTATTTATGATATATTTATTACAGAGTTGATTTTTAAATTCTTTGTTCTCTGTAAAACTTTTTGTAAAACTGAATTAAATGTAAATGAAGATTCTTTCAGCATTTGAAGAAAGTTTAATGAAAGTTTAATTTACTATCATTGGTAAATAAATATAAATTTGAAGTGCCTGATGATGGAATCATTGATTCCAAAAGGCCCAGCAACAAAAAATGAATATTGGAAAATTGTTAGTTATTTATCAGTGATAGTAAATTGAATTAAATGTATTCAATCAGGCCATAAATAAAGGTACGCAACTCCACGTGTAGCATAACAAGTTTTCGTGGAACCTTTCAAATCTATAGCTCATTAAATTAGGTTACAAGTTTTACGATCTCATATGTTATAAATTTCATACGACTGTACTCAATTTGACAAATTATTTGATTCTGTGATTTGCTATCATAACACCAAAGGCTGAACTAAACCATATCATGTGATATGCATCATCGTTGAACTATTTTTTTTTTATATAGAAATGAATCTCCATGTAAAATTCCAAGTCTATAAGTCAGTGCGTTCAAATTTGTCACTATCGTGTCGAGGAAGACACAAATGAAATTTTTCTAGCCTATCGAGTGATATACTTGACTAACGCTCTGTACAGTATAAAAATTACATCATAATATTTAACATATTTAATGTTTTTCTTATAGCACACAAACTTCCTTCTATTACAGAAAAAAATTAAAGAAACTTTCAACAAATAAGTAAGAATTACTGTTAAAAACGGAGTATATTGACATAATACAGCATGACTTTAGACTTTTCATAAAGTTTCATATTAATATCAAACCGCTTTCCTTTTAATTAGAATAATTCTATCCGTGAAACTTTCTAAATTTGGTATTATATTAAAAGAAAACGGTTAAATCAGAACTTTAATGAATAGCATGTATTTACTGTTATATTATGGCAAAACTACGGTTTGCTAACTAAAAACTGGACATTATTTTCCTCCATTACATTATTATCTTAAACCGAATAATATTGATATAATATTAACGAACTATCTTGAATTAATGAATAAATTCTACAAACCAGTTGTTGCAATTTAGATTGATACCAAACTAGTTTTTTAAAGAAGCATTTCAAGCAACTGTGTCAAATTTAGTACTTTATTATTATTTCTATATTATATTTGAATTTAATCGGTTCTTTGGACCAAGAAAGAGCCCTTATTACTCTTGTGGGACGTGTGCAGTTTATGGTGAGTTATGGTATAAATAATGTAGAACTGATTCACTCTACATTATATAAATTTCAATTCATCAATGTCGTAGCGCGCCGACATTGTACCAATTATACCCAATGCCCGTACGTCACTCTTGCCTGTTCTGCATAAAAGAATAGCCCCATTGAGTAACCTTTTATCTCCGGTGGACTGTTCACGCCGCACGACCGGACGACACGCTGCGGCAGGTGAACTTATAACAAAACAGCTGGTGGATTGATTAGTGAGGAAGCTTGCGAGTGTGACTGGATTGCGTCGGTGCTGTGTGTGTCTACGAGCCCTTCAGCTTCGCTGGATTTTCGGGAGCCGACTAATAAATTGGCCAAGGTGAACTACTACCATATATTTTCCTTAGTTCTCGTCACTCTTACGTGAATTCAATATACTAATTTTAAAGTTTTTAAAACATACTCAAGATTATAGAATCACTCAACTGAGCCTTTGGAAAAACTGTTAGGTTTGAATTGGAACGTGTAAAGCTAAAACGTGGCATTTACTTTTAATAGTTAATAAATCTTACCTAATAATTTGTTTAAAGTATTTGTTTCAAAACCAATTACGCTAACTATGTTGACAACATTTCTAAGAGAAAGAGGTAAACTTATAAATAGTACATATGTTGAGAATTAATGTCACAACTTGAAACTGTTATAACTGCAATGTTTTAAATGTTTTAATCGAAGAAAATTAATCTCTTTTATAGTAAAGTAAGTATTTAATTATATAAATACATACAAGTCGCATAAAATACAACCATGATTGACATATATTTTGTAAAAGGACCGTTTATAGTCCTAATTTAATGTGTCACAGTTTCATGTTAGTACGATACAATAGTTTCAACGTTTGTTCTTATGTTTATTTGTAATAAAAGTCAAGGTAAATTATTACCTCAAGCTATTAATAAATTAGTCTTTGATTCACATTCAATTTATAAATTCAATTTTGTTATTATACTGCCTATTATGTTAAATCATATTGTGTACATGTAGGGTACTTTAACTGTTTATTATTTTCGACAGTGTTTATTAGCCTTTGATATGAACAGTCAAGCTTACAATTCTCATGATTTTATAGCGAGAAGTTGCATAAATACAGGTGGATTCATTAACCTTAGAGTATTTGTTGCTTAATCAGCTGGAGAGACATTCTAGCATAAGATCTGGTCTTTGCTTCAAACGAACTAAAACCGAATGTGTTTATTTTTAAATGTTTTCATTGTTGTTTTTCATTGGTATGTAAATGTCCATTTCAATTGCTACTGAGAACTGTTGTTATCTGATGTTCTCTGTTGGTTGAACATATTAATCAGGGCTTTTTGGGATTTGTATGGGTACACTTCTGGACTTGCGCCCGGAGCCTGGTGGGACTTATTGCCGAGCCGCTTAGTGGGTACTCCAGCTTGCACTACCTGACACTGGGATCTGCTCCTAGCCGTGCCGCCTTACACACCTACCACTACCGCACGCGGATCCGCTCTTCCGAGCCACGGTCTGGACCGGACGTAGTAGGCCTTTTGTGTTGTGACTCCCAGTTGGTGGTGAGTACAGACTTGGATTATTTCACAGAGTGCTCTTATGGATTAGTGAGTCGGACGCGGACTGATGTCTAATTCTGGACCAGGAGCCTTTGTATTGTGGAAGGAGCCCTTAAAATTTGGTTCAACGCTACCCTCCAGACGTTAACTGCAACACCTTAGTGCATTATAGTGTATCTTTAGTATATTTACTTGTGTCGTCTATTATTTACATGTCTAGGCCATTTATTGCATGTGTTTATTGTATTTGTTTTATGTATGTTGAATGTTGTTTTGAGGAAGTGGAGCGCTCCCTACCATAAATAGAGTTCATTTAGCCATTTGTAATTCTCTTAATAAGTGGTAACATTGTATCTTCGCTATATTTGTTGTTGATTATTTTCTGTCTAAAGCATTTACTTACTGTAAGGGCTGGATTACTTGTGATAATGTCATACAATTCCTGCACATAAATAATTAGTTTAATTGCAAAACATTTGAGTGTTTTGTTTCTTTTGTTCAGTCCCTAGTAACTGGATTTAGATAACCTCGCATAAGTATTAGGGGTCTATATTTAACCTTATATTCAGATATTTCAATACAACTATCTGTGTAATCCAAAGGCCTGGTTGACAAAAAAAATAGCTTTAAGTGTATGGTAGTAAGGAGCCTGATTGGTACTTCCTTGGAGCAGGGGTAATCTTCCTTGTTGGAGCCCTGCCTGTTACCTGTCCTACAACAAGGTGGCGCCCTTTCCCTCACCGAGCAACCTTAAAGAAGAGAAGTACTAATCGTAGGTTACCCTTTACCCTTACGGCGCGCTGTCAAGGACCACCCCCTTTCTCCACTGAGTGATACCGGACATTTGCACAATTCCCCTAGGGGAGAACGTTGCAAAATGGCACTGCCAACGTGGGGCCTGGATTATTTGGAGTAATCTGAAGTAATAGTTATAACTGTACATTTTTTTTATTTGTCCTTCATACTTGTGTTTTTGTAAATATTAAACTATTTCTATGAACTTGAACTGTTGCTGCTGATATGATCGGTTTGCCTTAGTGTTGCTTGGAATAAGTAGTTATTCACATTTCCTTAACAAAACAAAGTACAAAAAAACCTAAATATCAAACAAAACTTATTTCTCCTTTTTCAGTTATGGAATAATTCTGACATTTGCTTTGAATTCTGTGTTTTGGTCATTGTTGTAGTTTATTTGGACAACATATCTCTATTTATTGTTGTTGTGACACTTATTGAGTGTACTCTTTCGAAATTTTAATTTTATACGCTCATGTTGGTTTTGTGACCTTTTAAGGGTGTTTATATTTTGAGTTGGGAAACTTATGAGTATTTCTGTTCCACTTTTGAATTTTGTATCTTATTAAATATGAGTTGCCTATCACCTGCGTAAAACAGAAGTTATCTATGAGCTGAAGATTAGGAATCTTCCCTCTGGAGGTACAGCCGGAGATTTGAGAAAACGACTTTCTCAGAGTTTAGCGTCGAATACGCCAATGGAGGAGACTGTAGTTAATTCTTTGGATACGGATACAGAACTAGAGGAGTGTGAGGCAAAGTACCAGGATTTATCAGCACTTGTGAGTGACTATGAGGGGAATTATCACGATAATGAGTATCATCGTATTGTTGCACGCCTATGGCATTTATACCTTCGAGCTGATAGGATACCAGTGGGTGCGACGGCGGATGATGATCAGGAGCAGACCAAGCAGTGCTTAGTGGGTAAATGCAAGTGATTGTTGGACTCTTTCAAGGACTCTAAGTCTGCGGCTAAGGTGGATTCTCCTGACAACAAGACTCTATCAGCTGGCAATCCAGAACCCCAGCCAGATTCAGATAAGCAAACGGATCCTCTCTTTGTCCCCACGAAAGTTCTAGCATTTTCTGGCTCAATCGTTTCACCGGAAGAGAAAGAGAACGTCAAGACGGGATGCAGCTCCCAACATTTGAAAAGACAGCAAGATAACTGGATTCGCCAGGAAGAGAGATGAAAGCTTCAAGAGGAAACGAAGAAAACAGGAAGGAGAAGTGGAAACAAGAAGAAAGAAGACTACAAGAAGAGAGACAACAGCAAGAGAGTAGATGGCAAAAAGAAGAGTGGGGCTTCAAGAAGACCGGGAAGAAGCAGGAAAATCATTCTTCGATGGGAAGAGTTGTTCAAGACTGGCCCACGCCAAGACGATCTGCGATATTTAGAAGACAAAAGAGAAGGCTCACGCCCCAGATATGTACCTGTGTATAAGTGGGGCCTGAAATTCGACAACTCTGGTCCTAGCATCGCAGCCTTCTTGGAAAGGGTCGAGGAGGAACTTCGTCGAGCCCGAGGAGTAACTCACCAAGAAACTTTATGACTCGGCTGTCCGATCTCTTTGCTGGCCCCGCGCTTGTATGGTATCGTGCAGCCGCTAAACAGGATCCGGTCATGGCATCAACTAACGAAGGAAACTGCGAGAAGTCTTTCAACCTGCTGATTACGATCTACGGCTTCATCAGGAGATATTCAATAGAGTACAAGGAGACAACGAAAAACCCTTGGACCTCTACATCGCGGCTGTGGAAGGCCTGTATGGCAGACTTGCTGTCCCCGTTCCCGAGAGTACTCGTTCTGGCCCAGATCTACTACAACCTCCATCCGCAGTTGCAGGACAGATTGGCTTTATTTAGCATCCAAAACTCTAGATCAACTTCGATCCATGGGACGTCGAGCTGAAGCTGGACGGTTAAGCATGACGAGAAAACAGATCTCAACGAAGTGAGGTAACGCTTGAACCGGACCTCGCCTATCAAGATCCAAGTCGTCGCAGAGTAATCACCCAAGGACGAGTAGCTGACATCAAGGCATCACCACGACCAGATCGCGGAGAGGTATCTTGTTGGAATTGTGGAGAGAAAGGCCATCGTTTCCGATTTTGTCGCAAGACCAAGAAGAAGAAGTTCTGTTTTGGCTGTGGCAAGGACAACATTTTGAAACGAGAGTGCCCTAATTGTACTCCAAAAAAAACGAGTAGTAGGATGGGAGTCAGGAGCTCAGGTGGTTATGCCTGTCTCCCAGGTCTAGCGAGAATTCCCCCACTATAGACTATCTTTTGCATACTTTTCAGTCAGACCCTAGACCGTATTTTAAAAGTTAGAGTGTTTGGTCGAGAGATTACTGCACTTCTAGACTCCGGTGCTTTCCCAAACGTTTCTTGGAGGAAAAGGATTGTGGATTTTGGAAAAGTTCCCTACGCGCCTTAAGACTGCTTCTGGGACGTTTTGTAGAGACTGCTGACTCTAACAGACACGAGGTCAAGGGATTTGTAGATCTGCCCATCTCTCTAAGGGTAGAACCGAGAACTTGAGTGTATGTGTTGTTCCATCATTGCAGCAATCTTTGGATATTGGGCATCGATTTTTGGGAGCGCATGCACATAGTAGCTGATATGCGTAATCGAAGATGGGAGTTTGCTCCAAGGGAGACGCCGTTCCTATGTAGCGCTATTGAAGGGATTACGTCTGAAGACCACTTGACCACGGAAGAACGAGGAAAACTTCAAGACCTACTAGAAGAGCATTTTTAAAATGAACCATCTACGTTAGGTAGGACTGATCGTGTCAAGCACGTCATAGACACGGGAGACGCGCAACCCATCAAGCAACGATATTTATAACGTATCCCCAGCTCGCCAAAAAATGATAAATGAGGAGTTGGACCGTATGTTGCAGCTGGGAGTCGTTGAACCGTCCCAAAGCGCTTGGTCATCGCCAATAATGTTGTTGGACAAGCCTGATGGTAGCAAGAGATTCGTGGTAGATTTTTAGGGCAGTCAACGCCGTAAGCCGCAAGGATGCTTATCCCCTACCACAAGTTACCACCATTCTGGACCGACTCAGAGATGCTCGATTCTTGTCAAGTCTCGATATCAAAAGTGCCTATTGGCAGATAGAGCTGGAAGAAGAAGCTAGCAAGGATAAGACGGCTTTTGCGATCCCAGGTCGTGGCCTCTATCCAATTTGTGACGATGCCCTTTGGACTGTGTGGGGCTCCCGCAACGTGGCAGCGTTTTGTGGACACCGTTTTGGGACCCGACCTCGAGCCGAACGTTTTTGTCTACTTAGACGATATTGTAGTAGTAACATCTACATTTGAGGCGCCACCTTGGGATATTGTCGGAAATCTTTAGGAGAATCCGAGCAGCCACAAACTCACTCTTAATAGGGAGAAGTGCAAGTTCTGTCGAGAAGAACTTAAGTACTTGGGCTACCTCGTCGGTGGTGATGGACTGAGGGTTGATCCCGATAAGATCAATGCGGTTGTGGAAATTCCCACCCCACGGAATCAAAGGAAAGTGAGACAATTTACGGGCATCATGGCGTCTTGGTATCGCCGTTTTATACCCAATTTCGCTCCTCGAATGCATCCGCTAACGTCACTTCTCAGGAGAAATACCAAGTTTGAATGGACTGAAGAAGCAGAAAAGGCATTCCAGGACATAAAATCCTGCCTGATAACAGCCCCGATATTGTCCTTGTCCAGATTTTGCTAAGTCCTTCACGATTTCCTGTGATGCCTCTGGCGTTGGGATAGGTGCGGTACTTAGCCAGGAGTACGAACATGGAGAAGGAGTCGTGGCCTACGCTAGCCGTTACTTTGACCCGCCAAGAACAGAAGTATTCAGCCACGGAAAGAGAGTGTCTGGCGGTGATCTGGGCTGTTGAGAGGTTTCGGCCATATGTGGAAGGTACGAGGTTCACCGTGGTCACCGACCACTATAGCCTACTCTGGCTAAACAATCTGAAAGATCCGACTGGACGATTGGCACGCTGGGCTCTCAGACTCCAGCCTTACGACTTCCGCCTAGTCCACAGGAAAGGCCAGGACAACGTTAGTGCCGGATCTACTATCGAGGACAACTCCACCTGAACCTCCCCACTGAAGAGACCGTGTGGTGTGATGCCATCCATTTTCCTCCAAACTTAAGGATCATTGGTATACTCACCATGCTGCAGAACGTGTTAGCTAACCCAGAACAGTATAGCCAGTGGCGAACTGAGGATGGAAAGCTTTGGAAGAGAGTGACCACTTTGGAGCCTTCGCTACAAGATGATAATTGGAGATTGGTTATCCCGAAAGATCTTCGTTCTCAAACTCTAGCCGAATGTCACGATAAACCAACCGCTGGCCACCAGGGCGTTCTGAAAACCTACAAAACGGATGCAGCAGCGTTATTACTGGCCCAAGATGCGGAAGGATGTGGCTACATTACGTTGCTCGATGTGATGTCTGTCAGCGCATAAAATACGACCCAACAACTCCCTGCTGGTGTGATGGGAACACAACGTGGTGTGAACGCTCCCTGGCTAATGATTGCTGCAGACTTAATAGGACCATTACCTCGGTCATTGAAGGGATTTAAGTATCTGTTAGTCATCACCGATACTTTCACTAAGTATACTGTTTTGCGTCCCTTGCGAGCTGCTACAGCGAAGTTGGTCTCCAAACACTTAGAGGATGATATTTTCATGGTTTATGGCGTCCCGGCTTACATTATATGCGATAATGGCTCTGAATATTCATCGGAAAGCCGATGACCAACCTTGCAAAACAGTATAACATCAAGATCCTTTTAAACGCCAGTCGCCATCACCCAAGCCAATCCGGCAGAGAGGGTGAATCGGGACATTGTTACTATGTTAAGGGCATACGTGAAAGACAACCACCGAGAATGGGACAAGTACATACCTAAGCTAGGATTTGCTCTTAGGACAGCGTACCACGAGACTACACAGTATTCGCCAGCGTTCCTGAACTTCGGGCGAGAACTCGCCACTGCTGGTGCAGGATTTGAGGTTCTTGAGGATGGCTCTGTGGTACCTTCTCCAGAAGATTCAAGGCATTATGGTGACAAGCTACAAGAGCTGAAGCACATTTATACAGAGGTTGCTGATAGGTTAAAGAATGCCCATGGACGGAGAGTTTCGTCGCTATAACCTTCGTAGAAGACCTGTACACTACCGAGTGGGTGATGTCGTTCTCAAAAGGAATTACCCACAGTCGGACGCAACAAAGTATTTCTCAGCGAAGCTAGCACCTAAAATATGTAGGACCCCTTTTTGGTGGCTGAGGAAGTATCTCCTTTGGTATACACCCTGGCTGATATGAAAGGTAAACGTATCGGGAAATGGCATGTGGCTGACCTCAATAAGGTTCATCAAAGTGAAGAAAATTTGGGAAAATTTTTCTACAGGCAGGGGGGTATTTGTGGTACGTGTGCAGTTTATGGTGAGTTATGGTATAAATAATGTAGAACTGATCACTCTACATTATATAAATTTCAATTCATCAATGTCGTAGCGCGCCGACATTGTACCAATTATACCAAAGCCCGTACGTCACTCTTGCCTGTTCTGCATAAAAGAATAGCCCATTGAGTAACCTTTTATCTCCGGTGGACTGTTCACACGCACGACCGGACGACACGCTGCGGCAGGTGAACTTATAACAAAACAGCTGGTGGATTGATTAGTGAGGAAGCTTGCGAGTGACTGGATTGCGTCGGTGCTGTGTGTGTCTACGAGCCCTTCAGCTTCGCTGGATTTTCGGGAGCCGACTAATAAATTGGCAAGGTGAACTTACTACCATATATTTTCCTTAGTTCTCGTCACTCTTACGTGAATTCAATATACTAATTTTAAAGTTTAAAAACACTACTCAAGATTATAGAATCACTCAACTGAGCCTTTGGAAAAACTGTTAGGGTTTGAATTGAACGTGTAAAGCTAAAACGTGGCATTTACTTTTAATAGTTAATAATCTTACCTAATAATTTTGTTTAAAGTATTTGTTTCAAAAACCAATTACGCTAACTATGTTGACAACATTTCTAAGAGAAAGAGGTAAAACTTATAAAATAGTACATATGTTGAGAATTAATGTCACAACTTGAACTGTTATAACTGCAATGTTTTTAAATGTTTTAATCGAAGAAAATTAATCTCTTTTATAGTAAAGTAAGTATTTAATTATATAAAATACATACAAGTCGCATAAAATACAACCATGATTGACATATATTTTGTAAAAGACCGTTTATAGTCCTAATTTAATGTGTCACAGTTTCATGTTAGTACGATTACAATTAGTTTCAACGTTTGTTCTTAATGTATCAATGTTTATTTGTAATAAAAGTCAAGGTAAATTATTACCTCAAGCTATTAATAATTAGTCTTTGATATCACATTCAATTTATAAATTCAATTTTGTTATTATACTGCCTATTATGTTAAATCATATTGTGTACATGTAGGGTACTTTAACTGTTTATTATTTTCGACAGTGTTTATTAGCCTTTGATTATGAACAGTCAAGCTTACAATTCTCATGATTTTATAGCGAGAAGTTGCATAAATACAGGTGGATTCATTAACCTTAGAGTATTGTTGCTTATTCAGCTGGAGAGACATTCTAGCATAAGATCTGGTCTTTGCTTCAAACGAACTAAAACCGAATGTGTTTATTTTTAAATGTTTTCATTGTTGTTTTTCATTGGTATGTAAATGTCCATTTCAATTGCTACTGAGAACTGTTGTTATCTGATGTTCTCTGTTGGTTGAACATATTAATCAGGGCTTTTTGGGATTTGGTATGGGTACACTTCTGGACTGCGCCCGGAGCTGGTGGACTTATTGCCGAGCCGCTAGTGGGTACTCCAGCTTGCACTACCCTGACACTGGGATCTGCTCCTAGCCGTGCCGCCTTACACCTACCACTACCGCACCGCGGATCCGCTCTTCCGAGCCACGGTCTGGACCGGACGTAGTAGGCCTTTTGTGTTGTGACTCCCAGTTGGTGGTGAGTACAGACTTGGATTATTTCACAGAGTGCTCTTATGGATTAGTGAGTCGGACGCGGACTGATGTCTAATTCTGGACCAGGAGCCTTTGTATTGTGGAAGGAGCCCTTAAAATTTGGTTCAACGCTACCCTCCAGACGTTAACTGCACACCTTAGTGCATTATAGTGTATCTTTAGTATATTTACTTGTGTCGTCTATTATTTACATGTCTAGGCCATTTATTGCATGTGTTTATTGTATTTGTTTATGTATGTTGAATGTTGTTTTTTGAGGAAGTGGAGCGCTCCCTACCATAAATAGAGTTCATTTAGCCATTTGTAATTCTCTCTAATAAGTGGTAACATTGTATCTTCGCTATATTTGTTGTTGATTATTTTCTGTCTAAAGCATTTACTTACTGTAAGGCTGGATTACTTGTTGATAATGTCATACAAATTCCTGCACATAAATAATTAGTTTAATTGCAAACATTTGAGTGTTTTGTTTCTTTTGTTCAGTCCTAGTAACTGGATTTAGATAACCTAGCATAAGTATTAGGGGTCTATATTTTAACCTTATATTCAGAATATTTCAATACAACTATCTGTGTAATCCAAAGGCCTGGTTGACAAAAAAAAATAGCTTTAGTGTATGGTAGTAAGGAGCCTGATTGGTACTTTCCTTGGAGCAGGGGTACTCTTCCTTGTTGGAGCCCTGCCTGTTACCTGTCCTACAACAAGGTGGCGCCCTTTCCCTCACCGAGCAAACCTTAAAGAAGAAGAAGTACTAATCGTAGGTTACCCTTTACCCTTACGGCGCGCTGTCAAGGACCACCCCTTTCTCCACTGAGTGATACCGGACATTTGCACAATTCCCCTAGGGGAGAACGTTGCACTCTCTTCATGATATTCACTTTTTGAAATTAAAATCTGCAGAGCTGATATATCAGTCATACAAACAACAAGAGTTCAAAGTTTAAGCTCTGGTATCAAGAAGTAGTACACCAGGATTTACGCAGGCATTTCATCCTTTCATGATCAATAGTGGCTCGCAGTTTCAAAGATACATTAAGTACATCAATAGTAATCCATAAAGGCCCGAACTTATGAAAGCACCCCGCAATATAAGATGTAACTATTTTTATATTTACATAATTAGCATTAACTTTCACAAAAAATGGCCGTCATGACTTCTGTATTTCATTGTATTTTATGTTTTAACATTTTAAGCATATGCAATACTTGTCGAACTTTTATGCTTCATGCTTCTTACTTCATGCTTGATACAAGTATCAAATATTTGTATGCATTAAAAATCATTTTGGACTCAAATATTATTTTATTTACTGCGATTGAGTTATGCACTCTAACACTGCTACAAACAGTCATTGCAAAAATTGTGAATTTTGTTGGATCATCAAGATTTGTATTGTAATATTATATTATTTAATCATATTTACACTCAATTTCAGTTCCCTCCAGTAATGTTTATGCTACGAAGACGTTTAAGGCAATAAATGGGCAGGTTTTCTCATTTTTGAATGAATTTGGACGAAATTACTGACATTTTCAATACACAATACTGCTTTATATCTTGCAATAATGATTAACTATTATCATTATTTAACTATGTTAAATCTACTTGTAAATTGACCGGTGCTTTATGATTTCACGAATCTTTTTTTCCGTTACTGCAAGTTACTTAGATATCAATCCAGAAGGAAACGTGTTAAAGGACTATAATACACCATACTTTAAGTTCTGGACAGCATAAAGATTAGGAGATAGAACAAGCTTTATATGATCAGTTAATATGACCACCCATACGTCTCAATAGAGCATCATATATATGATGGAGAGGGTCAGACTTGAAGTGGGCGGTATCGCAATAACTATAGAGCTTCATTACACGTGGTGATTCATATTGCCGTAATGGCTTTATTTAACGAGTCAGCCGACCCCTTCGTTTAGCGATCTCAGTGAGACAGGCTTATAACGAAGGAGATTCTGGTGAGCCCATATACAGGGTGTTCAGTAAAAGTGGTCCAATACTTTGGGATTTTGTTCTACGCATAAAAATGAGCATAAATGTTTATATGAAGGTACGACCTAAAACCTTGTTTTCCGTCTATCTGCCCGTATGTGTTTTTATAAAAACAATTATATCTTTTGAATCAGTAAAGACAAATTATGAAGCTTAAGCGTTTTATTAACGTTTGGGAGACCTTTTTGAAAATAAATTACGAACCCTATCATTTTACCCATTTCAAAATGACGGACGTTTTATGGTTTTGAGTAATTTTCATGGAATAATTTAAACGTCCACAATTTTGGAAGAGGTAAAAGGAATATCTTATTTTCAAAAAGATCTACCACAGTTTAATACAAGTTTCATAACTTTGTCTTAAATTGTTCATAAGACATAATGTTTTAAATAAAACACACATATAGACAGATAGACGGAAAACTACAGGTTTCAGGATTTACCTTCATATGAACTCTTTTGCTCATTTGTATGTGTAGAATAAATTCCCGGGAAGTATTGGAACACTTTTACTGAACACCCTGTGTATGATTATTTAAAATTCGAGAAGGTAGATCGACGCCCGATCTCGGCGGGGGTCATTTCATGTCCGTTATCGAACCCGGATGACATTAGAATGAAGAGCAGTTTCTAACTCACCAGTGAACTTGTTTAGTGAATTTTATAAATCGCTATGTCTTCTACCAAGATACCCGTTTATGTAATTGTGAGCGTGCTTGTGCAACTGTTGACGTATGAAATTTTATCGGGAGTTTTTTTATCAACACATAAAGCTATCTTAATGAGATTGTAATGTTTTAAATCATTTTTAAAGGTAATACCTACCTTTTATCTACAAACTATTTTATTCTCTGTAGTGTAGAGCTAAAAATATATTACTATACAAAATTATAACTTTTAACGCTTTGATACGTTTTAATTTCAATCCCCACAAAAAAACCTCAGATTACAATTGAATCGCTTAGAGGAACTTCTTTATGTATTTCAGGAAATAATTAAGTCGTGTTTTTATACAATACACATTGGCACACAAAATATTTACAAATATCTTATTCCAGGTTATTATGTATCTTAATAAACTGAAAGGTTTCGTAAGACGAAGTATCGATATATTTCATTATTCAGTTACAATTATCGTGGAAGATCAAAAAGACAGCCGTAGGAGATGACTATAATTTTTTCATAGCACACATGTCTAGGCATAATTCATTCAATGTTAAACAGCCAGTTGAATGATAAGAATAATAATTACTAAACTAAAAATCTGTGATTGCCATTTATGAATCTTCTAATAATGGATTTTTTCGTCTATAAATATATTTAAGGGCATATTTGTACGCCTGTGGAATTTTAATTTATTGCACTTAACGTTTTAAGAAGAAAACTATCCAATCCATTCGCAATTTTATCACCTCTCCAAGAACCGAATCCATGACCACTCGGTTAGCGAGCCGCAGACTTACCTTGAGATTGCATGATTGATGAATGTGAGGGGACTACAACAGTAAAGACACAGGTGCGATCTCGAAGTTGTCTGCTACTCCCATATCACCAGGTGGCAGCCTTGCCGTGTAGGATGGCTGACAAGGCCGCTTCTGTACGTGTGATATACGCTGATAGCTGCTGATGGCAACATGACTGATTCTTTATATCCCTTGATCTCTCCACCCGAGGATGAGTTTCATGAGTTCATGAGTTTATTAAACACTTTTTCACCACTGAAGAAAATATCATACCCTGGAATACCATGAGGAATGGTCTATTTGCAGATGACAGGCGGTGGAAGTGGAGTTCCTGTATATTAATATATACCTGTAAATCACTAGGTTTCACTCTACGAAAATTGCCAAGTACTGAGATAATTCACCATTGATGCTCTGTTTCAGAAAAAGCAATGTCGAGACTAGTAGTATTGTCTCGTCAGCGTGGCCTACAGTCGTCCAAGTTTTTCATGAGAGTGGACCTAATTTCTCAGCTGTTCAGGAGATAGAGACTACCAATCTTAAACAATTGCCCCCAGAGATTAAGGATAAATAAGGATCAGGTCATTCATCCAACTTTCCTAGACTTAAATTATTTCAGAGATATAGATACGCAGGGTGAGGTAATCAAACCACCTCTACTAGGGTAGTGGCTGAGTCTTAATAATAACCTGAACTGTGGAAAACGATCTCCAGAAATGTGGGACGTGTGTGGAGACATGTAAACCATTCAGCTGTCTTATGTATGTATCGGGTTTATTAAGTGGTGGTCAGATTTATGGGTACCAGCAAGAATCCTACAATTCTCGTCCTTCTCTATTTATGCCTTTACCATCATCACAAAGTTTAAGGGCAATATTATTGCATACCTTTCCGCAGCAGTACTCGGGTAGGTCAGAATTTCGGAGTTTAGAGATTGGATTGTCTCGTTTGGATGTTCTGCTTATCTTGGCATCAGACTGACTTTGAAATTGTATAATTGCACCTTATTCCGGGCTACAGTCGTATTTTGATCATAGGTGTATACTACTACTGCTAGTATACAATCGATATATAATACATTCACTCTCAGATTTTACACAAGTAACTTTTGTCAAACTCTGTATTTAAAGTTAGCAATTATGTGAAAAGTTCACTTACAATTAATTATATTTGTTCGCAATAAAAACTAAACATTTAATTAAAATTACGATACGTTGGTGATTTTGAAGTTCTTTCATACCGAAATAAATAGGTAGAAACAAAATGTCCAGATAAATTAATCCCCGCGGTAGGCACGTGTATCGTGAGATCGGTATAGTGGCCTGCATAGTGCACGTGTATCACGGATACTTGTGCGGTCAATCCATTCACTCACACCTCACACGAGATCTGTCAGTAGGTCAAGACGTATAGCTCGCCATTGCACAAGGGTATTCAAACTAGAATTTTGTTCTTTTCCTTTTATTTTCATTTATCACACTGATTATAGGATTTATTTTTAACAACATAATTGGTTTCACTGTGGCAATATTAGTGATTGATTAAGTTTAAATATACCACTCCGATGTGTACACAAAATCAAGAGTTATTTAGACGTACTTAAATGTCTAACACCCACAGACATTCTTGGACTTTTTAAAGTAAATTGTTAGTATTATAATAACAAGATACTAAAAATTTACATCTTGATGTTGACAAATCACACACTCACGACTTGACGTGATTCCATACCAATAGATCCTATATGCTATTGGCTGAGAGTCAGCGAAGGCTATCATTCGAACGATTGCAAAACTTTTATTTCTGTCTTCTATCTCTCTGTTTGTCTGTCCACAGGATATATAAAAAACGAACTGACATATAAAACGAAGCATGAAACGTCATTTCTATATTGGCAACATGGAGTTCCCTGATGGTACATATCAATCCATGGGATTTAGTGAACAGCGTCATTGAAAATGTTTACTTCGGTCTTATACATAATCATGACGATATTGCAAAGAGAAAATCTGAGAATACAAAAATTTTTAAACAAACTGAGTAGAATCATACGTCATTTTAACGTTTAAAATAGTAACGTAATTATAGATTTGAAATATTCCTTGCGGGCCTCAGCGAAGTCTGTTACGCGACACAGAGGGTAGCGTGTCCCTAGCTTGTTTAAATGGAGAATTACCTAGGAATGCCTTGTTATAACGCGGGATATTGCGTGAGAAGCTACGGATAAAAGATAACAAATTAAATTTTGGAATAATTACTACAACCAAGTCAGCGCTTGTACAATGAAAGTCGGTTATTTCGTCTCAGATCATATTTGTAATAGGATTCAGATTGTGAAAGTATTTCAAATATGTAACTAAAGACGAAACTTCTTTTTAAGCTGAACTAATTAATCACATATTTAAATTTTTCACTTAAATAAGTGTAATTATTGTGTTTCTCAGCCATTTGAAATACCTCAAATTTTCTTCCTTCAGCAATTTTACGACTTAAACGTAAAATCTCGCCCAATAACTACTAGTAAGTATATCTATTAGGCTTTTACATCCGGCAAGGTTTCGACGGCAGCAGTTACACAACGGTGATCGGCAGCAGTTAAGTGGCCGGGCGCATAAAATAAATCAACACTGGAGAGGGCGCGGCTTGTAGAAGGCACACCCGCATGTAGTAGGACTTGACTTGTGGATATGACACAATGGCTTCATAGCTTTGGAGCGGGAGTGAAAATTCGTGACAATATCTGCCTACGGCCTTCAGCCCACTTGTGTGAATGGCTATTGGTTTAACCAA
The DNA here is from genome assembly GCF_021130785.1 of Homalodisca vitripennis. Lineage (NCBI taxonomy): Eukaryota > Metazoa > Arthropoda > Insecta > Hemiptera > Cicadellidae > Homalodisca > Homalodisca vitripennis. The sequence goes on along the minus strand of NC_060211.1, from coordinate 131,159,793 downwards.
AGCAGTGTGTGTAAAGCGTTTCGTAAGCATTTTGATCTTATTTCAATTTGTCTGGGCCCAATCCAGCTCTGTTTGTTAAATGCGAACTGAATATAATTGAGTATTTATATGGAGTTCACCACCGTAATATAATACAGTATAGTACGTTATAATACTATATTTTACTATCTTGGATGTTATAAAACGACATTGTGTATAAAATAAGGTAACGGACTATAACACACAGATACGGTAACTGTTAACTCTGATGATTATCGTCTTCCTACAGACTAGCTAGAAGTACAATTTACAGGCCAATAATATTATTTCGTCGTACACAAGGTGGAAATAACATATGTGGTTTAAATTACAAATACATTCCAACAAAATACGAATAAACCAACTATGTTCATGTGACTGGTATTGTAGTACGTATGCCTGCAGTTATAGTGATAAAACAATCTTTTTAAAGTTAAAGTTTCTGAAAGTATCCTTGAATAATGGATATGTATCAACAAATTATATTATTTATTTATACAAATTATTCGAAAGCAGTAAAATTATTTTATAAAGTTCAACAGAAATACAATCCAAAAAATTTACTTAATATATTTGAGAAGTTTTCAAAATTCTCAAATTTCTAGAAAATAGATAAAATTGCTACTGAATTTTTTATAATTATAATTTATACTTTAAGTGTGAATATATATTAAATTTGTTTATTGAAATTAAATTCTGCTTTTTCCATTGATACAAATGTAGTTAATGTAAATGAAAGTCGTTTGACAGGTATTTGGTCTTTGGTCTTCCGATCATATGTTGTTTGGTTATTTAAACGCATATGTGATAGACACGGCCAAATATAAAATAATTTAATTGTAAAAAGTAAGGGCTTTGAGGTGTAGTGGTCGCACATTTACCGGGCAAGTGAGAGATCCGGGTTCGAGTCCCGGTGGAGCAAGTACTTTTAGTGATTCAATGTTTATTGAAATTATATATATAACAAAAATAAGATCCCAAGAGTCGATTTATATACGAGGCTCGTACTTAGGCTATACTCTTTACATTAATTTAATTTCCCTTATTACAAACTAATCTCAAGTATACTTGCCAAAAATCACTTGTTTGGCTCTCTGTGCGTCTCGTTTTTGTACAGTTTCAGTAATCACGAAAAGAGAATTCATCTGAATTTCAATGGGTGGAAGAAATAACCACTAGAGCTATAAGGGCTGCGCGGACTTCGCACTCCGCGAATATATCCCAGTTTCGAGTCGATTGCTTAAAGCAGAGGCCATTATTGTGAGACCCAGAGTCCGCTCTACCATTCCTTTCCTTGCCTATTTACATCCTTACTCACCTCATTTTCCATTTAAGTTACTAGCTACGAAAAATCTATTACTTTAGTTCAGCTACTACGGCAGAGTCGAACCGGACTGCCCACTGTGCTGATGGCCTCCCTAGTAAGCCAACCACGTCACCACCGCTACAGGTAAGGATAGACCATAACACTTACCATTATTATAAATTGTAATAGAGACGTCTGGTAACGAACCTGACATGTATTCTCGTCCATACCGGGTAATTGGAATCACAACCTCGCCGGTGTATCTCACCAAGAAGGAGTTGTTATGTCGGAATGTCAACAGGTTGTGTTTTTTATTTCCACGGAAACTTGTCTACTGCTTAGGTTACCACTGGTTATTTGGCTGTGAATGAGTTGAACTAAGAAACTATCTGAGCTAACATTGGCGACACTATAGTAGCCCGCACCGAAATTGTCCGATGACATCCAAGGCGGTGTTGCAATATCTCTTCTGACAACCAAGTGTTCCCTGTATTTGAGACGGATCAGTACTCGTAAAACTGGCAACAGTGTTGGGCGCGGGGTGTAGAGGGGTGAGAGAGTGGGGTTGAAACGTGACAGCCACCATCGGACTATTTTGGGACGGGCTCCTATAATAAAGTCCTAGTTGGAAAATCATTATATATATAGTTAATCAGTATATATATATATATATATATATATATATACATATATATATATATTACCTGAGAAATTATTGTCCAGGCCACCTAGAGTAGTATTTAAGAAAATGCTTGTAAGGGCCAAAATTCATGTTGGAAAAAATTCTGAAAATTTCTCTTTTGGCTATGAACCATTTAATAAACCAAGTTTTGGTATTTGCAAAACTATGGATAAGACCGATCAATTCCAAAGTAGTGTCACTAAGAAAACTTAATTATCTAAATTCAAAATTGTATTATATTATATTATGTTATTATTTTAAAAATTTAACAACTAATCAAAACTTGTTTAGTTGTCAAAATTAATTGTTATTTACATTTAGAAAGTTTATCATCAGGTGTTTCTCTTTTGTTTGTTTATTTCATTCTGTGTATTTTTAAAAAAGTGTTCCTGATAAAGTTGTATAATTACAACGAAATATTGTACAGGAAATAATTGTAGTTTCTTTTAAAACTGCTATAAGAGTATAAGAGTAATTGTCGAATATTGTAATAGTTTCCAGAGATCGTGAAGTAATTCATATCAATATCGTGCATTATGAGTATCATAGCGTGACAGCGTAAACTTATAGCCTGCGTCGGTAATTGTTACTAGGTTTACCACATGCACTGATGTCGAGAGAAGTTTATATCCAGTAATTCTGCTAAGAACTACGATTCGAAACATGCAGTCGCTTGCTTTTACTATTTAACTATAATCGCGTATTTAATCAATTTCCTATTGTAGTTTTTATTAATTATTAATATTATTAAGTTTATTAATTACTATGAATAAATTATTTATTCGGTTTACAAATGCTACTGTAAGGTAATTAGTAAATTACAGCTTACTAGTGGCTCATATCGGCAATTAATGCTTTTGCAGTGAGTTCCTCTATACTCTTAAACGACGTTTCACTTTCTTTTACGTTTCATTAAAAAAGAACTAAAAATCGATAATCAATAATATACGCAATGGTTACATCAGATTTTGTTGGGATGATAATTCGGATAAGTAGAATTAGTAGTTTACTGTTAAATGTAATTCTAATACAACTTTTCTATAATTATCCATTTTTATAGGGTTAGTAGTGTTACATAAAGTTATTAATTAGTCTCTTTCTCAAATTTTAATATAACCTATCACTTATTCTGATTTACCACTACAATACAGTCATTTATATAATTTTTTAATCACTTCTCTTCCTAACATAATATCCAGTAAAAGGTGTTATAATATTTAGTAACGAACCATTCACATGGGCTATCTATTTCATATAATTCACTGTTCACGCTATACTAGGTACTATAGAAACTGTATATTATATAATTTGTTATCTGTAGAAGGTTATAGGATAGATTCAGGATTCATATTAAGAAATGCATTGCATATGTTACTTTTCAAATTTTTAATCAGCTGATTATTTGTTTTAAAGCATTTATTTTGTTTACTGTTAATCATAATATATTGCATAATTATTGTTATGATTTGTATTTTTCTATGTATTTATACGCATTTGATGTAACGTTATTTGTTTTATTATATGCAATATATTATATATTAGTATATTTTATTGTTTCATATAGTATATTAATTGGAATATATTTATAATGACTCAACTTGTTATAATATTTATTACAGTTCGTTATATGTATATGTTATTTGTATTGTTATTATAATTAGAGATTTTATAATGTTATCTGTTTATTTATTGTAATTCATATGAATTGTTATTGTTGTTATTTGTATTAATAGTTTAATATGTATTTATTATTAGCTTATGAATGTATGTGTGAATATGTAGACTTGTTATTATGGTTATCATATGTGAAACTTGGATCTGGTATGAGCTGGGAGTCTGTTGGTGGCATTTCTTTAGTTTAATATAGTATAATTTATATACAATATAAACACTGTATGATAATGGTAGTAGCAGGATTTGGTTTGTTAATTTAATGTGCAGCCTACCAAATTATATTACAATTTTATGTGATATGTGAAATAAAGATTCAAATATTATGTTTCCTTATTCTAATAATTTTTATATCATCTCCTTCTCTGTTGATGATCTATTTTGTTACATTCAATATTAATTATGTGATTAGTTGATTCCATGTACATGTACATGATTTAATTTACATCTCTCTTAAAACAAATGTGTACATGTGATAAAAATATAAAAATACTCTTACAGGAAGTCGCAGTCAATACATTTCAACTAAGAAGATCATTAAAATAAATAAATAGTAATATACGCAATGTTTGAATCAGCTTTTGTTCACACCAGTTATTTAAATCGAACAATTAATAATAATTTTTTATGGAGATTTCTGAAACTTTACTCGTCAATATGGTGGAACCTGTGTAGTTATTGTTATATATGTTATATTGTTGTTTTCTCTGTAGTCCTTGGCACTCAAGATTTAAGATAAATTACGTAAAGCTATATTTTATTTCATATCTCAAAACATATCCTGGACTTTTCGCTTACGGAATCAAATATATAGACTGGCTAGTATAATTAATAATTTAAGTAATCTTTAAGTAAATCTAGGGCGGTATAAGTGGGAGGAAACTAGTATCGGACAAGTATAAGAACCAGGCCCGTATTCAGACCGGTTTTTTCTAACAATTTTACCGGGCTCGGGCCTGTCCCACCACACTTACAGGGGCGGGTGGTGGTACATGACGGGGACCGGCCCCTGTTTCTTTTCCGAAACCACCTAAAGCTGAGTACGGCCCTGATAAGAACACAGCTCTGTTCATGCGGGCAGTAGTCCAGACATATGTAGTATCCAACAACTGCTTGCAGGTTACTCAATAGTGGCCAAGCTACTTGATATTTTAATTTGTACTGTATGAATAAGATACATTTGTTAGAATGTAACACAGTAACATCTTTAATAGTTATGCTCAGCTTGTTCATAAATATAATTATTCTGTTGGACTCATTTTATATTGTCTTGTTGCCATCATAGTTACTCATAACACCAATTTAAAAATATTCGCTAACGCTCAGGAAAATCCCAAGGATCACCACCATCCTCGACCTTAGTATTGCCTATATAGAAATGAAGCACGTACATGCAAAACTTAAGTCGATGGGACAGTTCGTTTCCGATATGTGGTGTAAGCAAGAAGACAGACAAAAATGAAATTTTTCAGCCCCTATTAGCTTCCGCTCAGCCAACAAGACAGCGTGGCGCATGTATTGAACAGTACTGTTTTTAGTGTTGTAATACACAAGGATTATGTAAAAAAGGTTATTCTTTTCTTATGAACAACTTGGTCTAAGGATATGTTCTGAACTCTGGTGAGCTAAGTAGCTAACAATGTAATTAAGACAGATATTTCACTTCAAGGTCTTGTAACGTTGAATTTTTTAGCAACTCTGTTTTGGTAATTTAAAAAAACTTTATTATAACTAATTTTGAAACAATTTGAAAGAGTATACACTTTGTAATAAGAAACTGTGAAAAAGTAGGGTGCTCTAAGACGTCTTATTTTATTGAATTGGTAACTCAAATGGAGGTTCCTATTTATAAATACTGAGTTTCCTACATGTTTTGGAAGAGAATAAATATTGCTTCTCCCTACGAAACCATCATTTTACGTGTTTATTGATTAAATTTATATGTTTAGACATATTCAATTGTTAAGAGAGCCAGAGGATATGGACTCCTGCTATAGCAAGGAACTGGTATTTTATCTGAACTTGATCAATCCTTGACTGATATGGTTTGACCTGGAAACTCGGCGAAATTACATGTTATTTTGTGGGCATATAATTCAATGCATTAAACAATTAACCTACATATAGCCTAACCCTTTTTCATTAGTTGACAGGAATAACGTTGCTGACAGTTGAATATAGAATTTTTAATTTAGCTCCAGTTCACCTTTCTTTTATTACAGCGTCTGGTAACTGAAGCTGTCTTAGACTGGACTCCTGGTATCTGGAGTTATATTTGTCTGAGATCCAAAGAAAGTCAACGACGAAGAAGCTCAAATCGAAGCATTTACATCGTTTCGCCATCAGAGATCCTTGTAAAAAGGTAAAGTGGTAGTCTCATTGTCTTATCAGGTACACAATTGAGTGCACAACGATCTGATGGATATGATCTCTAAGCACTGGAGCTAAATTCAAAATTCTATTTAATGAACCTTCCTACCATAACTACGTTATGTGTTGAATTGAGCTACAAATCTTCTGTAAAGACACTATTATTCATGAACAGTTTTACCTAGTAAAAGTAAAAAAAGTAAAGAATGTCTTATTTTACCAGGCGAAGTTAGGACTAAGAAGCCCTCTCTAACACTAAATAATAGTAGATGTATCTAAATAATAACTAAACTTATTTAAAACTACAATTCGTTATGAAAAAGAAAAACAGATTATTGCGTGTTGTGAGTTGTTTCTATAATATGTTATTTCACATTTTCAACTCAAAACTGACCTGATATAAAGCTTTATGGGATAATGTCTTGAGACGACTGGGTTGAATAAAACCATCAGCTTCAAGGGAGTGACGGTCACGTTCCCCTGTTAACCTGTTCTTTACCAACCAATGTGGTCAGCTGACCTCTCCAACACCAACTTACAACAGCTGATCTGAGATAAGCAGGTAGTGTCGGTGCTGTCCAGGCCATGTACGGAGTGTGTCGCGGTCATTGTAAGCTTGCAGATGTAGTCTACTAGAGGCACGAGCTGTTGAGTAATGATACTGCAAACATCGCAGAAAATTTATAAAATTGATATGTGTGTTTTATATACGAAATTTCCAAATGTCTTCCACCCTTCCTCTAAATATAGGATCAGACAAGTAGTTGATAAATACACAACTTGCCACCAAAGGAGTCGATTATTCAAAATCTTTAAATAAAATACGCTTACACGTCAAAATCGGTTACACGCTTACACGCTTACGCTAAAATCAATCACAGACTTCCAAAAAATATTTTTTTTTAACACAACCTGTTATTATTTAGAGATCGAGAACCAACTCAAAAAGTATTTTTAACACGAAAGAAATGTTTACTTATGTTAAAGACTAATGACAAAAACAATTCCAAGGAATTCTATTTTTGAATGCATGAAATATTTATCAAGGAATTTCTCAATAGATGTATTGTTTGTTCTTTTCTTTTGCTATAGATCGCACTCAAAAACTATTTTAGTTTTCGACTCGATGATTCTCCCAGCGCTATCAGTTTGAAATAAGTACAAATTTTACACTTACATACATAATCTGAAGGTAATATTATAAATAGAAATTAATCACTAAATGTATTGCTAAGCGTTGATCTCAAGAAAGCCTTGAACAATTTGGCTAATTATTTTTAATTTTTTCCGTTGAAGTCACAAGAACGTTTTGATGGAGAGAAAATTAGGAAAAGTTTGCCTGAACCTTTAAGAAATGAAATAACATAATTATAATATTTACCAAGTGTAACCCAAAGTTAACTGGCACTAAACAGCTATTGGCACATTCAGCTGTCGTTCACCAAAGAGCTATTTGTTTACATTTAAATTTCATAAAACATTAAATATACAATGCTTGATCAGCAGAGTACTTTATATTGCAAATATGTATTTACTATATAATATTTCCTTTATATTGCATCAGTGATGAATAAATTATATAATGCATTGGAAATTCTATTTGAACGCTGTTATAAAACCCACCTTAATGAACAAAGCTGTGAAAAGGTTCTCGAAACTGGTTGGCTCCCTTGACATTTTTTATGTTAATCTTAATTGCGTTATTATCTTAATTTTTATGTCTTTCCAGTCGGAGTAATTATATATATATATATATATATATATATATATATATATATATATATATATATATATATATATATATATATATATATATATATATTCTTCATCGGGACAAAAAAAGCTCCCGATAAATTCTAACTATGACACTTGAAATATATTAGATTGGAATTAGATTAATAGAGCTGGAAGTTGATAATTTTTTAGCCAAGTAAGCGTTGAAAATCAACACACATATTTTTTTATCATGCCAATGGGGCAAACTCAACTGTAGAACTATAAATAAATTAGACTGGAAGTGAACTTAAATGGCTGGAGCTGACTCATTTACTTCAATATCTTTTTAGTCGCACAATATATTTTCTATATTGGGAACAAATGTGTAATCTAACTACGGCACTGAAATATGTTAGACAGAAATTAAATTAAATGAAGACACTTTTTGATCAAAGTTGGTATTACTTTCTGTAATTGTAGCACAAGGCAAACAAAATTATAGCACCGAAATACTTAAGTGAATTTAAACAGACGAAAGCAGACATTTTTTTATCAAATTAGGTTTTTGAGATCTATTATTTATACAACATAACATAAAATATAACCAGTGCGAATTTTATTTAAATTTTGAACCTCTCAGCGATGGATATTGAAATATAATATTTTCATAATAATATGTCTACTTCTGTTTGAACAATATAAGGCAATATCACTTCTATTATCACTAAGAAGGCTACGCGAGAATTGCGTATGAATCCGTGGGTAACTGCTATTGCTATAATAAATACCTAATGTAACTCTGAACAGTTCTGTAAATCTATTATGACGCGAAAATGGCTTATGACATACGTAATTAAAGAGCAGTTAATACAACTTATGGTACGCCTTTGTCTACCAATGGCCGTACATCAACTCTGCGGGTGGTCCTGATGTGGTTGGTCAAACACTGACCGCACCTTGACCTCCGACTTCAAACACATTTGCTTCATTAGATTGAGGTCAAGTGTTTGCCCGGCTCTTGTAAGAATGTAGGTAACTGTTCTGATACATTTGACATGTCTTCAAAACCAATTTAGGTTGTTTTTTTTTTTAATAAAGGCTTTATTATAACATATGTAAAGTCTTTTTTAACCTTAGTTTGTCCATTCCTAAAAGCGAAATCCGGTGTAACAATGCAGAACAAGTCTAAATTATCCAAGACCAAATGTCGCGTAAAAGGCATCTTTGAAGTTGCATGCAAAATATCAATTCTATAGCTCATTCTGGTATCTAAATATGCAGTGGGAAGAAAAGCAGACAGACAGGCAGAGAAAAAAGAAATTTTTACAGCCCCCAAGAAAACTGAAGAGAACTTTACCAGGTAGCTGAATCTTCAATGATGCTCGTCAAATCCCATAGATGTCGGACATACGCCATTCTATGCCCCACGAAAAACTCATTCCAGTCTAGGCCTATGTAGAAATGAATTTTCATGCAAAATTAACAATCTACAGATGAAAACTTTCTTGAAACATCTTTTTGGTAGTGTGACTACACATACGCTCAGCCAAAAACTATCATCTCACAATAATATTATGAAACACAACTTTGCCTATATAAAAATGGAGATATGTGCAAAATTTCAAGGCCATAGCTCAATTCGTAGTCGTTACGGAATGATTGATGTATTTATTATTTATAAATGTGTTGCGGTCAAGGCCGGAATCTTTAATCATTCAGACAAATTAGGATAACAAGTGGGTAGAGTGTTTCAGTTGTTCCGAATAGCTAATAAGGTGTTAGTTTTACATATCAGATCAGATCCTGTATACTTTATGAAAATATTTACTAGTATTACCCATATAGTAAATCTACTATCCGCGCATCCTATTTTAATTATTTATAATTTTATGTCTTTCAAAGTAATTTCCTATACATAAAAAGCATTTTAAATTACTAGGAGCAAATTTTAACAATATTTGTAGCACATATTAGTAAATTCAGAATTTATTTTTTAATGATATACAGTATTTATTAAGAAAGACACGAAATTACAATATCATGTACGAAACCTCTTACGAATCTAGATTATTCAGTGGTAATAAAAATCTTGTAGTTGAGGCTTCCTTTCTCGTCCAGCAAATTATGAAACATGAAACCAGGAACAAACAATCTGTTTTCACCATTTTTTGGGTCCATGTCTAACTTGAACTTCGTCACAAAATGAGTTCCTCCGGAGGACAATGTCACATAAAAGTCATTCTGCGGTTTACCGCTCAGTATGGGGTAAAAGGTCACGTTAAAAGTCTGTTTTTCTACGTCGTGCCTCTCAATCATCCAGAAGAATATTCCGTACGCCGACAGCACAGAGACGGTTGATGTGATCTTGTTGGGGATGCAGTTCTGGAAGCCTATTCCTGGATTGTTTTCGCCTATCACGTGAACTATATGTCTGCCTTTCATATGGATCAGGATTTCGTGCCCGAGACCGGTCCAGTCACAGATTTTACACCCGGTGGGTCTGTACCCGCAGTACTTCTCGTGATCGTCACCCGGCTCTAGGTACTTGCCGCACTTCTTGTACCTACACAGGACGGGAAGGGCTGCCACCACTTTGTTGGCGTACCTGGAAGGATTGTCCTTCACAAAATGTTTCTTGCACTTTGGACATTTCTTAAGATCTTTACGGCAATGGTTGCAGAAGAGGTGACCTTTGGCGCACTGCACAACTTCGGCCCTTACATTCTCCAGGCAGACGGAACAGCGGGAGATCTCCATCAACGACTGGAAACTGTGCCTCAGCACTTCCACTGGAATATCGTCCTGGAATATAACAATATCAGTAGGCTACCGAATATCAGAAGTGTATGCACCAAAAAAAGTAAATTGTACATTTGGTACCTTAAGTTTCTTTTCTGGGGGAAAATGGAAGAAACTGCTATAGCTGATTTAAGTATGACATGCACGTGTATTACTTTTCCAACACAAAAGTTACAAAATTAAATTAATAATTTTTATTGAAACAATCAGAGTAATGCAACTGCTAATCTAAGTGACGGCTAATGTTACCATACTATTTTTAATTGATAAAAGGCTGCTTAATTGAAGAAATCAAGAAATGATCAAGGTTAACAAATCAAACGATAAGGTTACATGCAGACGTTTATAAAGTAGATTAACTAAATATTGTCTAAGTTGTTTATTATAGATAAAGCCAGGTGTTTACACCAGATGGCTTGTTATCTCTTAGCCGTGTTTAGTTCTGTTAATACTTATTTATTGTTAAGTAGATTAACTACATACTATTTCGTTGTTAATTTCATTTTGCGAGTTATCTTAACACAATCAGAATATATATGAAATTATAATTCAAATCTACCATTTATAATGTCACCGGCAAGTAATAATATCCAAATAAACTATAGGTATTTTTTTTTAATAATCATTTTTACATCAAGAACAGTATTTTGGATTGTAAGCTTTTTTTAAATCATAATCATGGAAATTATTAAACATCGTAATATACTTTTAGCATTGCTTACTAAATAAATTACAAATTAAATGTGACGAAGTGTATATTCTTTTTTACGACTGTCATTCCTATGTAATATAATTTCTAAAACTTAAAAAATTATAAATACTGATCATAAAATAATAAAACTTGTGTTGTTATTAAGGAACCGATAAGGCCTTAAAATTGTGAACAGTCCTTCAAACATCGTGTTCGTCTGTGTAATCTTGATGGAAAGGTCCTTGAGACTTTAAACTTGGCACATACATTCCTCCTGGTACAAAGAAGAACTCTTTTATTTTTGGGTCCATCCGTCTGTGCAATAAATCTTATTCCTTTCTGTCCTATGTACAGATGCATGAGTGAGATTTTTGAAAACTAAATAACACCTTTCGATAGTGCAGTAGGCTATTATATTCAATCGCTCTAATTTATAAAAGTCGGTTAGGTCAGTGTCTCTATGTTGTTATGCTTTTCTTAGGTAATTTATATTATATTAGTGTTTTTTAATAGAAGTCTAAACTAATTAATTGCAGTCGCTACTTTAATACATTTCACAACTTAATACAGTGTTTAATCTTTTGCCTGTCTTTTTCGGGAATCATCTAGACCTGGTCTTATCTCAACCATTCCGAGCGGTCTAAGACCCGGGACTTTGGATATGAGTTAGAGATAGCCCAGGCTCAAATCCTTTGGTCTCTTTATCAGTAAGTACTTATCGACCTTCACCAACTCTCTCCCTTATTCTGTTTGTTGAGCTCCTCCCACATGCCAGTGGTTCATGATGAAGGGCAGAATAAGTCTAAAAAAGTGGGTTGTGCCCCACCTTTCCAAAGGAAAAATATAAAAAGACCGTGCGATACAAAATATGTTTGAAAAAAAGAGAACACGATTTACGCAGGATTTAATTATTACAAAATGAATTATTACGTAACTGTAACTCCTTAATATTTAATATAAATAATAGTCTAGTTACTTACATACTTACTTACTTGTACAAACATTTATACATATGATTCATTACATTCAGAAGTGAATCCGTTTTACGAAAAATGTTAAAGTAGTATATTTCTGAAATTTTTGTTACATTCATTTTTTTACTTTATTCATTTTCTGTGCCATTATGAATGTGTCATTTTTCAAATAAAAAAGTTTTTTACAAATTTTATAAATGTAGCAGCTATGCTTTAACATATAAGCTAACAAACACGAATGATGAAAGAAACCGTATAGCATTATAATTTTTATGTTGCTAAAGCAACGCAATTCAGAGGAATTTTAAAAAGAGCATCTGACCAAAACGCAAAGTAAAACTTATTTATGGAAAATTAAGGGAAAGTGGATACGATATTGCATACTACTCGTATTACATATTTATGTATATTCACTCATGGCAGTCAAGGTGATATACTTTAACTGATGATAAATCGTACTTATCTAGTACAACAATGACGTAGTCTTGAGATCACGATTTATTAATTATTTATTATATAACCCACAAGATTGGGAAGAATATATATTTTTTTAAGCCCATTTAATTAGAGAGCTGTTTCCAAAACCAACCAACAATACTAAATTATAAGCGTTTGTCTTTGCAAAAGACGTGTTATCTATAACAAGCACTACATATTCAAAAACACTTTTTGTGAATTCATACGCGTATTAGTATATATTTAAAATACCAGTTGGATGATTATATACAGTAATTAACAATATGAAATACAATACTTAATTTCTTAATTTATAAAATTTCACTACACAAGCATAATAATTATTTGTATTCACTACTAACCATATTTTGCTGAGAATTATGTACTCTGTAGATATTTTAGACTTGTATTTCGACAATCACCAGCTTACCACTGAGTGTAAACAGCATCAACAGAGATGAATCTCTTATCTAAATGCTCTTCCCAACCACTCGAAATGAAGATTTGGCAATTCCGTCCAAGTACACAACCACAATAGTCAATAAATCATTGTTCCAATAGTTTGTCAAAAAATCTAAATTTCACAGAATTGTAATGAGATTGCACTGTGTAGTCATTCAGATATGTTTGTATTTTAACGCGTCCCCTCATGACACGATACTCAATACTTTTACTACCTGTCTCCTGTAAATCATGAACTGGTATTATTTTGTACTTGGTATTATTGGTATTGGTAGTTTTTGTTATTTTAAAAACTAATAAAACATTTCATTTCTATTAATCTAACTACTACTGTACTACCATTAATGTGATATGCCGTTGAAAGGGAATTATGTTCCTATTATACCCCTATATATTTGAAAGTCAAGTTAGAACTCTTTTTCTTCATTTCAGTGTGAAGATGTATATGTAAAAAATTAAATAAGAATGTGATTGAAAGGACAGCCCGTTTATAGGGTAAAGTATAATGTGTTTATAATATATTACGCTATAGCAGGTCAAATGAGGCTGTGCGCGGGCGAGACCGGTTGGGTCAGAGAGACCGTAATCTTTTAGAGGTCACGGTGCTCTCTAAAAGGCGTTATCATTCTGCATTTTATTGTTATGGTCTACTTGAAGGACCTTGTCCAAGTTTCTAAGAATGAGAAACTTAGCTCATTCTAACAACAATTCGATAGAACCTAAAGCATCCAGACTTAATTATACATCATTACATTGGGAAAGAAGTGATTCAAGCTATAAAGATATTCTCAACAAGTTTGCATCAATAAACAAGGTGGAAGTTTTTACGAAAAGAAGAGTAATTTACTTTTAATTTAACTGTGTTTCTGTTTAATTTCTTCTGAGTCTCTTCCTCTTCTTCTATAATTTTTCATCTACAAATGTTCCTTATAGTTATACTTAATATCTTTCAATCTCATACAGTATCCCATAGGTGGATCCCATCAATTTTTTGTAACAAAAATTATTTATATGTGTTAGTTCTTTATTTGGATTTCTGTTATTGTGTTAGTCTACCTTTAAGTGGTAGGCTTTAATGTTTCATGGAGAATAGGGTTAAGATAGTGGCAAAGTAATGGCCAAAATAGATTTTTTGATTGTCTTGGGCAAATCTTTCTCTAATTTCTATTTTCTCTTTAAAAGAAATTTGTAAATATATTTTCCTAAAGAAAATATTTAAACTCTATCATTTTATTAAATAAAAAATCAGTCCATGTTTACACTTCTCAACTAGAAAAATACTAATAAAAGGATTACAGCATTTAGTCTATGAGAATTCGCCATCAATTCCTAATTTAGTCAGGCAGATTGTGCTTACATAGTAGCCCTCAATGCTGAGGTATACACCTAACTTACAACACATAAATTCTGTTTTGAAATTGGCAAACTAAAGATCTGAGCAGCGTTTTTATTTTTGTCATGGTCTGGTTGCTGACTCACACGTTTTTGTGTACATAGAACTTCAGCATAAATTCCTATTTAGGAAAAAATATATAAAACTATTACCTTACTAATTAAAAGTGCTTTATTGCTTGTCAGTTTTTTGTTTACATAACTAACATCAGATACTGATTCAACAAGTTTCGCCACACCGGAGATAAACTCGCTATCGTTAAGACTTTTTATGTGAGAGAGAAGTAAGCTCGTAAAAATAAATGGATCTGTATAGTTTTAATTGAAGCTTCATGATTCCAGCAATGTTTCTACACCTCCTGGATTGCTGACCTTCTCTGGAATCTTACACTAGCTGTCGGGAGCATTTTGTAATGTTATTTATATTTTCTCGTGTTTCTAACATTCTTTCATTACAAGGTTTGTTGCTTTGAAAGTATTATGCGAAGCCTTTGAGTACTTATTTTGAACGCCAAGTTCAATTTTAAATGGATTTTAAAATATGTTTCCAGTACTTCACGTTAATGGCGTAATTCTATTCGCACGCCTAAAACTTTTTAATTTTCAAGGTAAAAGAAAAGAATTTTCGCAACACACATTTTTAAGGCTTTTTAGTAATGGAATTATTAATCAACAACATTAAAAAGGACAGTCAAGAAAGGAGCAAGCACGCTAGCAAATTCTTTGATAAACTATATTAATAGATTATAAAAATCCCTAGATTTACAAGATTTCAAAGAAGATATTTCATTTAAGGTTTCAAAGTAGTAAGTTTGTTCAGTATATGAAAAACATTTCTGCTGAAGGATGGAAGTAGATTAGCCGTTACCGTACCGGATACATTTTCATCAACATTACTGAAGGAACCATTGAAAACATGTGCAATTTCCCGAGGATCTTAAATGCAACGACCCTCAAGTTGATTTATTTCACTACCAGAAGATTTATCTGTAGGCCTACAGTTGTTAATGACTTCCCAAGTCGCTCTCGCCGAGCACTCCTATGAGATAATATGCTGTTCCACCTGCTTGGAGTTCGTATCCTTAATGAGCAAGTGACGACGTCCTATCAAACATTTTTAGTCCTTCAAAGAAGGAAGGCCTTCCTTTTGCAATAGGTAAGTATCCCGCACAATTCTACGGCTTGTAATGACTTCATAACTACTAAGGCCATTGAGATGTCTTAGTTGCCTTATTTTTACATTCGGGAAACAGGAATTGAAAAAGTGGACGAACTTTATAAATTTATAAATTCAGAAAACATTTCATTGAATGAATGGATGCTTTTTCTAGAATCAAGTCATCCCTCTGCCAGAAGAAGATCATTGAACTGGTGTTTTTCCTTTGAACTAAGGGTTCGGATAGACTTGGTCGAGGTCTTTAGTTTTATTATTTCATGTGGGAGTGAAATGACAATGGCTTCTCACTCATGATACAAGTGAAGATTTCCGATTGATAGGAAACGGTTGGGAAGTTTGTAAGGATTTTGTTCAGGCAGGTGCTGCCACCCTCACATCGTAGAGCATTTCCCTGTATAGTTGCAACAAGGCTAAAACTGTGAGTACTAAGGATTGATAGAGTGGTTTCCATCCTTTTAAAGAAATCATCCAGAAGCCCACTCGGTGACCGATAGACAAAAACTACCACAGTTTTCAAAGGGAAACTCTGAACAGTGTTGCATAATGCCATGTATAGGCTTAAGCTTGTACTTAAAAGTTTCATTGATTAATATTTCAGTTCTTCCGCGTATCATGGACGATCTGAAGAACATGCAACTTACTTTAAAGCAACTTATAACTGGAGATTCTGTTTAATCAAATTTTAATTAGTATTCACTAAAGAATTCTATATCCACAGTTTCATCGTGCAATAGCTTCCAACTGACTTATGTTATTGCCAATTCCTCTGATATTTTTATGAAAAATCTTTAATTAAACAGAACTATTAATGTTCAACAAGTCGTTAACAGCAGAGGCATTGCTGTTAATTGCAACAGAACAGGTCACTAGTCCGTCACTGAGTGATACTTAAAGATCACTAAAAGATAGTTTGAAGATAAAACGTTAACAATAACTATGATTTCCTTATCATTGCTGGGTCAATGTACGTCCATCTAATCTGATCAGCTCTTTATAACTAACTTATTGTTATTTACATGAAAACTCTTGTTTAACATAGTTTGGTGTGTAAATAACCTAGTTTTAAACTAAGTACATTTTGACAGAACAGGCTATTACCATTATGATTTAGGTGGCTACGATTATTCGTCCGGTGCCTAGAAATCAATCAGTGACTAAACATCAAATACGGTACGTTTGTTTTTAACGAAAGATGAAGTAACTGTTTATTACAATCATGAAATTCTCGTATTTTCAAAGAGGGACAATATACATAAAAGTGGAACTTCAGTAAGAACTATAGTTGCCTGACAATCACAAATAATATTCTGCATTGCAGAAACAATATTACAATAGTGAGATGGGCTATAACGAGATGTCATTACCATTCAAGTAACTCCTCTTAAGTCTTAAATTTTCTATTACATGAATTACTAGGGCGCTTGGACAGCACAAGGAAAAAGCAAGTAAACAAAGGTTGAAGGAGAACATATCATGCTCTGACGTGACTGTCACCTATAAATAAGAACCTAGACTTGACATTTGGATAGGAAATACTTTTAGTCTCCCTTAGGCATGGGGATCTTACTTTCAAAAGATTAAAAGTGCTCTTCGAGGCCTCAGTGGAAGTTGGTCTCAGTAGAGTTTAGATCTGCAAAATCGATAAATCTTGCAGATAAACTTGGTTATCGAGTACTGGCAGGATGTTACGGATCACGGAACACACGAGCTCCGCGTTGTGCAGTGTGTGAACCCCACACACAGGACCTGTCAGTGGCACGGCACGCTCACTATCTTGACGTCACTTCCTCGGTTGTATTTCCAAAAAACAGTCGCCAGCCAAGTTGCATGCTTCATGTTCCCATCATCCAAGGAGTCCAAATGGTAGAAGACACCGGATTCCCTGAGATGGATCAGCAGTGACCAGTGGTTGCCGTCTCCTCGCACTTCGCCGCTGTTGCCGACACCTCGCCGTTGTCCTGTCAAGTGCTGTTATTGACAGCACCCATCACGAAATAAAACTGCTTAAAATTGAGTTAATCGTTGATGCAAAGTTTCATATCTATAAGCAGTTCGTTCTCGAGATGCCCTGTGAACAGACAGACAGACAGACATGAAATTTCCCTCCCCCTGGAGAAATAGGCTTCGCTAACGCTCAATCAATGACATGGTTAGATAATCAAAATGGAACTAATTACATTTTCCAAGGTTGATTCATTATTAAATACTTACTCTTAATTCTACTTTAAAAAAATATTCAATCCTTTGAATTTTTTTAGAATTGTTAAGAATTCTTAAACTGGAGTTCCAATTTAAAATTATTGAGAGAGTGAGATAGAAACTTAACATATCTATCCATTTGTGGATTAATGAAAGAATCCAACACACAAATTTTTCTTCACTGCACAAATTGTCTATTTGTTCAATTTTATATTTAAAAGTATATCGCTTGTCCTATTATATTTTATACATTATTATATTAAAAGTTTGCTAATAGAAGGGGAGACGGTAAAAACGTGAGTACTTATATTACAAAACACAGAGAAGTGAAAGCCATAGTAATAAAGTTGTCTGCCATTCAATGTGTACTCTTTGATGGGTATCACTTGGCGTTCATACTCTCTTCGTATAGTGTGATTTCAACATTCAAAGTTTGCAGTATTTAAAACATTTTCAATTCAACGTTCAACTATCACTATAACACTGCACAAAGTTTTCAGACTTTATCTGCTATGGTTTAAAAATTAAATATTAAGGTATTTTCTGGAATTTTTAAATATCCTGTATAGATCTCATATATTTTATAAGGAATATCATTGCATTCTTGACCATACGTAAAACAGAAGTATTTAAATGAGACTTGCTCTAATCAATTACGAATATGAGTCAAAAAATAATACTTTAATATAATGTTTATAATGTCTAAATCAATATCTTATACGTGAAATAAAAAATATCAATGAACAGAACATTATGAGGTAAAGGTCTCATGTCTCTTTACATAGATTTTGTATATAATACCAGCCTGTTACAATAACCCTCATAGAAGCCGTTACCAAACATTTCTGCTTCTTAACTTCACCGAACACAACCTTTGCAGACAAAATTGACCTCTTGTTCAAAACTTACATATGTTGCTGTAAAACACAACTTTTGAAAACTATAAATGTCCCAAAAAGTCCAAAAAAGTTAAAACTAGGTACAAGAATACATCTTATAAGTGTCCGGATTAAGTTCGTTGGCCAGCTTGGTACGCTGATTCTTCTCAATATGGCGGCCGTTTAAACATTAACATAACTCTTTTATGTTGAGAAAAAACTGTTTGTTATAAGTATTTGTGTATCTTGAATAATTTTAGACATATTTTGAAGACTTGCAAATCCCATAATAAAATTTCAGTTGTCACAAAATCAACCTACTTCTTCAGTAGACCCGCAAGGACTGTTGCAAGAGTTATGTCTAACTACGTCAACAATTCGGAGAAGATGGTAAGTAGTTGTTTAATTGAAAAAGAAATTGAAATTATAAATGAGAAAATATAAATAAAATAGTAACCATAGATAAAATAAAAAGCCGAGGATAAAAATGTGTCAAAGGTAATTGGAGATATAATAGGAGATTTTATCTCAGGGTTCATTGCAAGATGACTCATACAAGACTTAAACAAGACATGCAGCTAACAAGAAATGTCCTTAAACTCAATATCGCGATTCTGGATAATCTGTTTCAGCATATATGGAAATGCTGAAACATTACTGAGGTCAGCCGCGTATGTGCATTAGCTGCTTCAGTGCATCTCTCAATCACTCTCTTACTCTCACACACATCACAGCCTCTACAACATACATCAATTAGGATAATATTAAGTTATTTATACTCACGACCAACTGTCAGTGTGGGAAACTTTACATGTTTCATTCTCTTCCACCTGATGCACTTAATGTAAAACTTTAATTCGAATAATCTTCTTGTTTATGTTTCCAGCAGAAAAAATGGACAAGGTGGCAGAAATTATGTAAACTGGAAAGAAATAAGTCGATAAAATGTAGTGTCAAAGGCCCCGAGAGAACTTCACAAATGTCTACCGGTTTTGGATTAAAAAACTTTGCTGCCTTTTGGTGGGTTCTTCCTTAGACCATGTGCCATGCACCTATGTGCCAAGTCTCAAGTCTCTAAGACCTTACTATCAAGAGTTATTGATGTAAAAGTTATATAGTAACAGATAGAAAACGACAAGGACCTGTCAGGCCAACAGTCTACTAAAAAGTGAACACTAACGTTACCCGACTTCAACACTTGGAATATATGAACAAACTGTCTGACCCAGTAAAGCCTTTCCAGCTCTGATGTTATCTTACTTCACATTCTAAAATATAGATATAGCCCCGCGACTTTAGCCATGATTGTCCCAGTCAACAGAGTTGTACTTCATAAATGTGATAAAGAACCTCTTGCCACGCACACTGAAAGTACTATGTTATTGGTGTTAACATTGCAGACTGAGTGTCAGAACCAGTATCAATGACTGTCCAGCACAATACTTGACTATATTAGTGATTCTCTCAGTCAACATAGTTGTACTTCACAAATGTGATAAAGAACCTCTTGCCACGCACACTGAAAGTACTTTGTTATTGGTGTTAACATTGCAGACTGAGTGTCAGAACCAGTATCAATGACTGTCTAGCACAATACTTGACTATATTAGTGATTCTCTCAGTCAACATAGTTGTACGTCACAAATGTGATAAAGAACCTCTTGCCACGCACACTGAAAGTACTATGTTATTGGTGTTAACATTGCATACTGAGTGTCAGAACCAGTACCAATGACTGTCCAACACAATACTTGACTATATTAGTAATTCTCTCAGTCAACATAGCTGTACGTCACAAATGTAATAAAGAACCTCTTGCCACGCACACTGAAAGTACTTTGTTATTGGTGTTAACATTGCAGACTGAGTGTCAGAACCAGTATCAATGACTGTCCAGCACAATACTTGACTATATTAGTGATTCTCTCAGTCAAGATAGTTGTACTTCACAAATCTGATAAAGAACCTCTTGCCACGCACACTGAAAGTACTTTTTTTATTGGTGTTAACATTGCAGACTGAGTGTCAGAACCAGTATCAATGACTGTCCAGCACAATACTTGACTATATTAGTGATTCTCTCAGTCAACATAGTTGTACTTCACAAATGTGATAAAGAACCTCTTGCCACGCACACTGAAAGTACTTTGTTATTGGTGTTAACATTGCAGACTGAGTGTCAGAACCAGTATCAATGACTGTCCAGCACAATACTTGACTATATTAGTGATTCTCTCAGTCAACATAGTTGTACTTCACAAATGTGATAAAGAACCTCTTGCCACGCACACTGAAAGTACTTTGTTATTGGTGTTAACATTGCAGACTGAGTGTCAGAACCAGTATCAATGACTGTCCAGCACAATACTTGACTATATTAGTGATTCTCTCAGTCAACATAGTTGTACTTCACAAATGTGATAAAGAACCTCTTGCCACGCACACTGAAAGTACTTTGTTATTGGTGTTAACATTGCAGACTGAGTGTCAGAACCAGTATCAATGACTGTCTAGCACAATACTTGACTATATTAGTGATTCTCTCAGTCAACATAGTTGTACGTCACAAATGTGATAAAGAACCTCTTGCCACGCACACTGAAAGTACTATGTTATTGGTGTTAACATTGCAGACTGAGTGTCAGAACCAGTATCAATGACTGTCTAGCACAATACTTGACTATATTAGTGATTCTCTCAGTCAACATAGTTGTACGTCACAAATGTGATAAAGAACCTCTTGCCACGCACACTGAAAGTACTATGTTATTGGTGTTAACATTGCAGACTGAGTGTCAGAACCAGTATCAATGACTGTCTAGCACAATACTTGACTATATTAGTGATTCTCTCAGTCAACATAGTTGTACTTCACAAATGTGATAAAGAACCTCTTGCCACGCCCACTGAAAGTACTATGTTATTGGTGTTAACATTGCAGACTGAGTGTCAGAACCAGTATCAATGACTGTCTAGCACAATACTTGACTATATTAGTGATTCTCTCAGTCAACATAGTTGTACTTCACAAATGTGATAAAGAACCTCTTGCCACGCCCACTGAAAGTACTATGTTATTGGTGTTAACATTGCAGACTGAGTGTCAGAACCAGTATCAATGTCTGTCTAGCACAATACTTGACTATATTAGTGATTCTCTCAGTGAACATAGTTGTACTTCACAAATGTGATAAAGAACCTCTTGCCACGCCCACTGAAAGTACTATGTTATTGGTGTTAACATTGCAGACTGAGTGTCAGAACCAGTATCAATGACTGTCTAGCACAATACTTGACTATATTAGTGATTCTCTCAGTCAACATATTTGTACGTCACAAATGTGATAAAGAACCTCTTGCCACGCACACTGAAAGTACTATGTTATTGGTGTTAACATTGCAGACTGAGTGTCAGAACCAGTATCAATGAATGTCTAGCACAATGCTTACCATATTTGTGATGGTTTTATCAGATACTAATGGGGGAGGTTATTTTGGTTATTCCCAGGAGTGTGGCAGATTTGGTCAAGCCAGACATAGCATTAAGAATTGTTATTTAAAATATAAAAAACACAGTTAAATAGTTATTCTTATCACTCCCCCTCCCACTCCTTGATTAAATGACGAAAAATAGTCAAAAATGTTTTTCCGCTGAAAAGAAAAAAAAGTGTCTTTATGGTAGTAATAGTAGGAAAAAATCGATATTTACTACTTAGATCTGAAAACTCTTTGTTTAGTGTCAGTTTTTTGTCTTAATGGACAGGTTTAAGAGACATAATTTGTCGGCGAAAACTTATTTGTCACCGTTTTATCGTCGTATGAATGCATATGAGAAGAATGATATTCAAAATACGATAAGAATGGTTATTTCAATGTTCATATGTTTAAGTAACAAATTTCCTTGCGTTAATTATTCGTTATTTTTAGTTATATTACCTACTATTTCCAGATAATGAATTAGTTCCTTGTTTTAAATTTAATTTATCAAAACGAAATATTACGTGTGTTTAATAATTAAATAAAATGTCAGTTTGGCATTGCAGGGTAATATTCCGAAGGTGCTGCCGTAACTCACACCGATTGCCAGATACATGCGTTGTCAGACTCTATAGAATTTTGACCTGTTAAGTGATAAGTACTAATTCGAGAGATTTTGGTCGTTCGTCGCGTACTTTACAGAATGCTGCAGGAGCTTACTGCGTCCCTCGTCATTTTAGATCAAGTGTTCGTGTCACAGTCCGGCCATCATCGGTACAGCCGCCCCATTGCTCATCATCTTGATTCCTGTTCAGCATTTAGCGTTATGTTGGGGCCTTGTATTATATGGGGGTGTTTCACGCCAAAGAAAGCCGCCAAAAACTCAATAAACAATTTTTTTGTTATATTTTTGTTTTTTACTAACCTCTGAACAGAAAAACGTAAAATCATTACTATCTATTTCGTTAAATGTTAAAAAAGATTTTAAACATACTATACTTAGTAAGTTTTTAGCTTCAGAATAAAAAATACTAGGGACGTACGTATTTTCATTATTTACGATTTTTTAACTATTGTTATTATATTTTTATTACATTTTATTCTTTCTTTGTTTTTATTTATTTCTTTGCACATAAACTTGCTCCTGGCATAGTCATGGAAACATTTTCTCTTTATTTCACCAATTTATACTGAGGTACGCACTATGGTATTTTGTATTTGGTTAAAAAATAAAAATCTGTTCTTTTTATTCTAGCTAAACTCCTTAACAATATAATAATAATATGTAATTCTGCTTACAATACATTGCAACCACACGTTATTTGATATCTAAACTCCATCTAACATGTGCATTGTCCACAGGTAGTTGATGTTTAGGCGGAAAACTGAATGTAATCAATATTCTGGCCTTGACATAATTAGACCTGATTTTTAAGAGAAACAGATTCCACATAACTTAATACACAGTTTTCGTATACTAGAAAGAGCCGTTCATCTTTTTCAACCCAGGATAGTAGCGACAACAATATTTTAGAAAACAAATATAAATAGTTTTATTAATAATAACTGTAATAATTTGGACATAAAATTCCTACTTCGGTAATCGGAAACATAGGCAGAATATTTTGAATGTTCGAAAGGAGAATAATTATCCAAAATAAGTTTTGTCATGTAAAACATATTTTAACATGTGATAGCACTTATCCAATCTAAATACACACCATTTTGTGGTTAACCTGACCAAATATATTTACATTTATCATCCTAATCTGAAAAGTTGTGTATTTATTATTAACATTTCAACCACAAATAATGTTCAGGACAAATAATAAGTTGGAAACACTCAATTAGTTACGGTCAATGGAAGTTTTGCCTTTCCCAGTTATCAAGCAGTCAGCAGAATGTAGTAGTAAAAGTAAACCCGTGTACGGGCGAGGAGATTGATGAAGCTGTGTCAATCGCGGCCTCTCCTGTTATCTCGCTGCGGTCTGTCAGTGGGTGTTGTTGCACTAATGGCGGTGTCACAAGTTACAGTTTAAACATAAACTGTCAGGTTCGACGATTGGTGTATTGAGCACGGTGCATTCTAGATTATCATGTACTATATTTTGCTTAATAAAGTAGCAGATAAAATGCCGGATCAATAATGACTATACCATGTTAGGGGAACTGTGACTAACACCATGTAACTGTAACCATGTTAGGAGGTGTGAGTGTAGCTGTCATCACGAGTAACTTTATTTGTCTTTATAAGGACTGATAAAGGAGTTTTTCTGAGTTACCAGTCATCAGTGACAACGCATCCAGTTCTAATAATCTGCCAAAGTTCTGCCTGTAATCTTGTGTGAGCCAATGGTAGAGTACTCTAAAGACGTTGGACTTTAGATCAGAGTTGGAGATAGCGTAAGATCAAATACTGCCTGTGACCTTAGCACTTCAGTAAAATTAACCTTGTTCTGTTATTTCGTTTTTTTTTTTCGTTTTCGCCTGGCTTTCTCTCTTATTTTGTTTGATAGGATCCTCGCATAGATTAGTGGCCCATGAGGACAGGTATAACAAGTCCATAAATACAAATCGGCCTTTTTTAAAACATTTCATTTTCATTCTTTTATTTGGAAACGTAGAGCCTGCTTACTTGACTCTTATATATACTGTTTTACCAAAGTATAAGAGCAATGGGCACATGAAAAGTAAAATATAAAAGTCTCTGGTAACGTCTAGATTTGTCTTTGATTATAGCCCGTGTTATGGTTTGGAACTGGAGAGATCGACAATTTTGAGGGATTGGTATCCTCTTGATAAATTCCAGACAACTGGAGTCGCTTGATTTAAATTGATAACATTTGTTAATTTGGGGATATATCAATGAATAATCATTTTCGAAAGGGAATTCTCTCTACATAACAGACGTACCCAAGTACGCATTTCATAGTAAATAAAGGATGAGTCTAGGAGCCAAAAGCCAATTTGTACTGTACAAGTACACAACCTGGTTTTCTTGAAATTGATAGAGAAATTTCAATAGGGTAACCCTTCATGAAAGAAGTCGATCGTCAGCCACGCCGAGCTTAGTGGAAGTCGAGAAATAGGAGGATGTCAAAGGGATAAAAATATAGAGCGATAATATTTTCCTCACAAGTAAATAAATATTAAATCAGCGTCAGCCACCCATATAGAGACCCTTAAAGTGGGGCACTCAGTCTTTGTTTCTAGGTACAACCCCCCCCCCCCGGATTGTTTTCAGTGTTTCTAGGTCACTGTTTCTGGGTGGGAGGGTAGGTCTTCTGTTTATGTGTTTAGGTTGTATATAAAAGTGATACAACTAATATTTGGTTACCAGACTATCGATTTTATACTATGAAAATTCCTCTATCAAAAAACCAGGTTGTGTTCTTATAAAGTTCAAATTTCCTCACAGCTCCTACACTGTAAATATAAAGATTAGTGAGTGTTACTTTGTTACTTGATATCTGTTATTGAGAGCATTTTAAGACAAGTCAAAACTCGATAAACCAGTAGGACTAAATTGTGTTCTGCACTTGTACGTGAAATTAGCATGTACAGGAACTCCACTTAACTCCAAATTAGTTGTGATGTGGATACATGATTTAAAACACGTTTTAATACAGCTGAACCTTATACATCCGTGTCCACCAAGAAGTTTCTTCATTTTAATTGGTCACATTAATTGGCCCTACCACGTGTCAAACATTAAGAAGTAACTTCAACAATGATCACAATACAGTCTATTGAATATTTTTACGCTGTTGAACAAAACAAACTGTGTTGATATCTCCTCGAAATACACTTGGAACAACGAACCCTCATATCCTCAAGGGGCACCTCTAAATCTAGTTGTCATTAGATCTCTTGCGAAGCCACAGATTGTGTGATTGGACTTTACGATGTGAGTGGTTTGTAGGAGTGTTGCAGCCTCGTTTATTGCTCAGCACGTCTGAGCGTGCCCGAACATGTGCCAATCTAGAACCATATCTCACCCCAACTCGGCCCGAGGTGACCCCTGTGTTAAGTAATTACAGCCCACTCGGTGTTGATGTATGGATCGTGTAGGTGTATAACATTAATAAAGCGTACCTTTCATTTCGTATCCTAACAGTAATGATGGCCTAGTATAAACTTCGCTTCGCCATTTTCGTCCATGCGGAAAGGTAATACTTTTTATTACCCAAGTAACCTTCGAATTTTTGAAGACTTATAGGACTGCTTGTCATTGATCTTTTTACTCTAACGTATATGTTCTGTCTACACATCAAGTTGGTATGGTGGGAAGGGTTGATTCAATGCGAATGTTGAGTTTAGCTCCATTTCACCTTCCTCTTAGTGCAGCATCTGTAATCTGACATTGTCACAGACTTAACTCTTGGATATAGTGCTCACGTCTGTCTAAAGATATCCAAAAAGAGTCGGTGATAAAGACTTTTAAAACGAATTTTTTGCATCGTTGACACCTAAAGACATCGGAGATACCTAGACTACAAATTAGCTCTATCTGGTTTACCCAGAAACCATATAGAGTACTCTAGATGAGTCTAAGAATTTTCATTGTCTCAAGAGGTGCACAGTTTATTCCAAGAGTGAAATCCGAACAGTGTTAGATTTCAGACACCGAACTAAGTGGAAAGTGAAATGGAGCTAAACTCAACATTCGCTCTTTGGGTCTATTGCAACTAAACATTTAATGCGTATTTAACAACAAATTGGGTCATTAGCCAATTATAAAACTTCAGATAAACCTCTAATTTTTGGTGGTAGATTGGAAGCTCTAGCCTGGAGGTGTTAAACATATTACTTCGAGCTAGTCACTGAGGTAGAGTTGTTAGCTTGCGGAAATACCGGTATTCGAACCCAGGTTACTTAGGTGATGCTAAACACTCATTCTCCAAGTTACCCTACAAACCTCAATTATAAGGTCTTTAGTGACGTTATTTGTTCAATGACTTTACTGAGTGGATTACTAAAATGTGTCTCAGATAAAGTTGACGGACTCAGTGACAGAATGGAAAACAAGTTTATTCTTAATATAAGCATTCGTACAAGCTAAATTAAAAGTAAAATGCTTACTCGGTATTATCAAGAGTAAGTTCAGTACACTTTAATGTGTTTTCATCTTCATAGTAAACCGAACCATTTCAGTCAGGTAAACCTAAACACACTTTGTAATAAAAATACTTTGTATATTCAGTCAACTGTGTAGTATGCATTCAGAGAAGTGAAAAATAGTGGCTTCCTCCACTTCAAAAATTATTAAAATTAACAAATTTGACAAGGAAACGTTTTTTCTTAATTTTTAATTTTTATTTAAAACATATTGAATAACAAAAACTATTAAACACTTGTCTGCAAAAAATATTAATTAGAACCAACTAAGAAAAACAAGATACAGTTTTGATTCTTTATACTACGAGGCATATCAATGCAAGCCTGGGTGTTTCCAGCTATAACGGAACATTAATAGCAATAAAACTCAGTAAGTGATGGGATAATCGATTGAATTCAACAATCTATCAATCGTTGTTACTTATCTTTACTTCTCATCTATCTTCCTGAATCTTTTGCCTTCGCGTTGTAAATTAACACGTATTTACACTACGACACAGAACATGAGTCAAAAATAATAATAAATTAAAAACACGCTGAATAGCTGTGAGCGACGAAGAACAAAATGGATGTAAATAACCGGAACTAAGTGAGACGTCGCGATACTGCGAATCAGCTGATATGACAATGTGGCAACACCGCAAGGTGAGGGGGGAAATGGAGTGCAGTAACTGCCCATACAACCAAGCTTGTAATGATGTGTCTCATGCAATTATATGTTACAAAATGTTGTGCTTGAGATATTACAAAATTTCCATCAGAGGTCAAGGGGATAGAGATAATACTTGCAAGATAATAGCATAAACATTATTGGGACATATAATGCCCGCAATTTGCATATATAAACCACCACCCTACGCCACAGAAACACAGCGCTGTCGGTGTTGAACTAATGACTTCCACGAAAGGAAATTGTGGGTTAAGATATGTTGAATGGCTTCTAAATATCTTCTGGCATCCAGGAGCTGAATTACTGGCATAGACGACCTGCCCTAGCCCTGAACTAATTCTGGACGCATAAATAAACGTGACGACAGCTAGACTTGGCCATCTACGCTTTACACGTGCGTAATTAATTACTATATTAGCATCACTCATGCCTGTCTGTAGCGTCAGCTGGGTTACGGTAATATATCAGCTGATCGGTGCGCGCAATCAGCTGATTACAGTTAACTGGCGAACATAACCTATAAATGTATGGCATGTACGGGTGGAGCTACTAAGCTACTATTCATTATTGTCACTGATGTAAAGACCTGCTCCGGAGACGAAAGTATAAGACCCCGAGTAAAAGAAGAGCTTAACCTGTTTTTTCGCGATAATTATATACTGTAGATTAATTTACTCTTGGATGAACAGAATTTGCTCATTTGTAGCTCTTCTCTTAGTAGGGGTCGGATAAGAAAGTAGCAAAAATACCAAACAAAATACAAAATATTTTTCAAGGTAAATGTTTATCTCTTTTTTTAAACTTTACCGGTTTACCACATTATTAGGAACACATTTAATGTATATTTCAGCCTCAATATGGAGATCCATAGTCAATAGATCGCAAATTGAATCACGTATTATATTATCTCTTAGGTGAATTTTGAGTTTCTACGGTAGGTCCTAGTCCCGAAATATCTCAAGATTATAATCAATTATGTTCGCAAAATGTTAATGTAAAGTATATGTAAATGAGGTAGTATGAATTAAAAACTTTAGAAGATAATCATGTATTATTATCGTTACCAAGTACATAGTCAAGTATTTGGTCCATGTACTGACAACCGGGATATATTCACTCATAAGCAAAATATCTACTATTTTATCAAAATATACTCCTCGCACAAAAATGCCATGACTGTTAAAAGTGAGCTAAAATGAAAAAAAACATTGACTTTAACCCCATTTCAAAAGTTAAACCTTTTATTGCATTAGTCATACAAGAGATAGCTCATCCAATGTTATATACTGAGACACGGAAAAAGAAAGCGTTTGAACTGCCCTCTGTGGAGTGAGAGGCTCAGGTAGTAAATGTTTGTGCGGTAACAATCAAAGTTACGTGCTGCAGCCATAGCGTTGGCCCTCGGAATATTGATTGAAATAATCCCTCGGATCTCAGCACACTTCATCAGTATGAAATTTATTTCCTATACAACTATTACAATCAGTAAACTCTAATACTGAAAATATTGATAACTCTAATACTATTCTCTTAAGCTTGAAGTTAAAGCTCTCGCTTTAAATTCAATAATCCATTGATTAATAAAAAAATAAATACAAGCATTAGCTAAATAATTATTACCTTAAAAACACACTAGAGGTTTGTTTTATTCGATATAGGTTTGTTTGATATGATAAACATTCTGAGGCAAGCAAATTTAGAGGAGGTTATTTCATTCACATATTTACGAAATTTGTTCTTGGAAATTCCTTCAATGAATTCAAAAAAAACAATTAAGTCGTCTGTTTGTACATTGCAAATTGGCTCTTTATTAATAGTCTACAGGTTAGTGTAACCCTACCCCTGTATTACAGGGGTATTACAGGGGTAGGGTTACACTAACACATACAAAGACAGTAAAATTAGTCTAAAAAACTTCGAATGTGCCGAAATTCTTAAATTTAGCCCAATTTAATTGACGGATAATCTTGTGATGGTTTGTAATATACTTTATAAATGTTTGCATATGTATGATGCACATAATAGGTTATATTATAACTCCGGCTGTATACTCTTTGACTATGTTTTTTGTACATTTCATAGAAATGTGCCTATAGAAATCGCCCTCATGACGGAATTTTCGAGAGATCTTTTAGATTTCCTCCGATCATGACCCCAAGAATCTAGTAGACCCTTGGTATGCCAGAACATTTAAAGTTAGTACAATTGTACTTTAGACAGTTTAACTGTCATAAAACATCCGAATTAAGTCAGTTTTCATTTTAAACTATCATAAACCAACTACCAACTAATAATTGTCATCAACGTTTAATAATAATGGCCAACCAGTGTAGTCTTTTCTCCCAAGCTCTCCAGGTAGGCCAGTGGTCATAGTATAAATACAATTGCATAATCCTTAAGAAATTTAAATGTCTTAGAAAATAGGTCCAGTCACTTTTTGTCGTATCTCCAACGGTTAAGCCACACAACGCCCTGAAAATCATTTTTAACCAGAAAATAAATAAACACTACTATCTATATTTAACTCTCTGGGAACCCTCATTTCCGAATTCAACCTATCACTTAAATCCTCTTATCCCAGAATATGTTAAAAAAAGCGACAGCCCCCAGCGAGCAGAAGGCAAGTAAGGAATAGATAACCATGCCTTTTCTATGTATCAGGATGGCGGTCATTCGTATTTACGCATAATTTGTATCTTGAGTATTTCACAAAATAAATAAAATTGAAACTTTTTTTTAAATATTCATGTAATTCCAAGCAATATTTATACCTACTCATTTTCCATATCTTTCCAGGTTACAATATTGTGGCTGTTTAAAGAAGCCGTTATAAAAAAACATAATTTTAGATTAATTTTAACTAAATCAAGTCCACGTTTTTTACAAAAAAAATTATAAAGTTAAAAAGTTTTTAACCATTCGTTTTTCAAGATTATGGACTTTCTAAATGTGTGGAAGGCTTACGATTATATTAAAATGATAGCATTGAAAGTTATTGTCCCATTAGTATTGTTCTAATCAAACTTCTAAACTAATAATGCATCTCCATTTTGACATTTTGAATGACGGCGTCATATGAAATCTACCTTCCTTCCAACTGAGTCGGAAGGGATATTTTATATTGAGAAGTTTCTGGACTTTCATTAAATCAACAGGGTCTCCTGGGTTGGTCTCTTAATATAGTCCGGCATCAAGAAGCTGTAGTATTCTACGTAGACGGCATGCTGGAACCCTGAACTAATTCTTGACGCATACATAAAACATTACAACGGCTAGACCTCGTCATCTGAGTTTTAATATGCGCAAATGATGAACTATATTATCATCACTCGTGTCTATATGGTATAAATAGTGTTACGGTTAGATCTACAAATATCCTTTCAATCTTACTGAGTCTTGCTAATATTCCTGATTTAGAACTCATTTGCGTTTAACACAAATTTAATTCCTTCCTATCAGACACACTTATGTTGTTTCAAAACGTCCAGCCACTACGGTGAATCAAGGCTTTGCTTAGTCTCGTTTGAAGTCCCCTGACCAAAGATGTATGTAGTCTTTCCATTCCAAACAAGCCTTCGCGACAAACCTTAAACGTACCAATCATTAATTTTGGTTCGACAGGTGGTGTTGCGAGATAACATCGATTCACACATATCCTAGCCGAGCACAACCTGAATGTGTCGGTGTCACCGTGTTGTCTTGCGGCTGAACTGTTTGTTCGTTCACCCACAGCCGTAATCTGTCAGCTCTGATGGACGACAACTGCCTACTCGACACTGACACGGATTCCCATGGAGTTCCTAGCTGTCTCAAACAATAACACATTTGTCAACTGTAGCTTCACACGTCTCGGACAGTGATACATTATCTCCATAATGGAATTGTTGTTCACTCAAAGGCTACAAATGCAAATATTTATTTATTTAAAACACGATAAATAAGGGTGTAAGTTATTACAAGTATAAATTACACTTGAAGTACGTAATAGTCTAGTTACATTTAGTGAAATATTTTTATTTCTATAGATAATTTTAGTTTATATATTCGCTCATCAGTGTATACATAAATTTAAAATCTTAATATTAACGTATACAATATATGATTTAATAATATGTTAAAGTTCTTTTCACTCTTTAAAATTTTATTTTATGTCAAAATTTACAAATACTCTACATAAACAGCTGTCAGTAAAGTACCTAATTGTTTATTACATTTTGCTATTTAATTTGTTGGATTTAAATTCTGATGTTTTATTCAGTATATTCTGAAGATAAATATGTTTTGGAAATTCTAAATATCAGCATATTCATTGTTACAGACCTATCAGTTAATATTTAGAGTTTGTACGTAAAATCAAAGTCATCTTAGGTTAGGTTGTTTTTGAATTGGTCAACCATCTTGAATCCACCACCTGGAGTTAAGCAGTTTGGGGGTTGGGAGATTTGAGGAGGCTAAAATTCTTTTTGTGCACAAAAAGCCTCGTATTCCCCTCAATAGTGCCGGACTTCCGCAGGCTCATTGTCCCACGGACTACCGGCTAAAAAACATTATCGAGGACACTAGTTTAGCACATTACCTCGGGCTAGGCCTGTGCAGTTACGCCACTAGGGCTTTCCTCGTTGGGAAATCGGTGAATTCCCCCAGCATATTGGCATAGGATTTACCTTCCGAGGGCCTGATTAAAAAGACGCTCCTGTGGGATTTCTTCGGAGATTTATTCTTCTCCCTTTTACCAGCTAGATCTCCAGGTATTTGTGGAGGGGACTGTTTTCTAGATTTTCTCCCAACGACTTTGAACCAGGTCTCGGTATCCGTCTCCGTTGGTTGTTCCGCCTTTTTTGTGTGCCTATCTCGGACTCGGCAGGACTCGAAGCTGGGCGCTTAGGTGCGGGAAGCACGGGATGCTTCTGCAAGTACGGCGAACCTTTTTGAACCTTTTTATTAAGTAAGCGTCCATAATGTCTGGCTTAGACCCCAAGACTAGGCGATTCTCCACCTCTACTGTACCCAAGACCGATCAGCTGCAGACTCAACTTAATCTGCGCCGAACTGCCCCCAAAACATTAGATGAGCAGTGGCCTCAGCAAAGCCCCTTCCTCCAAGGTTACAGCACGGCCCTTTAATGGTTGCCAACCGGCACTAAAACAACCAAGAGGATTTTCGCCTCATTCATTGTTGGCTAGGCTGACCCGGGCTCCTGTACTATCCAGCGGCCTGGGAAGTTCAAGAAGACTAAAGTTTTTAAAGCTGTACCCTCTGCCTAACAAAACGTCCAACGTCACGGAGGCTGAATGACACAGAGCTACACCCAAAAGTCGACGGTAATGATTTGGTGTAAAAATTCGTGCTACTGCAATTAATTAGAACATGGAACTTTGAAAAGGATAGGAACCCTAAAAACACCCCAACCAGACATATTTTACAGTCATGTTAAGTTGATGGCATTGTAATCGCATTGTGTTTAGTTTGTGTTGGTTCAATTAAACAATGCACTCGTCCTCTTAGTCGGCTGCTACGGACAAGCAGGCATACCTGCGGTCTGTTCTAACCGGAGCCGCACGGGGAGTGGGTTGAACAGTACAACCTCGTTTATTCAGACTAATTAGGACCGGAAGTGATGAACGAAAATCCGAATAACCCAGAAACACAGTAAAAAACAATATATTACAGATAATATGGACTTTATTTGTTACAAAGATAATAGTAAAAGAGCCAATGTACTATTCCGTTTTTAAAATATTAATTATAGAGAAAACGACATAAAATAATTAGATTGTAACAAATATAAAAAATTGTATTTTTACTATCCGGAGGCCACTCCGTCACTATGTAGGCTACTATTTCTTATTAGGTTCAAATTCAAATTCAAATTTTCTTTATTGAAGTAGACAATCTTTTACAACTGTATTGCATGCGTCTAACTTATTCTTATACAAGTTGAAGTTTAAAAAATCAATTTTAACCAATGTTACATTTTAGTTAATGTTACATTCATTAAACATTCTTTTACAACCGTCAACACAAAAATATTATTTATTTCGGCAACAGAGTTAACAAAACTTTGAAACGTTTCTTTGTTGCTTCCGGGAAGCAGACACAAAATACAGAAGGAAAGGATGACCAGTCGTTTAAAATTAATCATTAGACAGTTGAACTGTACCGTAACACCAGAATGAGTCATGACATCTGCCGGCTCTACATCCTCAGAATTGTTTTAATCTAAACGCCAAACACGTGCAACGAAAAACAAAAAACGCTAGACATTCAGTAACAGTTGTTTATTATTCATACAATTCTATACTCTCCACTCCGAAAAACAATCCAGATGACGCACAAGTCCCGTTAAATGAGGTCCGGATAAAAGAAGTTCTACTGTACTTAAAATTCCAACAGAACTATTGAACTTATCGTTTTCCATTTTTTAAATGTTTAGTTTGATAAAAATGTACTACAAAATCTAGTTTTCTAATCTGATCATTTATCATCCATAGAGGTTATTATCTAACGTGGCTACTACAACTCATTTCGAGTTGGATAGCAGACTCATGTAACTTGCTATCAGTTTGCTATAGTGTAATTTAGCATGTGAAATAGCACTGATATTGCACATGTCAGTGAGTAATGCGTGTTAGGCGGAGTACAGTGTGATGGTTTATTGTAATTGCTACAACACATTAATAACAAAGTCTGCACTGTTTATAGGCGACGTTGACACCTTGTATTACTACCTTCATAATCATTATTGATTGTTGTATTGGATTGCATACAGTGTCTTTCGGTCTTAATTAACCTATTTGCTATTCTAAACATGTTCCGAAACTAACATGGTTCTGTTTCTTATGAGATTGAACCTTGTTGTACTCGTAATTAATACTAAAAGAAAGGGTTCAAAAATGCTACGATTCAATTAAGTTCTCGTTTAACTTAAAGAACTGGACTCATAGTGATCTCAATTCTGGTATACCTTATTGATCATTAATATTCGCAAACAAGCCTGAGGCTATCTTATTACACTGGTATGCTCTAAAACAACTATTGGCTCACACCAATTATCTGGGGCGGCCGTTAACTACGTACTAATTGGCCGGAAATTATCTCGTTACCGTGGGAACAGGAACAACAAGTATACGCATTTGGAGAACGCCTCATTAACTACGGTTGATATTAATTAATGTTTATTCCCTGTAATACACTATACATAGTTAAATGTTGCATTTTATATTATAAGTATTAAAATGAGCGTTCAGTTAAATAAAACAAAAGCTATTAGAATTACAACTAAAAGACAAAACAAGATTTATGTTAATATAAATTTACTAAGGAAAGCCCCTAACTTAAGAACTATCAGCTTAAGAAATGGAAAAGTCAAAAATATGAAGGTTTTTGGGTATATTTCATATGATTCCGCCTATTTAAATCACACTCATGATGGAATTTCCGGGATTTTTTTCACTTTCTCAGATCATGACCTTTAGAATCATCATAATCCGAAAATATATATACTAGCACGTACCCGTAATAGATGTATATAATTGAAGCAATATAAGTGAAAATTTTTGATTAATTGTAAGTAAATCAAGTTCATCTTTTTACAAAGAATTTGTATGCTTATAATATTTTTTACTTTTAAGGGTTCAAGACTATGGAGTTTCTAAATGTTTGAATGTATTACGATTATTATAATATAAAAACATTGAGAGTTATTGTTCTATCAGTGTTGCGCAAATTAAACCTTTAAATTAATAAAGTATGTTACCTTGATATTTTGAGATGGCAGTCTCGTGTGAAATCAACTTATCTTCCGACTGAGCTAGAAGGGATATTTTCAAATGCAGGGATTCAATGATTACCCGTTTAAATGACAGTCATACTCATGGTTGATATTGATTGTTACTCGTGTTATAGCAAAAATGATAACCAAATAATTAAAATGAAAAAGCAAACCTGTTGCCATTAAAACCTTTTTAAAATAAATATTCGAAAAGGTGCTTGATTGGTGGAGAGATATTTTGACTTAAATAACCAGTTAAATTTAGTTTTTTAGTAATTTGTAATTTTTTTTATTGAAAAGAAAACAAACTTGAAATATAATTATAATTAACAGGATAGCGCATGGAAAGATGTATGAAATATGAAGAGCTTTCAATATTGAGGTACTTCAGGTCATAATTTATTCCTGATGTTGTAAGATATGGGAAATAAGAATTTGACTGCGCGTGTAATTTCTGTAAAGAACACCATTAATAAAATACATTGTTAAATGTTAGATTGTGGAGGATAGGAGGTCTAGCATAGTCTGATAAACTCGTATCTACAGTGGGAGTTTGTAGAGTCATTAGAAACAATAAGTGGTATACAATGGGCATTGGTATCAGCTAAGGTAGATGGAAAACGTTACTATTAGAGGTGCAAATTGGTGTATGAAAGCGAGCCAATTGGATATCAGTGGACAGATGGACCATACTCATAACGCCTGCCATACTCGTCAAATTACTTTCCCACCAGAAATAAATGAGGCCTGGCCATCTAACGTGATAGGTTAAATAATGTTTTGCCAAAATAAGGGTTTCTATTATCAAAAGTTGTCCTGCTCTTTGTAGTGAACTACCATCCTGAGACACTTGGTTTATATTTTTTCTCCACTAAAAATTGATGAATGACTACAAAATACACAAATAATCATACATACAAAATACACCGAATAAAACTTATAGTATGTAAAGCAGGATGAAAATGAATGTGTTAATTCTGGATATCTATAACTAGTTAATTAACGCTTTTTAATGTAATCAGCGTTTATCACCGGAACAGGAAAATCCATATTGATCATATCATTATAGTCTGAGATATAACCAGTTTCTAATCACAGATTTTTACATATAACTATCACTAACTTATAATAGTACAATATTGCTGACACTTTTATAAAATATTTAAGGCTGATGGTACCTAAAACACCGACTTACTACGTTCAGCGATAAATCATGCACAACCCAGCAATGTATCATATCATGATAGTGTGTACATCATGAGAATGCTGATTAGTGATGGTACATATTTTGTATCAGTACGAAAGACTAATAGGATGTCAGACATTTGACATTTTAAAGTGTTATTAAATAGAACTCTGAATTTTAAGGATTGGAATCCATCCTCTTCTTCAGGTGTCATCAAATCTTAAGACATACGTATAAGCGTACTCAAACATTTTCAGATTGAAATTTATGGCGATAAACTTGCCAGATTCTAACTTCGCAACAGACGTTATACATAAAAGACAAAGCATGCACCAGTAAGTCCTTGTAGGGTGAAAATGAATGTCACGATGTCACAGAACCAAGAGAACAAAACAACATATGAACGCCACAGGAAAGGTGAGAGACTGGGTAATATAGACAATCAATATCATGGCACGTCATCTGAAACAAAGAAGACATTATGACAATGGCGTAGGGCAGGGCTAACTAGCAGGTGACGTAAAGTGGAGGATAAATAAATGTATTCAATAGGATGTTTATAGACGTGATGTTAGATGTTGTCGTAACAATCAACTAATATCGTGGTTCGAATTCAAATTCAAATTAATTGGTAGTCAACTAATTCAACTCGTCCCGTAAGCTATAAAACCTACCAATGTATAGTTTTGTTAGTCTTGCTCGAGATAAATGCATTGATTCAAACTGCAAATGTACGGTAAAGGTTGCCAGATTCAATACGCTTGACATTTGTCTGTCATAAAGTGAGTGAGAACACCACGATAGACTATGTGTCCCGCTCTGTATACACAGTTCACAGTTCAAAAATCTTTATTTTTACAATATATTGTAGCATATACATATTGTCAAGTGCAGTATGCACGTGTGACAAATCTTTACACCTATCACATAAAATGTTTATATATAATTTGGTCGACTGCACATTAAATTAACAAACTAATCCTACTACCATTATTAAACAATGTTTATATGGTATATAACTAATACTATATTAAACTAAAGAAATGCCAACAGACTCCCAGCTCATACCAGATCCAATTTTCACATATGACAACCACAACAACAAGTCTACATATTCACACATACATTCATAAGCCAATAATAAGTACATATTAAACTATTAATACAAATAACAACAATATACATCTATATATTATGATAGCAACAATAAATAAACAAGTCAAACAAAATAACTATTCATATGAATTACAATAAATAAACAGATAACATTTTAAAATCTCTAATTGAACCCAAACTTCCAGCATTTTTTATTTATCTGCCTAGTTTAATCTTTCTCGTTACTCATGGAAAATCTTCTTAAAAACATATTCATTACAGCGTTGAACTAACTTAAAACAGAAAAATAAACATGTGAAGTGTAAGAAGCTTGCAGGTTAGGCAGACAGAAGACCAAGTTATCGTACTCGTCCACACGCTTTATAACGCTAATTTTATATGTTGATTTTGTTTTTACGTTACGTATCATCGGTTTACTGTTGTACTTTTACCAGGACAAG
Organism: Homalodisca vitripennis; assembly: GCF_021130785.1. Taxonomy (NCBI): domain Eukaryota; kingdom Metazoa; phylum Arthropoda; class Insecta; order Hemiptera; family Cicadellidae; genus Homalodisca; species Homalodisca vitripennis. The sequence goes on along the minus strand of NC_060211.1, from coordinate 131,121,224 downwards.
AATAAATTTAGATTTAATCGAATATTTAATGAGCAAATACCATAAAATAAAATCACAGAATTTTACATGATACCCTATTTATTTAGTGGTGTTGAACGCCACGTCCCCCTCCCCACCAATTAAAATTTACGGTCGGGGGTTGTCAAAATGTCAGGCTCAGAAAGGGGGCTAAGGTTCAAAAAGGTCGAGAACCCTTGATGTAGACAATAGAAGTTTATGTTACTGGGAATTTGTCACACTCTTATAACTTTAAAGAAGAAGTTTATCATTATTTTACCACAGTGTAAATAATTGTCTCAGGATATACATCTGCTTTACTCATTGCTTGAGCATATTACAAGCAGAACAATATTAATAACAGAACCTATGTTTGTGAGTATAATTCTTAGGACTCGTTACTCTACCATCTAGTTTATAGTCCCGATCCTTAATATTTTACAATCAGGTCTTTTGCAATGGATTCCTATTAGCATTTGAGTTATTTACACTGCATACAAAAGTTGATCTCGGCGTCTCTGGGTTTTTGATAATTCAACCAACAAGTATGGGTCCCTTCCCTCTCAAACCTTCCGTTTCAGCTCCTTTAATTGTGAGGAGTTGGTTTTGGTTCTATAACAACATCACTTCTAACTTTAAAATAAAAAACGTTAAGTTTTTATTTAATATTTGAATTATAGAACCATTTACATACTAAGATGAGCATTTGTTTATTATTACAGACCCTAATGAAAGGATAAGCAAATAACCACGCACGAAAACCGGTTATATTTGATTGAAATAAATAAGGGTAGACTATGCGTAAACTGCAGACTTAGAAGAAGTCTGGTACACTTATTTTAGCCAGAGTGCTCTTTAGAAGAGATCAGTCAGTACAATCAAACGAGCAGTAAGTATTTTAATATGGTTTACAGTCAAGGCCTCTGGAAAATAAATTTGAGATGATATCATTGTCTCTATACTATTAATTAATTAATTTCTAAGAATTGTGGAAACTAGTGCCTACATTCTATTAGCATAGTGAAAAATTTTTGAGACAACTTATGTGCGTAATTTTTATTTAATCAACAAATAAAATCAAAATCAAATTTATTTCTGTACCTAACTTACAAACACACATAGTGCACTTCATGTACACGAAATTATTCCCACATGGGCCACAGAGGATTGTGCATGGTGAAAAGGCACATCAAAGAAACAATGTACACATCGAAGAGAAATCGAATCTATTTCTTTTCGATGTGTACACGTCGTATTAAAGCAATTATCATATTGATTATTGTAAACAATTCTGTATAAAAATAATTATCTGTATTTAAAAACTAAAATAAAAAAATAAACTATAATTTGTTTACCGCAGACCTTATGCATTGCGCCACAAATACTTTATAATCTAATGATAATTATATCACATAAACAAAATAATGTATGTTATCTGTTATTGAATAAAGTATCCAACTGAATAATGTATTACTAACTTTAATTAAAGCTAGATTTTTGATTATTTAAAAGGTATTAAGAACTATCGGAGAAGGGGAGGGAGTACGGCGTAAGACAGCCATAGTAAAACAGTAGTATTTTGTCAAGTGTAGTTTTTAGTCCAATAAATAAATGGAATCAGGAATATTATTCTAGTATATATATACATACTAGAATATATATATATATATATATATATATATATATATATATATATATATATATATAGAATAGCGACTCAGATTGTTCAGCGCCAACCTCTAAGAGCGATTTTTGTACGGATTTTTGTATTTTTTCCCCAATTGCGGGGGATTTTGTATTTTTCGGAGTAATAAATTTGCAATGTAATGTGGATTGATGTAATTATACTGTTTTACAACTCTAGAGGCCTGAAGGCCCACGCTGATCACACTCTTATCTATGTGTGACAGGGATGACGATCTCTTGCCTGTGACTCCTTGTGAAAACCAGTAAACTTTTGATAATACATAACTAGCGAATTTATAACATTTGTTTTTCTTTATAAAGCAAGATAAGAATTCTCTTTGGTTTAAATCATTGTTATAATTAGAGATTTTTGAAAGTGTCATTATTTATGTCGTCACCGGTCACAAAAACCCCCTCATACCATAACTACATTATTTTTTATTGGGTATGTACCGTACAGAACTGCATATCGCCAATCGGCGTATCCATAAAAAATACAGGCCTAACATAGCCTAACCTGAAAAGCAACAATGTGACGCGACGGTAAGCTGTTGTTGGGAGTTATTTCAATCAGCTGATACCATCTCTAGTCCCAGAAGGCCACATTCCGTGCTCGCGCGAACACGTTTGCTGGCAATTTTTCTTATAAACATTCAGAACTCGTTAACTTGTTGTTTCTCTTATCGGTGCTACCTTAGTAGCAAGCTATAATCAATTACTTTTAATGTTAAACGGTAACTTAGAGAACCGTAATATAAATTTATTGTAGATAAAATTATGTGAAGCCGTTATATTGTTTTCTTGGGCCTAACTTGTTGAATTATAAACAATACTGTTAAATGTGTGTTATTAAAATTTAACATACAAATTGTTTATTACAAAACGCTTAGTCTCCTATTTTATTCAACAGATTATAAAGAGATTAATAAAGAGATTCTCTTAAAAGGGTATATTCAAAGGGACTTAACTTGTTCTAATGTAAACTTTCGTTAAGTTTTAACGGGTCCTTCGATACTGCGTTATACAAATCCATTTCATTTAAATTAGGGAGCACAAACATCGGTGGCGTCAAAGAAAACTGCAAGAATTTCCAAGAAATGCATCTTATTGTTTAGAGTTTCAAATCCACTTTAAAACACTCTTTAAACAAAGATGAGTTGAGTCACGCATGAAGGTGACTCAATGGATAATAAATATATATTTTTCCATCTCTTCTGTTTGTAAATACTTCAAGATGTAACCAATACACGCTAGAATTCAGTTAGTGTAACTAAAACTAAGGTTCAGAAATTCTCGCTTTAGATATCTTCGACCGTCTAACCTAACTTTACTGAACACTGCCTGAATGTTACACTTCAAATATCTGTTTCTTTAATTACAACGGATACCTTTATAATATTCAGTAAACAAAATAATTATCACGCATTATATTGGATAGTTTCTTCTAAACCACTGATTTTACTGAGAAACCACTAAAGTTATTTATCAAACTAATTTCGTAGAATATAACATGTTTCTATTTCGGTTAATCAGCATGGATAAACGACTCATTGATAAGGATATCAACTGTGATAAATTCCACGTGCACGTTTTATTATGATTTAACTTTCAAGTGGAATAGCTAATCAACTAACTCCCTGTTTAACAGACTCAACAACTTCTACAGCTTCGACTTTGATGGGTCACGTGGCTTAGCCCGTGCTGATTAAATACTTCCGGGTTTCCTGTTTCGTATTTATTTCATGTAATTAATTAGTTAATGCACTTTTGTCGTTTCTTTTTACTAGATTATAATATATTTTAGAACATGTACGTTAAACATTTTTGAGCGGTTTAATTTTGTTGTCATTACAGTGTAAAATTATAAGAATACTAGCAGTTTCCCGTGGCATTGCACGCAACTTCCTGATGTACAGTAAAGACATATCCTTTTTCAATTACATACTAAACAATCCTAAAATAATTTAAGGTCAGTGGGGATATTTCCAATCTCCTGATCCATATTTGAATAACTAGAATTAAGTTTAAAGAGCAGTGTTTTGAGGCCCTGAGGGAAACATATTTTATACGTACCCATGAAATAAACTGAAATTGTCTGTAAAATGTATTAGATAGAATGAGCAACACTTGAAATATTTTAGGACATCGTGCAGGAATAAGAGATTCAAAGTCCGTAAACATTTTAGTGAAAGCATTTATCATGTAATACAATTGAGCTATGTGTCTTAAAAGCCTAAATATGCACCTTTCATATAGATATCATGCCAGTGTTTATGGTAAAGCGGTGAAGAAATTAATCAAAATTGATATTGGCCCTTATTGCTCAAGATTTACGCTTGTATAAAGTTCGAACGAATTATATTTCTGCCTCCACAGTTAAGTTATCCTCGTGTTTCAATCATGACAATATATTTCAGTTAAGAATCCTACGTCGTTTAAAAAGTGTCCACTTCCGGCGCTTTTAATGTACGATATGAGAAATAGAATGAAAAACATAACTTTCGGTTGTGCCTTATTCTTCAATAGACCAATATTGGGTGTTAAATCTCTCCACTTCACGTCAAATTGTTCTCATGATAATGTCTGAGGGACACACACATCTAGGCCTCTTCAAACTGCTAATAATATTGTCACATGTGCTGATAATATTTAAGAACATTTTAATTCCCTAAAATAAAATGCTTGCCTATTTATTGGGCCACCCAGCTTACCGTTTTTATTTGTATCCTCGGTATTAAATCTTGAAAGGTACGATTCACTTATGAATATTTGTAAATCTGATACAGTACACTATATTCCCCTCTTCTATTTTCTTGGTTCCGTCGAGGAAATTATATGAAACTGTATATACGAAATCAATACCGCATATATCTTTAGTTCAATATGCTTTTTTGCGATAAAATACTACAGTTTGTGTCTGGCGCATTGCTTCGTATTTAATTTGCTATGGTCATGGATTCATTGCACTCACTTGTATCCTTATAGGCACAGAACGAATGGTTCGTTCAGTCATATATATATATATATATATATATATATATATATATATATATATATATATATATATATATATATGTCCCGTCCTTTCGTTTTTGTTCCTTCAGCTACTAAAACTATGCCGTCCCACAATGTCAAAGGAAATTAATTTCAAGTATTCAAAGCAAGCTAAATGTAATGGTTCGGAATCTTCACTTTTACTATAAACAAGTATAGTGAAAGTTAGATAATACTACCATTTGCATACCAGTTTATAACAATTTGCAGCACACTGTATCAAATGGTATTTTGTTTATGCAAATAAAAAGTTCTGGAATAATTATTTTATAACTAGTTGTATTTCTGGAATAAAAGTATGACTATGTATTAATCTGATATCCAAGCATCATCCATGCAAAATTTTGTCTAAGCCTGACAACTAGATTTTATCTAGTTGAATATCAAATACCCTAACACCCACATACAAATATTTTAACATTATTACCCACAAACTTTTTCATTTATAATATTAGAACGACTATCTTTAATTTTAAAATAAATCTATCCACATTGCGATTCCTCTGAGAGTACAAGAAAATTGTTTGTGTGCTGAAATTTATAATAATTTTAAGATTTTCGACAGCCTATTTACGATCCTCCAAGTTATGATAATAAAAGTCTAAATGGAGTGATTGTAATAAATGTCTAAATGGAGTTTTGTTCAACAGTATGGTTTTAGGCAATGTTTGTACTAAAACGTCTACCATTGCGATGCTACAGTCGAGGAAATGGAAGGAAGTAGTATTTCATAGCCTATCGCTGGCAAACCTCCAATGTCAATTCAATTTCTTGGTCAAACACATCATTCCGTATCAATCACTTAGTAGGGTTACCTCCCGACCCGTCAGTGGTAGTAAATCTCGATAAAATACTGCGGCCATAAAGAGTCTACGGCAGCTCGACCCACTGACCTATCGACCCTGGCTCGCCCGCTGGGCAGTGTAGGTAATGTTGTCTTCCTGCTGATTTAGACACACGAGGGCATTCATTAACCGACAACTTAATTAACTAGAGCTCGCATGGCGTAGTCCCTTAGTATAGTTTGTATTTAATAGCTTTTTTGTTTTGTTTTTTTTTAATACTTATAACACTGTACAAACGTGAATTATAAATAAATATACAAATGTTGCATCTGCCTTTAAAACACAGCTTTGTAAACTGGTGTTTTCATGACTTAAATATACTAAAATACATGGTATAGAACACAATAGAAATTTTAAATTTCACTATTACATTTTTACGATTAAGGTTTTCCTTGTTCAATATTTATATTATTGAACAAGACATTTCTCACTCTTTAAAATGTATGTAACGAACGAATAAATGCTTAACAGTTATTGAGATATACTTTTAGAAAAAGGATATACATGCACGCCGTTATACTATATCTTCAATTCGTACTTCCAACTTCACAACTTCATTGTAATATAAGGATATATTTTATTATACACTTTCAGAAAATCAGTCCGCAATAAAGAGTACTGACTCGCGAGTAGCGACATGGTTCGGTTGTCAGAATCGTATGAATGCAATTCGAATGGTCGAAATGTTTAAACAAATGCACTTTATTTTTTTATCATCTACGTAATTGGTTTTAATTAATCACTGAATTAATGCATTTGGATCAAAAGTAAACTCAGTGTTTTGATTATAAAAGTAAAAAATATAATAACAGTTCCATAAATACGTTTGCACAATTTAAAAGCATAATTCAATTCTTAACAGAATATAACAGAATATTTAAGAACAAAAAACGATTAGTCTACTAGTAGCTTGCATATTACTAGTGGAATTTTTCAAGAAAAATATAGTATAATTATAAAATCATTACTAATAACATTCAGCATTTCTTAAACGCTATTTAATCTGATTTAAAATATGGTATTTATTAAAGCATTTACTGAAAATCGCAAATTTGAAATACCATTGATTTAGTATGCAAAGTAGTAACATGCGATGTTAAACTATGTAGTGAGTATTTATCTATATATATATATATAAGAAAGTCGTGTTAGTTACACTATTTATAACTCAAGAACGGCTGAACCGATTTGGCTGAAAATTGGTAGGGAGGTAGCTAAGGACTGGGAGAAGGACATAAAATACTTTTTATCCCGTTCCTGATTCTGGATTCCGCCCCACTGGTCTCTAAAAGTTACGGAAATACCCGTAAGAAATGCATTGCAGCAAACATATGTTATTGAGTGAAAGAGCCTGTTCAAATTTAATCAGCTGTTCTTTGTAAACATATATAATGCGACAAAAGAAATATATGTTTTTTTATTTAATTATTATTTTAAATTTCTTTACACTTGTAGTTTGAAAGCATAGAGTAAGCTTAAGATAAACAGCAAATTTTGTTTCAACTGTTTCTGCAATCACTGTTAAACGTAGACTTTACTATCCAGATAATACAATTCAAATTTGACTTAAAAATTCACCTTTAACTGCAATATTTATCTAATATAAACCATGCTCATGCTTGATAAGAAGAGCAATGCAGATATCAAAATTACTATCTTACGTTGGCTACAAATATAAAGAATTTTATAAAACCAACCTTAGTTGTTTTTTTTAACAGAAGTATGGTTCTTGAAACTCCGTGTACATATTCTCTCGATCGAGACAACAAAGCAAGCTCAATCATGGCATCGGAGATATAACTAATTTGATCCAGAAGTGATACACGCGCAAAGCCTAAAATAAAAACCATACGCAATTTCGCTTAACATCTGAAGCTCATAATCATTAGACTGTAATAATATGTACCTAAAATATGCCTATATTCGTTTCAAAATTACATTGGACGCCATCATTTATTACATTGTATGTGCGCTAATGAATTCAAACTTTTTGACTCCTGTCCACGATCTAATATAGTTCAATTGTATACAAAAATCATAGAATATTTGAGAAAAATTCCAGTTATTTCACAGGTGCATATTGAGACTGTTTTAACATTTATATCTTAAACAGATCATGAGCTTGGAGTATCCTTCAGTGACTATCATTTATCTCAGAAGGGTAATAACGACGTTCAAAAGAAATATGCCTCCTATGTCCCAATTTTTCTGTAGGAAATCGTGTGCGAAGCCGTGGGTATCTGGGTATTTGGTTGTAATTGGCATTTTATTGAAAATCAAGAGTTTTCGTTATAAAATACTACGAATTTATTGACGAACTAGCTGTTACCCGCAGCCAATCGCGCATAATTGCTTTTACTAAGTAATATAAGGACTTCGGTTCTTAAGATTTGCGTGCGAAGCCGTGGGTAACAGCTAGTTCTATATAAAATTAGTTTTTAATGATTGTGCAGTTCTGGTACTTAACAAAAATGTTTTAGAATATTGGTTTCTAAAAGCTTATATGTTAACGAAAAAACAGTAAAGTGATCCATGTCGTTTACTAGAAAATTTACAGTGATAGAGTTGTAATTTTAAGACTAATTCGTTAATAACCAACAAAGTCCCTAGGATCAAACCGCGTTACACAATTAACTTCTTGAAATGTTTCGGCCTCGCATGCCATCTTCAATAAACAGGTTTAACACAAAGTTGTGTATAACACTGGTCATATAAGGCTCAAAACTTCACGTAATATTAATTCTTTAATATCGTATTGAAGTTTATGACAGTTTTGATATTTCTCAATTTATATAGAAATAATAAAAACAGGTTTCATCAATATTGTATTAAAATATTTACCATAAATACCAATAAGTATTAAGTTTCAATGTTCAGTTATTCAGGTCGTGTTCGTAATTTTTAAGTTGTTACGTATTTCACAGTTGAAATTTCCTCATCGCCGTCTACTGGTATTTTCGCCAAACTAGAATCACGACGTGAGATTCCACATAACATCACATCGCGGTAAACGGCCCATTATCGCATTATCTGGACCACATGTTTGGTCGACGTGACGCCACGCGTGAAAACTGCCGAAACACGAAAGTGGCTAAGAAAGTCTAATAAACTCAACGATTAGCTGAATAGTGGTCAGATCGGTAAATTATATTGTGATTGTATTTTCTCGACGTTGCGAAAACTTTACTAGATAAAAGTAATCTATTGGTTAGAAAGTACAAACATCGAAAACTAAATCATGAGTACACCTGCTCCGCACACACGTTCATGACTTGGCACTCGTGACTGCCCTCATCTCTAATACGTTGCCGCCCGCGTGTGATTGACCAATTCCGAGAGGAATTCGGACAAAATCGTCAAGTCCTGGCCCATGACATTTGGGCAGGCGTGGTTAGGCGGAGCTCTTGTCTGTTTTGGCAGAGTCTGCCGCCTGCACTTCACTCGGACTGTGCGCCACGCCATGCCGACACTGTTGCATCATTCTCAAGTCGTATAGCTTCAGGAATAGTGTTAAGGAATTTCAGGTCAGCAAAGACGTCAATGACAGATATGTTCTTTTAATGCGACCTCTGACATACGCTAACCTGTATTTATGTTAGGAAACCAAGAAGGGTGTTGCGTTGACTTTGTAGAGGAAAGTACGTTAAAATTTCTCGTACAAAAATAAAATATACAGCTTGCAATCAAACATCTTCTCTTGTTTCAGTGTACTAATACTCACTACTTGAAAAAAACTAAAAACATGTTTCTTTCAATTTCATTTCTATTGTATATTTCCTAAACTGCATTATGAGTTTGGTGGTTTTTGACGTTATTCTTAAATATGAGTCGATCAAGTATTACAAAATTAACTATACGTCAACGATTAGACAGTTAAAAGTTTACATAAAATCTGGATCGGATGAGAATGTAAGTAGTACTATCATGACATATGTTTGAATGTAGGAGAGATGACTTGTTTTTATATTCGTAAAACATATACGTCAAATGTATTGCCATTTGTATTATTTTGGTGATAGGTCAGCCAAAAAATATTAATTCAGTTTAAAATTATTTTAAATAACTAATAATGAAATATAACAATTATTGTATTAAATTGTTCATGTCCTCATTTAAGATTTCTGTCTAAGTAAACAAATAAATTGTGTTGATTGTAATACTTATGTAGTCTTTTAATATTTACCATCTTTTTCCACCAGGTATTAAAACTTGTGCTTAATATGTCGGTTGACGCAATCAATTGTTAATTAAAATTTTTTATCAATTTAATGAGAAGTTATCACAAATAAAATATGTGTTGGTTCATTTGAGGGTATTGTACTGCCAATCTAACCTATTATTAAATCCTCTCACAGCAGCCCTTGCTCATAATATGTCACAACCTTAATCTTAAACTAAACCAAACTTAAAAACCTTACATTATTAACAAAAGCAACGCTGGATTCCTCGTTTATTATAGAAGGGGTACTTTTTAAATTCTACTAAAATATTGTGGGTGAAATATTTTGGAAATTATTTGGGTTAAAATTGTTTTGCAAAATAAATATGACATTTTATTTAATTTCTTTGTGCTATGTATTAATTTTAGAAATATTTATTTATATATTAAGTGAAGAAATATGTAAAGAGAGTATATAATTTAGTACCGCTTTTCACGAAATATTCATCCATTAGAATTCACGTTTCAAATTTTAGGAAACAAAGCGACTTTTATCAGGATCGCCATATGTTTTTAGCTCTTCATTAGCTGGCATATCACTCTTTTGAATATTAAAGACGACTTATGGGACAACGTCTGTAAAAAAAGCCCTATATTTCATAAGGTTCTCCGTCAAAAACGAAAGGATGACTCCCACCTTTTTGTTGTACCACGTGACACGACCATCTGGTCGGACCCTAGACCATGCCCGCTCTACTATAATCCAGCACATTACCCTAGATATGACTCAGCTACTTTTGTCGTGCCGCAGTCAGCAGCGGCCAAGTAAGAACACTCACAGCCAGTATGGAGAACTGGCGGTCTACCAGTCCACTTTGGTGACTCTTACAAATCCAGGGTGGTTATTATAAAATCAAGAACGATAGTTTGGGTGGATCGAGTCCAGGAATTCGTATCTCCATGACTGGCCGTCTGGTCGGGATTAGCCAGTTACGGATATAGTGGAAGGAACACGCTAGAGAGTTGGCCAACGGCAGGATCGAGCTGGCGGCTCACTGTTCTGTACCGGCAGGTTCGACCACTTATCAGGCCTTTCAGTTGAAAAGGTTCTAACCCTTTTAAAACCCTCTAAAATGCTTTGGAATGTAAACCTTGACCTTTCAGTCAATCTTGTTGAAACCTCACCAACTTGAATGTCATTAAAGTATGTCTCAATTCCTAATGGAACAGAAAGTTATGTTAGATACTAGAGTGACTCTGAAAAGTTTACAAAACTTTTACATAGAATTTTCTTTCCAATTGTCTTTCCATGTTTCACTAAAACGTATCCTTTCCTTAAAGATAGAGTGACCAAAATCTTAGGTGACTTTCCTTTTGTGGATTAGTGTGAAATTTAAAGACGTATCCCAAACCTGATATCGTGCAGGGAAAATAAACGTTAGTCAACTTCCAGCCGCGCATTGAGGACCCAGTTTTAAGAGTGGGATAAAGTTTAAAACTATGTTATAAATGGTAACTCATCACAAATCCATGATTTCGCTCTAGAAACATATATTGAAGTGACTCAATGGCTATGAATTGAGGGTGGATTTCCCTACTCTATATAACTCTATATTGAATATAAATTATAAACCATTAGTAAAACAAGATAATCGCATTTTTCTATTCATTAACTTCTTATAAATAGAGTGTTGTTCCTACTTAAAAAACTATTTTAACATTTCAACATTATAACATTTATTATAGCAACACAAAACTGGACACCAACAGTGTTAGGTACATCGTCGCTTTATAACTGAAACAAAGCAACGACGTGACATGACTTCCAGCTTTGCAGAAGGATTTTACTGGATAAAGTTAACAAAGTGGTCTCCTCAGTAACAATTACTTCTTGAGCGACATTTGTTATAACAACACAAAACTGGACAATAACGGTGTTGGGTACACAATCACTAAAGAATGAAACAAAGCAACGACGTGACATGACTTCCAGCTTTGCAGAAGGATTTTGCTGGATAAAGTGAACAAAGTGGTCCCCTAAGTAACAATAATTACTTCTTGGGCGACATTTGTCTTAACAACACAACTGTTACTGTCAAATTACACTGGGCAGTAACAGTGTTGGGTACATAGTCGCTAAACGTGACATACATAAAGCAACGACGTGACATGACTACCAGCTTAGCAGAAGGATTTTGTATGATAAAGTGAACAAAGTGGTCCCCTCAGTAACCATTACAACTTGGGCGATATTACGTCAGATAGTCCAACAATAATAAGGCTAATGCGACTAATTATATCTTGTACGTGCACCTTATCGGGCTGCCCGCATGATTGGGTTCATTGTTACCGCAGTCCTTGACCTGGATACGGACGAGTGTTTAAATTTATTAGCTGTCTTCTTGTCAGCTTAACCTGTCAACAAATTATTTATCAGATCGACTTCGGCTGTATTGATCAAGTTTGTAGATTGGCAACCGAATGTGGGTTTTTAACGATTTGAATATGAAATGAATGTTTGGATTTAATTGGTAGCATTATTAATTGTGGTTGAATATGACCTGATTGAAATGTCAATGAATCCCACAGCAACGCGCAAATGTAGAGCTGATTGTGTGCGCCCGCCTTTGTATTCTAGCTCAATGCAAAATATAATCTACTGAACTAACTGACATTAGCTGATTGGCTGAACGTTAGCGAAACCTATCACTCGGGGTGAAAGAATTTCACTTCTGTCTGTCTGTATATCCTTCGCAGGATATCTCAAGAATGAAATACGCTATTTCTTGCATTGCTTGGAAGTTTGATTATGGGACATATCCTTTCGTGACATTTTGCTGTACGTTAGCAAAGCTTATTACTGGCGTGGGGGGAATCTATCAAGAACGGATTGAGCCACATACTGAAAATGTTAGATGAAACTTCATTTCTACACTTACTAAATCTAGTTCGATAATGGTGTAAATCTCATTCATGGGATTTGGCTGAACGTTAACAAAGCTTATTACTGGCGTGGGGGGAATCTATCAAGAACGGATTGAGCCACATACTGAAAATGTTAGATGAAACTTCATTTCTACACTGACTAAATCTAGTTCGATAATGGTGTAAATCTCATTCATGGGATTTGGCTGAACGTTAACAAAGTCTTTCAATATTGAAACATGGGCATTGTATCGAGAACGAATTAAACCATAACTTGAATTTTGAACGTAATTTCACTTAAACGTAGGGAATATAATGTTCGATAGTGGTGTACGTGTTTTTATGGGATTTAGCTGAACTTTGGCGAAGCGTATTCCTCAATGAGATATCTCGAGATCGAATTGTGCTATATGATTGAAATTAGTATAAACATTCATTTCTACATATTCAATACCGAGCTCGATAAAGGTACATATCTCTTCGTGGGGTCCAGGATCAGCGGTTTTCCTGCTACCATGATTACTCGTAAAATATACAAATTGTTTTAATACATCTGCTACTAATCTTGTGATGAAAATTACATGTAATTCTTTTTTATTTATATTCCATTAACATATTATAAAATCCTAATCAGTTTCGTCACTATAACGCTGTTTTAAACACATATTAACAGCGCTGACAACATTGATAAATGTGTCCAGTATTAGAGTTCACATGATGACTACGGCAAACCATTGTTGGACGGCCAGATTCTACACTAAATGATCGCGCACTACTATAGGACGATTTTATTTAGCTCAAAGTGTGTGTACTTTTTTGTGTAAGTAGAACCTACCACAACGACTGTCAGCCTATCGACATGTTGCAACATTTAAGCAGTGGAAACCTCTCCATATAGTATTGACATGTCGTTATCCAAAACACATCAGAGTGTCGTATATCAGTATTAAACATATACTTCAACTCTTGTACCTCATTCGAGGAAGCATCCGTAAGGTGGTATCCGCGTCAATACAGTCATGGTGCTCAAAGAGACAAAATCAGATTCTTTACGACTTTACATCATATGAGTGACGTCTCCCACACATTGCTACCGACTGACTTTTGAAATCTATTAGTCATCTTTTTCATGTAATTTTATAACCAATACACAATGCAATCAGCCATACACGATTGTCCAGCCTAGATCCGGAATTCCAAAGGAGCAGAGTTCACCCGTGGAATTAATGATACTTAGGATACAGCCTCAGCGTGAAACGATCCCTCAAAAAGTTTAATTGCTCTAATTCGGTATCGTTACTACTATGGAACTTTAGCATATTGCTTTTCTATCGATAAAAATATATTTCGAATTTGCAGCTGTGCTCAACCTGTACGACCAGCAAAAATACATTTGTTAAACCTCTACGAACTTATCACTGCTTAGAATTTGAAAAGAATTACTTGCGATACGGCATCAAAGTTTATCAAATCAGGGATAAAAAAGCCCGAAAGTAAATGTCTAATCTACAGTTTTCACAGCACCTCGAGAACACCACGTGGCCCTCCCATAAAATAAAAATGTCTAAGTTCACCTCGTTACAGTAATATTAATTAATTGTATCCTTCCTAAGAACCAATTAACCTTATATTGAAAACTGTACAGGAAATTACAGTCACTCTAGGCGACAACCACCTCGTACAAAGTTGAAAGGCGCCGCAGCCGACAACCATAAACAAAACAAGTTGACCCAAAAACCCAGATAGAATTACAAGTTCAGATGAATTAAAAGATACGATATCTGTTCTAGATTGCCCAATTACTACAGCGGGGGAAACCAGTTAGTTGCTGCAACAACGTACAAGTTTCAAAAATATTTATGTACGTTACTATATCACTGGACACTTGAATGGAATATCTATGTATTTGAATATCATTAATTCAATTGGATGTCGTAGGCTACACTAAATTTGTCTTCAAGCCATACAAGATGAAGTGTTCTGTGTATTTTATGTTTTTCCTGAATTTATATTTTGCTTTGATTAGATGGAAACTTGAGTAATGATAATTAGTTTACTTTTGTAGTAATTAAATTTACAGAATTAGGACTTATAATTTATCTATCCAATCTCCCAGGGTATTTATTTACTTTATCTTTCCAGAATTTGGAGAAAGAATTAATTGCTTTGTTATGACCAGCATGAAGTTCATATGCTTGTTAGTATTTATATGCCAATAACATTTGGAAGTTAAGACCAACCAATGCAAGTTTACATTGGTTGGTCTTAACCGCTGGCAGTTTTTCTCGTCATATTCTTTTGGCATGCAGACCATGCTGACTGACACCTCACTTCCCATCACCTTCATCATCTGCATCTACACCTACACGCTTGTAGTGTTGTAGTGTAGTGTAGATTCCTGGCAGTGGAACATGATAAACATACCATATCGAGTCATATTTAAAGTAAAAAGTGCAGGTTTTAATATAATTTGGTAAATTAATTCAATGTGATTATATTAATAAATGTATCAATGATCTTTTGATATGTAAGAACTATTATTAAAGATTTAAACCTTACCTATCTTTTTTCTAAATTTAAAAGTTTTTACACCAAATTAATGTTTAGATACATTAGCAATATAAATTAATTTTTGTGATGGTTTAATTAATGTTCGCCTTTTTGTACTATAAGAGGGATCTGGTCTTTTGCTTTTCTTTAATTAGGAAGATTAATAGTACTATCCTTGTCTAATACAAACACTATTTGAAAAAGTTTCGTAATTTTAAATATCTCCATTCGAAATACAATCCAAACTCAGATGTCTCATTGAGTTTAATAACTAGGACCATCAACAGAGTTCGCTAGTGGTGCATATATTGAAGTTCCGTTAGTTGTACATCTTAGATCTGGCCATTGGATTGCACTGTCAAGATGTTCCAAGACTTCTGTGTTATACCTTTTCGACTCTAATACCCTAATTCGAAATCTTCGATTGAAATTATAAAGTATTTTAAATTATGTATATTAAAAAAGTTATTAGAAAAAACAAAAAAGAGATGAAACGCTAGAAGGTACTTTAAAATATATATTAAATAAATTATATTTGTTTGTAATCTATTTAATGGAAAATATTCATCCGGGAGCTAATATCAGACGATACTGTAAATCTTTATTCTCACTAAATACTTAGGTAATATTACAAGTTTTAAAATACAGTACTTTAATTGATAAAGTGAAATTATGCTTTGTAAAATTACAGCAATGGACTTAGTGCTGAGAATTTTGCATGACTACAATTTTCTTTTCTTAGCGATCTGTTAAATCAGTACTTCTCAAAGAGAGCGCGGCGGTGCACTGGGGCGCCTCGAAATCTGTCAGAGGCACCGCGGTTAGCGATAGTGATTAAGAAAATGTCATATCGTGTGAAATAATTAAAAATATATATTTATTATTGCCTTCAAGCTTGACTAGATTTATAATGTCATATCAAATTATTTCATCATCATTAATATACCTACAGTTCCATATATCACTTAACGTTACTTCTATATTAAAACAATTAAACATAAACAAAAGAGATTGCTACGTACTCTCATGAATAGTGTTCTGGTAAGAGACTCGCAGGCGCACTTACCACCGTTTCTTGGAACGTTTTTCTTTAAAGCTAACACGCATTAGAGTACTACCCAGACAAGCTAATAAACATGACAAAAGGAGCTTCAAGCTCCGTTCGAGCGAAAGCAATCATTGCGATTTGGATCCATTGCATGGTCCATAGGGAAGTATTAGCCGCAGGATATCATTAAGGAACTGAACGATATACTTAAGAATGTTATTCGTGCAATCATCTGCATCAAAACACTCCTAAAAAGTAAGATTTTTATGAACAAATGAACAAAGAAATGGGATCTGACCGCTCATGTAGTTATATAGTAGTTAGTAGTTCATGTCGGTTGTCTCTCGGTAGCCCGCTTTCTAGAGCGTTTAAACTGAGGCACGAAATGTATGCTTACCAGAAGGAAAACTTCTCTAAGAACTTTCTGTTGAAGATAACTTTACTTACTGAATTGTTTGAAAAGTTGAACATACTAAGTAAGTAATTACAAGAATAGAACACAAATATCTTAAACCTGTAAGACGAAGTGAACATTTTTTGAAATGAACTCTATTTGTGGAAGCCTATCATGGCTAAATATGAATACAATAGATTTTCGGTCTTGAAACAGTTTAGTGAAGGAAGATCTGTCCAAAGTGAGTGTATTTTTATGAATGATGAATGATATCATTTTTATAATGTTGGCATCAAATCCATTTAACAAAGAAATGCATCTATACGTTGAAGAGAGTGAACAACTGTTTGAATTCCAAACAGATACTTCGTTAAAGACTGAATTCAAAGCGAATTATTTACTAGAGTTTTGGTATAACGTCGAAAAAAAAGTGAACCGCAAACAGCAAGTATAGCGTTGTTTGTGTAACTCTTTGCTACTTCCTACTTTTATGAGGCGGAATTCTCAGCTGTGGCAGTCGTCAAATCAAAATAAAGACCAAACTTAAAAATTACAAAAAGTTTGTGTTGCAGTTTTGAACATGAGTCCAAGTTTTTATGTTTATAGAGATGATCTCATCTTTGCATAGACTTTTTAAAAATATGTCCGATTGGCTTGTGTGAAACTTTAAATGAACATTACGAACTGGGATGTATTGGAGTAGATAGACTAACTGAACTGTAATCTTTATGAAACAATTATTGAATTAATTACCTATATTTAAAGTTTTAAACGCATTGTACTTGACTTATTTTTCTCAATATATTTACTTGCACTAAAATAGTATAATAATATTGATAGTTTTTAACATTCTTCTTTAAAAATCAGTGACAGTTAATTAAAATATAGGATTTTTGCTTGATATTTTTATGATGGGTAATTTACAATAGACATACAGGCATCGAATGTTTTATCGATGTGAATAATTATGTGAATTATAAGTCACGGTACTTTATTATTATTCTTCATTGACTCTATTGAGATGAGCTGAGCGGGTGGGGCGTCTCGGAAAGTAGTACAAAACTAAAGGGAGCCTTGGGTCCAAAATGTTTAGAAAACACTGTGTTAAATGGTTAAACTTAGAAGGTCTGGCAAACCCCTATGCTGGTTCTTCTTTTAAGGGTGCAAGAGGGTTTAATATTGGAAAGTGCGGTGTCTTACTCTTGGACGAAAATGTTTAAATACGCAAGTTAGAAAGTTAACGACAAACTAATTAATCAATAGTTACAATAACGGGAAATACAGTATAAATTAGATTGTTTATTTCTGCGTTTAGATATATAATGAAAATCATTTGTAAATATTTCTTTCAGTTTTTATGTCGATAACAACAAGAGCCAACCGGATTTTGGCACTTTCCAACCAAACAACTGTGAACTTTAAAACCTCATAAGTGAGAAATGTTGTACGTGAAAGGTACAATTGAACTGTTGAACTGTATGTATTCAAGAATTTCAGAATTATATGAAAAAGATAGTTAACACAACTATTTTCATGTTTATTCTTGACTAGGTGATTCAAATTTGACATTGGTCACGTTATGGAGTGGTCATTATATCAGACGTGTAATTTTTGGAACCACTATTTAAATCGCTTAATTTTTAACACATATTTAATTTAGCAGGGTTTGCTAATTTACTGTGTCTGACGCCTGCACGTTTGAACGCGCAAATTGCCACACTGCCGAGACAGCCCATCAAGTTTCCATCATTGCAGGCGTTATAATCCAGTACAGGATGAAAGATTGTACAGTGTTTTCTTGCGCATTAAATAAAATGTTTATAAAATAGTAGACACACTAGAGACGCTATATACAGGGTGTTCTGAAACTATCTGGACAAATTTATATCACAATACTGCTTAGTTCAAGACAAACACATTTCACCAAATTAAAATGAGTCTCCGGTGCTTAGTTTCTCATCTGTCTATCTGTATGTGTTTTGTATTAAAAAAATTAATATTTTAAACCCTTATGAATAAATCCTACCAACTTTATGTCAAATTTTTATGGTAACAATGCCAGTTACTACAGAATATTATCCTATTTTTAATACTTTCAAAATGGCGGCCATTAGAATATTTTAACTTTTAATGTTTTAAAAAGCAGTTGTTATACTAAAGAAGTACAACATAATATTTTTATTTGATTTTATCAAAAGTATAATGACACCAAGTTTATTTAAATCTAATAATAAACAAATGAATTAGAGCAGATTCACTGGTACTAGCTGCGGCCCAAACTAAGGTTCTCAGTGAATATTCAACATTACAGAATCGAATAAACGACAGCTCCAGAATATCTTTTGCCTATTGAGTTATACATAAACGAATATAATAACAAGAGACATGTTCCATTTCTTAGCAGAACAGTTTATATATAAGTAACTTTTTCTAATAAATACAGTATTAGAAATTGTGTACTTCAAAATTAGATTAATTTTTACGCCAATGACAACAAAACACAGTATTTTTTCAAAGTACTTTGCACACGTATTTTCTGAATAATGAAAGAATATGTCCAATATGAATAAAATTTTCTTTTGTTAACAGGTTTAAAAATACTCCTGGGCACATTATTCAAACAAACAAGCCTCGTAGTTTGCCTACAGCACAGGATCTCTAGTATCTATAGATTACATATGTAGTACATGCTGTATCCTCTGAGTTGTGCCTCTGTTACAATTGTACATGTTTATTTCTCTTTGACTTTATGCATATAACAATTTCCCAACTGTTTACGCTTCGTTACACACACGGCTGGTGTTTTAATTACAAACGCCTTCATAAAGTAACACGATAATAACATTGCATGTATTCCCGTTACGAATCTCTTTTAATTATTGAAGGCGTTATTTCCAGTGCAAAGGCTGTAAGGTGTTTCTCCTCCAGTCTATTATAAATAATACGTTTCCAAGTAATTCGGAATTGTTTCTGCATTGAAGATTAAAAATATCAGAGTAGTAAAACTATAAAAGCCACCCAAACGTAGTATTTAAATTCTACGGAGATAACTTTGAATGAAACATTTATTATAACAGTTGTATAGTCCTGTTGAAGCATGAGGGATGATATGTCGTTTTCATTACTGTGCTAATAATTATCCAAGATGCATTGATCCAGTCTCTAATTCTCTTAGAACGTATTTCCTGCGTTAAATATACAAAAAAAAAAAAAAAAAAAACAATGTGTTTACTGATATTATGAATATGGTATCTATCTAAGTACAGATGACGTAGTAAATATTAGCCTTTTATGGCTGATAATAATAATTTATTACATTTTGATATCTGATACTAACATTTGCCTCAGAGAAATACACCTCTTCGTTTGACACCCTGTACAGCTGACTGACCTACATAGCTTTATGTGGAAGAACATAATCATAACACTTTCTTTCTAACGTCAGAAATGTTTCCATCACTTTTCCAAATAAAAATGATTTTAGTTAACTAGACAACCACAACTCATTTTGACACGAATGATAACAAACTCGAATACTGATATCCATGGTGATTCTTGACATCACAGTCTTGCTCCTCGAAATCTTTATACCCCGAACCCGCTTGAAACCCCAAACTAATTAGCAAACTAATAAGCCTAGACATTAATTAACAAAACAAAAACTGCTTCGTAAAGGTTAATTAAGTGCTGCTTCAACTACAGCTTTTAATCATGAAAAGTAAATAGGTGAGAACTGAATTATCATGGATCGCGTAATGCATTAAAGTTACTATTTGTAACAAACTCTCCTCAATAACAGCTATTATAAGACGTAAAATTAAAAACCTACGGACAGCCCTCCCGGGAATTTGTCTTCGTGGCTGTGACGGGCCAATTTGAATTATCACACTTATACAAGAAGTAGACCTACTTGTTTAATTCAACCACTATAAAAAGCTTCAGATCGGTTATGATTGCTTTATCGTACCATTATACATTACAGTATTATAATTAGTATAGAAAATATAAATACGATATCAGCTTGAAGGTGGTACAGAAACTATATCATCTCCAGAATAGTGTCACACGGCTTATCTCCATTTTTTTGGCTATTTGATTACATACTCAAATATTTTTCCAATGAACACCATCTGCACAATACAGGCTATTTGAATGGCCCACAAGGATCTCCGTCAAAAAATCGAGTACCTGAGTGAGCGCCTCAAATTCCTGGAATAATTAACCGCCAGATCGACATCTGAGCTTTCTCAGGAAAACAAGAATGATGGGGGGGGGATGTCTTACCATACTTCTGCCTCACCAAAACTGCCTCTCTACATGTCTGAACGACGAGACGTCACTGCCTCTCAAATAATTTTTTTAAATGATACATTACAACATAACTTCACGTGATTATTTAAGAAAATTTAGTTTTTCTTTGTAAACAGCATAAGTTGCTGTAACAGCATACGTTTTAGCTGTGTAATAATGTTCAATTTTTACACTTACTATTATATAACTGGTTATAAAATATTCTGTTTTCTTCAGTCAATGTATCTGTGAAACTAGTTAACAAATAATTACATTGTGAATTAAAACTTTAATCTAGGACAATATATGTTAACTAGAGCTGTTAAATATAGCTGGGAAATGTATAATCGTTTACAGTTTGGCACTTAGTAACGTGCTACGATTAATTCCTGAATTAAGAACCTGACCTGAACAAGCAGAAAATGTACGATACTTTGGAAAGATTAAATTAAAGGGGGAATGTTCAATAATTAGTAGGTGAGACTATTTATTAAGGATCCGAATGATTCTTGTTAAAATTGTGTTGCTGTCTCTCCTTGTAAAGTCGTAGAGACTTGGAAACTTGCCAAATAGGTTCCTCTTGCTTCAAGCAATAACTCTATAGATTTTAGGGTCAAAAGGTCAATATTAAAAGTAAAAATACAATTTATAAATTTTTAAGTTGGTCTTATACGTAGGTAACTATGGCAGTAACGAGGAAAACGTGTAATAGACAAATTTTAATCAAATCGAAAACAATCATGTGCCATCTTTTAGTAAGTTACAAACTCACGCGATGGAGTTATTTCGTTGGTTTGGCTCATAGACTTACGTTGCGTTTTGTCGGGTATTCGATATTTCGTTGAATCACTACATAGTATAAAACAAAGTCGCTTTCTCTGTCCCTATGTCCCTTTGTATGCTTAAATCTTTAAACTACGAAACGGATTTTGATGCGGTTTTTTTAATAGAGAGAGTGATTCAGGAGGAAGGTTTATATGTATGATAACATCCATTAAATAGTGGAGAAATACTGTTATTTTTGAGGTTTCTAATGTGATGTCGTTTCATAATTCAAATTAAACTGGCATTAAACAGCTGTTGACAGCTATAGTTCGACAAACTTTCTGAAACATCTGTTTACATTTAAATTTTATCAGCGCTTGATCGGTAGTTTAATGCAGATAGTGAATAAAACATTAATATATAAATTTTACTCCAGATTGCGCCAGTGACGAATTAAAATCATCTAATGCATTAAAAATACTGTTATAAAACTAACCTTAATGAACAAAGTTATGAATGTTTTCACATAAGTTACTTTAAACTGGTGGGCTTCCTTGACATTATGATATTACATTTTAACAATGGCTTACGGAAAAACAGAGAAATTAATACTAACATTCCATAACGATTCATTCTTTCCCTGGCTACAGTCCAAAAAAACAAGTGTAAAGCAAAACTTTAATAACGATTATTTTGGAATGTTGCATAACCTTAATAAGGATTTACCACTTATACCGGAAGTACATAAGAAGTAGTTAGGACTTCCCCCTAGGTCGTAATAGGCTTTTCAGTCCTAGCAAACTCAACTATGCCAACACGATTTTGACCAAAATAGATTTCCGAGAACAATATAATCGAACGTATACAGTATTTTAATCGAGGCAATAAGGCAAGCTAACCTGTGACATAAGTGAATTTAAACGGTCTTAAGTAAGCACTTTTTAACCGAAGTAGGCATCTCGGTCCTATGTAAGTATATTTTTTTTTCTTCGTCAGAACAACAAGGCAAACTCTACTATGGTACTGGAAATGTCTTAGACCTGAAATATATGACAAGGACTGGAAATATACGCTTTTTGACCAAAGTAAGTTTCCGAGACCTGTGTGATCCGAGATTTGTGTTTTCTTGATCGGGATTACAAGACAGATTCAGCTGCGACGTTATGTATATGATTAATTAGAGCCAGAAATGCTCCTACACGTGCCAAACATGATATAATAATTAAGTTAAGCTCTGATACTATTTACCATGAACCATGTATGCCTATCTATGTATAATATCTACCTGATGTATGCCTACTTACGGTTTAAAATGTTTGTAGGACTCCCATCATATTACATCATAATTGCTTTTTACAAAGACTTCGGTTCTAAAAATTGCGCGCGAAGCCGCGGGTAACAGCTAGTATAATATATTGTTAAAATGATATTCCTTAATGTCAATTTTAATGCATTGTTGGAAAAAAATTTATATATTTTTATAATCGACACGGGTTTACTCAGCGTATGACTTCTGTAATATTAGTTAAATTAATATATTATCGGTTCTATTTCGTTTGTAGTAATATAAACGCTAACTTGACCAGAATCATTACTGACGGTGGACCGTTAGGCTGCAATGTGCGTGGTAACACTAATAACACCGCACATATTGTAACAGCATTTGCCACCATTATGCTACACATCTAACCGAACCATGGTAATCTCGTAAATGATGACATCATTTTACACCTGTGAGAATGTTCAAACTCTAAATATTAATGTAAGTGTAAATCAATGAACATGCAGGTATCCAAAATAATACAATTTGTTTGTGAAATCATGTTACTTATATCTAGAATTTCATACAGAACAGGAAAATAATTCACTCTTTAATTTTATCCTCTTTTATGTAACTGGAAATGATATATTTCTTTCCTAATTTGAGGTAAATATAACCTTATTTTGCGGCTAAAAACAATGGTTGAATTTTGAATGAATACTGAATAGTTAATACTGGGGTGCTTTAGATAAAAGAAAGAATATTGTTATTAGTCAAATAAACTAAAACTCTTAGAGAATAAGCAGCAATTAATTATACAAAAAACAACTTATCTGTATCGAGAGTACGTTAATTATCGAGTTGATTTTTTTAACATTTGGTGCAGTATATCTACATATTTTAAAAGATTACAAATATTCAGAAATGTAGGAATAATGAGCTCTTCCAAAGTTAGCTAAATTACTCTTATTTCCGGAATATGAGGGGTTATACGTTCCACTGAAAACTGGTCCCCGAGCCAGCCATCCCCCACGCGGTGTGCCCCTGAATATTTAATTTCGCGTAACTTTGGTAAACTTTGGCACTAAGCCGGTACCGGCCTGTAATTAGTTTCTTCAATGTAATCAGGTACTGCAATTGACTCTCAGCTGCTTAGCTATTCGTCTCTTTCACTGTAATTGAAATGAATAAATGTCTCGACTTGAGGAGTTGGAGGACTTCTATAAGCCTGTATGTCGCAGTACACGTCTCACTACAAAGATGGATACTGATTTTTAACTTCATTCATCACAACGTCTAGGGATATTCGTCATAATAACCAGTATCTTAAATTACATCTGATTTTGAGAAGTCAAGTCAATGGAAAACTCCGCCCTGGAAATTAAACAAGGTAATTATTAATCTAAATTATCGAGATTCTGTAGAGCGAGAATTCATGAGAAACGAACCGTAAACCCCAAACTCAACGTTCAGATAATTACAGTAACCAAAACATACTAGCCTACAATGTACATGTACGTATAACAGTTAAATGTTTTAATAAAATACGAGTATTTGTAGCCTGCAAGCTGCAAATGGCTAAATTTTATTTATTACTCTTACAATGTCTTTTTTAAAACCATAAAATTTATTACATTTTAGAAGAAATTTTTAAACTTTAAAAAAGGTTCAATAATTGCATAGAATGGTAATTTTCAATAAATAAATGTACCTACATTACTTGGTATTTAAAAAATCTGATATAAAATTATGAACGTAAACAGATCACAAATTTGTCCATGTACGTTTTAAATTAAGTTTGTTTTTCAAGATTATAAGTTAAGGTATAGTTAAGGCTTTTTACATTAAAATATATATTTTTAAAGAAACTGAAACAATTTTTTTATTTTATGTACTTCTGCTTGTTATCTTTTTTAGCTTTAGTGGAATGGAGAAATTTATAGTCGTAATCTTACCTCTCAATGAAGTTATTTTTCATTTCATTTTATCCTTCGCTCAACGATTATATCTGCTTTGGATGTGAGTGATGCTTGTACTAATTGAGCAGGACAATGAGAGTGTCGTTTGGCTGAAATATTTTAATCCGAAATATATCTTTTATTTTCGAAAGTAATATAATTTGAAGAGTTATGTTCTCTTTCGATTCACACCACGTGGAAAAACTAATGATACTATTTTGCAACATTGAAATAGTTTGAACTCGCTGTGGGGGGGGGGGGCATTAGTTAACAAAATGTTCATCTAAAAGTTATTTTTGAAGATTTATAGACCGAAATGGACTCACCCACAGAAAGTCAACAATCATTCTTTCGATATTTTTATTATTTTAAAACTTTTTGACGGAATATGCCGAAAAACCTAAATGACATTCAGGGTTACACAAGCCTATAAGCATAATTTGAAAGACAAGAGGGAGGAATAAAAAAGATTATAATCTTTTACTCTTTACTCAACTTACAATTTCCTAGGTATTTACTTAATAAGGGCCTTTCTAAAGCAAATTTATGTAATAACACTTTGAACAATAACGTTTCTGCTCTTAGTATTTGTTTATATTTACATTTACTTTATCTTCTATAAATGGTAAAGTAATAAATGTTATATCGTTGTTGATTTTTTCAAATTTGTATTTTATTTTAATTGTTGATATTCTTAGCCTGTATAAAGACGCACAAAGATATCATTGGTATTAGATACTTTTAAAAATCTATAATTATCGTGTAATTACACGTTTTATATTTATTTTCAATGTATTGGCCTTCACATATTTTCAGTTTTTTTTTTTTTTTTTTCAAAAATAATTTTCTAATCCTAATTAGGATCTCCTAATTAGTTTATCGTAATTAGTAACTATATCTATAGGAAAACTGGAGTGTTCAAACTCCAAGACCAGGCATTTGTCAATAAGACACAACGCGAATTAATCAGCATACTTTAATCACTTCCAAAAATTATCTTAAAATAGAATAAATACCCTAACTTTATAACTACAGTATATGCAAATTTTTACGTATCTAATTTAATAAATATGAAATATTTTGTTACAATTTAAAGTGAATAGTCCCAGAATTGTATGTTATGGATTATTAACAACAATCCAAATATGTTAAATACATAAAAGTTTAATGGTAGATGACTTTTCAGGTTGTTGTAGCTACTCCTCGCATGTCTTGTCTTTATTCGTTGAGAAGGGAATGGTAGAAAGGACTGAAAAATTACACATTTTTATTTATAGACTAGCACTGACCCGCGGCTTCGCACGCAATGTCTTGCCAAATAACAGAGACGTAATACGCATATACTTCTTAAATTGTTTACAAAACATTCCAGAGATAAGTAATGGTGGTTGAATCGTATCCCAAACTTTCCATTTCGAGGATTAATGGGACTTAACGTTAGGGAGCAGTGTTTTGTTTTTGCGGCTACTCTAAATATGTCAAACTCAACATTAAATAAAACCAATTTCAAGTACCCTACACGTACATATTCACAATTTTATTCATTAAGTAAATGTCCAGAACAGTTCGAAATAAAACTATTGGTTTGAATTATCCGTTGCTGTCATCTCAAATAAAAATTTAATACTACTAGTTGTCATTACTATTTGCATCGTTACAACAGCTGATATTTATTAATGTAAATACAAAATACTGGGATATTTCCTGGAAATTTCCGTTCTGTTACTCGATCAGCTGTTAAAAATATTGCCTATCTTTAGAGTAAGTTAATTTTCTTTAAATAATTTTAAATGTATTATTGGGTGATATTGGAATGGAATTATGCTTATTTTGATTCTTATAACTAAGGAATGATATACATGCCAAATTTCAAAATCTATCCTCTAGGTTTCTTGTAATTAAGTATGACACACTCCAACATCCAAACATCTACACAAACTTTCAAATTTATAATATTAATAGAATAAGCTCTAGGAATTCTAATTTTTTCGCCGGATATGAATTTTTCTGCTAACACTCACCTCATAATAGTCATCAATTTGTATTTGTAAATTAATTAATTGTTTTATTATAGTAATTCAAATTTTGACAAAGTTCAAGATCAACTACAACATCAATGTTTGAATAATGCAGTAATAACAAATCTTCAAAATGGTATAAACACCTAATAATTCAACTAGTAAAAAATAAAATACTGTATAATAAACTTATAAGAAAATAAATAGTCCTTTGATGAATTTTTATTTGAATATTATGTACCTAATTTATTTATTAGTAATATTACAGTACTTTAAACATGTATGCAAGCTGGTACAGTCGTGCGAGGTAGTGGGATGAATCTTTGGGGTACAAATTTGCATTCATAATACAAAAATACAAAATAAGTACTAAATATTATATAAGTTTAAAATTAAAGGTAAAGTAACAAATTTTTCAAGTATACAAGAAATACAAGTATTAGCTTAGTATACATCATAAATTATATCATAAGAAAATGACATTTAAATAACAATATAGAATCTACAACAGAAGTAAAACAGTTATAATTTAACAAAAGGAACAGAAAATTAATATCATCAGAGGCATAGCCTGATTAGAGGTACGACCATTTCATAAATAAAAAAAACAAATTAGCCAAACCCAGTTTGTTCCAGAACTAGCATTATGAAAAGATAAATAATCTATTCCCAAATATTCTTCCCTAATTTTGTTTCAGCATACTAAAACTAAAACTAATGATACAATACTGCAAAAGCTAATGAATACAAATCATAAACTAAATGCAAACGTGAAGAACATATATCATTAGATTCACTATTCAATGACGACTATCAACATATCTAAGTTAAATAGTTAAAAAATGATTTATACTTTCGAATAAAAACAGCCACAACTTAACCAATCTCTACTATTTTGTGATCGTATACTTATGGTAAACCATTGTGCAGTCTAAGACCCAAGAAATTGTAACTCTGCAAAATGAGCATTTGCCGGTCTGGACACTAATACATCATCTTTAGATTTCAGTTTGTTTCTGTAGGACATTTAGTCAGCAGTATAATTTCCACATCTTTCATAATATACATTTGATGCTGTATAAACAAATAGATGCCTTAAGGGCAAAATGTTTAATTCCATAAATACTGGCCAAGATGACTAAAAAAAATGTCTCATGACTATAATTCTTATGGTTTTTTTTGTTTTGATTGCAAGTTCTTTAAATTACTAATAAAAGTACCTGTCTAGCTAAAAGTCTATATTATGGCCCACTTTTTACTAAAGAAATATGAATTGATTTAAAACAGAAAGAGGAGCATAAAACTGCGTAAAATAAATAATAGTCTCGCGACCGAATTCATTTTGCTATCTAATCTGTTTATATGGATGGCTCTTCCAATTTAACTCCCTCCAAAATTATTCATAAATATTTAATGTCATCTATTTTTGATTTCCAAACAGTTATTACCAAATTTATTGTCTTTACACAAACATTCTATACATTAGTATTTTATATGTGCATTAAAAAAATAATTCCCTCGTATACTAAAATAAATTTATGTAAGCTGTTTTCTCTGAGCTTAGATACACATTGTTTCTGGTAAACCGCTATTTAAGTGAT
The DNA here is from genome assembly GCF_021130785.1 of Homalodisca vitripennis. NCBI lineage: Eukaryota > Metazoa > Arthropoda > Insecta > Hemiptera > Cicadellidae > Homalodisca > Homalodisca vitripennis. Next base: position 131,092,673 of record NC_060211.1, on the reverse strand, counting down.
ATGAGAGTTTTAGATATGAACTTTTGTACATACTCCCAACTACTTCCAACATAGAAAAACGCAGTATAATCCGCAAAAGTTGTTACTTTAACTTAAAAAGTTCCATTTTTCATTGCAAAAGATCACTGATAAATATAGTAAATAGAATGGCTCCCAATACAGATCCTAATGGTACTCCATATTGTATTATCCTTTCTCAACTGATTTCGTCATTTATCTTAGCCATTTGGATCTTATTTTAGCTTTCGAAATAGTCAAGCTCCTTTCCAGAGGCTTCCAATATGTACAGTAGTATTGTATGGTCAACAGTATTGAAGGCTTTTTTCAAGTAAGCTATATATTTTGTTTTTGATCGTTTCTTTTAGTTCAGAGAAGCATGTGAGAAATTATATGGGCCTGTAATTGTTGCACAACTCTTTAGAGCCATTTTTATAGATAGATATCACATTTTTTTCATTCCACTTGGAAAGAATCCAGTTTTAAAACTTTAATTTACAATGAAAATAAATATACAATGTATTTTTAGAAAAAATTTCTTCTATAGTCCAGAACTAATTTTATGTATTTATATATTATATTCCAATCGTTTCTATAAAGAATCCACAACATTTTTATTTACATATCCTAAAAACATAGATGTCATTTCATTTTCCAATGCAAATTTGTCTTTACAATATCAACATATAAAAATTATTTAATTTAATTTCTTCAATATAAATACCCTCTTCAACCTATATGAAATAAGTACTTAATTCACTTGCCATGTCCTTGCTATTACTAATTAGAATATAATTTACTATGAGATAATTGATTCGATCTTTATGTTTTAGTGTTTGTCCAGTTATTTCTTTAAGTATATTCCCGGTTTTCTTTAAGGCCCCATTACGTTTAAAGTCGTTTGTGCAGGCCAAAAAGGTGTTAACGCGTAGCTGGCCCGGCCAAATTGAATATACTATACAAAACATTATATTTCACTTAGTTCAGAATTATCTGAACTAATTACTAAAATATTCTGTTTAATGTTCTCACCAAAGTCTCGATATTATTTTCATAGAGGAAGAGAACTGAACCTGTATCCTAAACAACCACAGTACTGAGTAGCTGGACATTCGGTCTAACCATAGCACAGATTGCGCCAAGAAGATGCGCAATGACTATTTTCTGCGTCATTTGTGTCATATCGCCCACGATGCTTTCTCAAGCATGTGTGAACTTCTCATTTAGCAGATTATCCGCATAGTTGGAAAAGAGCATTCAGTAGGATATTTCCTGACTTGGTTCTTTAAAACTGCTTTATTAGACGATGGTTGTGTACGTTATACCGTTAAAAAGTAAAACTGTATAATATAATTTAATTATTAGGTCTATATAAGGTATAAAAAGTTTTTTTAACTAATCTTAGACTGCGATTTTCTAAAGTTGGACAATTTTAACAATTTTTATTACATCTCTTGTTCCAGTCAGTAAATACATGTCATGCATTCGGTACTCAACTTTGGTGACTTTTGCCAAGAAAGAGTAAATGTTAAGTGCATAGGATAGAGTAATCGAGAAATTGATTCCTGACCCGACCTTAACCTAAAATATTTCAAGAGTAGGCTAGCAAACTAAATCTGACCTCGTAATTTGGAAACTGTTGGCTGCTTGCCGCGGATTAAAAAGTTACTTAAAACTTTGCCCTCTAAAATATAGGATGACGACATCGCCGTTGACAAGATGTGCACATCCCCTCTCGTCAATCACAGGCTAGAGGAAGTTCTCGGAATGAAATCAGCTGGTGGGTTGCCAAGATGGCGGCAGCGCGGGAGACAGTGCCAGTGTTGGCTGATGAAGCAACGAACCCCCGGCCAGGTGCTTGTGAAGTAGCCAGTTTCGTTTTATCCGTCACCAGTGCACAGTTCAAACACCTACTATTTTCTATTTGTGTTTTTAACTGTAAGTATGCTTTGATCTATTATAAGTTTTGTCTTATAAGTGTACCTTATCTGGAACTTCTATCACTAACGGTTTCTAAGTGACCTGATTTAATTCCTGAAATATCGGTTCGATGACAATTGGTATTAGTGACTTAATGTTTTGTTAAAATATTTATAGCTAGATTATCTTTGGCCAATGAATTTAGGTTAAGTTTATTAGTCTGCTTATTAGTTTATTAAACCAACACAATAATAACTTTCTTAATCTCAGGAGGCGATTATACTGTATACTAAATGTTAAGTTCATCTCAAAACTTTAGAGCTTGGGGGCTGAAACATTGTTAACTTGTTCAGATTATAAATTATGTGTACGATATTGGCTATCATCCAAAACAAACCCGTTTAAATTTGGAACCTGGAATATTTACAAACACATCAGAAATGTTTCTGTTCTAAATCATGAATTGCTCAAACTGAACATGAGATAGTGCTTCTTAGCACTAACCTCGCCTGGTGAAATAAGACATCATTTACATGTTTACGACAAGGCGACTTAATGTCGCTGACGTTGACCCTTTCCCTTGAAACGTCCATGTTCTTACTCTTCTGAGACTGTTATAACAGTATACTACTGTTCGACTTCATAGTAAAAGGGTTAAGCTTTATAACGAAATGTTGTTATATTTTTGTGTAAATAATATTCAAACCATGTGGTAATTTTGTATTATTCACAACCTTGTTTTTCGGTAAAGCGAAGAAAGAAACTAACTGATCGTCACCCGCGTTAGAAGTCGCGGAGGTCGAAATGGAAGTGTAGGTGCCGAAAGGGTTAAATATATAAAATAAAATTTATCTTTGATAGTATTTTTATCAGCTTTATACCCTCGAACAATAAAATTATTAGACCTTAAATATTAGTTAAAAACTACGAGATTCTTAAAGCCAAGGTTTGATGACGCTGATTTAATATTGATTTTCGTGTATGACACTGACGGTTAGTTTTTAATATAAAAAGAATTTACTTTCCAGTTTAAGGACTATTATTAAGAATGCTGGTTGGAAATGTTAACTATCGTGTTCTGGTGTTAACTGAATTCTCATTCTAGTCGGAAACTTTAAAGAATCCAATACATTGATCCTTAAAAGTGCTATAGTAAACAAACTAGAACACTGTGTACTTTTTTATGAGCGAGCGAAAGTGCTATGCCCGAAACGAAATTCTAACACGGATCCATACTGGCATAAGGCTGAAAGTTTGAAGCAAGCGTGCAGTATTGGGAGTAATCAATGTGTGAATGATGATACAAGATTCATGGCGTTATTTTATTTAGGATATTTATTGATGACTACAAGATAATTTTGTTTCATCTTAACACTGCATTAGTGTTAATCTTAAATGCAGTATGAAAAATATTATTCAGTTGTGATGTTCAACGTACGTTAGTTACTTTATACTAACTCTATCTCGCTCTAAAACTGCTCTTAAAATGTACAGACTTTAGGAACTGCACTTAACTTCATCCAAACTTGCATCGTTAGCCTCTAACAAATAAATTTTGGTGGGAAATATAATCAGATTTCCAAAAATTGTGTAATAATATTAATTTTAACTCGGATAATTACGCATAGCAAAAAATAGTGGTTAGGGTATTCCAAATGTAACAATTTGCTACAGTGATTTTAATTATATTGCTATTATTTAAACAAATCTTAATTAATTTAAAATCCGAGTTAGTTACAAATCCTGGTTGTGTTTACTGCAAGCAGGGAAAACGAGTAGCCTTTGATTTATACTCAAAAGTGATGTCACTTAACAAACATTAGGCTATATACAAGTGAACTAAGCAGATTCAGTGTTCAGTTTTGCTTGGACTAGACTCTTAGTGGTTTCACTCTTAGCGTATGGTGGAGTATATAAGGGCCGGTACAACTAGCATCGAAACTGGTCATCCGACAAGACGGAAAAGAGAGCAGAACAAAATTGCTATGAATTATTAAAGAGAATAAATTTCAAGAACCAATATTATACTAACCGCCATGGGCGTTGTGTGGGGGTGAAGCGATGTGCAGGGTTTAGGTCTATCTCGGTCTATGGTGAACACAATAGAAACTGATCATTAGCGCAGTCTACTTCTTCTATTAACCCATAAACTTACCCTAATTAAAATTATGGCATAGACGGTGTACACACGCTATAATGACCTGTAAGTAAACAACAGAGCGGTCATTCCACGCAGACGCAGCTAGCAGCAAGGTCTGTCATTGTGGTTCGAAATTTATAGCTCATATTAGTTATACTACCATTAAAACGTTCTGGTGTTTCTGTTCAATTTATTTTCTTCCGCTTGTGGCTACTGTAAACTTAATTGCGTATTTCGTTTTTAATAAAGATGGCCAGTTTTACTGTGACAAATCTTTAAGTACAAAGTTGTAATTATTTTGTTATATCCTTTGTCTAAAATACATACGATGATTTGATAGTGTTATAGTTTGACAGTGTTGGTCATGGGAGAAAATTTTAAAATAGATGCGCTTGTGATTTGTTTTTATTTAATCAAATTGTATTACTTTTAATCAGTGTTTTTATATTGTTGAAACAGAATAAATTTTTTTTTGTATACCTAATTTGTATTATTATTTGATTATCTTAATAGCATTTGACTAGAAGTTTTGTTGCTGTTAACAAATTCAACACCAAAGTTTTAAAATTGGTACTTAGGTTTTTTATTTCACATGACGCGTGCAAGAAAAAGATTCTTACTTCTGAACGTACCTAAGTTTTTTTACATTTCCTAAAATATCTTTTAGGTCATTTAAACTATCTATCAGCTAGTTGCGTAAAGGTTTGCACAAAGTTGAAATTTTAAGTATGGTGCGTCCACCCCACACAATTTATAAAACACTTCGAGTGCTAAAATTAAATCTTGACAATCAAGAGGACAAAATATAAAATAAATTAACCTCAATAAACGCTTAGCGACATGGTTAACTGCTGGGGTCTAAGCCATTAGTAACATAAGTACAACCTACGTACTTTAAGTATGGTGCGTCCACCCCACACAATTTATAAAACAATTCGAGTGCTAAAATTAAATCTTGATAATCAAGAGGACAAAATATAAAATAAATTAACCTCAATAAACGCTTAGCGACATGGTTAACTGCTGGGGTCTAAGCCATTAGTAACATTAGTACAACCTTTGAGTTATTTATGTGATCTTTCTTCAAACAAACAAACGAAATATCTTTAATTTATTATCATATTTGCAGCTGCATTGCATTTTTTTTAATAAGTTAAAATCATATCACGTGGTCGTTTTACTAAACTTTCCTTCACAAAAAATAACAGTTCAAAAAGTTAAAATTTGTTTAACTCAAACAATGTAAACAGTTTAACGTGGCACCTAATTTTAAAAGTCTTTGTAGAAAAGTTTATTTACATAAATTATGTGTGTATTTTCAGTCTTATTTTAGTGGAAACTGAAACGGTGTTTTATTTTTTTAATTATTTTTTAATACCTTGATTTGATATTTTGATGCTGTATAATATTTTTGAAACATATTTTTGTTGACTAGATATTAAAGCTATTTACCGAGAATTATCGGTTCTCTATTTTAAAATGTGGAGATTCTAACTTGGAACCTCCAGTTTTAGTATATCTTTTACATAAAACGTAATGTAATGTTTTAAGTTTATTCACTAAATCCCATAGGATTGAAATTTGATTCTTTTTTTATATCTGTAATAATTTTCCCTTTATGGAAGATGTGCGTGTTGAACATCTAAGGTTACTCATTCTGTATACAAATAGATAAAGTTGAGACAATATGATAGAACTTTATTTTTTATTTAATAATATTTATTTCTTTAACGACCATAACAGAAATACACTTTAAATATTCTACAAATCGCGTTGTTGCATTCAACCTGATATTATGCTTTTAGTAATTAGTAAATATAGTTCTCGAGCAGAGAAACAAATTTCCCGAATATCTTTTATGTATCGCCAGCCAGTGCTGCCAACTTACCAGAACTTCAAGTTAATTTCTACGATAAATAAACCGAACATCACCAACACTAATAAATATCTGTGAGATATTTTACTAGGCCTACCTCGTATATAAATGAACCCTACTTTCCACAGTTCTTGACCTAGTGACAAGAGGTCACAAAATACGATATGGAGTCACTTTTAGAGAGAATTGAAGTCAGTACACTTTTTGAGTACGTTCTTTTAAATCTGTTTTGTTCTTACAGATTATCTGACTAAATTCACAAAATACTGAGTAACTTTTTTTAATTAAAGTCAGTACACTTTTTGAGTACGTTCTTTGAAATGTGTTTTCTTCTTAGAGATTATCTGACTAAATTGAAGCATTATGAGATGGTAAATGAAATCTCTAAAATATTTAATTGAAAATTCAGTGTAGTACTTGCCTTCTATCACTAGGCTCTTTAATTTAATGTATCTTAGCCCAAGATCACTTTCATGCTGATACGATATTGTACTGTTTACACTCCTACAGTGTATGTTTAAAAAAGTGTTCGGTAATATCTGAAGGATACACGAATTCTAGCCAATATATAAATTTACATTAGCTATACATTAATAATTAATATCTTCTTCTCCCTTTTCCATTACATTTGACCAAACTAAATTATTTCACTAGGTAATGTTTCGTTTATAGGGCATACTGTAAGTTATTAACATTCCTAATAAGTGTCAATTTTATACTAATTTATTATTAAGACTAGTTTACTATTTTTCCCTACATGACAAAGCCAGTAGTAAGGTGTTTTCAACACAAAAAGGTCGCGTTTCGGCTGGATTTCAATGTCCTCCTGTACTTGTTTCTAATTTGCATGCATCCAATATAACTACGTAATATTAGATTTATTTGTTTAGTCTCTTAAAGAAAACTAATTTAATAAATCTCATTGGAGTCCTTTATCTCTGAAAGGCTATTTGGTGTATATATTCATAAACTAAAAAGTACTATTTGGGTCAATTCCATACAGTCATGTTTCTGGGCAACAAATACTCGTAATATGCTTTAGTACCATGCTCAATTTAAACCCCATGGAATCAAACATTTCTGGATTAAAGCAGAGAGACCAGGATCTGCAGTGCATTCAGACACAGCAATTACTCTGTTTGGTCGGCGGACAGAACTAGTTGAAAGTTGACCGGAGTGCTATGTTATCTACCTCACGCTGTAGTGTCGCGCTAGCTCTGCCACGCTGACCCGCTCACCCACTGTTGAGGCGTGCTCTATTATTAGACTGTTTAACGCCAGACATTTAAATGAGCCGTGGTCTACATTGCCCACAGCATTCAACTGTTCTCTCTTCCTGTTCGGCTCTTCTATCTTCATTTATTGTCCATCACACCACTGTATTTAACATTCCAGGTAATTTGCTCTTTCTTACCCAGAACGAACCAGTGGTAGGATACACGAGAGGACTCAGACACACAAGGCAAAGGGCTGGATGAGATCAGCACTAACCTCCTAAATGACGTGGAACATTGTTAAAGTCCACTCTTTGGCGTTGACTTCCTTGTTAGAATTGGTCACTAGGCTAGTAGTTGACTTACCTCAAAATTCCTTGACTTCCTTGTTAGAATTGGTGACTAGGCTAGTAGTTGACTTACCTCAAATTTCCTTGACTTCCTTATTAGAATTGGTCACTAGGCTAGTAGTTGACTTACCTCAAAATTCCTTGACTTCCTTGTTAGAATTGGTCACTAGGCTAGTAGTTGACTTACCTCAAATTTCCTTGACTTCCTTTTTAGAATTGGTCACTAGGATATTAGTTGACTTACCTCAAATTTCCTTCACTTCCTTGTTATAATTGGTCACTAGGCTAGTAGTTGACTCACCTCAAATTGCCTTAACTTCCTTGTTAGAATTGGTCACTAGGATAGTAGTTGACTTACCTCAAATTCCCTTGACTTCCTTATTAAAATTGGTCATTAGGCTGGGAATTTATGCTACTTGCTAAGAAAAATTCTGTCTAAAGTAATATTTGTAATACAGGCAAAAGAACATATATGAACATAAAGGATTATCGATGATCCTTGTTGGAAATCTAATACCATAGGGTAGATTTTCATGTCCTATTGTTAATATGGAAATCACAAGTTCCTCATATTTCACCTCCCTCGCTCACCTTAATAAATCGTCCTTCTTCTCATATAAATACAACATTGCTCGAATCGCAGCTGGAAAAAGTTGACTAATTACAGTCCATATCTAACCATAGTGTAAGTACGCTGGCTCGCTCTTAAATTAATATATGTAACATTCTTAAACATTTGTTCAATTTGACTATGCAAATTACGAGTTATGACTTTTCCTTCGTAACATTTTCTTTTGTTCTGAGATGAATGCACTATATTTCAACAAGATTGAAATCCAATAGAGAGATCTCGTTTGACTCATGGATATCGTATAAGTGAATGTTCAATAAAGCAGTAGATGACAAACCCGCTTACTGAATAGAATGACGTAAAACATATTTTTCATTTATATTATTGAAAGGATTTCTTTATTTTTTGTATGCCGATTTAAGGTATCTATTATTTTAAATACATATTTGAAATTAATGAAAGACTGTCATTCTCTAGATGTCTCTTTTACGGATTAGGAAGACATCCAGCAATAAGACTCTGCATCATAGCCTTCCATATTTCTAATGTTCACTAAATTTATATGCTGGTTGGAGTTCGTATATCCTCCACATATTCCTGAATACATGTTTTTAAAGAACAATGTCGAACTTGTAAATAAGTATAAAAATTAATAAAACGTTGTATTCTTGGGCTTAAAAATGACTGTTATAAAAACGAATTGATACCTAATTTGTGTACAATATATCATATCAATATAAAAGTACGCTTAAGCTAAGGTGGATAAGATTAAAGGGCCTAGTAATAATAGAGGGTAAGTACTACAATAAAATTTTAATTTCGTTTTTTAGAGATTTCATTTACCACCTTATGATGCTTCAATTTAGTCAGAATAGTCTATAAAAACGGAACAAATTTCAAAGAACATACTCAAAAGGATTACTGACTTAATTCTCTCAAAATGTTACTCTCAAATTTTTCTATCACTATTTTCTGATCTCTCGTCACTAGGTCAAGAACCGTGGAAAGTATGGTTCGTTTATATACGAGATAGTAAATATCTCAGAGATATGTATTAGTGTTGGTGATTATTGGTTTATTTATTGTATTGTAGAAATTAACTTGATATTTGGGTAAGTTGGCAGCACTGGCTGGCAATACGTCAAAGATATTGGGTTGATGTATTTCTCCGCTTGAGAACCAGATTTACTAATTACTAAAAGCACAATATCAGGTTGAATGCAACAACGCGATCTGTGCAGTATTTAAAGTGTATTTCTGTTATGGTCATTAAAGAAATTGTATTAAATAAAAACAAAGTTCTATCATATTCACTCAACTCAACTTTATCTATTTGTATACGGGGTGAGTAACCTGAGGTGTTGAAAACACATCTTCCATTAAGCAAAAATTACTACAGAAACCCGATTTATCAATTAGAAAAAACACAATTACTAGTATATCCGGTTGAATGCTACATCGCAATTTGTACAGGATTGAAAGTGTATTTTAGTTATAGTGTTTTAAATGTTTAGTAAATTTATAAACATTAATAAAAATTAATAGTAAATATCTCACAAATTAATGTTCCGTGTCCGTTTAAATTAAATTGACAATTAATTAGGTATTCTTACCTCCATAAAATCCAAGAAAAAAACAACAATTAGATGTCAAAGTTACATGTTTCAGATATGAAATTACAGGTTAAAATTATGACTGTCGATGGATTATATTTCAACCTGTAGTCTGATGATGGAATGATTTCCGAAACTTTTAACTTTAAAATTTCCCTGTTATTTTTGGATTTGATAGAGGCAAGAATACCTAATCAATTATGAAAGTATTTGTGTTCAACAGCTGATCACCAAAACACGCATGTGTTGGTTAGGCAGTTGTTCGAAATCCATAGCCAAACTTAACATTTATCCTCCTCCGTAGACCAATGGTTATAGTCTCGGGTTTCTAACTGAGAGATCACGGGTTCAAATCCCGGGGAGGGCCAATAATTTATAGACACGAAACAGTGTGTGTACTTTGAAAATAAACCAGTGTACATCGAAGATTACATAGCTGAAGCTGAGGCTTAAAAGAGAAAAAAAACTAAAAATAAGCTGATTGGTTGTAACAGTTAAATAACATGCAAATATTCGTTCTGGTTCAGCTACATTAAGTTTGAACGGCCACCGTAGTAAAACGAAATGGTGTACTAAGCTAGCCGATGAACTAAGTTTAAAACTGTTTGAGTTATTCCTGTTTAGTCGAGCCACGTTATATACCATATAAATGTATACATATAAACTTTTTAACAGAGTATTTTTGAGCTCTGTTTAAAAAATGGACTGTATTGGGGTCATGTTGGGTGAAGTTATGTAGAAATGTTCGGTAAGAGCCAACATGACGACAATTTTAACAAGCTGATTTTGTCATACAACATTTATTCAAAAACTACACTATGCTTTATTTTCAGAGATATTTTATAGCAAGATATTTAAACGTGACGTATAGGTAGCCTACACTATAACAAAATCTACCATAAAAGCTACGATTAACTGGTCACAGTTTTTGTTATTTCTTTTCACTTTGTCGCAGTGTTCTTCAGATTAAATAATTAAACATTGTTATAACATTTAATTTCATAAGGAAATTATGAATGTGTGCACGTGAGGTAGCCCACTCGAAATTTATTTCTTTTGACAGTGTAGGATGGCATATTTACAGTTGCTTAAAGAATAGAAACGGAGGGACTGATCGATGAAATTGCTCAACGAACATTGGAATTGTGACTACAATTTTTGAAAACGAGCAAGCGCAGCAATCATTTAACCATTTCAAATGAAATCCAAAGCAGTTCACCAAGTACAATAACTTTATGGCAAATGAAACTATTGAGAAAGTAGCATGTCTGTTTTGTACTAATGAGGAGCAATAAGCTGATTAGGTAGATGAAAAACGATATAATTCCTCGGTCAAGGAAATACGATGATATATGGAACAGAGGCGTCATGTTGCAACATTTACATTGAATAATCAGAGTAAACAATCATAAACTGAAATTCCTCTAAATTGGCCATGCTGACATCGGTTTTATGTCAAAGAGAATATTATTTGGCTTCCCCGGAAATCACACCCTGACTTCTTGATTAGAGCACCTCTCGGTCGCGTTTTCTTTTTGCAAAATTAGTTGTTTGTTGCTTGCCATTCTACCCCTTTTGTGAAATTAACTCTAATAAAATCTAAAGAAATCGCTTCTGCTTTTTTCCATCTTTAAAACCGCCGGACTGGACACTAGTTCATAATATATATCCAGCACAACACAAAAAACATAAGAACATAATTTAATTCTTGCGTAAAATTTATTATTGGACATTCATGATTTAAAATAATAACAGGATCTCAGCCATTGGCTATCTTTGTGTGTTATGAAAATACAACACTAGGTTTCGAGGGTTTAAATTTATCTTCTTTGGGTGTAAAATAAGTTTAAGCAAACTCAAATCAGAATATAGCGATTAACTCGCCAAAGTGAAAATTGACATCAGAAAAAACTCTAAACGAACAAAACCAAGGATACCTGAGGTTAAGAGCAGTAAAAAGAAGCACAACTATCGTAAGACTGCACAATACTTGCACACTACACAACACATGCTGTACATACCAGAGGAGATGAGAGACTGAGAATTCACCGCCACAGATTGACTTGAACTAAAGTTTCTCTTAATTTTTGACACCTGAATAAGAGGATAGATACAATCCTCAAAACGTAGTGCTGTATCTTTGTAACATATAACTATAGAAATTGACCGAAATCCTGTTATATTTTCAACATAATTATTTACATTTAGTTTCAAAATATAAACACTGTACCTTTTATTTTACTGCCCCTACACTAAACTTTAAGAAATATGCTATGATATCAAAATATAAAAATCAATGTCCGTTACTTTTATTAAAAATGCAATTAACACTAGGCTATTTTTTCCTATAGTATAATCAAATATTCTTGGGGTTTCCAGTACTTACGAACATGTAGTATATCACCTCTGCAGTGCCATTAAGTCAGAATCGTTTTCGATTAATGATTTTTTATTACTTATTGGTATCATTCTCATGCAAAGTCGTGTAATCAACTTTTATCGATATTCAATAGCTGCGGGATAGCCTATAACTGAACACGCTGTAACTATAGATTAGTGAGAAGCAGCAACAACCAATCGTACGAGTACATTGCCATTACTGTAGACCAGTTGAAGCGTAAAGTATTTCCCAATACGTTAAAAATAGCCTACGAGTAATCAGTTACTCATAGCCATTCAAAGCTCGGAAAGTGGGACACAAAAAGCAAACACTGGATGGTAGGGCAGGGAGTGTTGTCGAGGTGCCAAACCATGGTTGGCTCAGTATGAGAAGTTGGCTTAACCTCTTACCCAACAGACGTCCATAGCAGACTCTATCCGACCTTGGAGCCGGGCTGGCATCAACTCTGTTGACACTTTACTCTCAGGGCTATGAAGAAATCAAAAGTGTTGCACTATGCAATTTGTAACACTTGCTGTTACAAAACAAAGTGCTGTTTATTTACCCTACTTATATTTAAAGGCCTAAAAAGCTATAAATTCTAATTGAAGTTTAAGATTGAATTTATAAATACAATGCTTCCTTATTTCAATATACATTATTAACAAACGTATTCTTGGTTTGCAATATTAGCTCTGGGCTATAAATCCTGTATCTATATATAAAAATGAATGTTTGTGTGTTTGTCCTTTATGGAATCGTACACTATGTGACAGATTATTATGAAAATTTGTAAGTATATGTATTTTTCCACGGAGAAGGTTTATACGCTTTTCCCATTGATGTAACTCGCCACAGGTGGGTCTGCAAAGGATCAAAGTTTTCAAAGCGCATGCACATTATAAACTGCAATTACGAGACAGTTAATTATATTAAATAGCCAAACTCTATTGGAAGGCGCTAAGTTATGGTGTATATTTGTCTTTAAAATAAATGTTTTGTTGAACTTAAAAGTTGAGTGTTAGACCACTTTATAATAAAGTACATATACGTGTACAATGGCTATAAACATACACTTTTATTGAAAGTGGTAACAGGACAAACTCTACATCGGCAATGGAAATATAATTCACTTGAACCAGAAGTGCTCACATACAGGAAAAGCTTACGAAATGCGTGCGAAGCCGCGGGAAACAGTTAGTTATTTTATAAAATAGGACCCGCGTATTTCAAAGGTTTTTGTAAATTCTAACTGAACCTAATGTTTAAATTTCATTACATATACTACAGCTACTCAATTTCTATCAGTTAACATCGTATTCTAGAGGAGGAGAATTACTGTAATTTGCCTTTACACTCTTTAGCACAGCTAGTGAATTTCTGTCAGTTAATATAGGCTTTGTGTTAATAATGTAATTGTTGTTAGTCTCAGTACTAATTTAGTAAAATTTCTTCTGATCTAGACATTTATTCAGTAGAGGCTACATCTAAAGCTATTTTGAACTCTTATTATTAACCAAAAGTTTAACTTTTTACTGTATTTTATATAAATTTTGTCTTAAAAATTCATTCTGATCATAGCTTTAATATTTATCTTGACAAATCACATGTTTATTCAAACAACGTGTTTATGAAAATATAAACTTATTTTATGTCATTACATTAAATTAAAAGTCTGCGATAAGAGATCCCATTTGCACTGTACAAGCTCAAAACGTAGGTTCTCTTTGAATCGATAGAAAAACTATTCTTAAGAAAATTATGACGTCAGCGAAAGGGTTAAAAAATATAATTGTTTTCAGGTTATAATTGTTTCCCATCTGTATAAACTAAAACTCAATCTTCAGATACAGACATAATGCCAATCATTTCGCTACAAATTCTATGAAATTACTCTCATTTGGTTAAATAGTTTCTACTGTCTTAACATTTATCTTTCTCAAAAACTGGACGTTGTCGATATTACCTCAGTGAAGACGAAACCTGTCTAAGTTAGCATGAATATTGTATTTGGTCGTGTTCCAATGATAGTTGTAATATTTACATTGTTACGTGATTCTATTTTATGTCCTCTTCAATTATTTATGCCAGAGCTGCGAAGAAATTAGTCTAAAAAAGGGAAGTGTAGTGAATGGAATAGTTTACTTTTCAAAGTTGTGAATAAAATATTTTGCAATCTTAAACATAAAATTATTTTGGTTTAGGTTTTACAATTTTCTCCGGAGCAAACAATTACATCAGCACCGTCAGTTATCATCATTATTTCTTGGTGCTGCATCAATTCATAAAATTTATTCTCTTTGGTACTACAATCACAAATTAACAACGAAATAACAAATTTCATAAGCCCGCAACAATAATAAAATAACTTTAACATTTCCAAAATATTTGTAAAATATGAAAAATTGGAATATACATTAACACACGTTTTATTGTATTGCTAATGTTATAAAAATAAATAGATTGTATTATAACTTAGGGTGCAATACAAATGTGCACTGCAATATTTCATTGGTAGCATAAATAATTAGTATAATACAAGAAAAGTGTCAGTAGTTCAATTTGACTTTTCGATAGAGAATCTTTGACACATAAATCATGACATTCTTTTACCTGAATTATCGAACTACGGTATCAGAGGGACTGCTTACGAATAATTCATAAGTTGTTTGAGAAATTTAGGCAATATTATTTAAAAATTACAGTTTTTAATTAGTGTATAGAGGAAATAACACAGAGTGCCACAAGGCTTGTCTTTAGCAGCGTTGTTGTTTCTAATCTATATTTATCCTCAAAAACATTACATTAGGTCGAAAACATCCGATTTAATGTCAGTTTATTTTCAAATATTAATAATTTATTGCATTGGCAGTCGAAGGTTTAATTATCTGTAAAGGTAGCTTTAATTGAAAAATAAAAATACATTTTAAACCATTTATGTAATGTTTCATTATCTCTGTATGCTAGTTAGTGTATTATGTAGCTAAGGTTTGATCTACTGTAATTATGTTTGATGAAAGTGAAAATTCCGTGCCCCCAACACATTGTAAAAAAGTAAATACATACCTTATACAAAATATAAAATGTTTTATATAAAATATTATTTATTGTAGGTGTCTGATGTACACTAAATTCATTTTGAATTATTAAAGCGTGATAAGCAATTTTTTAAGTTATTTTAAGTGTTTTAAGTAAAAATATAAAACAATTAAAAAGTTGTTAAACGGAATTTATAATGTACTATTGTAATTAGTAATATACTAAACCAGTATATGTAGACCTACGTTTATTTTTTTATTCTTTTTTTGCTACTGGTGCTTATATACCTACATTCGTGTACACGAAACGTTTTTCACAAAATTACTCTTTTGACTTGGAGAAGGTTATAAATAAATATTTCTAACTAAAACCAAAACTCAATTTTTTATATTATTATAAGTGAATCATTTCAAAAACCATTTCCTGCATACTCGTTGATCAGTCTTTAAGACACATTTGAACTTAAACCAGTCAGTAATCGTGTGACAGAGATAATATCAGATGCATGGCAAACCAAATTATTAACATCAAACTATATGCACTCATTTTTTCGATTAAAAAATCACTTTTAATTAAACAACTCTGGAAATAAAACATAATGTACCTTGAAGTACGCGTATAGAAATTTACAGATGTTTTACACAATAAATCAGCCCTCTGAAAAAAATTAATGTGAAGTCATAATAAAAAATATGTTACTGAGGATGATACAATCGGGACAGGGTGATAATGTGAACTGAATTTCAACAACCATATAAACAATTTCGAGTAAGTTCTGGGATTGGAGAAATAACTAGGATAAGTCTAGAGATCACGTTCAGCACGGACAGATTGGTTTATTCTTCTCAAATTACTGCCAAGTCACGACAGGACAACCATATGTGTGTCGTTAAATAAATCTTTCAGCATCTATATTTAAAGTTGGATAAATACAGGAAAACTCTGATCATTTTACGATGAATATAGAGCTATTTATATTAGATATTTGAACAATTATATATAACCAGGACCAAGGGAAAAAGTGCTGAAAATTAGAATGTGAATCCTTTATAGTACGTATGAATATGACTTCAAGGAATGATAAGTTTAGGATCTAAGACTCAATTAAATAACATTTTAAATGAGATATTATTTGAAAAGTACGTCTCTTAAATGAACAATTGTTATGAATTATATTTTTGTATACAAAAACATACCATTCATTTAAGTAATCTTTTATTGACGTATTGTAAAAGAATGCATACTCTTCATTGTAGTCCGTTACCTGTTGTGATGATTTCAAGGTGCCTCCAAATACTACAATTCATTGTAAAATAAAGAAAAATGTTTTTTTTTCTCAGGTAAAGCATTGTAAAGAACAAAGACTGAAAATTGTTTCAACAATAAAAACAACAATTTCACAGAAAAGAAATTTCACTACCTTAAGCATTTAAAAGCTCTGAAGCATTTTAATTATTGAGGTTAAAATAAAGTCTGAAATAGCCCTGAAATCCATTATTTCACACTTTAAATTTTAAATTTTGAATGTACTGGTTTCTTGTGTACTAGAAGTAATCTGTAACCAGTGGGCCCCGGCAGTCCTCCCCTCCCCTAATTACCTTCTAGACCAAACCCTTAATTATAACAAGTTATTTTTCTATATAACATTAAATTAAGTTCATAGTTTGGCCACATCGATTTATACATTGCAATTGGATTTGAATACTGATTGAAACGATAAAACTAAAGGTAAAAATAAAAATAAACAAAAAACGGATACGAACTGAACAAAAGAAAGTAAAGTTGCTTACTAAGGAGTTATAAATGAGCACTATTTACAAATGTTTACAATAAAAAGGAAGAACATGATGACGTGAGTAAAGAGCTTAGAATGTTACGTTCTACACAGGTCATGCGTAAGCGTAATTGGTATCGTGCAATTCAAATATCAGTATCTATTGCTAAACTTATAAGTAGACATTAAAACTCATTACAAATAACATTTTTTCTTCCAAATTTAACCACTTAGGTTCGGTCAAATTATGCTGTGATTTTTTTTGTAAATAAGAGTCATTTCTCTTTAAGAAAACTTCCCTGAGGAGATCATTTTTTGAATTTTGAGGGAAAGCTACTGGAGATTAGAATTTAATGTACTCGTATATAAGTTATGACTTCAGTGAAATACTTAGTTTTAAATATTCTAATTTTAAGAAAATTATATTTCCAGTAAAAATATCTGTAATTAAATATTATTTAAGTAAACCAAATGTTGTATGAATAAAACATATCACTTACTTCAGTCCTCTTTCATCACGCGCTGTAACACCTTCACTGTAAACTTCAGGTGTTATTATGTGGGCGTGATAACTTGATCAAAACTCCTATTTTAAATGCGTACGTTGACGCAATCAAAACGTTTTCTGTTTTTTATAGTGATTAGGAAAGGTATATTGAATTATCATGCTTGGTAGTTTTTTAATTAAAAATAGGTAACTGGACATAACACCGATTGTATTACTTTAATGAGGAATGTATTATCACAGTAAATACAATTTTAAACTAAAATGTGAGTAAATAAAAACATACAGGTTGACTGAAAAGTAAGTTTAAAGGGGTAAAACATTCTTTTTACACCACATGCTTATCTCCTGTCGTTTTCCCTCAGTTGCGATCAAAATTAAAAAAAAAAAAAAAAAAAAAAAAAAAAAAAAAAAAAAAAAAAAAAACATCTCCTCAGGGAAGTGTTCTTAAAGGGAGGGAAACGACCCTTATTAAAAAGAATTATCACGACATATATAAAATAACAACAACTTTTAAGGGTGCACAACTTACTTTTCAATCACATTGTACGACTTCCTTCAGTCATATTTCATACACTCACCATAAAACTTTCACTCACACCCTTATATTCAGCTGTTATTGATCATTACAGTAAATACATTTTTGAACCAATTTATTATACATTTGACAAAACATTAACAAATTTACACAACATTCATAAAAAACATGTATGTCTTTACCGACAACTCCAAAGTTTTGGAAGACAACAACGGAACTCTCTCTTCCCCCACAAGTCCCCTGATACAATTTTAGATGCACCACTGGTTTCCACCCTCGTTTACAAGTTATCAATTTCATAAAATGATCGAGATTGGGTAAGAAAGAGACTTGAATGGCCATGCCTTTCTAAACCTTTTGTAGCTATCTTCACCTTCTCATCAAAGTTATCTTGAACATTATATACCTTCTAGTTCTTTTGTGTACAGCTCATTTTTCGTTAATGTCAACAGGATGGAGAGCGTCTAAGATGGGGAACGGAGACGTGTTAGTGGAGGTGGAGGAGAAGAAGGTGCCGGAAGTGCTCGAAGTACTCAAGGCCGATGGAAACTGGCCCTTCTCATTCCTGGTTAGTCATTTCTGTTTTGTTTATTGCAGATATTATGCTTTTATTTAAAGTAATATATTTTTATTGTTGTAATTACAAAAGAAATCTTCATCCAGATATATTCAATTTCCAAGGATTTAAGAAATGTAAATAAACTTTCATCTTGTTACTTAAACTTGTATTTCCCTTAAATTTTTTTAACACAGTACAAAACATATTGTATGCCATATCCAAAAAACATATTTTAAGAAGCAACATTTATATTTAATGTTTTTAGTTCAAAACTTTTTTTAATAATTAATTTTAGGTTTTGAATTTAATTACGCCAGATTTTTTTACAACTACAGGTAAATGTTTCAGTATACATAACTCCTTAAAAATTAACCAATTACAATTAACCAATAGGTTAATTAACTAATTAAACCGTTACAAATTAATTTGAGTACAATCAATTTATCATTATTTGAGACAATTAATCACAATTAATTGTCAATGGTATACAATGTCAATTTTTTTTAATAGTCCCATAGCCATAAATATCCACTTTTGTATTTCATATTACTTCAAGCAGAAAGTTATGAAATAATTAATGATTATCATTTAATACTACAATATTCATATTTGTATTCTTTTATATTTTCATATTTATTGGTTATTAGCAGTTCACGCAAATATTATGTTCATCGCACGAGATTCAAGTGAATGTTCTGGACTTGGTAATTGTGTGAACAACGAGTTGTGTCAAGTTGCATTACGCAACTGTTACGCAACTGTTACGCACCTTATTTTATTTGTATTGTATATTTTTAGTATGTGCAGAATGTTCAAAAAGGTTGTGCGTATTTAGTTGTTAGCATATTTTGAATGGCTTTCCTATCATCTGTTATAATAAATATGTAACTGAAGATAAAGATAGTTTGTGACCTGTGGTCTAACGAGACCCATGTGTAAAACACTAGTTAATACATGGTTAGAGTTCTTATTACAAAGCCGTCAACGTTTAAAGATTCGAATTTAAAAGTTGCTTAAGCAACTAGTGCGTTATAATAGCTAGAACAAAGTTGTTATAGTACTAGTCTAGGCGAGTGTCATGAACTACTTAAACAAATTGGGTTTGCAATACTTAACATGATAGTCTTGTACATTTTTGAGGACCCGACAAAGCCTTATTGAAATCGTTTATAGAACAATAACGGATAGAAGGATCCTGAAGACTGGTAAGTATGTACCTCCTGTACTAGGAAGATCGCTAGTGATTTGGGATCAAAAGACAGTCCATCTGTTTATCTGTCCGTTACTCCTATGTACGATGAATATATCAGATATACTCTTGATAGTAATATCATGAAGACTTTAAATTTCGCATGTAGCTTTCTGTTAATACTCGTACGAGGAATAGCCCTATTGATTTTAGAGTCAAAAAGTCTAAGAACAATCAGTCTCTCTGTACGTCTGTTCATCTATGTACCAACCCTTGATAGATTGACAGGTACTAAAGTCTGGAAACTTGGATCATAGATTCGTCTTTGTCAAAGGAAGAACCTTATTGATTTTTATGTCAAAAGGTCAAAGAGAGTGGTTCGTTCGTTAACTTTCCGTGCTATAACTCTTGATTGGAAGGTCATAGAGACTTGAAACGTAGAAGGTAGACTTGTTTCTCTTGTTTCAAGAAAGAGCCCTACTGATTATTGGCTCAAAAGCTCATATGGAAGTCCAACCATTTGTTTGTGAAAAACTCATTAGTTCTGTTCATACTTTCTCTCAAGTTATTCGACACTCCGTTATATTAATTTAATTTGGACTGCAATTGACAACTACGACCATAAAGATGTAGAGTTTTAAAACATTATCTACGTTAAACCCATAATACACATTACTTACTGGCGTCAATATAAAAGGTTGAGGCAGTTGAACAGACGTAGTCCACTTGTGAAGACCTAATTACCTCATAGGTTAAGGATCCATCACGAGGCCAGAACAATAATATTTTAGATAAAGAGAATTTTAAACTGTAAAACCAAATTCTCTATTTCAAAAGGTTGTGCATTTCTGTATTATTTTTCAGATGCACCAGCTGATTAAACTTATGCAAGAATTCAAGAAATCAACTTATTGCAACTTCAAACAGAGGCTGTTCTTAGTTGGAAAGACCATTGATGAGGGAACAATCATTGTATTGACATCTTTCAAGGTAATACAACGATTCTATTCCTATATTGAGCGAGGACAGAAACTTTGATCGGGATTAACTTCTTCCTTCTTTATAGACAAATGTTTTTTATAAAATTAAGACTCCAGCCAATATTAAACCAAAGACATTATATGCCCAGGAACTAAAACTCTGTTCTAGATATGTTATGCTTAGATGAATTTTGTAATATTACTTAGGTCTAACAGATATTAAAGATTAAACCAAGACCCAAAGATGTTGATCTGAAATCAGTTAATTGGCTAAGCTTTAAGGAATTCCATTACTCGTGGGCTGGAATAAATGCATTTCTGTCTGTCTATTTGTTTGTCTGTCAGGCCAATATCTCGAAAACTAACTAATTTCAAATTATGCACGAGTTTTCATGATGGTGCATGTCATCCATGGGATTTGGCTGTGCGTTAGTGTATATTTTTACATTGGTCTTAGGGGTAACCATAATGGCAACTAGAAAAAGCAGAATAAATAAGTTGGTAAACAAACTAAATCCTATCATTTTAAAATTTGAACACTGCTATGGAACCTAATTTAATGAACAAAAAATCCAATACATTTGTGGCAAGATGTTTCGAGAAAGATTTTATCTATTTACTTTAAAACTTTAAGTGAAACTTCATTTCTACATACACAAAAATGCTTTCTTTCTATGATGGTGCATGCTGTAGATATTAAGGTGTACACAGACACTAAGCCCGTTACGTGACATCTGGTGTGGGCGAACTCCTGCCTTGTTATAATAAACATGCCACTGAGATTGATTTCATCACAACAGTTATTTGTATAATAACCATGAACACTGTAACATTTTCAAGTTATTAGTTGAAAGATGAATCTACAGCACCAGTACAACGTACGTGCACATCTACAGCTACGGTGACGACACGCCGAACATTGCTGCAGCGCTGTAGAATCCTGCAGTGCCCTGGGACAAGGACCAAGTTATATGTATTATAACCATGAACACTGTAACATTTTCAAGTCTATCCGCAGGAAATCTCTAGAATCAAATGAGCTGTAGATATTAAGGTGCACACAAACACTAAGCCTGTTACAGTCATGACACATCTGGTGTGGCGAACTCCTGCCTTTTTATAATAAACATTCCACTGAGATTGATTTCATCACAAGACTTATTTATATTATAACCATAGACACTGTAACATTTTCAAGTTATTAGTTGAAAGATGAATCTGCAGGGTAACAGCACCAGTACAACGTACGTGCACATCTACAGCTGCGGTGACGACACGCAGGACATTGCTGCAGCGTTGCAGAATCCTGCAGTGCCCTGGGACAAGGACCAAGTGATATTTGACGTTGTATACGGCAGCGTGAGGCCCTTCGTACTCGAGACACTCAAGGGCCGAGGAGTCAAGTATACCGAGGCTACAAACAGCCTCTATTGGATAAATCCTGAAGAACAACACAAACTTGATGAGAGGTTAGTCCTACGATGTTATTGACAAAACAAGTAGATTATATCTCAATTGCGAGTTAACATTGCCTTTCTGGCACCCACATCATTTTATCACTTAAGGTACAGAGGTATAATATTGAACAACTTGGTGTAACCCACTAAGAACTTGAGTAAATAACCACTGGAAATACAAACACTGTATGGGGTCAAGGAATTAATTCATTTATCCAATTTTGAAAATCGTTTCAGTTAAAAGGTAGTTCATGAACTCCCTCTCTGTCGACTTCTTACCTCTTCCGTGTTCATCATATTTTTTCCTTTAATGCAATACAAAACATAGTGTCTCGAAATATCTATAGGGTTTGGAATGATTCTATTTTATTACGAAATACATTAAGATACATTATACTCATGGTGTTTATTAATTTTAAGCGTATACATTTTCAACATGACTAGTGTTAATAAATAATTATATATGTACTGTATATGCAAGTTGATGTCTTGACTGATATCAACGCCCAGAAAAAAAAAACCAGGAGAGATAGAGATCTGAAATTTGCACATAGGTTTATCTAGTGTCCCAAAGGTGCACTGAAGGATCTATTTCACTGACCTCAGAACCTCCCTCAACCAGTGGTCTTTAAAGTTGCGAAAATGTTCATATGCAATGCATTGCTACAAACATAATGTTATTGATTAAAATACCCGCTAAATGTAAAAAAACTGTTCTGTATAGATAGGTAACATGACAGCACATCCATATGTTTAATTAATCTAAATGCCATTTTAAATTTGTTTACATTTATAGTCTTCAAAGCATATAGTAAGCTTGATAGTAACATTTTTTATTTCGACTTCTTGTAAAATTGCTAATGAATACAAATTTTATTCAGATAGGACAACTAAAATATTTGTTTCAATTACACAACTTTACGTTTTAGCAAATATGAAGTATGCAGAGCTTGATCAGTATCGCAATGCAGACATCAAAGACAAAGTTACTATCTAGTTATATATCAGATTTGGAATCCCGCCTTAGTTTATTTCACAGAAATAGACTTCTTAGACCTGTTTTGTTTCAAGTCAACAAAGGAAACTGTAAGTAAATAACAATGGCCATCAATTACAAAATATAAATTTATATACTTCTTGACGGTATTTTATTGACCGGGACAACTAAGTAAATTCATCATTGGTGTCAGAAACATAGTTTCTTCGAATCAGAAGTGTTCATACATGTGCAAAGCCTAAAAAGACCCATAAGTAATTTCGCTTAACATCTGAAGCCATTAACAAAGACAACTGATATAACATAAACCTAAAATATGCGTTAACTGGAAACTTTAAGGACTTTACGACTTTAGGATTCCTCCATACTAAAACAGTTCGATTGTTACTTATATCGTTGGATCTATTCCATGAAGTAACGTCGAATGAAAAGCAAGTTCTTTCACGGTACGAATAAAAACTTGTTCACTCTTTGAATTCATAGTCCCAAAACACTGTTCTTTACACTAAATCTATAATAGATCAGGGGATAGTAATATTTTTCAGTGACTATTACATATCTCTGGATTGTTCAGAATGTAAGTTTAGAACATTATGCTCAAGATGCTCCTGTTTTCAGCAGGAAATTGTTTGAGAGGCCATGAGTAACTGCTAGTATTATTATAACATTTATTGTATAATAATTTATAATAATCTATATTGTTAAAAAATTGTTCAATTTCGCTCCTAAATACCATATAAAACGATAGTCTACGCGAATTAATAGCGTGTTGTTCAATTATGAAAGGATTATAGCATCATACGAGTAAATACAGTTATGCGTATTAATTACTTTATTGCTTTAAATACCATTTTTAAAGTTTCAATTTCATAGAACAAGTTATTTATTAAAAAATTTTATTTGTTACATTCTTGTTTGGGTAGATTCATAAAACCCAGTCTGGGTCTTCTTCATTGTCTCCATGAATTTATTACATTTTTAAACTCCCTCTGAGAGCTTTCTTTCTGGATCTTGCAAAAGTATGCATTACCATTATGTAATCACCACAAATTATTAGAAAATGCTTTATTTTGAAATCGTCCATTTGCTGCCGCCATCATGTATTTATTATTTTGGAACTAACTTTTTTCAAATATGAAAATATGATATTGTGGCGATGATTCAGGAGTAATATGTTTGTGCTAAAAGTCATGAAATACCTTATTTCTTTCTTAATATATGTTCTTATACAGAACTTTTAAATAATTAATAATATAATTTAATGGTATCTCATGATAATCTTATATATACTATCTTTATGAGAAGATAAATACTGACTCGTAATAAATTATCATGGAACATTTAAATTCCGCATTAATTGTGAAAGAGGCCTTACTTAGAGACCTCTAAGTATCATTCAATCTACAATATTCAGGTTCAAAATTTCGTGAAATCGTTTATCACCCAAAACTAGCATAATAAAAACTGATTCCACCCACCGAGTAAAATAACATACGCTATATACATTTTTTTAAAGAACTTTAAATATGTCATCCTTCAGTAAACTATGTAACATCAACCATTTATATAGTGTTATTGATCGATGTAATAACTCAAAACGTAACTGTAATGAAGTTAAATGTCAATTTTTTTACATGTTAATGTCAAATACAAATTAGAAAGAATGGAATTTTATGGATCTTAAAAAGTTGCAGCTTCAAATGTAATGTAAGTTAAGCACAAATTATATATTAAGAACAATAATTAACTAAATTACAATGATAGAAAACTGTATTCAAGACATTTTATCAATAATGTGTACTGTAAACAAATTTTTAAATGTTATCAATTTTATATTTTTGATGTTATACAACATATTACTAGTTATTTATCACATTAATTGTGGTAAATAATGAACTGGTAATTTGAAAATTTGCATAAACAATAATAAAAAGTTGTATTGTTTTGTTTAGAAATCCGCCTTCAGATGTCACAATTCTGTTTTTGAATGAAGGCCACGCCAAAGAGATCAATGAAAAATGGTCACTTAAGTTCCTAGACTCTGAAAACATGATTAAAGACTGCATTCTTACTAGTTTTGGAATGGGTAAGTTCCTAACTTAGTTATATGTAGTTAATTTTCTTTGCCTCAAATATTTTTAGTAGGACATTTACTTATATCCATGAATTTAACTGAATGCTATAAAAAGACATAGTCCAGAAAATTTGTATTACCTATTAATAAATAAACGTAATTATTCTGAAATGTAGATGTATGTCATAGATGTCTTCTATAAAACTAATTTCAAAAAAATATTACTGAAAGTTATCATACACCTTCGCCAAAAATTAGTAAGTGTCCCAAAGTCTGTACTCCCACCATCTTAGTTTTTGACTGGAAAGGTTGAACACTTTCAAAACTCCTTCGAGGATGTGTCTATCTTAAATCGTTTCGTTGTCTGTCCATCTATTAGATAACACTTGATTTCATTAACGTCCTAGAGGTTTGAAACTTGACACATAGGGTCCTATTGATCCAAAAACGAACCATATTGGTTTTTGGGTCACAAATGTTAGTGGGCAGAAAAATTATCAAATAATAAGGCAAAAAGTTACATTTCAAAAAAGACGTTCATTAAGGCCTGTTTACTTTTTTATATTCTCATACCTTAATATAATATGTTTACAGCTTGCACTAATAATGTTTTTAATAAACGTAAATAAAAATAGGACTGTACTTTTTAATATTGCCAGCGTGTATGCTATTTTTGTAAATTGTGCATATTTCATAATGCTCGCACTCCCAAATGAAAGTAACCACTGTACTAATTAAAAGAAGGAACTTTAAAATCTACTATTGCTTCTGTGTAGGAGTCGTGCGCAAAAGTGACAGGAAGTTGCTGAGTCACGGTTTGTGCAACCATGCCGGCGCAATCTTCATCCTCCACACAGATCCGCCAGAACGGCGCAAGGGCTACGCCAGTTTACTGATCACTAGCATCATTCGGGAGACGATCAAGCGCCAGAGGACTCCTATAGCGATCATCGACAATAAGAACTCCTCCTCCGAGAGTCTCTTCAAGAAGTTCAACTTTGTTCCATTTATCCCCACCAAGTACTATGCCGTCACCAAAACTTGATACTGGCTGTGATATTTGCTCAATCTGTGTTACTAATTCTTCACAAGCTTTTTAAATAACATCTCAAAAATCTTCGCTAAAATAAATATATTTTTGCAAAAGTTTGCTGTTTACTTTTGTTCCTCGTCAAATTCAATCATTACTTTTGAATTTTGAATCCAATTCGAATTTGTGAGTGCCAACTTTTATTTCATAGCAGAATATACTTTTTTTGTTCGTTAGGACAAAAAGCAGAGGACATTTGTGTCGTGCTCCTAAACCTTAAGGTCTGTGGCCTAAGGTTTGCTTAAATAAAACATTCGGCGAATATAAAATCTACTAAATATTAATTTATCTTATAAATAAATTTAACTAAACTATCTACAAACTTAAAACCAGGATTACTTTAAATAAAATAATTAATTAAGCCATTAATTTATACTATCACAATACCAGTATTAACTATATTTTCTACCTATTTACACACGAGTCTATTTAACACTGACACAGGCAATAATAATTATTAACACAATTCCAACTGTCATCAGAATTACCAATAATTCTGTACTTAAAAAGTTCACTTCTGGAGCTCAACTCACTCACTCCGTCGCTAAAACTCATTATATGGTTATTTTCACTTCAAGAACATTCCAATTCAAGAATTTACTATACAAGTGGTAAAGGGTCACAGTGCCCACCCACCTCCATGTGGGACGAGTGATGATGGGCCAGATCAAAGGTACTGACCCAACCCACTGAGCGCTTTCTCTCCAACGACGCTATTCATTTATTATCCCTTTTATTATTGTAATGGATCTCGAATATTCGGTCACATTTCCTTGTATCGCAGGTTGTGTTGACCTGTTTATCTGGAATACTCTCCCACATACTGGTAACAATATACAGGATGAATTAGGAACGGAGATTGGGGTTAACTCATATCTAAACCCAATAGAAGGGGCACTATGAGGAAGGACAGTGTCTATCTACATAGTAGGCCATAGTTTCTTGGAAAACAGGACGCTGGTCCAGCCTCTAGCAGGTGATGAGGACAAATAAGGGTTCTTCCTCACGTTGGGGCTTTGCTAAAACGCTTACATTTTTGGGGGAGCCCCACTCACTTCAACAGTTATCTTCGCAGTAGATCTTCAATCAAATTATCGTTAATCAAATATTTAGACTAAAGGCAGTCAAACTAGACGTCTCACTGATATTAGTAACTAGGATCAATCAAAATAATTCACTTGTTGTGTTGCGCTAGGTTCCGCTAATGGTAGTACTTGCTCTTGCCGTTTGATCGCCTGCGGATAGGTAATAGGATTTTTTTCGGTCTGAGCCGTCACTGCCGTCATATAACTACGCTTCGAGATCTGCCCTCTGGTCGTTTTCTTATATTGATAACCAACCTAACACATATTAAATTCAACACACCTGCTTGTAGTTTCTTCAATATGCAGTACAACTATGCATACTATTTATACTAGGGGCTCATGTAAAATAAAACAATTTAATACCTAATTACATATTTGCAAATTGTACGAACTGGCAGTGACAACCGACAAGACGATGACCGTCTCATGTAGAATGTTAATTAGCGTGAAACTGACCGTCAACTTATTGGCAAGTCAGTGTTTATTACAATCCTGAACTCGACCAGTTGGCTCTGACAACTGGCCTTGAGCCAACTTGACATCAACCCACCCAATCATATTTTTAGGCTGTCATATATTAAAACATTTGACATTTGCTACAAACTCACCACGTGTTCCTACATTTTGTTTCAACTCTGTATCGTAATAACTAGAAATACAATTTTATTAGCTTTAAAGTGTGTTGTGTGGAGTTTGAACTGTGAACAACGTTAATTTGATTTATTCTGTACTCAGTTTCAATAAGTTTTCTTGAAGACACTGTGACAGTTCTGTAGATTTATTGGCTGTAATTCTTATTCGCTGTAATACTAAATGTAATACATCTATAAAAATGCACACCTGGAGAGTGTTTAACGAAACAATAAAATAGCTAAAATAAAATATAAATAATAAAAAGTTTTTATGTTTTTATGTACTTCAAGTAAAAACAATTAAAACGTTTAATTTAAAATAGAGAATTTGTTTAGATATAAGTTTCCGTCATATTATTTATATCTTTGTAATCATATGATTTACGATAAAATTACCCTCTGGCATAACTTTATATTATCTTGCAATATTTGTTCTCTTCTTTTCCCGGCATTGTAGAAGATCCCGTTTATCATAAATAGGAAATGTCTCTTACTGTTCCCAGGTTAAGTGTTAGAGAGGATTTCTCAGCCCTAACTTCGCCTGGTAAAAAAAGACATTCTTTACACATTTATTACATTTTATAAATGACAATTTGACATTTTATACTGTTCCCAATTTTAAACACACCATGTAAATTATAACAATACTTTTAACCTTAAGGTTAGCCTTTTTGTATTCGTACACTAAACATTTTTACCTTTTTAGGATTTAGACGTTTCAGGTCGATTTCATAGAATTATTCCTATTGCAATCGACCTTATCACAGAATCCAAAAAGTACCATAATCCAAAAATGATTATATACAGAGTGGTTAGAAAAGGGAGTGACAAAGATCTGTGGCTCATAGTGTTCACTATTTAAAACAAAATATAGTCTATAAACATAGGTCAAGAAATGTTTCGTTTCGCTAGCCACCATTTTTTATTTCTTTTTAAACAACAATTTTATCTCCATAACTTGTAAATCTACAGATACCAAATTTTGCACTTATAATTAATACACAAGAACAATTTTTAAAATATAATGATGTCATTTAATTAAATATTATCAAATTGGCGCCTGTTGAATACTTTAAATGTTACATAACCAAAAAACCATTAGTGTTATAAAACTTTAACAAGATACAAACAATTTTGCAATTTTATTAAAATACTCATGCGACTTTTTAAAACGAAATCCGTCGAGATATAAGCAAACACGACCACTTTAAAGCTATGCACAAGCCGGGAGCAACAAACATTTTGTCGGTTCAAAGGCAATCAGCTGTTTTGAAGATAGCGGCCATTCGCAATTACACAAGCAATTTCAAGCAATATGTTTTTGGTTTTACTTATTTTTCAACTACTCTTAAGGTTTCAATATGGTAGCCGTTTAAAGTTATGTAAGTGTACAATTTAACTGTTATAAGTGAATGTCTTGAACATAATTTCGAACTAATCGTAACTAAATCAAGTCCACGCTTTTTATAACGAAATGTAAATGTTTATAAAAAATTTTTCCTTGTTAGGTTTCAAAATTATGGAGTTTCTAGACGTCTGAAAACGTTACTATTATATTAATATTGAAACATTGAGATGTACTGGCCCATCAGTGTTTAACAAATTAAACACCAAAACTAATAATGCGCCTTCAATTTAAAATTTAGAGATGACGGTCGTATGCCTAATCTACCTATCTTCCGACTGAGCCGGATGGGATCTTGAAAATTAATTTATTTGTATTTTATATATATATTTATATATTTTTTGTTCATATTAAATTTTAATGAGGTTATAGAATGAATACTGGGAAAGCCGGTGACAGCACGATCTAAGGGTCTGACGCTGGTTTTGAGTCTTTAAGTTCAAATCTTGTCTGCGAATGTAGCACTTTTTATCAGTACCGTCGAATCTTGTGCTGTATCAACCCTCTTCCTAAATTCTGTTTGATAAAATCCACGCAAAAGCAAATGGCCCATGAAGACAAGCAGAATAAGAAGATCGCCATTCCTTTCAATAACATACAAACACTTCCAGATCGAGGAGAGTATTATGTTACTGTATTTCCAATCTGTTATTTCCTTCAGAATAAGGTCAAAGAAATATTGGCACGACCTTCCAATCTAGGGTTCCTCTGTTAGTCTTTCTACTACTATAATTTACTAAAATAACACATGTATTAATGTGCATTGATAAATTTCAATCGTCAATTTTTAAATAATAATAAAATATTCTCGTCTCAAAATGACTTTCTTATTTCACATACTCATATAATACCACGAAACTGTTTTTGTACTAAATAAAGAAGGGGTTTAACAAGAAAAAGTTAAATTCTTATTAAGGTTATTGAGGGGGTGCATCGATTTTTTATTGGATTTATCTTTTTTTTATTTTTAAGGGTAGTTTTGGCCAAACTCTTTAGCAGGAAAATAGAAAGCATTGTATTATACCACATGAATTCGTAGGAATTTGAATCAGAGTTTTAGAACATTGTATAATCAAGCCAAAATAAAAGCTGTTGAAGATAACTTTATTAGTTTTTTTACAATGTTTACGTGAAAGGAGGCTAAATGACGTGCTTTAATTCATGATAAATGTAATTCCTTAAATAATCATTAAAAAACCTGTAATTTTCACAAATTATTTTTCATTACGAAATATAATTTCCTTAGTCATAAATAAACAAAAAATATATCACTTCCTGTAACTATAAGCCATGTAAAAATTGTACAAATTCCATTTTTCTTTTCTTAAGCCGCTTCTGTTTGGTCCTAATTACAAAACTGGCTAACGTTTAAGTTTTAAATGCCTATAATTTCTTGTTATATAAAAAGATATCAAACTTTGTTCCAATGTTACTATCTCTAGCGAAGTTATCTTAAAGGTATGTATATTTTAAAATAAAAAAATTATTTTCCAAAAATCTGTTGTATCACAAAGCTTTATGTGAGAAAGAAGTAAGCAGTGAATCAAAAAATATATAGAACTTATATGTCTGCTCAGTTACCGTAATCTGCTATATATAAGTGGTCACAAGCGGCAGAATGTTTCAAAAGCAATTTCGGGAAAGATCTAAAGATTTCATTACTACATTCTCAATCCTAACTTTTTTCAGAAAATATGTAACTTTATTTGATTATTATAACTACAGCTCAGTGTTGTAATTGCAATAATTGAACAATAAGTATAAAATATAATACATATCGGTAATTTTGAACAACTACACTATATAAGCGGAAAACGTTACTAAACTATCAACTGCAAATACTCGTGTTGTTACTATAATGCTTTGTCAAAGAGGGTATAAATTACACCGCAGCCAGTTGAGCTATAAGGAATTCTATGACTTGTTTACCAAAGTTCTGCAAATAGTACTCATGTAAGCAAAGTCCAAGCTGCCAGTGCCAGTTGTAAAGCTCTTGTTTGTTTACTGAAACCTAAACTGTTTGGTTTTCACCTCTTTAGCGCTGTGCTTGTTCATTTTATATTCCCACATTACCACTCTAACATATGTACCACAAGTGTGAGTCACCGTAGACGGGTATAGTGAAGATTGTCTGTTAGATTCACTTTCAATCATTACTTTTTATATTTAAAAAGTTATTGAAATGTAAGTTTGTGGAGTAAAAATGTACGCAAGACGTCCTGTAAGAAATTTTAGTGATAATGCTGGTTTGTATTTATTTCATTTTAAAATATAATACTTTTTTGCAATAATGTGTTGAAGAAATATTTTTATTTCAGGGGAAAATATTTTATTAATAATTAAATCAAATACGTTAACCCCCCATTTTTCCAAATTTATCTTTTTGTTACGACTCGCTGCTCTCATGTACAAACTTTGTTGAAGTGAATATCTTTTAAAATAAATAAAAACTTTATATCTGTATTAATAATGTCGAAATGTGTAACAGTAGCTCTAATAATAATAAAGTGTAATAGTTTTAATATCTTAAGACAAACCATTTCTGGAGACTAAGAAGATTGTTTAAACCAAAAATATTATTGATGAAAAATGAATAATAATTAATTTTACTAAAAAGGCTTTTCAAATGTTAAAAAATGAAACAGTTTTATCCAAATTAGAGCATACAATATGTATCGGAATAGTGTTATCTCGGTTTTAATTTATATAATGTCTAATATAAAACATAGTGTATTGAACAATAACTTTTAAGTTATAGAGTTAACGCAATGACTGGTTCTTTTAAAATAGTTGTTTTCTAAAATATGTTTTAGTAGGTGAACCCCCTACACAAATTTCAAACATCATCAATGAACCAAGAAATTCCAAAAATTCACCAATTTACAGTTAAATTTTAAATTTTGATCACTTATTAATACTATCGAACTAATAGTAGGCTGACATACCTACAATATATTTTAATCAAATTGGTTTGTATTTTGCATACATGCATGCAGACACAAACAGGAAGTTTCGTAGAAACCACTTGAACGTTTGTTGGTTCAAAACAAATATTTCCAATGAATAGCAAAATTCTATTTTTTTGTTCTCACAAGATTTTTAAACTTTCAAGATGAGTTAAACAGCCCTTTAAGAATATAGCTACTAGCAGATTTGTATTTTTATATATACATATACAAATACTTGTAACAGCCCATGGCTACTCAGTCCAATGAATCAGACTATTGGTGAGCAAATGTTAGTGGGGTTCAAATCCTAGTTGTCCGCAGCAAATGCCTTGTACCATATACGATCCTTGTCTGCTAAGATCCAGGCGGCAGTTACTCAAGAGAAAGCACAAAATAAGACCCAAACTTAGAATTTCCTTTTCTTAAAACTCATATTAATGACTGATAGAAGAAAGTATCGTTCATTTCCGTCGACAGGACTTCAAGATGTTAACATGGTGTTTTCCATAGTGCTGTTACTATAAATTTGTAGTTCTATTTAATTACACCTAGTATATTGTACCTTACATTCAATTACAACAAACAGAAATACTTGTATAGTTTGAAATATATATTACAGCTCGGGCACAAGTACGTAGAGCGTCACAAAAAGTCGCATTTTCTTTGCCATTCAAGCGGCCAAAAGCATCGAAGAGGAAGTCGATTCCGTCCATGCTGAGAGAATACGCCAAGGAAACTTCAGTGCATGGTATCCAATACGTCCTTAAGGCTAAAAACTCTTTACTGGACAGGTGAGAGTGATGATCGCCGATGGAAGGTGTATTTCTAGATATAATTTTTAGATATATTTCATTAAGGGGTGATATAGATTTTAATGAATTGGAAAGAAATATATATTTATTTATTTATTTATTTATATATATATATATATATATTTATTTATTTATTTATTTACAAGTTTAACTAATTTTAACCTATAACTCCAGTTTAGGCTTGGTTTACAACTGGCCGGCTGAGTACCCGCAATTCGCCCTTATAACTTTTACCACCGACGCGGCCATCAAATTCTTTTATTTAGTCGTCCCATTCAACAATATCATTCTGAAAATTACAACCTCAACATCGTCCTTGTGTTTTTCGAGCGCGATATTAAAGTGCGCCTACCATGATTTAATGTTTGCAGAAAATAACCATATCGTAAAATAATCTTATTAAATGTGCTTGTAACCTAATGAATATTGGCTTGTACATACAAATTCGTTTAGTGAATCGCACATTACTCTCAACAAAGAACAAAGCTTCCTTTTAACCGCAGTTGTTAAAATTTAAATCCCCATATTATAGTAATCTACAGAATCGACCTAGTCCATTAATAAATACATATTCCAGATGGAGCAGCAGTGTGTTGTAATTAGCGTGTATTCTGGTTTTAGATATTAACTAAAGATTGGCTTTGCTAAACATGAATTATTTCTGTTTATGTAAAATTATAAAATTGAAATGTATTAATTTTCACCCTATTTCAGTTGCAATCACGACTTTGCCACAATTAGGTTCAAGTAAAAACTAACTTTCTAACTTTTATGTTACCTCCTTTTAAATTTATTTGAAGGTTTCAAGCTCAGATTAGTTTCCAAATTTAACATTATCATTCTAGGGTTTTCCCACTTCTAGTTGATATGTGATTAAAAGCAGACTTTAATATCAAGAAATAATTCAACAATCACCTTGTCAAAATTCACAAAGGACTCTTCCCTAACAAAGTTCACAGAATAACGTAGTTAAAATTGTTTTCTTTTCAATTGCGTGCTTATTATCAATTCATGTATTGATATCTCCCTATCCCGAAGGCGTGAAAATAAGCAAGCGTAGTCAAGATTGCAAACCACAGAATGTTTATCAGTTTTATAAAAATATATATATATATATATATATATATATATATATATATATATTTGTCAGTTAGAGCGTTACAACTCGCAAGTATCTCAGAGAACTTTGTATGTTCAAGTATACTATTTCCATTCAAAAAGTATCCGGATTGGTATTAGATCTCCACTGACAAGCATCGTAGGGCAATAATAAAACTGGGCAAATTTGAACTTTCTACTCTACTTGAATTACTTAGGCTACAATTTTAGATGAAAAAAGTTAGTCAATTTTGTTAAAGTATTAATTTGTTTTGGCCCTTATCAATGTGGTTATCATTTTGTTGATGGACATTATTATGAGATCAGATTGGAAAAGTGCAGAAATCGGTAACGGAAGGAAACCAACTAGGCGTGTAAAAATGTTTCATAATTTTAAAATCAGTTTTGGATAATTTAACTTAACTGTTGCAGATTATTGGTATTTTAGACGCTTTTTAAAACCACTAGTTTATTGGTAATGAAACATGGGTTTCTGGTTTTGACCAATTTTAAAATGTAGCTAAGGTATAACAATCAGTCTGAAAAGCTACTTCAAACCTGTTTCGAACAGTGCATCGACGCGACGCTGGGTGAAGTATGTGTCATCACGAGGAAATAAATTTAAAGTATTTACTAACCTAAAAGCCGTGGTGAAACCCTTCATTTTAAATAACGCTACTCTGGATACTCTTCGACTTTTTCTTAGAGTGTTCCTCGTATGAGCAAGAACATTATAACCCAATTTTTTTGTACAGCCAGGCTTTACACCTCCCTATCTTCCTCTTCCATCTTCGATGTATCGATTATTTGCATTTTCCTAGCCACATGTTCCTTTCATCTGCCTTTAACATATATCTTGCTCCTTGGTCTTCTCCAAGCCTCATAAAGCACTGACCTCATCTTCTGTTCTCGCCACGAACTCTACCCTCCTCAGTCTTCCTGTCTGCGGAGTTATTTAAAACTTGTCGCGAGATTTGTGTTATTAGAGTGATCTGGCTCGTGGTGATCGCGGCCTCGCTGGTCTGCACTGTGGCTCTCTGCAGGTCCATGGTTGTCCGCTACTTCAGTGGCCGCACTGTCACTCAAGTCAAGGACACTCACTACCCGATCTATCTCACCCCCTTCCCTGGGGTATCGATCTGCCCCACCGACAAGATCAAGCGTGGAACTGCCTACAGATATATCTACCAGTGAGTGTTACTATTACTTTTTCAGATAAGATTAGAAAATTTAGACTTTTTAAAGTGCGTAATGAAATGCCAAAAGCAGAAGTTACGCTTTGGCATAAGCAGACAAATGGGTGGCAATAAGTTTCATTGCTGAGTGTTATATTATATTTTCTTTTATTCTGTAGACTTTAAATCGGTTATAAATATGACCCAGTAAAAATACAATTGCAATGGTGAAATATGTATAGTACTTAATTAAATATAAAAGTCTTATAAGAAAGGGTAAGAACATGAGATAAGAATATTATGAGTTTGTATGCTGTACCATCTTGTCGAAAGTTTAACCATGTAGGTAGAATACGACTAATACGGTCCAGGTCCTTTCTCCACTCTCTGCACTCTCCGCCACTATGAAGTAACGTAGGCCTACTATGTTTCTCACTCGCAAAATATGTTGATAAAACATTAGAAAATCCTTTCAAGAAAAACTGTTTAAAGGTAAACAATTAATTAAATTAAACTAAAGTAATCATGCAAGTATTGAAAGAAAATGTGTATTACTGATGAGACTCAATGTGCAGATTTGAAATTTCTAACAAAGAGAATTCTTGTTTATTATATTACTCAATATATAGGAATTTTTCAATTATTCAATTGAATTCATAATTTAACCACTGTGACCAGTAAATGATACAACTTTTTTAACTATGTCAAGCCATTAGGTAACAAATGTCCCTGTAATACAATGGCCTAATTCCTAGCAAATTACTGTTAGTTATCTTAGTTTTGCTAACTAGACCAAGCACTGTGAAAAGCTCATTGCACTTATATTTATAAAGTTCACGGTTTCCTGGGATACAAGATATACTTAGTGCAGGTTTGGGGAATTGGAGCCGCCTCCTGCTCAGATCCTATGTACACAGCCACCAATAGGTGATACTAGACACTATATCATGAAGGCTTTCTCAGTTTCAGTCTCTATCACTCAAGGCTGGCAGAGGAAGGTTCTTCCTCGCGTTTAGCTCGTTAAAACTATTTAAAATAGATTTCATTCACTCCATCTTCCGCAATAAACTAGACCTAGATCAAATCATCTCTTTACCCCAACATTTGTTGCTAGTGTTGTGCCGCTCCTGGACATCCTTGGGTTGCCCAGACGTTAGTGTCAACATCTTTTTGCTGTTACTAGTATAGTAGTGTTTAACCATCCAGAATTGAACCCTTCTGGTAAACTTCTACATTGCTGGTGGTGGTGGTGCTTCCACAACATATGAAGATTTCAAGAACTGCAAATTAGGAAACATTAACTATACGAAAAAAGGAGGTCTGTAAAAATAAATATACCTGTTTATATGACAATTCTGAGTCTGTTGTATTTGCATTTGATGAAAATTCACATGTTAAAATAAACTACAATTCTTGTAATTCTAGAAATAAAGAACTCTCTGGAGTCTTTCATCAGAAGTTGATAGAGACAGAGCAGTCGTCAAAGAAGCTTTAAAAGAGCCCAGGAGAAACATTTGTAATGGTGATGGCACTGATACTTTAATCCTACAACTATATCATTATTCTAATAACATTTGCATCCAGTCAACCACAGAGTCTTATAAAGGATGTGATATTAAATTAATTCGTGCAAAAATATATTAAACAAGAAGCTCTCCAAACTGTACTTTATTTTAATCTCTTAACGGGATTAAAACCACCAATGAGTTGTTTTGTGAAATTAAATTCAAGCTAAATCTATGCATACAAAAAAAACCTTAAAAATACAAATTTATCAAGTTAATTAATTTAAATTTGTACGGAAGTAGAGTTTTATTTTTACTAGAGAAAAATGTATCAGAATTGGCAGTAAATCTATTGTATTACTATATGGAGTAACACCGAAATAGGTAGTCTAATGTTCCGTAATGAACAATACGACGTGAAAATGGTCTCAGCTACAAAACATTGTAATATAGTTGTTTGTTTACCTCAACATAAAATTCAGAAAAATATGATCTATCTCAAGTATATTTTCAGCTGTTACTTTGGAAAAACAAAGTCTACTTGGCATCCTTTGACCCCTCAAAGGCAATCGTTGAGTTTGAGCTAATATTATCAGACTTGAGCCCAGGACTAGACAAATTATTAAATATGATTTAATGTTGCCTACAAATCTAAAGCTGTAGAACTATTAATCTAATAAAAACAACGACAATGCAGCAGGGATGAAAAGACAAAGGAATGTTTTTTAGTCCAATATTCCTAAGTCAAGCGTCGCTTATTTCACTTCTATTTACGTGACTTACGGTTTGTTATAAGTGTGCCAAGCTAACAAAAACTATAAGCTGAGATGAAATTATCGTTTGATCTTGTTAACGCTTTTCCATAACCTTCCATCTCGACCCCCACCATTCCTCTATTGAATTGATTGAACGAAAAATGTATTGTATGATTATACAAATTGGCAAATTGGCTTTCGGTTCCTAGACTAAGAGAGTGGACATGTTTCCTAGCCCAAGCATTTCACTTTTCAGTCAACTAAGTAACCTAATTAATCTTAATGCCTGTTTCACACAATACATTAACTACAGACGTTAATTATTATACTTTCCATTTATTAATTCAAGAAAGGACTATAGAGATGGAATAAGATTGGAGTATCCTGTAACAATTTGAGGGTATTCTGTCCAACTTGCTTGAGTTCAATCTTAAAAACTTCGCGGTAGCGATGATCCATGGACTTGTTTTACACCAAACAGTTTAACCCTAATTGTTTATTATGCCCAGGAAATTGAATGTAACCGAGGATGACATAAGCAATAACAGTGTGGACCACTTCCTGTCTGCAATGGTGCTGTTTCAGCACCTCAGCTACAGCCGAATGATGGAACATCTGCAGCAATGTGAGGATATCTTACCTCAGCTGGCTCGAATCAACCTGACAGACTTCATGGTAGCGGTGAGCTATTGTGTTCTGATACCAAATAATTTGTTATCCATAAGTTATTTTCTGAATGTGGAAGAATATAATGATCCACTGCCTTTTCATTTAGCATCATACATTGTTTGCACTATCTGAGTAGTGCAAGTACCTTTTCTTGAAGTATTCCAGAGAAGTTTGTCTCTGCAGCGTACCTCATGGATTTACCTTGGAACCAATTCTGTTATCTTTTACTCAATGACAAACTATGCAGTGCTAATTGTAGTTTAAATATATATATTTGCTGATGGTATTACTTTTATCATATTAGATAAGAATGAAGATTCGATAGTCTTTATTAGACAGGGCCTCCCAAAACCGGAACTAAAGATTCATCTCAAATGGTCCACATTATTATAAACAATGAAATATAGAAACTGGTCCAGAACAACGAAAATATCTCTCCACAAAATAAAAACCAACAATGCAGAGAAGAAATTACAAGGAAATGTTTCAAATGTTCAGCGGAAACCATTAGATAAAACTTAATTTAAGAGTTTTTTACGTAATTCTTTACTTTTAGGCGTGTAGTCTATAAATAAACATTATATGGTTCTTTCTTGAAAATAATATTGTCATGTAACTTACAGGATTTTAATTTAAATAGGCCTACTAACCAATTTGAATTATACATGCTTCTATGTTATCTCCACCATAAAAGTCCACTAGTTATAATTTTTTATTATTTGAAGATGGAGACGTCATATCTAAATATATGGATTGTTATTTGAAGGGGAAGGGTATAAAATATAAATACCAAGAAGTTATCGTCTATGCTAACTCGGGATGACCGTAAAGTTTGAAAGGATTTTGTAATTATCCCCATTCTTTCTAATATCAGAGGACTCCCTACAAAAAACCTGCAAGCTAGAACAATGTAGTTCTTCCACATGAGCCACACCCCGCTTCCGCTCGCCCGTACCAAGCTAGCTTAACAAAGAACGTGCTCCCATTGGAGCGGAGCGGGGGCCCCGACTCACGGAGAGAGAGCAAGGAAAGGCAAAGAAAGAAAGTGGATGGCCAGCCATAGTGAAAATATATATATATATATATATATATATATATATATATATATTTGAG
The DNA here is from genome assembly GCF_021130785.1 of Homalodisca vitripennis. Lineage (NCBI taxonomy): Eukaryota > Metazoa > Arthropoda > Insecta > Hemiptera > Cicadellidae > Homalodisca > Homalodisca vitripennis. The sequence goes on along the minus strand of NC_060211.1, from coordinate 131,053,213 downwards.
AAGAAAAAAAAAACAAGGGGACAAACGCAGACAAAACTACCCAGAAAAGGTTGCCTACTCAGGTGCACCTGGAGAACAAAACTATAAGTGGTCAACCCAAAACTTATGGATAAAATTAAAAAATCTTTATAAATTTAAGTTAGATAGAATTTAGAGCGCCAAATTTCAAACAGGAAAAGCCAAAATCACCCGGAGTCCTGTGGCACAGGGCGGGTTCCTGAAAGGATAGAATTCAGTGGCGTAGCAACAGAGGAGCGAGTGGAGCCACCGCTCCAGGGCGGGGGCGACAGGGGGGCGGCGGGCGGACGATAAAATGGCGGGAAGCAGCCCCTTCCACGCACATCACGGCCGTGCAGTGTTTTGTGTCAGTCAGTCTGTCATTGACCTTGGCTGAGACAAAAGGCGTCCGTACAGACCCACCGAGTGATTGACTTACTTCAATTTACCTTTGCGTTGTGATTACAGATTTAGCGTTAGTGCAAAGTATTGATTATATTATTTATTTTGTTGTGATGTGATTTGTGTGGTGTTGATTTATTACCTTTGGTATATAATGTCAAAAAAACTAAGTGGTGCTGAGTATCGGAAACGGAAGGTTAGAGAAAAGTCACGCAGAAAAATCTTGAACTTAAGAAAGTAAAGAAGTTATCTACCTACTTTTCGAGGGAACCCTTCAGTAGTTGCAGTTTTCTCAAGAACCCACTTGTAGCTCACAAGTACCTACAAGCGATGAGGACTTGGAGCAAACACCTGTAGGCTTACCTGAAGATGCAGAAGACCACGCCCTTCTTCAGGAACCTGGTATTTTCAAAAGAATAAAGAAAACCAATTGAGTATAAAACGTAATTGGTTATGCTATTCAAACATCCTCAATGTTTGCTGTTGTCAGCCATGCTGGCTTTTCAATATGGCCTATACTGATGTGGGATTTTCGAAAGGTACGTCCTGATTGGGGCAACATTTAGGTCGAAACATAAAAGACCATGAAGAAGATTCGCAAAGTCATGCAATTGCGTGTGAAATTATACTATCGCTGGCAGTTAGTGCCTAACAGTTGATAGTGAGAATCTGGAGGAGATTAAAAAGCCACTGATTACTGGAGACAAGTTTTAAGGCGAGTGGTGGACGTCATTATTACGTTAGCTACAAACGACTTACCACTGAGAGAGCACAGATTGTGTAATGACGATGAAAATGCAACTAAATCGAAAGGAAATTTCCTTGAGATAATACATATGCTAGCAAGATATGACCAGGTCCCTGCAGATTATTTAATTAAGTTACCAAAACGTAGTGTTAACTACCTTAGTCCTCAGATTCAAAATGAGCTGATCAACCTGATTTCCAAAGAGATAAAAAAAGAAAATCAAGGAAGAAATGAAAAAAAAGCCCCTATGTGTCTATTATCCTTTGATACAACTCTAAGATATAGCGAACACCGACCAGCTGAGTACAGTGTGTCGTTATATAAAGATAAAAACTGATTAAAGGCGACAGGCCAGTACAAACTAGTCATAGAAGGGGGGATTTTTGGAAGTGGGAAAGCCAGAAATCAGAATACTTATCAAATGTTTTTAATATCATAGAAAAGTATTCAGATATATCTAAAGTTCGAGGGCAAGGCTACGATGGAGCCGCTTAATATGAGTGGTATATATTCAGGCCTTCAAACAAGAATAAAACAACAAAATCCTGCAGCTAAGTATATTCACTGTTGTGCTCATGCCCTTAACTTGGTAATCAACGATTCAGTATCAAACATTCCTGAAATCAGAACCTTTTTTGATAATGTTTCAAAGTCTGTATGTATTTTTTAAAACTATGTCAAGATGGGCACTGTTGACTAAGTCGGCTATGTTACAAAAAAACCTTAAAGAAAAGTGTGTCCAACAAGGTGGACTTCAAGAAATCAAGCCGTCGACGCTCTTCGATGTGGTTATTTTGACATAAATGAAAGTACTGACTTTCCTAACGTTAGAAGGTAAAGACCAAGAAGAAGTAAACCAAGCTAAATCACTTTTGAAAATATTTGAGCAGTTTCCTACAGTAATATTGATAGTTATTGAAAGTGTGTTGCTTGAAACTATGGGACATCATTTCTAAAAAATTTCAAAGTACCGAAGAAGGACTTGGAACACGCAACAAAATGCTCTTAAATCTCAAAAACAAAAAATTACCAAACTTAGGAATGAGTGGCAAACCGTTAAAGCAGAATGCAACTAAGCTTTGTTTTGCAATGGGAAGTTTTTAACCACATTTCATTGACTCAAGAACAAAAAGAAGACAAGAATGTTTGATGAAGTGCAAGTTGATGACCCTATTAAAGACAATGAGAAACGTTTCCGGGTTGAGGTGTTCAACCGTAGCCTTGACATAATCACAACACAGCTGGCAGAGCGTTTTGAGGCTGTTACTCACATGAGTAGTTTCCAATATCTGAAGCCTTCTTTTTTAGTTGGAGCAAGTGATGAAGAAATCTTAGAATCAAGCAAAATTTTGATATTAAACTACCAAGATGACGTCTCCCTTACCCTTTCCATCCCAGACACTTTTTTTTTAATTTGTTCCAAAAATCCTAAGTATTTTTACTAATGACATACCCAAAAATCCCAGGCTCTTTTAGTTCATTTTGTCGTATTTTACTAGAAAACCCATAAAAAATTTATTTATGAAGCAATTTTAGTAGTTTAAGTGTTATTAGCTTCCTAAATATGTTATATATACTATAAAATAAAATATAAAAAACGACATGCAAATATTTACAATAACTTTTTTTTAATAATATGTACTTACTAAAAAAATATTTTGAGGATTTTTTTACTTTGTTGCGTTGTGGATGGGCATAAAAAAAATTATTTAACCAAGATTGATAAACACTTTACAAAACCACATTTAACAGTCTTCAAAAATAAATCCATACTTCACACTGATATGTTGAGAAATAAAAAAGTTTCTGGATTTTTTTTTTAATCACTGTAGTTCGGAAGTTTTCCCCAGTTATAACAACAATATGGCATATCATGTTCCACTTCTACATAACATATAGTTCTAACCAAATATATTGAATGTCAATAGGCAAACAATGAATTATTTCATATTTTTAACTAAAAAAAAACTCCTAATCCTAACAAAATAAAAACTAAAAATTACCATCCGAGTCAATAAAATTTTGTTTTTGTTTACAAACATCTATGGAAAGGATAACCATTTAGTGTGCAGGCCCTTTTTGCAGTTTAACACAAAATAAAAGTAAAACTTGTTTCTTTTCCTTCCAGTTCTTGTACTTTTTGCACTGCACACACAGCAGTTTTTTTCTTTATTTCTGGTATTTTTTCAAAAAAATGATTTTGTAACCACCGTTGTTTGCATTACTGGCTTCATTTTGATGAGTACCTAGGCCTACTCCTCTCCCATGTGCCTATTTAACTGTCAATTCACCAACCAAGTTTGATATGTAATTGAAGCCTCCTACTTACAGGATTATCTGAGTTGTTTTTGTACAATGTATATAAATTTAAGAGCATTCTAGAAATTATTAAATGTAAGTTTCTTCCAAAAATTTGATGGTTTTTCTTTCATTGAAATAATGATATAGCATCTGATCATTTCCATCAATCCCTCCCATAAAGTCATTGTACTCCCTTATTATTTTTGGTTTACTTGTAAATACTTATGTTATTACCCCTCTCAACAACAAGCTGGAATGAAACCCAACAAATACAGCTGATAAAATTCAACACAGTTGATGACACAACACTAAGAGAAAGAAGTAAATAAGTTGTCAATAATAAAACATTATAGCGTAATAAATCGATGTTTTTATAACGGTATATGTTATTGCGAACATTTATATATAATTTATATAAATATTCCGAGTTAATAAACATTAAAAAAAAAATTTTTTTTCTTAACGTCCGGAAAACCGGACGCCGGGATTTTTGCGATGTTTTTCGAACGTCCGGAAAACCGGACGGTGGGGATTTTTGCGATGTTTTTCGAACGTCCGGAAAACCGGACGCTGGATGGAAAGGGCTTAGGTCCACAGCTTGTAAGGCTAAAAACTTGTTTTTTTAAGTCACGTGGAAAACTGAAAAGTATAAGGGATCTTGCAGATACTTAATAATAGTGCGGTGTTCAAATTGGTTCCAGCTTTCCAGATGTTGTGAATGCTTATTTGATTTTTTGACACTACCTTTTACAACTGCAAGTGCAGAGAGATCATTTTCAAAACTTAAACTGATAAAGAACTATCTTCGCAGCACCATGTCCCAAGAACGTCTGAGTGCCTTAGATAACCATATCTATAGAGCGCAGCAGAGCCAGGCACTAAACTTGGACACCAGCATAACACAGTTTGCTAGCATGAAAGTCACGAAAGGATTAACAATAACACACGACTACAATGAACACACGCATGAAGATTAGTCAACGAAAGATGCGAGATTGTATAATATTAACTGGTTTGTTTCTAAACTACTACGTTCATGTTTATAAAGTACTCAATTAAACGGTTGTTTTCAATACATATTTAGTATATTGTTTGTACTTTCATTCCAAACCCTATGGAATTGAATTGAGATTTAAATACATATTGCTATACACGTAAACTAGGTCTCTTACAAGGAACAAAACTTTATAAAGAATAGTAGACTGTAAGTTATTATAAAAAATGATGTTTGGTCAAAGACGCCTTACATTGCTGATGAAATGATGGGCAAGAAACGTTTGTTACGGTAGTGAGGTGAACTGTCGGCACTGATTGACCATGTAGGTAAAAAAAGTCGGGGAAGGGGCGCTAGGGACTGAGTCGCTCCATGGCGCCAAAATCCTCACTACGCGACTGATAGAATTAACCTCAACTTAACTACTTAAAACTAGATAACAAACTGGATAACAATACTTAAATAACAGGCCACACTGAGACAATATCACAGCAGGGTATCACAGAGAAATAATGTCCTCAGGTAGGAAAACCTTAGTAGCCCGCCATGGCACCGGTTGTAAGGATCCGGCCCAAGAATCATGGGAGAGGCGGACATTGGAGCTGGAGCTCGTGAACCTCGTCAGTTGACACAGCCGTGTTTAGCCAGACATTTGGGGCAGAACAAAAACCCAAAACAAAACCCAAAACTAAATAAAAGGGTAAAAACAAAATAAACTTCACTAGTAACGGGCCTGAACAGAAGTGAAAGTCGCTACTCTCTCGATCCAGTCGCAGACGACACCAAAGCCTCGAAGAGTCAACGAGAGCAAACACCAACAACAAAATAAAACACTATAACAAAAAAAAAGAGTCGGGAAAACCGAAAGGGGCACGAGAATTTGACAGGGTGTCAATGTGCGTGAAGCATAAGCAATTGGCTGCCGGACGCCATCCACCTCCTGAGACAACACCGCCGCAATAGCCAAGGAGGACGCATCAGTTTGGTAAGACGAATTTTCGACCAAAATCCGGCATAGCCAACACAGGAGGCTGCATAACAGCTTCTTTCAACAATTGAAAGGACGACGTGCTGCTGTGTTTTCACCCCATTCAAACTTAGCACCCTTCTTGCGAAGCAGATTAAGAGGAGCGGCCAACTCTGCAATATTGGGTATGAAACGCCTGTAAAAATTTATCATTCCCACGAAACGTGCAACTCCCTTTGCAATCTTTGGGAGGAGGAAAATCCCTGATCGCCTGGGTCCGAGCTGGATCTATGCGATGCCCCGGGTGGAAATAAGGGTGACCCAGAAAAGAAATCTCACTTTGGGCGAAACTTCACCTTTTCCGGGTTGACGGTAAGGCCAGCACCACGCAACCTAAATAAAACTTCCTCCAGATGGGTCAAATGTTCTTCAAAGCTCTCACTGTATACAAGAAGATCATCCAAATAGTTAAATACAAATTTAAACTTGACGTCATGGAAAATAGAGTCTAATAGTCGGGTAAGAGTTTGAGCTCCCACAGCTAAGCCCATTGGAACACGGGTAAAACTGATATAAATTCCAGGGAACACAGAACGCAGTGAGAGGACGAGATTCAGGCTTCAAAGGTATCTGGTGGTAAGCCTGGTTAAGGTCAAATATGGAGAAAAATTTGGCCTTACCGAAACCAATCAAATGCCGAATGTAGATCGGGGAGAGGTACCGAGTCAATCTCAATCTGGGAATTAAGCTTTCTATAGTCCAGGACCATTCTGGACTTACCATTTGGCTTAGGGACCAGGAAAGCGGGGACTGGCATAACCTGAGCAAGAAGGTTCGATAACTCCATTCTCTAGAAGTTCATTAATGATGCTCCTCAGCGTTTTCCATTTTAGGTGGAGCAAGTTTGTAGGGGTGAGAAACGAACCGGGCGGGTATCAGTGAGGCGAATCTCGTACTCAAGAAGCTTCGTAACACCCAGTTTTTGGTGTGAGTACTTCTGGGAAAGCGGCAACAAATGCCCCTTATAGCCTCAGCCTGCTCCACGGTCAGATGCCCCAAACGGATCAGGAATGGAAACCCTATCTCCTCTCCGCTTCGACTGCGGCAGCCCCATGAGAATATTCATCCGAAAAAGGTATTGACACCCGCCGAGAAAAGCGAAAGAAACACCGGCCATTGCCCAAGTCCAAAATCATGCCAGTCCTCCGAATAAAATCAGCCCCCAAGATAAAAGGAAAACACAACTCCCCTGCCACCAAAAACCGCCACACCCAAGAAAAATGGTGGATTTTGATTTTAAACTGGACTTCATGAGTGATGGACAAAGGAGAGCGAGACGCCGTCCAGCAAATTAAAAGAACTAGGTTCAACCTGTCGGATGAGACCAGAGGCTGACAACTCCTGGAAAAAACGCAAGGATATCAGGCTGCGTGCTGAACCAGAAATCCACAAGGGCCTTCCGGTTCACATCTCCGACAAGGACATCTACACGTGGGCAAACCGAGCAACCCGCTCTCACACCCAATGCAGCCAAGGAAGCAATGGTCTCCTTTATTGGTGTGGATACCTTACAAGATTTGACTTCATTACCCCTGTTCTTCACCCCTAGCAGACATCACGCTACCAGACATATTTAGTCCGGCAACTATATTAATTACTAACAATATTAGGTTTTCTTGCCGAAGTGACGGAGTTAACAAGGAGTCCCAGTTCCAGGTCCCGGGAAGATTAACTAGTCAGGAGGAACCAAAACTCCCACGTGCCCGAGGACAATCCCGCCTCAAGTGACCCCTCTGGTTACAACCAAAACAAGTTGGGGGTTGCCCACGCGGGAGTTGCACCCCCTGCCCTGACCCTGATGAAACCCGAACCTTTCCAGGAGGTTCACTGGGCAGATGTCCCATCAATCTCTCCCTTAGGAAATCCGCATCCTGGACTCCTCTGGATGCAATGCAGAGACGGTCTAGATCCGCCCAAGACGTGGGTCTTGTGCAGAAAACCAAACGACAACGGTCCTCCAGGTTGATTCCCTCCAGAATAATGTCCACCAGTTGCCTTTCGCTTAAGTCAAGACGTAGTATTTGGGCCACCCCTCGTATCTCGCCGACAAATTGACTAAGCGCCTCTCTCCGGGTGCCTGTGGGCGATAAATACGTTCAACTCGCAAACGCTCCATGACACGACCAGGTATAAAATATTCAATAACTTGAGCATGAAACTCATCAAAAGGTGCTCTTCGCTTGAGACAGTCAAGTAGGCGGTCACTTAGTGGTCTCAAGCAAAAGGGGGCTAAAATTTCCATAAGTACCAAATCGGTCATTCCAGGAAACTCCTGAATTTTGAAAGCTTCCTGAAGAAAAGCAAGGAGGTGATTTAACTCCAATCCATCGGCCTTGGGCATAGCTCTGAAGTATAGGTGAGAGTGGGTGGGACAACTTGGCAAAGGCTGAACTAAATAGACCTGAGACATCATGGCCATCAACAACCGTCCCACAACCTACATGATCCATGAACACAGGATGTACCGAAGACTTTGAACCTCCAATTGCAGCAGAAATGGCAGAGGATACCAATTCCGAATCTCGGCACCCTGGAGCAACACCCTGAGGACCTGCAGCTCCTCCCAAGCTCAAGCAATACGAGAATCCGAAATTGACAGAGTAGGAGGCTCCTGAAAGGAGGCCCCCTCTCTCTCTGACGGACCTAACCTCACCTAGACTCTCCAGGGCTGACTGTAGTTTTTCAGAAGTAGTAATGGCCCATGCACCAATATCAGCGGTGAGTCCAGGAGCCTTATTAAGCAGTTGCACCCTGGCGCACCAGTGAATAATCTGGGAGCCCAAACGAGCCTTGGCCGACCCAGTTAAAGGCAGTGACCCACTATCAATGTCATCCTCTAATTCTTCCATCCTAGTCTTGCAGCTAGCTAATTCATCTTCCAAACAAAATGATTCCTGCCATGTCCTCTCTAAGTTCAAACAGGCCCTGAGCTGAGCTCTCAACCCCTTTACGTCCTCCCGAGCCTGCTGCCCCCTAGACACGACCTCAAAAACCAGCTCCGGCTTCCGGAGATACTCAGGCACCAAAGAGACGGCCATATCAACTTCAAGACAAACAAAATCTAACTTACTAAACTTAAGTAGTCTCAACTCAAAAGGCAACCAACTGACGAGGCTCAATAAGAGTACCCAGCTCCTACTTCCCTCAGGCAAAAAAAAAAACCAGTAGCCAGCCCGGAAACCGCTTGGCAAGCCATAACCACGCTCTGCTACCATCTGAGCCACACCCCGCTTCCGCTCGCCCGTACCAAGCTAGCTTAACAAAGAACGTGCTCCCATTGGAGCGGAGCGGGGCCCGACTCACGGAGAGAGAGCAAGGGGAAAGGCAAAGAAAGAACGTGGATGGCCAGCCATAGTGAAAATAATATATATATATATATATATATATATATATATTATATATATATATAAAATATATATATATTTGAGAAGAAAAAAAAACAAGGGGACAAACGCAGACAAAACTACCCAGAAAGGTTGCCTACTCAGGTGCACCTGGAGAACAAAACTATAAGTGGTCAACCCAAACTTATGGATAAAATTAAAAAATCTTTATAAATTTAAGTTAGATAGAATTTAGAGCGCCAAATTTCAAACAGGAAAAGCCAAAATCACCCGGAGTCCTGTGGCACAGGGCGGGTTCCTGAAAGGATAGGAATTAACCTCAACTTAACTACTTAAAACTAGATAACAAACTGGATAACAATACTTAAATAACAGGCACACTGAGACAATATCACACAGCAGGGTATCACAGAGAAATAATGTCCTCGAGGTAGGAAAACCTTAGTAGCCCGCCATGGGCACCGGTGTAAGGATCCGGCCCAAGAATCATGGGAGAGGCGGACATTGGAGCTGGAAGCTCGTGAACCTCGTCAGTTGACACAGCCGTGTTTAGCCAGACATTTGGGGCAGAACAAAACCCAAAACAAAACCCAAAACTAAATAAAAGGGTAAAAACAAAATAAACTTCACTAGTAACGGCCTGAACAGAAGTGAAAGTCGCTACTCTCTCGATCCAGTCGCAGACGACATCAAAGCCTCGAAGAGTCAACGAGAGCAAACACCAACAACAAAATAAAACACTATAACAAAAAAAAGAGTCGGGAAAAAACCGAAAGGGGCACGAGAAATTTGACCCGGCTCACACATTTATATTTAAAACATTTAAATCCTGGTCTAAGAAATCTTCAAACGTAAACCTTTGCACTAGTAATGGAATATTTGAGAGCATGTAAAAATATATGATTATGTATTACAAAAACGTACTGCCACAGGTGCTGCCTAAATGTGACGAGGTGTTCGCCTCATGCTCCTGGCATGGAATGACAGAAAACTGTTGTGAGATATTTCACATCCAGCGCTCCGAGGAAGGCTTCTGTTACTCCTTCAATTCTTTTACGTCTCAAAGACTAAAAGGCTGGTCAGTCTAAAAGTATATAATTTAATACTGTTACGTTATTGTACTTGATTAGCAAGTAATTTAAGATTTTATCCCTTCATCGTGCCATTGTAATGGAATTCAGCAACCATCAATTGTTTTAGTATTGCCTATGAATAAATCAACCAAACTATCATAAACTCGATTACATTTGCCAAATAATTGTAAATTGTCACCTTTGATCGATAACTTTTCTTGAATTTATTTAGTGCTTAGTAAAACTTGATCCAATTGTTTAAAATTACTATCTTATCAGTAGGGATGTAAAAGTATAGGAGGCGGTTACAAAAGGTGACCCACACACATAAATTATGTAGATATTGGCCACAATATTTTGCTCATATTTAAACTATTCGCGTGATGATTCAGGGTATTCAAGAAATGTTAGTTTTAATGCGAAAACTGTGAAAATTGATGATTTGAAAGGAAAGCATTCAAATTTTTCAAATAGTGCAATAATTCTAATTTGCAATTGTCTATTTACTTTTATTCACCAGTCGGGAGCAAGCCTACAATGACCACGTAGAGATTGAAGACATCCAGAAGGATACGGAGTGCATGCTTCGTCGAACTTCTGCCGCCGGTCCCACCACAGGTCTGGAGGTATTCCTGCAGCACTTTGACACCAGCCAGTACATGGTGAACTGGTCTACCTTGACCGGCGAGTCTGGCGTAAAGGTATGCGGCATTTTCTGTATTGCTTTTGGAGCTTTTCTGTCTTTGGTTTTATATTGTTGGTACAATAACTTAGATCTCATAGACAAAATAATCCGTGTGTAGAAAGAATGTATGACTTTATTGATTGCACTAAACAAGACCACAGTTTAATCCATGGGCGAGCAGTTTCAGTAATCCAGTGTTGTTTTTTTTAATGAAGCTTGATGATTTCAACGTACATTTGATGTCCTCTAAATATTCTTAGGAATATCAGGAACAAAAAAATAATAAAAATAACGATAACTTGTTGACATCCACTTAATACGTTACGTTTCTAAGCAGAAAGAAAAAGTTTAGGTCTGATCTTAAATGCAGATACAAGCATTCAGTTATGCCGCAGAAAGGTTTACAGACAAATCGTGTTTCCAGGTCCAACTACATACCAGTGATGAGTACCCGGAGGCCGGCATGGGAGTGCTGGTGCTTGCCAAGTCTGGAATCAAGATGACGACCACGATCAAGGCCTACCTCACCGAGAGTCTGGAGGCCGTACGTTTCTTACCGATGCAAGAGCGAAACTGTTACTTCCCCGACGAGACTCGGTTGATAGTCGCTGCTCAGTACACCCAGCGTAGTTGCCTCATCCAGTGTAGACTCAACTACTTCCACCAAGTCTGTGGCTGTCACCCCTACCACTTCAATATGTTAGGTATCAGCCTCTCATAACATTCCTGCGGTAATAAATGTATTAATGGGGCGCGTTAGTTAACAGCCAGCCGCGCACCTGAACGCCCGCTTTTAACATGGGACTACAGTTTAAAACTACACTATAAATAAGAACTGCTTTCAAATCCATAAACCTTTCACTATAAAAACTGAGATTTTCGTGTTTAGGTGCTAATGAATTGTTAAAATACGATTATCTGTTAATACTAATTATCTAAATTTACATGAAATATAGAGTTTTTACTCGGATTTTTTTTATTGTTCAGGTGATGGAGTGCCAGTTTGCAACACCACAAGGCTTAAATGCATTGCCAGCTATGGCCGTAAGTAATGGTTACTACAACTTAGTCTATGGTTACTACAACTTTGATTTACTTCGTGCAATCAAAGTATAGTGAATAAGATGAATGTCAAGTTGTCATAGGTTCTAAATTTAAAATAAATAATTACTTTCCAAACCCTATGAAATTAGAACGCAGGATCAATTCAAACACTCACTTAACAGCATCGAACACAGTCAGACTTGTAAGAGATATAAAATATACAGAAATCACTAAGCCACTAATCTAACAACTTGTATCACGATATAACCTAGTTAGCTATGTAATTAATAAAAATCATGTTTTTAAAGTAAGTAGCATTAATAAATTTTGATCTATTCTCACATTCTGACTGCCTTTCTGGTACCAAATACATCATTATACCAACAAAAGAGAATGTAAACATGCTTGTGGTACAAAGTAAATGATAAGGTAACCAGCAGGGCTCACTTCTGGCTGGTTTATGCCTTTCAGTTGAACCCACACTGGGTACAGCAAAAACCGATGTGCACTTTAATCTAGGCAACATTATTGATGGCCAGGAGTGGCACATCCATCACTAACCGCAAATACTGAGATTCTGGGGTGCAAGAGTAATTCAATAGGTATGGTCTACTGCAAGAGATGACGGTTGGATTCGTTCCATAAGAGTCAAAGGCTTTGCTAGCGTAGCCATAAGGGTGTGCCACCTCCTACCTGTTTTGATTGGGGAGGCTAGTTCAGAGTTGGCTTCCCCTTCTTCCAAGGGGACATGACTTGAGATTAGTGCCCTAAATTCTTCCTCACAGTTCTCGACAGGAGGCAGCCACAAACATTAACCATCCAGAATATCCTGTCACTCTGGAAGCAGCGCAAAGGTTCTTATAGGACTAGGTGCAATTTCTAAGCGCCTTGTCCTTAGAGAACAAAAGAAATGTCAAAATGCAAAAAATGGTAGTACCTACAAGGTTTTTGTTTAGTTAGATCGGTTTAACTATTTTTCAAATTTTTACTCCTTATTTTAAAATATTATGTGCTTCAAGAAATAATACTAAAAAATGTGAATCCAACTCCCTTTTTGTCTTGAAATATGAGATGATAGGTTCGGAGTCTCCCAATCTGATATTCTGAATACTCCACTGGCAGTCAGTCATGAGATCTTTTAATGAAACAAATATTAAACTTTAATTACTCAATATTCTTCATTGAACAGTGGATTTATTATAGTATGTGAAAATAATGACATTGTGATAATTCAAAGCAAAATGTTGTTGAAGGATGAATAAATACAATTAATGGAGAGGTCAACCTTTTACAATCAGTCAGCACTTAGCTCAAATATTAGAAAATATTAGGAAAATCATTGATCCATACATTTTTATCATTACAATAAAGTCAGCAATCTCCAGCATCTATTTTATACATGAATATTGCTTCGGGGTTTTATACTTTAATTACAATGTCACAAATACAACTTATCAATAGCTATCCTTTCTGGTATTTGATATCTCCAATATCTGATCTCAGCAAACTTCAGAACCGTTCCATAACTTTTAGTCAGTACATTTGCTAATCACTGCTTATTATATCACAACTGTAGCAATATTAGGGACTGCTATAGCTACAAAAAGACAGTTCCACCGGAATGGTACCAAAGCTTTACTTTTGCACTCTTTCTGTTCAAGAAACCGATAGCAAAGTCTGAAATTTCTAATGAAATGCTGAACCAAAATAATACAATATTTTTTGTTAAGATGATCTGTCAAGTAAAATTACTTCACTTCTATAGTGAAATCGCAATGGCTTTATGATGTTACTGACTTGACACATCTTTAGGAAGAAGGGTTCTATTTTATTATCTAGTTAAATAAAGAAACTTTAATTAAATATTAAATCCACAGATAATGTCAAGTTTTATCACCCGCCAACTCATGCTCATCTGCGAGGTTTCACTCCATCCGACCTGTCGACTCCACTCAATTGTTCCAAGTGTCTGCCCACCTGCCACGAGAGTTACTACGATGATGATACAGACCTTACCACTGACACTCAACATAAGGCTCTGGAGACATTCGGCTACCTGGACCTCTATTACAAGCATGGTGGAGCAGTCTACTACCAGAGAGATGTCACTTTCGGCTGGCTAGACTTACTAGGTATTTAAAGTCTATCTGTACACATATTCTGCCCATCTGTCATGAGAGACTATGATGATGATACAGATCTTACCACTGACACTCAGCATAAGGCTCTGGAGACATTCGGCTACCTGGACCTCTATTACATGATGGTGGAGCAGTCTACTACCAGAGAGATGTCACTTTCGCTGGCTAGACATAGGTATTTAAAGTCTATCTATACACATATTCTGCCCACCTGTCACGAGAGTTACTATGATCACTTACCACTGACACTCATCATAAGGCTGGCTGGAGACTTCGGCTACTAGGTGGAGCAGTTACTAAGAGAGATGTCACTTTCGGGCTGCTAGACTTACTAGGTATTTGTAAAGTCTATCTACACATATTCTGCCCATCTGTCATGAAAGAGACTATGATGATGGTACAGATCTTTCCACTGACACTCAGAACAAGGAACTGGTAATATTTGGTTAGCTTGACCTCTACTAAAAGCTTGGTGGAGCAGTTTTACTACCTGAGAGATGTCACTTTCGGCTGGCTTCACTTGTTACATAATTTAAATGTCTTATATGTTATGTACACGTATTCTGGCCTCTGAAGATTTTATTTATCCTTGGCACCTATAATTATTTGACTAGTAGAAAAAGTATTCTATTGTTTCTTTTGTTTTTAAGACTCATTATTAATGATGAATGATTTAAAGAGATAACAGGGTTTATGAAAAATTGTCCTAGCTAGTTAGCTATAATACATCAGGTTATCTATACCAATAAGACACAAAAAAGGCATTTTAAAAAAACTGTCTGCCTTGACCAGAACCATAGAAAGATGGTTTTTCCTGCCAACTTTATTTTAATATAGTAAAGTGCAAGGTTCTAGAATTACATTTAAAAAATTAATAACTGATAGCTCATTTTGATTTAAACTTTTTATAAGGAGGATAAATACTCAAAAGTTTAAAAATTGTTCAAATTGTTTCTTTCAAGTACTAAAAATATTCACAAATTAAATAGCCTAACTTTTTGCATGTTCAGTAAGTCAATATAATATGAAAACTAGATGCTTTTAACTAAATATTAATTTTAAACTTCAAATTTTCTGAAAATCAGCCAAAATAAAAACTTGTATTTAAAACTATAACTATAATTGCTTATAGTTCATTCTTTGGCAATAAAATTAGAATAAAGCTAGAAAATGTTAATTAAACGTAAGTATAAAGTATTTCAAGGCACTGAAGTCAGAGAATGAAATAGAAACCTTTGCTTTTCTATATAAGCTCGCTATGTTATCCTAGTTCCTTGGTTCAGTAAAGTTTGATACTAATCAGTGTCAAATCCCTCATCAGCACAAAATGGACTCACACCCCTCGATAAGTTTTTCAGCCCACAAATATATTTTACTTGCCTCTGGTGCATTGCTTTGTGATTTCATTTCCATTGATTTCCACTGGCTTGCTATGTGTGTATATCTTAAATTTGTAGCCATAGAGAGAATTGGTCATTGAGTCAAGTTGTTGCTCACTGTCCCTATACTTTTATTCCTTTCATAGCTATTGTAAATACAAATATTTCATTTAAGTACCCACAGTTTCAAAGGAATCAAAGTATACTGACATTGCCCCTTGACAAGTGCCTTTCAGGTACTGTACTTCTACATATCTGCAATCTTCATTTATTAAATTGAATTTTTGTAGTAAATTCTTTACTTTAAAATTTTTTATTGACGATGGAATGTTTGAAAGAATAATAGGATTGCGGTGATTTGCCATTGTTATATGTTACAAAATGTATAACACTACATTTTTGAGGATTGAAATGTACCCTCATCATCAGGTATAAACATAGTAATACTTAAAACAGTACTTAAAATCTACAACATGTGGCAATGGCCTGGTACTAAAAAACATTATTTAAACATTATCATCCCAACAACAGCTTGAAGTCCAGACAGGAGAAAGTGAAACCAAGCATTGTCACTATACAAAAGTCAAGAGCACAAACACACATCAAATCTGCACTGATAGTGGATCATTAACAGGAAAATCCATGTTAGCATTTCCTGTGGTATTGTGGCATGTCATCTGAAACAATGCGACAGGAAGGTGATGGTCAAAAGGGGTGGGGTAAAGGCAGCCATCTTCCTTGTTTATTATTTCTTTTGCATTAATTAATGACAGACTGAGGGTATCCATTTTGATAAGATCCGATTCAACATTTTTTATTTCTTCTTTTAACCCACTTTATTTGAGCACAATCTCTTTGCTATGTCAAGCAAAGAGTTTGTGACAGAATTTTGATGGTTCAATTGAAAATTGAGATATTGTTTCCTTATAATAAACTATTGTCTTAAGGACATCCATATCATTACTACATACATATCCAGAAAGGGGATATGTTGTCTGTTTTGGACTTCTACCTCCAAGGTGGCAGATATAATGTTTATGTGGGACAAAAAATCATTAAGTTTAGTGTTAGCATGAGGGAAGACAAAAGTGGCATCCAAGTATTCCACCAGATCATCGATTTCAATTGAGTTGAAGCCAGGGCTTTTTGCTCAAATTCTTCCATAAAGGTATTGGTGAAAACGTGCGATAGAAGAGAGCTCATCGCCATTCCCTCATCTTGACAATAAATTTATCTTTATAGCAATGCTTAAATAATATCCAAAACACACTAAATGGTTGGTATTTGTCACTGGCACCATCTACAATAAAGTAAAAACATACTATTTTCGTTGCCGATTACAGTACATTACTACCTCTCAAAATACTTCCAATTTCCTATTTCCATATAAACTGCAGAATCTATAAGTATTTCTAACCTATTTAGTATGGTAAAAATTGTTTACTGGATGGTCAAGATGGCTTGGTTTTAAGTGTAAAAGAAATATTTTACATCTGTTGTTCCACTCTAACAAGGAATGTTAGTATATAAATTTGAGCTTTTCTTTGTTGTTACAGTGGGAATTGGAGGCACTGCAGGCTTGTTTCTAGGTATAAGTCCTACTCAGTGTGGTGGAGATTCTATACTGGATAGTAAAGATGGTTTGGTTCTGTGAGTGCAAGAAGGATACTACCTGTGTTGTTACCTCTCTACCCAGAGGGCTGGTATACAATAAAGAATTCTACTGAAATTAATATACATTAAACCTAATTATATATTGAAGTCATATAAGTAGAATAATATCTCCATAATAATTTATCAATAATACTGTGGATGTCATGGTGAATTAAATTCTGACAAAGACGTTTAAATCTTATAAACAATACAGCAGTGATTTGGATGATCTTATTTCAAAATATTTACTAAACTTTACTACACCCTCACTGAATTTCATCCAACCTGTTCTAAAATTCTTCTATAATTATGAAAAGCGATGAATTTTTATGTGTAATTAGAAATTTATTGATTTGTAAATTTTTATACATAGCTTTAAAATATTAAAATAGAGTTTAGGGCTATAGAAATTATAAACACTACAATAATATATTTACACACAAAGTAAGTATGGTGGAAGGGTTGATTTCACACGCTGCACTATGTGGAAGTTGAAATGGAGCTTAATTCAATATTTATGTATCACTGTAGAGCAAATTTCTGGTGGAAACACAAATTATGATCATTTTTCTTTAGCATAGTTGCAGAAATATCAATGGCGATGTATTGTTGCATAGTGCTCAAGAAATTAATAACATTATTTAAGAGGGTTTTTAATAATAAAAACGCTTTAAGGTGTAGAGTAAAATCAAGATTTACTATGATTAAATAAACACAAAAAAACATTAGAATCATGCACTTGCTTAGTCTGATAATGTTTAAACAATACTTAAAATACAAGTACCGTATCTAATTACATAACATGGCTTGGAATAAGGCTTAATTTCGAAAACAAAAAAGATATCAAAGAAAGTACACTACAATATAAAAGAACATTATTAACTATATTTACAAATAAACGTAACAAAGATTAAACTAAACTAGAGTGAAGAGCACTTGTAAATAGTTGCACCACTGGCAGATTCTCATGTTGTATAAAATATTTAACACCCTTCATAATAGAGTGGTAAAAAACTATTACCCTGATATAACTTTTGAAGTAAACTTCCTCTAATCCAGCATTATATGCTTCGGCACACTTGATAATCCGGCACAACTTAAAGAATTGATCAGAAAGCAGATTTGTTGTGATCATAATGCACATGGTTTATAAAGTGTCTCATCATTGGGTGACATAATATAGATTCATCATTAGTTACTCACTAGCCTTGCAAACTTCTTTGTTTGTTTAGTCACTGCTCTCATCCTACTGTCAAAGCAATCTTGATCAGTACACTTAATTTGGCTGTCTGTATTTAACTGTCACTTTGTACGTTGTTCATTACAGTATTAGTGGTTTACAAGTTGTTGCTTATTGTCCTCAGTGAATTGTTTATTACAATAACAGAGACGTGGGACATAAGATAAATGTTGCATCTTTAAAAGGAAACACCTAACTCTGACGCTGGCACAAAATCTTCAAATCATTAATTAATTTTAGTAGACACATAATTATGAAAGAGTATGATACAATATAAATAAAAACAATTTATGTCATTTTTCAGATTTTCAACATACAAATTGTTATTTGGCACTATTGTGATGTATTTATTTTTTGGTGTGATTTTAATATTACATTCAAAACATTTGAGAAATTACAAACTATGAGTGGAAAATGCTCAGTGTCACAGCTTTTAACTAAAAATATGGGAGAATCCTCATTAAGAATTCTTAACTTTAACGAAGACATAGGAATCAAGTTTTGGTATCTCTTATGAGTATTTACATATCTTAATGGTAATTGTTCTTGTATTTTTTAACTAATCTTTAGAAATCAATGTCTAATCCATCAGACAGTTAGACAATCTTTGTTTGAATATCAATAGATTGATATTTTCAAATGGCAACCCCCCCACATGTGACACATTGTTGAAAAGGGAATAAAAAAGAAACACTGGTACAAATCGGAAGTCGCTATCTATTACCGAAATGGCAGGAAACGGGGTTTTCAGCTATTTACAAATGGGTTTGCACAAAACTTGGTTTGAGTGGATTTTCAGGTCAAGAAATGTGTACCTACCTGATATCAGTTACAAACTACCCACTCATTTTCAAAATGTCATCAAACAAGTAAAATAGGGTTATCCTTCATCCCCGGTCGTTTTTCACAGACTTGAATGAAAATCGTATCTAGTGGTTATTCAGCCAGATACTTATCAATCTGGTGGATACTACTTTGAACTGTACAATGATGAGCATTTGGACAATTTCAGTGACGATTAGAAACTCTCTTGGTTTCTCACAACCAATTTACCTGTTTTACCAATACATTTTGTACTTATTAGTCTATGGAGATGTTTAACACCCATGCTGAACTGAAATGAAATTGAAATTAATAAATTGAAATGAATGACATTTTTCCTTACACTGATTATAGATTGCCGTTCGAGCCTCACCAGATCTCAGTGGAACTCTCATATCCATGTGTTTAACACAATGAATTGGAATTATAGATATATAAGATCAATTTCAAAAGTTAAGGAATTTTCACAATTTGTTATGTATAAATCAGTGTTCTTTGTTTAACCCAGTGAATTTTTACTGAATATATTATAAAGACTTAATTTAATTTATCTAAAATCTCTATGGATATGTTTGTTTAGTTAAATTTACATACAATGTAGCAAAATGGAATCATACGTAACATGTAATGTATGTATGATATAAATCAATGTCATCCATAGTTGAAAATTTTCGAATTTAAAGTAAAAACATAATTTTCAAAATCAAATTTAGTAAAAATTGGTTTTGGTTTCTGTGTTGTTTTAGTTCATCTTATGGAAAATATTACTCTCTGACAAATTCTTTAATGTTGAGAGTTCGACTTCACTTTCACTTGGTACATTTTTTCATTGCTAGATTAATCCATCATTACAGAAATCATTTTCTAAACATGCAATAATTTCATACTAAGAAAGAAAAGAAATAGCTGCTTTAGAACTACTGTATCATCAAAGAAGTGTTAAAACACAAAGCAGGCTGACAAAAATTATTATCAGATTATAATTATTATCTAGCTATTAATTCCTTGTTCCAAAGATTGTTGCGTAATCACAGCACTTTTCGTAAGCATTGCTGACTCTGAAAATAAAGTGACGTAATCACGAAATCACAATAACATATAACATCCAATATATAAGTTGTAAGGTTTAATACCTCGGTCGTGAGTATTATTTTAATAGTAGCATTTTACTTTTATAACTCTATTTCTGATACTGGCATTCTCAGCATAAAATAATTAAATAAGTGAATGAGAAAATTTTAGTTATGTGTGTTACTCAAGATATTAAATTAATGATACATGGGATAATATACAAAAAGTTTTAGATTTACAATATTAAACTAAATGATAACAATGTTATAAAATTACAATCACTTCAAAACTATAATATTGACATGATTTGATTTTCAGGGCTTTTGGTCTATAAAAAAATCTGAAAATATTCTACATTTAAAATAAATAATGCAGAATCAGTCTGGAAATAAAAATTAACTAACAAGTTTCTCATCATAATACGAATAACAAATGCTATATAATTAACTATAGTGTAATTGTTTCAATTCAACTTGTTCCTGTATAGAATCCTCATAATATACTTATACAAGAAATCAAGTGCAGACTGATGAAATATTGTCAATACGCACAGACTAATACCCATGTGGGGATAGTAATTGTTTTTCAGGCATTAATTAAAACAAGAACAAAGTAATATCATGTCAATAAAATTATTTAATTTAAGTAAACAAAGATTTGTATAAAGAACCTGCAGAAGTCATTATCAGATAACAACATAATAAACATTTTATTTTAAGTTTGATTAGTTTTTTATTATTAAATTAAGCCCTTTAATCCTAACTTTCATTTTGTATGAACATCGTAAAATTTGTGTCAGCTTCAGACATATGTTTATTTACTGGCCATGGATTCTACCAAGTGCTTTGAAATACTACAGATATGTGTATTTGGAATTCGTGTCTGCTGACTAGCAATGTTACATCACTTGTGACTTATTGTAAATGAATATTCCATCCTTTTTCATATTTTTATGTTTTAAAATGCTATAAAGGTGTTATTTGGTTAGTTTATTATTCATTTTACTTAATTATGAGTAAAAGAGTCAAACTCTAATCGTATATAGATATTGTAAATAAACATTTTTTGTTTTGGTAAATATTGGTGGCAATCATTTTTTGTTATTTCGTGCAAAATGATTTTGGTTTTTTTTTATAGTAGGTATTATGAAATTCAATGTTAATTTTTTTTACAGTGCAAAACAAGAAATGCTAATGTATTTACAAATATCAACAATACCCCTCTTATAAGCTATGTCTACAAGTTTTTCACCTTATACAAGAATTAAATTTAAATTAAGCTGAATAATTATTTGTGTGACAATTTTGTTTACATATAGGGATTTTATAGACAAACTTGAATATTTTTTATTTATTTATTTTATTTTTACTTATGTATTTTTATAAAACAAACTTTATCAAGATATTTTGTTATTTATATTTCTTTCAACTAAATTTAATAAGAAGTCAACTATAAAATAATTAGCTTTATAAATTTTAAAATAGCTGAGTAATGAATTTTTACAAAACTTATTTATTGTCCAAAATTGTTTGAGATCTTTTGCACGTTCCTTGAAAAAATGGCCAGGGTCAGAAGGATTATTAGTAAAACGTCCTGATACAATTATTACAATCCTACAGGTTAATTGAAACTAATAAATTACAACTTAATAGGCAATTTAAATTCATCCAGTCATCACACCGCTTGGCATCAACATCAGGATGTATCACAGTGAACATTCATTTCAATCAGTTTACATAATCACAACTCTATTGTAATCTTTGGACATAACACACTACTAAAATTCAAAATTAAATCTTGGCGATGATGAGGGGAGGTGAGATTCAATCACCACCACACCTACAGGTATTGCAGGGAAGGAGAGAGTACATGGGACATGAAGTGCAGATTTAATTTATACCAAAAAATTTATAACAATTTCAACTTAGCCAACAATAGCTTATATGTACCTCTTTTCCAGTGAAAAAATCATTAACAAAATGCAATCTACATAGTAGTCCTAAAATGGAATGAAGTTTTGTAAAACAAACTCAATAAGGGTATAGTTTGTAGTTTCAATAAACATTATTGAAATCGTAATAACAAACAATATTTAATTAGTAATTATAAAACATTCCACTAAGATAAAACTATAAGATATTCAGAAAATTACAATATTAGACCCTAATATACATATATATTATAATTATTATAATATATACCTACAAATCCTAATAAGAATCAAACATAAAAAAGTAAAACATAAACACATCAATAATCCTTGAGTGCACAAAAACTGATAGCATTTACATGGTATAACAAAATCTCCAACATAACGTATTAAAGCACCTTTTTACAGGTATCTAACAATTTTACACACAAAATTCAGTACAAAACGTTCAGCCTCAGAAATTACAAAAAAATATTTATTATCTTGTTGTGTTAATATTGATAATACAAAAAAAATACAGAAATTGTTTAATACGTTCACTGTGTTACAAGAGAAATCTCATACTGTATGTTCTAGCTGATGTGGCAGAAACATATTCAGCTCCTCTGTGTATGTGTTTGCAATATTTAATGAAGTAATAATCAGTATAAAACGCAACGGAAATATAAAGTAAACCATACCTCTTAATGATTTTAATTACTGAATGTAAAATTATCTAAACTTTTAGACTTGACAAAGCTTTTTTAAAGTGTTGGTAATTTTTTGTATCCAAAAATAGGGAAAAGATGAAAATTTAGAGGATTTAGGTTTTAATAATTCACTCAATTAATAAATAACATACTTTCAAAGTATAACTATTAAAATTCTATTGCAATATTTTTGGGAAGGATCGCCATATAATTAAGTGTTATTTTATTGGTGAAGATACTTCCTTTCCCCTCCCACTAAATGCCTAAACAAGTGCTTTTTGTTTTTTTTATATCCAAAAGGATACAAAATTATTAATTAACAGATGATATTTTGAAGGAACAATGTAACATTATTTTTGTACGTTTTTTTAGTTTACTTTTTACTGATAGTACGGTAACAAAATTGTAGTTACTATTTCAATGCTTTGAGTTGTCTACCCATTTTGGAAAGTGGCCAAATTAAAAATATTACAAAACAAGTTTCAATTTTTGCCATTATTTTATACAGGGATAGACAGTAATATCTTTCTTTTCCTTTGATGAATCATGAAATGGGAATTGTTACTTGACCACTTTTTGACTCCAAACTTTTTTGAAAAGCGGTACAATATTTTAAAGGAAACCTTAAATAGATAATCTCTTATAGCTGATTATTTTAAATTATTGAAGAAATTAAACTTCCCGCATCAGATTACTAGGAACTTGCAGGACAGATTTTGTCCAGTATCTATTTGCGGACGTGATACTGTTCAGGGTGTTGTAACAATTCCTCACTAATCATAATATATATTATCAACACTTGTACTTTTAAATTACTGTAGACTGTAGAAAAACATTGTTATTTAATATTAGCCATGAGGTAGTAAGGGTTAAGGAAATCTATTTATTATTCCGGTTATTATTTAGACCTTAAGAGTCTTAGTAAACCTTAACAGTTCCAGTTATCATTAAAAGACCTTAACACAATCGCACATTTGCTTGTATGATACAAGATCTGCATTCTATATTTCATCCATTTATCTGTACCAAATGCAATAAAATTTATCGATCAACAATCTAACAATCCTTGCATTCACGACATGATTTCAGAGGTTTGCTTAACTATTCCAAACAGAAAGTAATGCAATGTAGAAGTTACTCTGAAACTTCTACTATGTATTTGTACTTTTTACTTTTCACTCTTAACTAAATCTGGTATGCTTCTAATTATTATAAAAATGTATTTTCTTTAACATATTTATTAAAGAAAACTTTACTGACTTGACTTGGTGCAGTAGGGTGTATCAATGCCTTGTGTAATTACACCATATTAGAATCTAACTGCCATATTTAACACAGATAATCTAATGTTTAAAAACACAACCCTAGAGTGCTCGGTATGTATCTGATGAAACATAACACATGAAACATTATCTTATGCAGAAATCTCCTAACACACTGAGGGAAAGTTTATTGCTAATGAGACTTCCACCAGTGTGGGATCTTGTAACATACCCAGCAAGAGGATCATTTCTTACCACAGTGAACATATAGTGACTATTGTTAAAACTCAATCATTTTAATACTTAATGTACTTAGGAATTAAAATACATTGTGCTTTCATTTTACGCTACTCAGCGAAAGTATGGATTTAATATTTGAAAAATTAAAAAGGCCATTAGGATGAAGAATTAAAAGGCTAAATCCTTTCATTTCATAACATATTAAACTATAGTAAATGAAACATAATCACATATGCTACAATAAGAGTATTATAAATTCAACAAATGCCAAAAGATGCTATAACAAAGAATCTTTATGATGAAAATATATTTTTAGCATTAACAATATTACCAAATTTATCAATATTAAAAAACTAGACATATCTACACATTCTATTTGTCATAAAAATATAACTAGCAATATATTCTATGATTTCAAGCATTTCTCACAGCGGCAGCGACTCGTTGGTCCAAGTTAGTATTTTTAAATTGGGTCGAAATCAGTAGGCTTTTCAATGGTGTAATAGTCATAGTGTTACGTCACTTCTCGTCAGGTCACAGACAGAAGAAATCCTACGCTGAATGCAAAAATGGCCAAAATACAAGAATGCAATGGTCATCTGAATACAAGATAACAATTAAGAAATTTTAAGCTTAATAAATTACTCATGCATGACATTTATAAAAGGATAATTTAATTCTTTAATGAGTCAAGGTGATTGACTAAAATATATTACCTCTGAATATATGTTAGAAAGAAAAGGTAACTCATTTATAATCACCAGTATTTTGTATTTCTGAGTTTGATGTAACTATGAGCAGCCAAAGTAAATAGTTGGTCTGTTATTGCATAATAAAATTTAAAATTTTATATAGTGGGGATTTTTTTATCATCAAATTAATATGAGAAAAATTTCAATTGTAATACAAAGTAAGGTCCATATGGTAGAGTCAAATCTATACCTAAAATATTTCCTAAAAAGCTACAAAGTTTATTTTTTTATTAAAATAATAGGTCTGTAGTTTTACATAAATTCTTCAACCTATCTTTTTACAATGTATAAAAACTGTTCTAGCACCTTATGTAATTAAAGATGTGAAATGAAATTATTAATTAACACCAGACCCTCTTTGTGGTGTTGTCATTTGACTTAAGTCTTTTTAACTAGTGATTTGTTATTTCTTCAAAAATACTTTTTTTTCATCACTATTTTAAAGTATTACTGAGTTTCTAAACAATATTTGCTTTCAAGGAACATTAAAATCAAAAGCAAGTACATTTGAAGCAACATACAAATAGTATTATAACCTTCAACTATTACACCACTGTGTGAGTAAAATTTTTAGATATCAATAGTGCATCTTAAAACTTTTTTTGATTAACTTATACACAGGCTAAAAAATGTTAGGAAGAACCTTCTTTGCGAACGACTCACAAACCAATGAGAACCAACACTAGCAAGGCTAATGATAAGCTGCAAGCTCCCGGTGAGACATCTTGAGCAAATATCACATAAGCAAACAGCGAGTAGCAGCAGCTAGTGGACCACAGAGTTGCGAGCAACGAGTAACACGTAGCAGTCATCACAGACCCGGACAGGTTTAGCGGACGATGCTAGTGACATGGAGTTGTCTGAACAGCTGTTGCAGAAGATACCACCACAGTGACGACAGTGATGCTGTAACATCCATTCACATATTCATGTTATTTGAGTTCGGAAAGTTACAGGTAACACATGTAAAATAAGGAAATGTGGATTTTTAGTGGATTAATCAATTAAGAGTTGAGTATAAAAATACAGATTTTAGATTTGTACACCACAACAGAACTTAAACCTAGAACTGGCAGAGTCATGATTTACAAATACTTTTTCCCATCGTGAACTGGAAGAGTCGTAATTTGTGAAAAATTAAATATCACCTGCTAATTACATCACCATTTGAACAATCTTCATTCAAATAGAAATAAACACTAAATTATCGTAATCGGCCGATTCCGCACTTTCTTTTAACCCTCTGAGCGTCCATCATATTTTGTGAGGTTTTGCAGACTCTCCTTGTAAAATTTATAATACATAGCAACTTAAATATAAAGTGTTATATACCACTTTTTTTGCAAAGAACTGCGCTTTCAGACTGTGTAACTATGAAGTAAAAAAAACAAATTTCTTACTTTAAAATAAAAAAGGTAAAAAAAATAAATAAAAACAAAACTTGCAAAAAGTATGCACATTTATATGAAATATTGAACATATTCAAATTTTGAATAACCAAATTGAGGGTCATTTTATCCTCAAGACAGAAATGTACAATGTTGAACAGTTTATATTCATAAAATTTGTTTCATATACTTATTAATATATTAATAGGTATATTAAAGCGAAAAAGTTTACGAAAAAACGCACATTTGAAATTTGTTCATACTTGCAGTAGTTATATAACACATTGGTATAACAATGCTCATATTTTTTATATTGTACTAAATATAGCAGCAATACAATATTTAGAAAATCCTACTTGTAGCAAATTTTGCCATGAACACAGAAATATACATTGCTATAAGATTGTTTAATTAATTCATAATATTTACATACATATACGAAAGTTAAATTATTGAGTATCTTTTATGAGAAACAAATAATATTTACAGCATACTATCATTTCTAATAGTTAGTACATATAACAACGAATTTAAAAAAAGAAGTATTAAATAGAATTTAAACAGTGAAATTCACACATTTGTATTTGAGCAACAACAATGCATACACAATTCGCTGGAAAAAACAGCTGATGAAAACAATGTAGACTAATATTCAGTACAGATTTCAAGAAATCTAAAGACCACTAAACATTTAAAAAAACTCACGAGCTTTCGAACTGAATAGGTTATAATGCAATTTGACTGGTATTAGCGTCGGTAAAATAAACGTAAAGAGATGAATGTGTAAATATCATCAAAAATATTGACAATGGACGCTCACTGATGTACTCACTTTTATATATAAAACGTTTCTTTATATTTTACAGGCTACTAAAAGTTAAAGGTATCCGACAAGCTATGCAATTTAACAGCAATTGCTGTTTGAGTATATGGATTCTGTTCTGTTTATTTTTACGTAGTTTTCATTCTGTACTATAAGTAGACATTTTCTTGATCTATATAACAATCCAAATATTTTGTATATTTTTTATTTTTAAATTAAAGGTGTTTAGTGTTTTCTATAGGCTGCAGAAAATAAAAAAAACTGTTTAAAAAAAATAAACGTTTCAAATTCGAAGCACTTTACATTCATGAATGTGAAGGTAAACCCAATTTTTATTTATCTTATAATATACTGTATTTTATTCTGAAAACTCTTTATGTTTTGTGAAGTAAGTAATTTTTCCTTTAATTTTTTTTAACTCTGTGCAAGGGGTTAAAAAGCTAAGGCCAGTTAAGGCTAAAATGCATGCCAGTTCTAGACTTGCACTGAAACAAAAGTGGTAGAAAAATTTAACACTGTTCATTCACAGACATACAGACCAGTCAGAATGTGTATAAGGAATACTAGTAATAAATAATAACGAACTTTCTAAAACCGTTGCATAAAATAACTTGCCTTCCTGCGTGTTATGTTGAACTCCTTACTGCAGGCCTTACAGTGGGATACCTCCTTGTCTGACGTCCACAGCGCGTCTGCCACACTGCGAGTCACACTGGCCTCCTCCTTGAGCTCCGACACTTGGAGCTTACTGCGGCTGAGCTGTGTCCCAAGCTCCTCCAGCGTGAGCTCCTGCTCCCGACACTGCTCACTCAGTCTATAATGCTCCTCCTGCAGCTCCACATACTTCTGCAGGCATGGAAAACAATCTAATGAAAAACTCATTTATTTCTTAATTATATATATTTAATACTATCGCATCAACTTTTTAAACTCTTCTTTTATGCCTGTTTTAATTTTTTAGTTATTACAAAACATAAATTCAATAAAATATAATATAAACATATTGTACTGGATAAACATAAATGTTTGCTCCACCACCCACTTTTGAATGAGTGCTTATGCACTAAAAATCGTTTATTTGGGTAAATGTTTATAGCTATACAATTGTTTTTTAGTGGGTAAAGCAAGCTTTTCCTTTAAAGTCTTAAAATGGAGGCCGAGAAACAACTCAAAATGTTTAAATGTAAATCCTCAACCTGTTACATCTTATTTTTAAGGTCATAAAAAAGGGCATAAAATGTTTTTGGTTTGTTTTTATGTTATAATAAATCGCTTTATTTTGAACTGTGGAAAGTAGAAAATATGCATAAGCAGTTGAGGCTATAGCAATCGACCATCCTCAGTTATTGTTCAGTCTGCATTAGCCATTCTAAAAACACTCCTATTTAGTCCTTCAAGCTGTAGTACAGTTAACTTAATTACATTTAAAACATATAAACCAATACTAACTTGTATTTTTGTGAGGCCCTTCGATAGTAAGGCTATCTTCATCAGACACATCACAAATACAGTGATTAAATATGATTCCTGTATAAAATGTTAACCCTATAACAGAGAGTTTAAAAACAACTCTTTTTACACTGTTATAAAGGGGCAGTAGCTCTCTGGTAGAATGTTAGACAGAGGATCCTCAGTTTACATTACATTTCCCATTGCATAGATTTCCAGATTTTACATAAACTAAATTCCTTTACATTACAAAGTGATCACAAAAAGATATTTATAATGTCAGATTTCTTTCTAGATCTTTCAAAAAGTACATTTCTGTTCTGAGAAAACTCCTTTCTCTAGAACCTCATCCTCTTATTGTACGGCTGGTAAGCTCCATGTTAATTGATTCATATAGTCTTCCTCAGTTCCCTTAGCCAAATAATTAGTCACATCTTAAATGAGTCTTCATTATTATTCTTCTGTGGAGGAATTACAGAACTAAACTAAGTTGGTCAGAAAGCTCTTGTAGGGTTAAGAAGTAACACTGATGAAAATGTATTCATCTTACTACACTTGAGCATAGTGTTTTAATCTTATATATAAACATAATCTAATTTTTTTATATAGCTGATTTTACAATTTACAATGTACTGACCTAATATATTAAATAGTATTTTCACTGCAATATAAAATGGATGGTTAGTAAAAATAGGTTATCGTTTTAAGTGCCTCAAAATAAGAAAAAACTACACTCACATTAGCAACTGCCTTGAGTTGAGAGATCTCCTGCTGGAGGGTGGCAATCTTGTCTCGTTCACTGACGATGGTACCTTGGACGGATTGACGCCACTCTCTCTCCACCTTGAGCTCTCCCTCCAGCACCCCTCGCCTCTCCTCATGCGCCGCATTCTCACCTACTGCACGGCGAAGCGCCTCCTCTGCCACACTGCGCAGACGCGCCAACTCTGACTGCCTGCCGTCCGGCGGCGTTAGCACACAACCTCTCACACCCTCTCACTTGCTCTGGTTTCTCACAAATATTTCTCTCCTGGGTCAGTGTGCTTTGCAAAAGTTTTGTTTTAAATTAAAATATGTTTTATATATAATTTATTCATCTTCTGATGTTTGTGTTCGCAAAATGTTAGTAGTTTATGGACTGACTTCAATCTTTACACAATGTGCAATTCTATGAAAAAGTATAAGTGTTTTCATACTTTCATATATACAGGGTGTCACAGAACTCTCTACCAAAATCTTCAGGCATTATTGCTGGATCAAAGACAAACCAAAATATCATATTAAAACACAATAATTACTGAAACAGCCACCATTTTCTGTTTAACTTACCTATTTCTAGTTGCAGAATGGTATCTTGTAATAAGTTGAAATTTGGTATGTAGCTTTATAACTCAAAGAACTAATTAAGGAAAATATGCTATTTTATTGTTTTTTTCTGGTGATAATAAATATTTATTTGTCTTTTTTTATTTTAATACATAAACTTTATTATTTGAGTCAAAAATAACATTAAAAAATATTTAATAATGTGTTTAGTCATTATGGCACTGTCTTATGATGGATCTTTTGGTACCACTTCGGCCATCATGGGACAGTACCATGATAAATGGTTAACGGCATAAGTTCCCATGGAACAAAAATTTTCAAACGTTTCACAAGGCTTTCTATATGCATTGTACTTCGGCTTACACGGCCAGTGACTATTCCAATTTTCGGTTCAAACTATTTCACAATACTCTTGACACAAGTTCTTTAAATAATTTGGCCTTGCTGCGGAAAGCCAACTTAAGTCAACAGATATGAAACATGGACTAAGCAGTTTAAAACCAACCACCTATAATATGATCAGAAAACCTTAAAAATGCACAAGTTTGCATTATCACTTTTAAAATTCCAGACCTCCACTTATCTAAACCTCTCCCAAATCCCTGGATTCCCCACGGGTACCAACCATCTATTAACTGCAAACTAATACTTCATTAGAAATCGTTTTTACAAATGTGGTGCTTAAGTTTATGTTTAAAGATTTGAATTTGCTTGAAGTGAACTTTTTTTAAGTATATTAATTTAAAACAAACTCTCCAATAATATAAGTTTTTTATTTTTGTGAGGCCTTTCGTACTCAATGAGAACATCTTCGGACCCAGATAACTGAATAAAAGTAATAATTATATTTTAATAATTACTTATTTCCAATAAGAAAAGAGTTTCAATAATGTGTTTTTAAGTAGTTTTAGAATTTTTTTAATAGCAAAATTAATGGAAGTTTTACTTTGTTCTTAGATCAGCTAATCCTTGAAGAGTAATTTACAATAATATCATCAAAAGAAATTATATACATTAGAGATTTATATCAAATTGATTTAAACCAATAACCAAATAAATAATTATTAATAATAACAATATAATAAAATATAAATAATATTATTATTATATTAATATATTAATGTAATGAAAGTAACTAAAACCCTTTTATATTATAAAATATATAATAAAAGGGTTTTAGTTACTTTCATTACATTAATATGTATAGATAACCCTATAAGTGGAGTTAATAACATGTATTAATATAATATATCATAATAATATATAAATATGGGTTGTAAGTGTTTTGTGCTTTAATGCAGAAAAAGAGACCTGTCAGCATAATTATGTTTCATTAAATATATCTCGGATAGTTATGTAAATACGTATTTTCAGGCTCATTTGTCATAAAATTGTTTACTTTCTTTATATATAACAAGTCTATTGCCTTGAATTTTACCATTGAGTTTTGTAACACCTGGATATATAATTGTGTGAGTTAACACTTACTAGAACTAAACTAGACCACAGTGATTTATATAATTATAATGAACTATGACATAAAATTTAAGGACCTCTAACAGCTATAATCTGATAAAAGACTCTAGCAGCGTATGGTGAGTGTTATTGTGCAATGGGCTTGATCAAAATTGTTTCTTTTTGTTTTTAATCCTTAATAAGCTGGACAAATTTTATTTATTTGTGCCTGTCCACATGATATCTCAAGAACAAACTAATGTACAGCCTTTGAAACTTCATTTCTATATAAGCAACGTTGAGTTTTATGATGGTGCATGTATACAGCCATGGGATTTTGCTGAGTGTTAGCGAACATTTTTGCTTTGATCTTAGGAGTTACCATGATGACAACAATAAAATCACAGAGTAAATAAATCTGTAAATTGCCAACTGGTTGAAATTACACATTTAGTAGATGGCAAAATAGAAACAGTGAGCTCTAAACCAAAGCCAATTACTAGAGGAGTCCCTCAAGGATCGGTCTTAGGACCTGTCCTTTTTATACTTTTCACAAACGACTTCCCCAGGTACATGCAAGACTACAGTGAAACGCTGATGTATGTATGCTGATGACTCAGTATTGCTGCTTGGTAGACCAAGAGCTGACCAACTTGAAGTAGACAGCTTTGTTGCCCTAAACATGGCAATACAATACTGTCACAACTATGACCTTGTTGTCAACAAAAGTAAAACTAAGCAGCTAATACTGGATAAGCAAAGCGAGAAAACCAGAAGACTACCTCAACTGGAAGAAGTCACAACCACAGAATACCTTGGTATAACTCTTGATGACAAACTCTCATGGACGGCTCATATAGACACTCTCTGCAATAAATAAGGTACAGGACTGTTTGTTATAAGAAGAATGAAAAATGTAAGTGATATGACAACCACAAAAACAGCTTATCATGCTCTATTTGAACCACGTCTCAGATATGGGATCGCAGTATGGTGCAGCACTACAGCAGGGAACATGCAGCGCATTCTTATCCTCCAAAAACGGGCCATTAGAATCCTGTATGATCTACAATTCAGAGAATCCTGTAGAGCAGCCTTCCAAGAACTGAGGATTCTTACAGTGATCAACTTGTACATCCTAGAGGCAATAACTCACGGTCCATATCAAGGAACCAGAATCTGCTAGAAGTGGATCACAATTCCACCAGTACAACACCAGACATGCCAACAACTACTGCCTTACCTGTGCACAAACTCAGCTCCACTGAAAAGAAGACAAGCTAAATCGGTGCCAAGATGTGGAACGACCTGCCACACGCGCTGAAGAAAAGCGACAAGCGGCTCTTTAGAAGAGACCTGAAGAACTGGCTACAAGATCGGCCCTTTTATACTTTAAATTATTTTTTTACTGTTGCAATTGACGCCTTAACTTTAAAATCTTTTAATGTCTTATTAATGTGATACTATACTTATCTTGATGATAATGTAATAAAGATATTTTGACTTTGAGTCTGTTACAGGCCATGTGTTGTGATGTACTCCTACCTTAAATATTAAGTTTTTTTAGAGTTTCTACTTCCAAATTCATTTTCAAGCAGTACCAACATTCTGAATAACAATTTTGAAAGTTGTAACAATGCAAAATAGTTCATATTCACACTGTCACATCGGTTTATTAAACACACTAACTCTTATAAATACCATTTTTAATTAATAAAAATAGTACAACATAATTATGAGAGATGCTCTCAGAAAACTAAACCATTAAAGGTTGAATTAACCTCTACTATCATTAACCCTTGCAGTGCAATGCACTGTTGTTATATATTTCTAGTTTCCTTGACTGGCTCCAAAACCATAAACCGTGGCATTCCAAGAGTTAAACTGCTAGCAGTTTCTCACCAATGTAATGGCAGCAAAGTATTTTTATATTTGTTATATCATTACGTATTTATTTTATTGTTACATTTTTAATATATTTATACATTATATTTCCCTATGTTTTATAAAATCAATTCACTTAAGTTCATAAGTTAATCCTGGTATCTGCATATTTATAAATAAATTGCATACTTAAGTATTCTTTTTTCAAAAATTAATGAAACATAGGTATTCTGTTGTAAAATTTATATAAGTTGGCAAGCTTGTCTGAACCAGTATTTACTATATATATATATATATATATATATATATATATATATATGTAATTTCAATAAACATTGAATCACAAAAAGTACTTGCTCCACCGGGAGTCGAACCCGGATCTCTCACTTGCCGGGTGAATGTGCTACCATTACACCACAGAACCCTTACTTTTTCCGATTCAATTATTTTGTATTTGGCCGTATCTGTCACATACACTTTAAATAAGCAAACTAACAATATATATATATATATATATATATATATATATATATATATATATATATATATATTGCAGTACTTAGGCTCCTTATAATATTCATTTATATAATATATCTGTATGTTAAAATTCATTTTCATTTATGCTTATGTACTGTGTATTAATAATGTTATGAGATCCTTTCTCAGTTAGCACCAAACTAGGGAGTTAAGAAAATATCTGTCTTTTAATATGATATGCGAATTTGGAAATAAAGTTAAATCTTGCATACCATGTCTAACTATGGGTACATAGACGTCTGAAAATCTTACCTACACACTAAAAGCACTCACAACTACATTAGACGCAAGCACACAACAAAGTAGTGAAATATTAGGAGAAAACCAGGAGGCACATAGAAAGCAACTGGTAAAAATGAGAAAGGATGGTGAAAATGAAAGAGTATTTCCTGATCAAATCTTTTGTAAAAATAGTCAAAATACGTACAGAGTTGTCTAAGAAAATACACCTTTTCTTTTGATCTATTACACTGACCGACATCAAGCTTTTTTCTTACAAATGTTACCATTTTGAACTCAAACCAAGTTCAATATTTATAATCAATACCAACCTAATATTTTTAATTTGCAGTAACTGGTTAGTAAACACGTTTTAACTATTAATAAATACTCTTTCATAGTCCAATAAATGAGGAATAAAAATAAAGAGGGAAAATGGCAAAATCATTCAACAGGTGCAGCCGAAAATAAAATGGATAAAAAGGGTGAAACAGAAAAATATATAATTATATGTACACACACGGAACAGTGAATGAATGAATAAAAGACTGAGAAATATCGAAGCATATTTATTATAGAGTGTACAGAGCTTATACAAGATCAGTTCAGTTCAGTCGGAAGAATGGCTGCCTGTGGTGAATATTTGCCATCTCACCTCCTTTACATTACGTTACGTTACATTACATAGCCTAGCCTAACTAACCTATCGTAGAATACAAGGAAGAGGCAAGATGCATCAAAATGGGAAAAACTAGAATTCAAAGAACTTATTTTGTGGTTCGTCTTTGACTAAAAATAATCATTTGTTGGAAAGACAAATACTAATACAATAGAAAAGTTACATTATAATACAAAAATCAAAATTCCAATAATTGATTACTACATTATACTTTTTAACACTATGATAAATAAATTACGTTAGCAGTTGCATAATTTTTAATTGCTGTTATCTTGAAATATACTCAACGTGGATATGTTTTATGCAAATCATATTTTTTGAATTATAAAAATATTTTAATTCTTTCATAAGGGGAAATACAGATTGAAGAATTAAATTTTTATAATTTTTGTATATCCACAACAGTTCTAAATTTGTAAAAGAATTTATCATCCTGACTTTATACAAATTTCATTGATTTAATTTTCTGCAAAAATGTATGTATATTATATTATAATATATATATATATATATATATATATATATATAAAATTTATTATATATATTGTCTAGTGACGAACTTGTTATTTGTTAGCAGTCAATCTAACAATAACTTGTGGAATAATTTAACACTCTAAAAATCAGAAATCGGCATAATTATATTTGTGCAAATTAAGTGCAAAAGTAAATTAGCTTATAGTAAATAAATAACAAAATTCGTTTTCAATTACTTTAAATTTTATTTTGTTCATGGATCACTGCTATAGTTCTCTGTGTATTTTCTTTATAAACACATGGTACAGATGAGCACTTTATAAACACATAGCAATCAACTTATAAACAGTTTGCGTTTAATTAATTTTAAGGAGAGTTTATGTCAAATAAACAATATAAGGCACTTTACAAAATAAAATATTCCATGTCAATCACAAAGTTCCAATTTTGATGCACCTGTAATGAAAGTAGCAACATAAAAAAGTTATAGATGAATAAATCTAAATTACCAAACAAGACATCGAGTTTTGGTTTAGTGTTTCTTGATTCAGTCTGTCAAATCACATAGCAGTTATAAAAAATGCAGAGTTTTACATTTTTAAGAGATAAACACTTCTATTAAGTGTAAAAAAATGTGTCTAGGTGCTGACCTGTTTTTGAAGTCAATCAATCTTATTTACAGATAATGGATTTTGCTACATTTATCACTTTTCTATTAAAATACATGGGTGAAAAAATAATACTTAAAAATAAATTTTTCTTTATTTACATCAGATGAGTTTGGATAGCAAATTAGATACTGTAACTTTAAATTCAGTTCATATTGTTGGCTAATTCAATTTGAATGCAGTTTTAGTCATTTCAGAATTTTTAAAATGTAATTGCGCTGAATTTAATTAGATTATGTAATATTTGTTAGTCACAATTCAGTACAAACCTCGGGATTTTGCTCTTTGAAAGACCAAATAAGTACAATTTAACATTATTTTAATAGATTGACAATACTTTCAATCCAGTAGCATTTCCCTACAGGAATAACATTTTTCTGAACTCTCAGAGTTTCAGGATGTGTTAAGAATTCCTTCCTGCAGGAAGAGTCAACATTTTTCCTCAATTGTAACTTATTTTCAAGCAGAAATTTGTCTGTTGAATAAGTTATTCCTCTTCCTGTGGTTGGAAGCACTGCCAACAAAAGCATGAAGCACATCACAATCTAATTTAAAGGTGCAGGTTGATTCTCATGAAGGTCTATGTTTATTTATCAGATTTTGTATGCTATCTTTGAAGTAACATTCCAATATTAAATTCTGTGTTTTCTTTCAAAAATCATAAGCTAAGATCCTTGAGATGTTGTACAAAACCCATGGAATGTTATGAAAAGTCAGAACTGCAAGAGGAACACAATGGCTTTTATGATGTTTGCACAAACATCGAATACGTCTTTCAGACATGTGAACATTCCCCTAATTCCATCACAGATGATAGATGTAATTAATAGTTCTGATTTGAACAAGTATCATGAAGTTTTTTACATTCATTATTTGCTTGTGCAGTTTCTAAAATTATGTCACTTGATAAAAGAGAAGTAAAAAAAAACATTCTCAGGATATTATGTACATAGCTGACAAAGATAACAGCTTCTTGACAAAAATTGCGGTAGTAACAATATTTTTTTTTTATATAATCTTCAAACAAAACATTAATCATTTGGAAACCGAAAACAGAACTAAAATTCCAACAAATAAACTTAATTCTTTTGAGGTAGATACTTACAGCTTTATATTTATGGTAATAACAGAAAGAATCCCAGACATTTCAATGTTTTCATCAACAGTGAGTGCTGCCAACTGCAGGTAGTGAAATTTTCCCTATGATAAACCCTTTCTGATGATAAAGAAAACAATTTTGGAAAATTCTTGACTCCACCTAGTATATACGATCTAATGACAGCTGCCCGTGATACTTTAAGGGCAGTAATGGTAAAATTAATTAAGAAACAAATTTCGTATAATTGTAAACTTTTAACTATGGAACTCACAAAAAAAATTGTATGGAAATTTAATTGTGTTTTATACTTATTTAATTTTACAATTTGAAATGAAAATAACCTATTTAATTGCATGTTTCCTTGTAATAAAACTGTACCATCAAGAAATATAAGGTTAGTTTTATTATTAAGACACTTCAATTTTCCAGCATATGAGCGTTTTCTTTTGTAATTATTTGCAAACATGTTTTTTATATTGATATACATTTGATATAAAATACGTTCACAGCCTCTAAATAGTGTACATTCAGCTAGTATATCTTACATGTAACTTTACTCATTGGTTAACTTATATGCCAAGACAGACAAATGATTAACATTAAATATCATTAACACCAAAAATCTTTAATACTTAATACTGACAACAGTAAAATTAAGTTACATTACTGATTAAATGAAATAAAGTGGAATTTCAGACAGTTTTTAGCCTTTTAAAAATCAAAATTACGTATCGAGCACCAAAAATATTAATTCAATCAGTGTTACTGTTTAGATGCGTTTTATCACAAATTAATATAGACACAATACAGAGCTAGCTTAGATAGGTGTATCTTTTACAGTAGCTACTAAAACATATACCAGCCTACATGAACTACATAACCTGTAATTCAAGGTACGTACTTTTCCTCCATTTTTTGCAAAGAGTCAGTCATAGCATAACTCTTGCTCTCCAGCTTAGCTATGAGCTCAGTTTTGTGCCTAAGAGAGCTTTCACACTCCTGCAAACATTCAACAACACCATTTCAACAAAGTGCAACAAACATTGAGCAATAACTGAACAATAATGTATTGCAAAAAAATAGTAAGATGCTAGTCACTTCGGCAAAACTGAAAAACAACACAGCAGATAAAAGAAAACAATAAATATTTTGATTTCAAGCTATTATGACACTGTCCATTTTACTTCACCAATAGTTTATATTGATTTTACTCAGTTCAGAAGATAAATGAACGCTTAACAATCAAATTATAACACCTCTCTTACTCTTACTATAAAGTGCAGTTTTAATCGCACTTAAAATTATGAATTTCAATATTTAATTTAAATAACTTTTAACCATCCATTTATGAGACAGTTACAAATTTTCAACTGAAAAATTAAAAAGTACTGTTTTCCCACTTACTTGCATAAGGTCTAAAACATACGTTTTACAGCTTCACAGAGATAAAACTATAACAAATTATTTATAAACAATCATAAAAACAAAGTGACCTTACTTTTTTAACATAAAAAAACAACTTGATTTTACCATAACAAATAATAGAACAATAACTGTGTAATACATGTGTTCAATCTTTAGATCAAATGAGACAGTGCCTAAATAGTTCCAAAATCTCATTAGACCACAACATGTACAAAAATATTCAAAAACAAAACAAACAACACAAATTGCAGTTGGCTTTGTTGAGAGGAGAGGTTTAAGGTTCGACCATAGCAAAAATTATGGTTTAAATTAAAAAAATAAACAGACTTTTCTAAAGTTTCTAATAAATTCTAATATGCATTAACAATGAACAGTATCATAATATATTCATATTGTGTCTTGTTGCCACATAAACATTGTAGGCATGTGAAAAATCTTCATCTGAGTTGACCAATGTTGATACAAAAAGGTGTTGATAGCACGCTCGGGTTATCAAAACTAAAGTTATTCTTGACACAATTTTACTGATATGGCTATGTTCTAGCCATATTATATATTACTCGTAAATACCAATGTCCTAGATAATTAAAAATCCCGCCCTTGTTAATATCTGACCAGGAGGTACCATAAAATGTTTTAAAAATGTTTAAATATAACAATTACCCCTTTACAATACATTATTGGAAAGAAACAAAAAAAAACACAAAAAAATTTTGCTTAAACTACAGATTTTTTTTTAATAGTTGCATTCAAGACAAGCATTTCTATGTTACATTACAAAAATCATAATTGCTGTTTTAAAACTTTGAAAATGCCAAATTTAATTTATTACCTTTAATACGTGGTAAAACAAATAAATATTTTTGCTTAAGCCAATTTTTACTTCCCTTCCAATAAGATATCATAAGGAGAGTTGTTGTTTGAGAGTATTTAGATAAGGGGCATCTTCTTAAAATTTTGAATACAGCAAAAAGTGTGTTCCACTGACCTTTTGGTAGGTAACATTCACCAAATTTCTTTTTGATATTTTCTTTAGTTTTAACATTATCAGAGGTGGGCATTTATCACCCTAATGGAAATTATCTAATGCATTGATAACTAGTCAGAGTTATATCACTATTTTAACTGTATTTTTTTGTTAGATTCAAAACATTCTCTTTCCTTCTGGTGAGACGGCGTTTTCAATTGTAATCTCTACTCTAACTACAAATGCCTTGAAGTTCAAAATTCCCATGATTCTATTTCTTGATTTTCATAAGTTGGTCAAGATTAACACTACCTGCTTGGATAACCCGAATCGCAGCTATGCTATGGTGGGATGTATGGAAGGGAGAATGAGTCAGTTGGAAGGGGTGGAGGCCTTCTCATTGTGTTTCTGGAGGTTGTTCAGGAGTAGTCCGATCTGTGTGGTTTTCTCTTGCAGACGACTCACCATGTTCGCTTTCTGTGTCAGCTCCTCCTCACACTCCTGCCAAACAGACACATTGAAACATGCTGCAACGGTTATTTGACATAAGGACTGACAGTACGGTCAAAGTAAAAACTGGTTGTCCAACTCCAAATGTAAGACCATAAAAGTTAATTACCTTCTTTCTTCCCTCATACATGCACGTATGTATATAAAGCCACATATGAGGCTGTCTTTTTAAGATGGCTCAACTGTATCATAATGCTTTAAACCACACTTTTTTCCTTGGTCGACCCGCTAAGGTAATATTTGAATTAATTTATTGTGAGTTAAGTGTTAATGTATTTTTTTTATTTACATAAAATTGTGTTGCACAATTAGAACCTCAACATATTGCTTCAAGCCATAAGTACAAATAATAAGATAGGCACATTGTATGATATTTGTTTGTAGTGAATTTTCTATTACTAGTGGTTATAGATTTTTGGTTACGGACTAAATAAAAAAACAATCAAGGGAGTTATGATCAAAATTTTCCTGAACTGTTTGTTTTTCATGCCAATGAAGTGCCAAGGAGAGATACTATTGGCATCACTTTTTGTTGTGACTATCACTAAGTGAAGGAGCTTGGTATTCTGTGTCTAGCCATATTAGTTGTAATCTTAAAGTTTTTGTGAGACAATTTCATGAGAAATTTAAAAGAAGAGTAAAATGCTTGTCTGTAAAGTGGAAACAAACTTTTACAGACATTTTGAATGAATCACAACCATAATGACTAGATGATCCTCAAGTTACGTTTTACTAGTTTGTTTTTGATTGCACACAGTTTTATCAGTAACTTATTAGCTTGCAGATATTAATAGAAATATCTGGATTTGTGTTAAATTTAACCTGTAACTTCCTGTACATCTCCAGGTTGATAGTCTTGATATCATCCAGTTGGCGACGCAGAGAGATGATTGTGTCTTGTTTCTCATGGATGTCTTTCTCCAGTAGTTTCATTGCTACCTCCATCTCTGCTTTAAGGCTGATCTGAAAAAGTTTAACACTTGTTATATAACACAACAGGCGCCAATGGCGCAGTGTAGTGGGTACGGCGGTTATCGCAAGATAACCAGATCAAGCAACGCCGAGCGTGGCTGCTGCTTGGACAGGTGACCGCTGAGCGATCCTGTCCTTGCAAGCGACCCGTCTGCCCGGCCATTGGTGGTGGTTCGGAAGTCACCTTTAAGCCGTTGGTCCCCAGGTTAAGTGTTAGAGAGGGCTTCTTAGCCCTAACTTCGCCTGGTAAAATAAGACATTCTTTACTTTTTTTTACTTTTACAACAGAGTCACTTTAATGCCAAACGCAGGGCCTAATATCAAGGGCTGAGCCATTTCTTTGATCTCAGCGCGGTGCCGCCACGGCAGGCGGAGTGGTGGGAGGGGGGTGCCGTGACGTCGCTGGCCTGATCAGGCCAGATACCGCCGCCGCGCCTGCACCGCGTTGCAACTTGCAGGGACTGGCCGTGTTGGCGTTGAACATGTGTTACATTGGCGCACTGTCGTTTACACGCTGCTGCACATGCCGAAGTGATTTAATTGAGGTTGATCCTCAGTGATTTGATGTGGATTTAGTTTATTTATGCAGTGTCAAAATGAGTTGTGCTGTGGCTACTTGTCCAAATAACTCTAAAAAGACTAAAGGAAGTGAACAGCGAGTAGTGTACCATAAGTTTCCAAAAGACAGTGAGACTTGTAAAATTTGGTTATCAAAGGAGACGCGGTAAATTGTAAGTATGCCTATGTGTGTAGTGATCATTTTGTCGGCCGGGTATTCTACATAATGTATTTACTTTGATGTCTAACTGTACAGAAAATTTATCCAAGCTAGATACATATTGTGTTTTAAGTTTTGATGAAGTGCACATCGATAGCAGGGTAGTTGCTGTATGATGCTGGAATGGATAAAATTCTAGGTCCATTCTCAAAGTTACAAGTGGTCATGTTGAGAAGTCTAACAAGTAAATGGAAACAACCAGTGTTTTTTTGATTTCGATAACACTATGAATAAGGAAATATTATTTCGTATTATCAATCGTGCTCATCAGGCGGGATTCTGAAGAACAGTGTTGAACTAGATAAATGAGTGCTGTAACTATTTAGTGGTATCAATCTATTAACATGCATAATTGTAGTTTTAAGTATTGACGTCTTAAACAAAACAGTAAACAAATAATGCTGTAAAATGAACAAACTAATTTTATTTGGACTTGCAATCTTTTCGTCATTGGTTCTACTAGACATTTACATTGCCTAAGGTAAGTCACAAAATATTTTCAAACATGTCCATAAAATTATTTAAATAGTTACTAACCAATAAGATGTGTGCAAATTGAAAAAAGTAAATTCGACGGATATTATTTTTTTCTAAAATTATTCTATTATTCATTTGTATAGAAAAGCCTAAGGGAATATTAATAATATTTTATTCCAATTCTTCCAATGAAACTTATAGATAAACTAATTTACTACAACTTTGCCACTAAAAGTTTGTTTTTAACCAAAAAAATAACGCTTATAAACTTTCAATGTTCAAACACGCCTTTTTGTGGTTGTGCAATTTTCAAATCGATATAAACTGAAATATATTTATACTGCTAGTTTCAGCAGATCACACAGTTTAAGAATATATAAGGCTGTCCTTAATTATATTATTCTACTGATGTGTAATAGCGTGTAAACCATAACGCTCCCATAGTTGCAAGCGGGTAGACGCGGCAGACGTCAGGTTCGTGACGTATGCGGTCACGTGACCAGGGGGTCACGCCGGCAGGCAAAATGGTGCAGCCCTTGATACTAGGCCCTGGCCAAACGTGACCCACATTTTATTGCAGTTTATAAGTATGAGTTGTTTAAAATGATCCTTTTTTCAATTAATGGGATCTAACCATCTTTTGATTTTACTCAACAGTATATTAAATACAGGCCTATTATGCCCTAAAAATTCTAATTCACCCCAATTTAATAGAAAGAACTGTATCAGCTTAATAAATGCAAAGAGTGATATTTCCAAAGTTAATATAAAT
Source organism: Homalodisca vitripennis (assembly GCF_021130785.1). Classification (NCBI taxonomy): domain Eukaryota; kingdom Metazoa; phylum Arthropoda; class Insecta; order Hemiptera; family Cicadellidae; genus Homalodisca; species Homalodisca vitripennis. Next base: position 131,010,517 of record NC_060211.1, on the reverse strand, counting down.
TTGTAGTGGTTTGAGCGTTAGCTAAGCTGATACTTTGGTATTTTAAGGTGGCCAATTTGTCCCTATCGACTAATTGTTATTATACAATATAAGTAGGTTTAGATTAGGTTATGATAAATACGTATCAAAGTTAAAGTTAACCTTTAAGAGGGCTCATGTGATCTGAGCTTGAATTTGGGTACTATCTTGAGGGACGTTTTTCTTTTTTCACCAGAAGTGGGAGGTGCCCCTGCACTGATGACCAGGGGCATTTTCAATCTGTATTTATGCAACCTCAAATCATCTAACTTCTGGAAAAAAAAGAAAATCATCCCTTGGGACCCGCATTCAATCTCAGATCACATGAGCCTTGTAAAGGTTAACTTTAACTTTTTATATTTATAATACGTACGTATTTACTTATTTATATCGCAAAATAACGAGTAGTAGATAGGAACAGAGTGCTCTAATTGGACACAATAATTAATCATAATTCTTCACATGTCTACCTTTTGCTAAGAGTTAGATGTAAGCAGTAATTCAATCAGAATGTTACAAAACAAATAAAAACTTACATGTTAGTTGATTATTCAGTTAAGTTCCAATTTGGTACCTTAATTCTCTTACCTATCAAATCGAATTATAAAGGGTATAAAAAGCCAAAGACTGACAATTAGTAATTGCTTTGTTCTTGTAAACCAAAGCGTGGGGGGGGGGTGGGGGGGGGGGGGGGTGGGGGGGGGGGGGGGTGGGGGGGGGGGGGGGTGGGGGGGGGGGGGGGTGGGGGGGGGGGGGGGTGGGGGGGGGTGAATGGTTAAATGGAGTAATTTGTTCACCGTGTTCTTATCCCTGGTCTATAGCATCAATTAAAGAACGAAGCGGTGTTTTTTCGATAATTCCTCTTCATTATAATGCTTTTAAGATTCCCTGATTCATAGGCTGGCATAAGGAAGTCAAATTTTGGAGGCAAAAACACGATCTTTATTTTCTTATCTATAAGTTCGTTATCGTCAGGATGACACGTAGCATTGTCAAGCAGCAATATTTGCTTTCCATGGCAAATTTTTTTTAATTTGAATAAGTGTTCAGTTTGTTGCAAAAATTCTTTAAAAAAACCATTCTTAAACATTTCTGAGCTTATCCAAGCAATCTGTTGCTTCTTACAGTCAGGTGTGATGAATGGGGCCTGCCTCGCGCGACAATATTGGATAAAATCATGTTATCCAATATGCCCTGGAAGATCTGATAACTTGGAAGGTCGGATATCCGAGACTCTACTGTATGTTGTAATTTATTTGAGATGTTTGTAAACATTGTTAATGGTTTACTCTAGTTATTAAACTTTAAATAAAGTTTAACGTGTTATGTATAAAGCTCCTAAAAATGGAAAAAAAAAATACTTTGTGCTGGGGGTCTTAGTATGTAACTAAACCCAGCACATGGGTGTCGCTGTGTATCCAGGAACGTGGTGGTTTAAAGGGTTTAAAAGAAAACGTCTCCCATTATTCCTATGACTAAAAATATGGTAGAAAGTGTTGAGCATTGTTATTATGAGATGAAAGTAAAGATGGGCATCATTACAGCCAGTGTTTAAGAGAAATGGTAATATAAGCCTGTGAGCTAGATGATCTCTAGTTGTTGCTTGTGCTCTATCATAATCCTCTTTCACAAAACCAGCGCTGATAAATAGCTGCTACAGAAAGTGCCAACTGTTTTATTAATTTTAACCATTTAGGACGATTGGGTGATCTATTGCCTGCTTTTCTAGTACTTCACACTTTTCTATTATTTGACCAATATATGTTTTGTACTTGTAGAAAATATATAATGTCTGGTGTCATCCTTGCAGTCAATTCTTATACAATTATATCCTGTGTTTATTCTGTGCCAAGATATTGAAACCGCTACGTGTCTTCTGTTGTTGTTTTTGTTCACTTATCTTTCAGACTGTTAAGACATTCAGTTCCACAAACTGACAACAGCAATCTTTGTGCTTTGTTGTACAGTTTGTTTTATAAGGTTATGTGATATTGTATAACGTTCATACTGTATTTCATAAGGTTTTTATTATGGATAGGGAAAATAAAAATAAAGGTATATAGTTAACTATTACATTTTTCTTTATATTTGGATAAAGGTTCATTATTATTCTTATGATTTGGTTCAGATTTTTGTAGCAAATTATGATAATGATAATGATAATGATTTATTTTCTCAAAATACATTACAGAATTGTACAGAAACCATGTTTACATCCAATATTACCATAATATCTACTAATGTACAATAGAAATACAAATATAAAATATACGTTCTAATAGAGAAAATAACTAACCTCCAAGGCAAAGCCTGTGTGGAGGAAATTAACACACAATTTTTCCTAGAGTGATGGCTAAATCTTCTATTTAACATAAAATATATAGATCCAAACTTTAACTACTATATGTATAATACATTAACTAATATATAAATTTCACAAAGTTGTTACTAGTGGAAAATTAGGAGCCTATAAGTTTCATATAATACAATTTAATTATGCAATAAGCCAACAAAAAGCATAAAATGTTACAGAAAAAGAAAAGAATCTCTACAGAATTTAAAAATGATTACTTAAAAGATTTTCTTGAAACTTAAACATAAACACACAAGAGGAATACAAAAAGTCCTTGAATTTCCACATACAATTTCGCCATGACATACACAAAAACCTGAACAAAAAATTCAAAATTGGCAACTTATTGAAATATGGCATCGCTGTACATATAACTAATCTATTAATTAATTCTATTGCAACTTAAATACATGGAAAAAAACACATGGTAAAATACACACACATCATAACCGAACCAATTTACTATTTACTAGCAAAATAGAAAAATAAAAAGCTATGTTACCTTTCTAGCTATTTACAAGTAATAATTCATCAATATTTTCTATGCTTAAAAGCCAAGACCTCAATCTAGAATTGAAGAAGGTTAAAGAGTTGGCATTACGAATTGATATGGGTAATTGGTTAAAAATTCTTGGAGCTAGGAAGCTATAAGTTTTAGTAAAGTAGGTATTAGCTGGTCTAGGCACATACACATCTCTTGCATTACGTAATTTAGTCTTATACACATTCAAGTGCGTATTGTTTCTACTACGATTAAAAAACAACCTTAGTACTTTATAAAACATACATATGTCTCAAGGGTAAAATTTTTAATTGACAAAATAACGGAAAGGTCGGATCTGTTTTGTTTTTTTTTCAAAATTTAATCTGATGAATTGTTTTTGAGAAATAAATAATGTTTTAGTACTTGTTACATAAGTTCCCCCCCAGCAAGAGATTCCGTACTCTAATCGGCTGTGTACCAATGAAAAATACAACATTCTCAACAGATCATCATTACATATATTTCTTAGGAAAAAGAAAAGCCGCAGGACATTATTAAGTTTTTGTTTTAGATTAAAAAATATGGGTTTTCCATGTTAGTTCTGAATCCAAAGTTAGACCTAAATACTTGACACTCTCTGCAGGTTTTACCTCTACACAGTTAGTGCTGCACGTTCTACAGCAGCAAATACAAGTAATGCATTTTGAAATAATTTTAATTGGAAAATCTACTTTCCCCCGTAAATTAAAATTTATGTAATTTGTTTTCGTAGGACTTAAAACCAAATTGTTTTTTGTAAACCACCATTGAATAGCTTGCATATCCAAATTAATATTTTCCTGAATATCACTCCACTTATCATCAATGTAACATTAAAGCAGTATCATCTGCAAATGATGTGACTTGTCCATGAAATTCTGCGTTACAAAGGTCATTTATATATATCAAAAAGAGAACTGCCCCTAACACCGATCCTTGTGGAACACCGTATTTAATTTTGCCCATTTCACTAAATACCCCATTTATTCTGACACACTGTTTTCTATTTGATATATAACTCTCAAACCATTTATAAATCACTCCCCTTAAACCACAATTGTATAGTTTAGTAAGCAAAATTTGGTGATCTACCATGTCAAAAGCCTTTGTGATATCCAGGAAAAGACCACAGACTTTTTTTCCATCATTAATACCTTCTGAGACTTTTCCCATAAATTTTAATAGCGCACTTTCAGTATCCATGCCTTGTCGAAACCCAAATTGATTATCACTGAAAAATTTAATTTTTTCAAGAAAGAAACCGGTCAATTGCTTCTTCATTAATTTTTCAATTATCTTGGAAAATGATGATAATAAAGATATTGGCCTGTAGTTTCCACTTATCAGTTTGGAATCTTTCTTGTGAATTGGAATTACAACTGCTTCCTTCATTTTATCTGGAAAAACGCCCGTTTCAAAACTTAGGTTAATTATGTATACTAATACATGAATAATTTTGTTAGAATATCTTTTAATTATTTGTGAGCTAATTCCATCTATTCCTGGCGTTCCGTTTTTAAGCGAATTTATTGCATTATATACATCTTGTTCTAAAACCGGATATAAGAACATTGATCGAGTTGGAGATCTCTCTGTAAAATAGTTTTTTTAAATTCATAGTATAAAAAATTGTGAGGCTTATATTGTTTTGTACTAAGCTTTTCAGCAACCGATAAAAAATAGTTATTAAACTCATTAGCGACAACATATGGATCATTTTCATAGGTGTTGTTAACATTTAACGCAATGTTGGAATTAGTGATGGATTTTTGTCCAGTGATTTTCATTTAAAACTTTCCACGTCTCTCTAGAGTTACCTTTGTTTGTTTCAAAACGTCGGCGATAATAATTACTTTTTAGCAATCGAATATCTAACTGTAGCTTGTTTCTATATTCTTTGAAGTTTCGTTTAAGTAATTCATTATCAGGTTCCTTATTAAGCCTTTTAAGTAAAAGGTTTCTTATTTTTAATACGCCTACAAGTAGATTCATCGATCCACGGTTTTAGTTTAACTATTTTAGTGTTTTTTATTTTTAATTAAATCTTTGCTTTTATTCAATATATCTTGAAAAATACTATAAAATGTGTCAAATGCATTTGATGCGTTCTGTTCATTATATACTGCACTCCAGTCAGCATTATCAAGCAATGAATTTAGATAGTTATGATTTACGCGATAAGAGGAGTTGGCCAGTTGTGCGACCTTGGACCGAATTATCCTTCTCTCCACGCACCCAAACAGCTGATAAACAATGATCAGTTATAGCACAGTCAATCACAGCTGCTTCGACTGTAACTTTATTTTTGTTTCTTATTCTAACAAGTAAGTGATCAATGCATGTTTGTGACTTATCTGTGATTCTTGTAGGAATATTTACTAAAGATTCTAATCCATTACAAGCTAAGGTAATTTTTATATTCTTCAATTATACAATTGTCATCCAATAAGTTTAAGTTTATGTCTCCTATAATAATTAAGTTATTGCATGATTTTACATCTTGAGTAGATGTGTAGGCTTTAAGTTCATCAATAAATATATCCGCAGGACTGCTGTTGCAACCTATAAATACTAAGTAACTTAAAATAGCATTCATACATTTTAAAAGATAACTCTATCACATCAGCTGAATGAAATACAACATCAGACATATTTATAACAGTAAAACTATTGTGTACAAATACAACCACTCCTCCAGCTCTATATTTTTCATTAGTTTTGTAGTAAGATTTATAATTTGGAATTTGATAAAAATTTTTCTCAGAGCTATTTATCCATATTTCTGTCAGAACAATTAATTTTGGAACATTATTTAAAGTTGACAATTCAGCTAAAAATGTGTCAAAATTCGCCCTCAAACTCCTTATATTCTGGTGGATTAAAACAAACCCAGAGTCTTTGTTAACAAAATCTATGTCTTCATAACATTGAGAACTACTTTGCATTTAATATAAAGAAAACAAAACAGTACTTCTAAGTATGCAGCTAATAAGTAGTTTAAAAACACAATAGCAACATAAAATAACTATAACATAACTAATATTTGAACAGAAAAAGTCCAATTACATTACTCACAGTTTCACCAGGTCTGCTTGGCATGTCACAGTTGACACTGGGCCATTGTCTTCTTTTCTTAAAAATATTTTTCCACCCCTCACCCACAACCACTTGTAATGTTTCTGGAGCTTTACCTCTCTCGCCATGGCAAGCAATCTCCTTCTAGCCGGTGATAAGGATTCATTAATATAGACTGGGATATCTGACTGCATTCCCAGATGCCTAGTAGAAAGTTTCTTCCCTTTCCTCTTTTGCAACATATTTTCAGCATCTATTTTTCTCACAAACTTAATTATGATGCCTGGGGGCCTATCTGAACCTGGCCTTTTGCGTAACAAATGACAGTTGTCAATCATTTGGTCAGTTATCTCCATACCAAGAGCTTGGCCTACAGATTTTACATGATCCATAACATTATTATCAGTTTCAGGTATCCCATGAATTTCAACACAGTTTTTTCTAGAGTATTGTTCCATTTCATCGACTTTATTTTCTAAAATAGAGACTCTATCTTTTAGTTTACTGTTTTCTGCTGCAAGAGTGTCAATTAGTTTCAAATAGTCATCTACTTTCTTATTGTTTTGTTTTACTGCCTCTGTGTTGTCATCAATCTTACTGTTCAATAATTCATAGGAGACATTTAAATCATTAAGCGAATTTTTGTACTCACTTTTAAGATCTTCAATAGCTTTGATAACATCTTGCAGTGAAAGATTTCCTTCTGTAGCCTGAGACTCCAGCCGTAGACTGCTGCGCCTAGTTACTGCACAAGGCTCACACCTCCACACTATATTTTCACTTGCTAGATATTCAATGTCTGCTTTGCTTAGCCTGACACAAGACCCATGAAAGTCTTGAGTACAATCAGCACACGAAACTTTGAGTCTTTTTCCTAGCGGATGGTTGCAAACTTTACAATTGGACATTGTAGGTTAGCTTGTATAGGTTAGGTTTATAGGTTAGGTTGTAAGGCACAATTATATTGTACATCTATAAATATTTGTAATATAAAATAAATTTTTAGCTAACTAGCATATTATCTAAGTATTTAATTTGTTATAAATGCTGAAAAATAATTGTAATATGTCAATGGCTTCAATACTTGAATAAATAGTATTCTGCAGAAAAGCTACAAAATACATACACCATTTTGGCCTGGTCTTTTTCACAATACCAGACCTGCAAACCCTGGTTACTTTTTTTATAAAAAAAGTCAGGAGCTAAGTCTACTGTGGAATCTAGTAGTAGATGGTCTACTTGAGGACCTTACTAACAATGGAATCTATGTCCAAGGATATGCAGACGACATAGTCCTTATGGTACAGGGAAAATATACAAATGTTGTTTGTTGATATCATGAATACCAACCTTCAACATGTACACAACTGGTCTCAGGGAGAGGGACTGAAAGTAAATCCCTCTAAGACAGTAGTTGTACCATTCACTAGGAAAAAGAAACCTAGAGTCTCTTTCTAGGCTGAAACTCGCATCCACACAGCTTGAGTGGGTCAAAGACAGTTAAATATTTAGGACTGACTCTAGACCATAAGCTAACGTGGAATGATCATCTTAACAATATCCTGCACAAAGCAAAGTGGGCGCTCATGACGCCAGGAGACTTGCAGGAAATCTCATGGGGCGTAAAACCCCATATAGCACTATGGCTTTACAAAGCAGTTGTAAGGCCTCAAATTACTTATGGTTACATTAGTCTGGTGGACAAAGGTGAATCAGGTAACTGCCAAAGCCAAGCTTGAAAGCTTACAAAGGCTTGGCACAATCTTTGCAACCGGAGCATTCAGGAGCAGTCCCTCAGCGACCCTCGAGGTGGCTTTAGGACTTCTACCTCTTGATGTCCATATAAAAGCTGAAGCGCGTAAGTCAGCTTATCGGCTGATGGTTGCTGGCTTGTGGAGGAATGGCGCGTCTAACGCGAGCATGGCGCCATCACTGAAGCTGTAAACCCAAGCGCTATTCTCGAAATGATCTCCGACATAATGAGAACGGAGTTCGTATTCAATAAGCCATTCTCTGTTGACTTCTACTCCAGAGATGAGTGGAAATTGCAAGATAACATCCCAACAATAAGAAAGAGCTTTGTCTGGTACACGGATGGCTCGCTTATTAAGGGAAGAACTGGATATGGAGTGTTTAGTCAATCCCCTAGAACTGCCCTTTGCGGCAGTTTGGGTCGGAACTGCTCCATATTTCAAGCCGAAATCTATGGTATCCTAGCCTGTGCCAACCTAGGCCTCACCAAAGGGTACCAGGGAATGAACATCTGTATAATGTCAGACAGTCAGGCAGCTCTTAAAGCTCTTGACTCCAACAGCATTTCATCCAGGCTTGTGTGGGAGTGCTTTAACACTCTCTGCAAGCTTGGATCACGCAACTTTGTGCGTCTTGGCTGGGTACCGGGCCACACAGGCATAGGTGGCAACGAATACGCCGACAGGCTTGCCAAAAGCGGAGCAAGCATGCCATACACCGGTCCAGAAACCGAGTTGTGGTATAAGCAAGTCAGCCGCTTACCAAAGTATAAACAAATGGTCCAGGAAGACACACCACTTGCGGTGGCAGAGTCACCAAGGACAAGCACTCGGCAAAAGACTGCTCACTGATTCTAGCTCCGGCTTCACCAGATGGCTGATGGGGCTGGGCAGGGATCGGGTTAAGCAAGTGATTGCCTTGATCACTGGACACTCTAGGTTTACGAAATGAGGACTCGGAGTGTAGACTCTGCAATAAGTCTGAAGAGACTGCAAAACACATAATACTGGACTGTGAGAGACTGGGAGCAAGGAGAAGGGCTCTTTTCGGTGATAAACAACCAGGCGACGAACCAGATGCTAGTATCGGGGAAAAGCTTCTTAGCCTAATTAAGGGCACAAAAGATAGGCTTACCCCTCTAACATCAAAGGGGCACACAATAAGCTCAGGTTGACGTGTGAGGATCTGTGAATCCACCCCAATACCCTAAAGCAAAAAAAAAAAAAAAAAAAAAAAAAAAAAAAAAAAAAAAAAAAAAAAAAAAAAAAAAAACTATTACATTTTTCTTTATATTTGGATAAAGATTCATTAAATTCTTATGATTTGGTTCAGATTTTGTAGCAAATTATATTGTACATCTATAAATATTTGTAATATAAAATAAATTTTTAGCTAACTAGCATATTATCTAAGTATTTAATTTGTTATAAATGCTGAAAAATAATTGTAATATGTCAATGGCTTCAATACTTGAATAAATAGTATTCTGCAGAAAAGCTACAAAATACATACACCATTTTGGCCTGGTCTTTTTCACAATACCAGACCTGCAAACCCCTGGTTACTTTTTTTATAAAAAAGTCTGGAGCTAAGTTTTGTCAAACATTTGTTGGTCCTGAAAGGTTGAACTAAAAACCAAACTATATATATTGCCTGCTTCATACCAGCACTCACTACTGTTCTTTTATAAACTCGTTCTTCACATAGCTTTTCAAGAACTCATAAGTATTGGCAAAATGGCTGTAAACCAATGTGTGCTCTTTAATGGTGGCTATCACCAGTAATTTAAAAGTTTGCATTTTCTCAATGGTTATAATTGTGCAGATGTTTTCTCTGAGCTGGTCATCGTGTGGAAACATGCTTGCCACAGTGTGTAAGGATTCTGTGCTGAGAGTATATCAACCTCGCAGCTCCACCAGTCCTGTAGCAGAGGGCAAAGGTCCCGTGGGATCCCGAGGTGCTAGGGTCACTTGGGCCCTTGATTCTTCCTTCATTGTTGTCACAGGATTTGACAAGTGAGTTGAATACTGTAGACGAAATACCAAAACACACAATCTGGTTCTTAGTGGATTCTGCCAAGAAAACTAGAAAATAGTTTATATTGTTGGTATGACAAAACTAATGTTTTCCATCAAATTTTCAATTTATTTTTATGTGTATGCAAGAAAATATGGTAGTACCAACCTGTGTGCCAAATGATCTCTGGATGCGCTCATAATTATCTTTCACAAAAGGAATGAGGAAATAGAAAAGATGCTGTAATTAATCAAATAAAATTCATTTATCATTCCTTATCTTTGTTCTAAATGATTTTTGTAAAACAATTTGCAATTAATTTACATGAATAGCCTATCTTCTTATGCCAGTACATATATGGTTCTAATTTACCGTAATACAAATAGTATTTTTACAATATTTAAGATCATTGACATTGAGTTGTAAGTACAATATCAAGAAAGTACAGTTATTGCACATGTTGTAATAAGAATGTGTTCTATCAGGGTTTCAGAGAGGCAGATCATGGTATACAAGAGAGAAGACCTGAGCACTCCCCTGGCTACTGTAGGCCTTGATGTGTCTCCTGCCATCCTGATCCCTTACTATGATGAGGACAGCTCAACTCTCTTCCTTACTGGCAAGGTACTTATCGAGGCCTAGAATTAAAAGATAATAAACAATCAGATTATATTTACTCCTTTTAATGTTAGATAATGTGAGGGTATGTACACATGTGGGATATTCGGCAATATAAAGGTAAATACATGGGCCAGATATTTGGCTATATGAGGGTATTGTACACATGCTGGATATTTAACAATATGAAGTTAAGCACATGGGCCACATATTCGGCAATATGAGAGTATGCACATGGGCCAGATATTTGGCAATAAGAGGGTATGCGTATGGATTAGATATTCTGCAATCTGAGGCTATGTAGAGAGGCCAAATATTCAACAATATGAGGTATGCATCAGGCCGGATATTCGACAATATTTGGGTATATACAAGGGCTGGATATTCAGTAATATGAGAGTACATAGGCTGGATATTCGGCAATATTAGAGTACCCTAGCTGGATATTCGACAGGAACTTGGGTGGATCTTTCATGGCTACTGCCAGTTTCATAATTAACCCTTTGAGTGCCACAGCGTCGCTAATTTTGACGGTACGAAAAGTGCATAAAGTGCCAGCGTCGCCAATTTTGACGTTTCGTATTTCGATAATATTTTGTATAGTACAAGATTATTTTGGCCAAATAATCAGACGGCTGTATTCAATAGGTTCCAAACTATCAATAAACACGAGTTTTATGTTGTTTCTCTACTATTTTATCTGTGAAACTTATGTTGTTTGGGTACTTATCAAGAAGCCACTATTTTTGGACGAGTTTTCCTTATCAGGGACAAAATAAATTACAGTATAAAAAACAACTGACTTTATTTAACCTATTTTGTAATTTACAAGTTATTACGACAATCAATTAAATCAAAAACTATAAGAACAACGTTTCATTATTCGAAAATGTCAGGTCATTCGTGTGTCTATTTGGAGATGATTTGGAGATAGGAAGTATGACTCATCAAGTATTTTTCGATTCATTATGGAAGAAGGAACTTATAATGAAGTTTATTTTGATCTCTGATAAGGAAAACTCGTCCAAAAATAGTGGACTGTGATAAGTACCTGTAGATGATTCTGTCTTCCAGTCACGCGACGTAGCGGACGACGAGTACCGTGTTGCGTAACAGCCTTTCTTGTTGTTTTATGTGCCAATAACCAAGCATTTGAGTAAATACAAAATAAAATAGTAACTTATACAGTATTTTACTATATTTCTTTACAAAAGTAATGTATGATTTGAGTTGTGTTCTAGCGAAAAACGTGAATTTTCAATGTAAATATTATTAAGGTTATTATTTAGTAAATGTAAACTTTTATGTAAATATGTTAGCAAGTATTTGTTTCTAAATGTACTAATCATATTTATTTGTGTTGTATTAATGTTTTATTAGATTTATTGAGAAAACTACATCATTACTAAGTAATTTCTAAACTCTGACAAATGAAGTACAGTTTATAAAATGTCGGTACCGGGAAGCATTTTGTTAATGCATATAATGCCATGTTTTTAAAACTCTAGAATAAGATATTATACGTGGGTTTTATTTAGAATCATATGGCCTTTATCATGGTATAAAGAAAAAAAATCTTAAAAATACTGTATACACACAAATTAGGTCAAAACTTAACTTTTTATACAAAAGTAAAAAACTTTTTTTATAAATACTGAAATTTTTATATTTTTATAAATCAAATTTTATTTGTAACGATATGTATCATATTCTGCATTTAATAAGAAAAAAAACAACAACAATATGATGGAAATCTGTTTGGTAGTTATTTTACAACAGCTTTTTTGTCAAAAGTTTACAAATATGCGAAAAACAGCGTAGCACTTTATGCATATGCCTTCGGAAAATACTCGTGGCACTCAAAGGGTTAATGGTAGAATGCTAGAAACAATTTAGTGTTACGGCATTATATTACCACATTTCAGTTTGTTTCAACTTGATTTCTTTACATGTTTAGTGATTCTTATTAATTTATTATAAGAGTACTGTACTGTACTGTAGTGATGTCACAGGTCTGAGTTATGGTTTCTCCAGGGTACAAACTTCCAACACAAATTAAAGTAGGAGTAAATTCAGACTTTCAGGTCTTGTATTTGAATATACAAGGTTTGAAAGGTAAATCCTTAGCCCTAGAAAGTCTATTACCCAAATAATAATAAAATTACGTTTTATCTGTATTTCAGAGCACTGGCTAAATGAGAACGAATCAGAATTTTCTTTTCCCACAGGCTTTTACTGCTCAGCGGTATTACAGCCGAGTGGTACAAAGAAGGGGCGGAACACTTATTTTTGCCCGTAACGATACTAACACCAAAAAACTTGACACTAGTGCACTGTGTGAAGAACTAAATTTTGAAGTGTCCGCAAGTAATTAATGAAGATTTTTTAAAGTTATTATTGCATCATTATACCATTCAACATCAGGAAAATCATACAAATTTCTAGAATATATACAAAAATTTCTTAACTTTTTATTATCCTGGCCTTCCTATACAGTTATTATAGGAGGAGACCTGAAACTCGGCCTTTGATGTCCACAACTAATAAGCCTACAGCTAAACAATTTCAGAATATCTTAAGGCAATTCAATTTTTTATTGTGTAAATAAAATGCCCACTAGGGGTAAAAATTGTTTAGATAACATATCTATAAATGCTAACTTAAACAATAGAGTAGAATGTGAGCTTTTTAACTGTCCCTTTTCAGACCGTGACGGTTTGATAATAAGTGTGCCCTTTAAAAACCAGGAATAACTCCAGGCTGGAGCAACCAACTAATGCTGGTTTAACCCCACAGTTGGTTCTTACGGACAAAAGTGTCCAGTTGCTCGAGGAACACTTAGCCACATTACGATTGGGAGCTATATCTCAGTAATAACTTAAATGCTTGTCAAAACTTTAAAGTATTTTTTGAAATCTTTATATAGACAGTTTAAATAGTAGCCTTAAAATAAAAAACAGTAAACAAAGAAAATACAAAAAATCAAAATAAACATCAGTGGTACACGGGGTGAACTGGCCTCGATGAAAAATAAACTGTTATTCTATAACAGCCTTATTAAAAATAGTCTTAGTCCTAATGATGATTTGGTAAACCAAATGAAAAAATCTTAAATACCAATATCGAACAGCTCTTAAGAATGCAAAATTAGCATCGAATGCTCAGTATATTGAAAAATAGTAGCAACAAGTGCAAAGCTGCCTGGAATTTTGATTAAACAGAATAACAATTCAACTCCCCAGTCATTCCAAGTCTAATCTCTCACCAGATGATTTTAATAACTTTTTTATTGAATCTGTTAATGGTATTCAGAGAAAAACTTGTTAAGACTCCCGTGACATTCGATGATCTTCTAAGTAGGAAACAAATAAGTAAAGCTAACTTTAATTGGAACTACATTACCCCCCAAGATATTATAAAAGCAGCAAAGAGACTTAACAACTCCAACAGTAAAGACATTTATACACCTTTCTAACAGCGTTTTAAAAAAGATAATTCAGACAGTTTCCGTTCCTCCAGAATGCTGCATAAACAAATTTATTGGAAGAAGGTGTATTTCCTTACCAGCTCAAAAATATCTCGGATATGTCCAATATACAATAAAGGGCCAGTAAGTACACCACAAAGTTACCGCCCTGTATCAATACTACCAATATATATCCAAAATTGTTGAAAATAATAGTATATGACCAGCTTAGTATGCATCTTGAAGTAAATAACTACCTTAATGTAACACAATTCGGTTTTAGAAGGGGGATATCAACTGTAGATGCAATAGATAAATTAGTACAAGAAGCCTTTCAGGCATTTGAAAACAAGGCCTATGCTCAGGCCACACTCTGTGACCTGAGCAAGGTCTTTTGATTGTGTCAATCATGACTACCTCTTAAATAAACTTAAGTTTTATGGTGTTGAAAACCCCCCTTTTAAGTTTTTTGAATCATACTTTACAAAATAGAAGTCAAAAAGTTTCTAAATTGATGTATTTGGTCCCAAGAACTAAAAGTCAACCTTCGGTGTACCTCAGGGATCAGTCCTAGGACCTCTCCTCTTTTTAATATCAATAAATGACCCTCCCTGATTTTATAAAAGCCAGAACTATATTATATGCTGACGACACAACTCTGGTGAATTCCACTGCAGACATTAATGCTTTGGAAGAATTAACTGAAAACCGCTCTTCAGGGTGCCACCAACATGGTTCAATGCCAATGGATTTCTTCTAAATCAAGATAAAACCCAAAAAATTATATTTAGTTTAAAAAATAATATCCCTGAGAATCCTGATTACCTTAATGCAGTCAAGTTTTTGGGAGTGTTTATTGATAACCATTTAACATGGAGCCAACACCATTGACTCGATTAATCCAAGACTAAATAGAATCATTTATCTCTTGAGGAGTCTCACTAATAAAATCCCGGAATCGTATAACCAGAACAGCATATTTTGCATATTTTCAGTCAATAATGCGTTATGGGCTCATACTCTGGGGAAATTGTAGCAGAATAGGAGAAATATTAATACTCCAAAAAAGAGCCTTAAGGGCTTTAACAAATTCACAAGAATATGAACATTGTCAACCCTTATTTATTAAAATGAAAATACAAACAGTAATTAATCTATATATTTATGACTTAACCCTATATGCAATTAAAAATAAAAGTAGTTTATAAATATAATTATGATATTCATAACTATAACACAAGGAATAAGGATAGAGCCCTCCCTCATAGCGTTTTCTAGACTGAGTAAATGCCAAAGTAGCCATACCATTATATCTATGAAAATTTACAATAAATTAAAGGTACTTATGGATAAATATCCAATCCTGCAATTTAAAAACAGTTTTATAACTGGCTATTAGAAAATCCCCTTTATAAACTAGATGACTTTTTTTGTCATTGATCCAATAGACTTTTAGAACTTTTGCACGAGGCCTGTTACAAATCACCATTTTTGTTAATCATGTTGTGCTGGTCTTTGCTTGAAGGATGTATGCTTAGCTGATGCGGAGAGAGGCTGTTGTTGACGGAGTATTTGATGGGTACTGTTTGGTATTTATATTGGATAGTATCAGTTAAATGGAGGGTTATTATGTTAAAATCATTATGTTGATTTATGCAGGGAATTTTATGGATTTGGATTTTCACAAGGTGTAATCTTACATAGTATTTTGTTATGTAAATATTTTTTAGGTTGTAGTTAACATATAATATTTGTAATTTGTAATCCTTTTTAATATTGTGTTTGATTGATTATAAAATACTGATTGACCATGTTTGAATATGTGATGGACTCATGACTAAGCTTACTTAGCAGCTAAATGACATTGTCAATGATCTTTTGTGTGATTCTTATGGCAAATAAATATTATTATTATTATTATTATTACTGTATTATTATATTACAGTTTGTTTTAAATTAAGTTTGTACGTATGTTATACATACAATAGGATGTACATGAATATGAGATCAGATCTAGCTGTAAGATGTCACATGATCGAGAAAACTGATACATTTCCTATCAAAGTTAGCATTAATCTCCTGAATAATTTGAGCATGTCTTTTTGTAGATCGTTGATTATAAAATTTAATATAATTTGTTATTGTTATCAAGCAATACTTTTAAAATATATTTGAATTTATGAACAAACAAAATTGTAGAATGTGAATAATTTACTGATTTACTTATAAATTACTATTTGTGATGTCTTAAGGCAAACAAGTGCCGTATAATCCATACTGACTGGCCAGAACTACTTTTCTAAATTTATACTTGTTGCAAATTTGTGAAAATGTTCAAATTCTTAAGTTCTTGTTAATTTTTGTTTTTGTTTGTACTGAAATTGTTTTCATTGGTATCAGGGTGACTCTACAATCTATGCATTTGAAGTGTGCTGTGAGCCTCCATTTCTCTGTCCACTGAGCCACCACCGCTGCTCCTCGCTCCACCAGGGCTTATCCTTCCTACCCAAGAGATCATGCGATGTCTCCATCGTGGAATTTGCCAAGGCTCTCAGGCTTACCAACACCACTATTGAACCTCTCTCTTTCACTGTCCCCAGGATAAAGGTAAATAATGGAATATTGTTTTAAACTCCAAATCCAGTTTATTATAACCATTATCATTAAGCTGATGGCATTATAGTGTACCTGCTGTGATGTAGTATCCAAAAAAATCAATCCACAAGGTCTTCCCCTGATGAGAAAACTACTCTCATTCATCCTTAAAGTATATTGTGATTTATAAATTATTAAATAAAGTTAAAGTAAAAATAATTTAGAGATTATTCAAGATTCTGTAATCTGAAACTATGTTTTATTATTTTTTAGTCCTAATGTCTACACTTGTTATCACTATTTAATTTTTATTCATAAAATTACTTTAGGCATTACTTTTCTTAAACTCATCAATAAAAGTGAATACCTTGTGTTGTTAAAGCTTTCACCAAAGAGTCCAATGCCATTTGCAGTCAAAGACATTGTCTTCTCTGTTTCTAGAGTGACCTGTTCCAAGACGACCTGTTTCCACCAACTAAAGTGACGTGGGAACCCACAATGACGGCGGCCCAGTGGTTCAGTGGAGCCAACTGTCAAGCTAGACGAATCAGCCTAAAACCTGAGGGCATGGATAACTGTGAGTTGTATTTTGTCATGGATTTAGATATAATTTCGTAATTCATTATAGAGATGTTTCAGGGTAAACAGTCCAACACATTTTCTATTCTAATATCCAGTAGAAGAATTGTTTAAATCTTGATAATGTAATGTAAATGTAACATATACAAGAGTTATGGGACATATTATTGAAGTGAAAACTTCTTTAGGCGCGTTGAGCGTTTTGGTAGAGGGTAAAATCCTCGGTTCGCGTCACCGACATGCTAATGATACTAACCTGCATGAAAAAGTCAGTCTCGCTGTGTTAAAACTGTCCCGGCGGAGTATGAAAACAGACTGCGAAAATCAGTGACCTTTACGGCTTCCTCTCGCGATTTAAAAGTGAAGCCAATGTCGTTCAATTCTGTAAGATGCGTCAAATTAAATCTCTTAATATTGGCAATCTATTGGTTACATTTTTAAATATTAAAAAAATTTCGAAATAATTTTGATTATTGTTTACATTTTACATAGCGTTTACAATGACAAGAAAAAAGTAGTAAGCAAGGATTTTTTTTATTTTTTGGTCAGACAAAAATTTGTCAGCGAGAAAGTTGTGTGAAAATAGATGAATATTTTTTTTTGTAATTTATCATTTTTTTATTGGAAGTTTAGTTTAGCCTGTAGTAGCGTATGAAGTGATGAGTGAACGTTTCTGCCGGAACTGTAGTTGGCGCATTGGCTCACTGATACCGTATTAACTCAATAAATTAGTTTATTGTGCAATAAAAATAACTTTACGAAAGAACCAAGTTAATTTAACTAATTTATTAGTTTTAAAAATATTGTGGGTTTAATTGTTGTTGCAATTATATACTTTATCCGTAGCAATAACTGTATTATTTACAACGGTGTTCAACTCACTGTTGTTCACTCGGTGTTTACTCACTTGTATTCTATGTTTAACTAACTATTAATATTGAGCAATTACAACAAGTATAATGATTGCATTGAACTTTTTTCATTATAATAATATTCTTTAATACTTACAGTACTTTTTTATTAAGATATTGTTAAGATAATTGTATATTAATTATTTTTTCAACCACTTTGTATTTATATTTTGTTCATGATTTGTTTAACCCATCATATGTAACTAATAAATAAAACATAAAAAATTTCATATAATTTTTGCATATAGTTTTAATTACTCTCAACTTAATAGTTCCGTTTTCACTTCTATCGGCAGTCCCACGACTGCTACTGTTTTTTTTTAAATTTTACTGTCCATTCAAATGAAGTATAAATCAGGTTTTGGTGTTTGCAATGTAATGAGTAAAGCAAATTGTTAGATAGAAGTATTGTAGGGAGGATATGGACGTAGACATAGCTTTATATTAAAGTTAATCACCACTCATACAAATGTACTCATAACAATCTCTGTGCAGTGTCAGAAGCACAGGGTGCGGCAAGTGTGTCTCCCAGCAGCAAGGAGCCAACAAAGCAGACCCAATCACAACCACAACCATTCAACCGGCTGGCGTGGACTCCTGATCTTGTAGCTTCAACTAAGCAGAAGCAGGAACAGGTAAACCAATTTTTGAAGCTTGTGCCCTAAATCCTATTACTAGTATAAGTATTTTTTTAATGAGAAATATTATTGACAGTAATTTGCTTAAAATAATAGCAATGCTGCAGAAGTCATAATTTTGATATTTATATAAGAAAAGAAATTATTTTCTATTTATTTAAATTTTAGTATAGTCAGTATATTTGGATATACATGCACCATTATCGAATATGATTTTGGCAATATGTAAATGAAGATTTATGTACAATTTAAAGTCTGTAGGTAAAATCGTTCTGAAAATATTCTGTGGATAGTTAGCGTGCGTAAACGCTAAGCCTAATCCCATAGAGGGACATGCGTAGAAATGAAGTTACATGCAAAATTTCAAGCCCATAATAAGTTATTTTAACCTAGCAGAAAGGTAATTATAATTTGGATATTTACACTTTGTCATTTAAATACCCAAAATAAGGGTATTTTTAGTTTTTGAGTTTTATACAACATTTTTTGTTGTTTTAGTGAAGTGTTGAGCAAACGAGGATTGAGACACTGTCATTTGATGCTTTAAATTGAAATTAGCAATAATATTTATCACTTTTAAATGGACAAAAAATAAACATCACTTCTAGGTATTTTTGGGTATTTATAACTTTGTGTACTGCTATTGGGTTTCTTGGCTCTTAAAATGCTTTTTGATGGTACTTTTAACTTAAAGTAAGATACAATGTTGGACAAAACTTTTTATTTTTTTATATATTATGTTAAAGTATTGAATAAGGGTGGTAGCATATCATTTCAGTGGTATTGTACCTGAATATACTCTTAGCAAAGTACCACTAAGATTAAAACTAGAACCTAATTTGATTTGCGAGTTAAAGTAGTCTTGTACAAAGTTCTGCTGTAATTTAAGGTAATATAATGAACTGTTCGGGATAACAAATCTCTTACAAACTTTTATCTAACTTTTTAAATATTGGAATAAATAAATAAATTAAAAAAAAATACTTTCAAAATAATAATTAATTAATTTACAAAACTTTACTTTCAAAACTGTATTGGTTTAAATTGTAACTAGAGCAGCAGCCTGTACAAAAATAGTCCGATGAAGGCTGGTGAGTTTGAATCCTCCCTTTAAACCTGCACCCAACACCGTTACATTAAACAAACATCATCAGCTGTTACCGTAAATAATTATGTGTAAGTTTGATTTCATTCATCTTTTTGCAGACAACATGTAAATCAAACAGACAAGAGTATACGACCATAGGCAAGTCTTTAATGGGAACAGGTGGTAGTCTCACCGTCTCAACTAAATGTATTAAACTATTTGCAGACAACATGTAAATCAAACAGACAAGAGTATATGACCATAGGCAAGTATTTAATGGGAACAGGTGGTAGTCTCACCGTCTCAACTAAATGTATTAAACTATTTGCAGACAACATGTAAATCAAACAGACAAGAGTATATGACCATAGGCAAGTCTTTAATGGGAACAGGTGGTAGTCTCACCGTCTCAACTAAATGTATTAAACTATTTGGTATGGGCTGCTCTAGTTACTTGTTATAATCTTTTATGAATTGGAATTTTACCTTTCAGAATGTGTTCTTTGGGAGCTTATAACAGTGTTACTGGTGTGCAGTGGTGATCTGCAGGTATTCTATAAATAACGGAGCATCTTTGAAAACATGTCACTTCTCACAGTTGTTTAGTTATGCAAATTGTCTTTTCACAGATCCAGAAGTCTGTCAGTAGCAAGGTGGAGGTGAACATGAAGCTGGAGCAAGACCAAATGGAGGGAGTGGATGAAAGAGAATGGGTGGGTATCTCCAGTTAAACCACAATTGACAGGCTTCAGCTAAACAACAGCAAAGCAAATTAATTATAAACTCTTTAAAACGTAAAAACAAATTAAGCTTTACATGTTAAATTGATAAAAAAAATTAAATCTATTGATTTAATAAATTAAATTTTTTAGTATAATCTTGCAGTAATATCTTGCTTGTTCGGTAACCTTTTAATTCATTAGTTATTTTGTTCTTAAACTTTTATACAGCACTATCTAATTTAAACAAACATTGCCCCAATTAACAAATAAATCAGAGTTGTAATCTCTGAATGTTTCATGTGAGCAGTGGCAGACTGTGTATTGTTGGCATATATATCAGGATCATATACTGATTCAGTCTTGCGCACTACAATCAACGAACAAAATGGAGCATTGCCGGGCGGGTGTCATTTGAAACAGCAAGGGATTATTGCCGGATGTCTGTCGTGATATCAATGGAGCATTGCCGGGTGTCTGTTGTGATAGCAATGCATCATTGCCGGGTGTAACAGCAAGGGATTATTGGCAGGTGTCTGTCGTGATAGCAATGGAGCATTGCCGTGTGTAACAGCATGGGATTATTGCCGGATGTCTGTCGTGATAGCAATGGAGCATTGCCGGGTGTCTGTTGTGATAGCAATGCATCATTGCCGGGTGTAACAGCAAGGGATTATTGGCAGGTTTCAGTCGTGATATCAATGGAGCATTGCGGGGTGTCTGTTGTGATAGCAATGCAGCATTGCTGGGTGTAACAGCAAAGGATTCTCATTCGAGAGCTTCAATCCTGGATAGATCGTGGCCACGGGGAGATAGATTTCTACCTGTGTCAGTTCCTGACGGGGCACGGTTACTTTAGGAAGTACCTCTACAGGATGGGAAAAGTCAAGTCGCCCCGGTGTGCTTACTGCCTGGAGGAAGATGATGATGTTCATCACACCTTCTTCGCTTGCGGGCGCTTCACCGAGGCCAGGCAAACGCTCGCCACCACAGTTGGTGATGTTACGGCAGAGACCATTGTGGAGATGATGCTGCAGAATGAGGACGCCTGGAATGCAGTCACCACTCATGTACATGCGATCCTTCATCAGAAACGTGAAGACGGATGTCTGGCTGACCCCTAGCTTCCGAAACAAGTAGTTTAGTCCTGGTTGGGACATAAGATACACGGACCAGGCAAGATGTCATCCGAAAGGGTTCCGGTCTGGGCTCTCCGTGGCCTGTAGGGGGTTTAGTGGGTAGTCCGCAAGGAAGTCCTACACTCCGTGTGCAAATGCATTCCCCCTACGTAAAAAAAAAAAAAAAAAAAAAAAAAAAAAAAAAAACAGCAAGGGATTATTGACAGGTGTCGGTCGTGGTAGCAATGGAGCATTGCCTTGTGTAACAGCAAGGGATTATTGCCGGATGTCTGTCGTGATAGCAATGGAGCATTGCCGTGTGTAACAGCAAGGGATTATTGCCGGGTGTCTGTCGTGATAGCAATGGAGCATTGCCGGGTGTAACAGCAAGGGATTATTGCCGGGTGTCGGTCGTGATAGCAATGGAGCATTGTCGGGTGTAACAGCAAGGGATTATTGCCGGGTGTCGGTCGTGATAGCAATATAGCTACCTCATAGTGAGAATAGCTGGTGACCAGTTAAAATGCCTCAAATGTAATTTGACTATTTTCATGTAAGTTTCAATAGTAGGTTTAGGGCCTAAAGTTGGCTAAATAAAAGTGAATAGTATAACCTAAAACTCATTAGACTAAGAGTATCATTAGTTTGTCCTGAAAGGGTTAATTAAAAGAAAATGTTTTCCTGGAAATTATTTACATTTCCTTAGGTTTACATTATTTCACTGACTACAGAATCTGTATGAACAGTTGAGTTAATTTATATCTGCTATTAATTGTAAAGTTATTTATCTTGAACAATTACATTTCTGTTTCAGGATGAGTGAATCAGCACTAGGATCAGAAAGCCTACAAAAGACATTTGCAACGAAATCTTTCACTAGCTGAGTCATCAACTTCAGTTGGCTTGTACTTGGTTTGTTAATAGTCTTGTTTTGCTTTTAGTTATGAAACCTGTTACCTTTCGTTTCTATCTGCAGCATTCCGTAGTGCCATAGCCCGATGATATTAGTGCTTGCTGATATTTTATTTTATGGTACCTGAAATTAGTTGTCCTTGAAATTGAACATTCCTGCAATGTTTGTTGTATGAATTCTCTTACAGTTTTCATCTGTTTGGTCCATTTGATGATCATACTGCATTTATTGATTAGGACAATACTTTAAAAGTATTATTATAATATTGTTGCTCAGTTTTTGACAAATAATTTGGCGACAGAATCTTTTTTCTATCAAGTACAAATTTATAAAATGACGATTTAAATTATTTGTACATTTGCTTTTCGATTGGAAATCTTTTGTACAACCCTATGTTAGAAAGTTATAGATAATTTTTTTGTAAATTAGCCAACGTAAGAAGATAGTAAATTTATCTTATAAATATACATTGTATTAATTGATGTACATATTCACTGTGTATTCAAGTATGCAAAGAAATATAAATATGTAATATCCCCTGCCTGGAACAAGAACATTTTTGCAAGAAGATCCTTTATCGTAAAGGAAATCTGGGGAGTGGAATACACAGTATAATACTCATAGACTAACACTTACCTACCGTTCTACTTTTCCATCATCTGTGATTTTTTTATTTTGTTTTTATTATGCTTTTGTTTATTACCTCCGTTTTACTGTAACTTAACTATCTAGTCTCACTTAAATTATTATTGTTTACAGAAATGCTAAAATAAAATTAGCTCTGTTTAAAGTTTTTGTTTATACCAATCTCTTATATGCTATGATATAAACTTGCTAATGGCTTAGTTTATTAAAATAATAGTAAATACGTTTTTTATTTTGTATGTACATATTCGATAATGCACATTTTACAAACCACATTACTAGTTTATTCAAAATATAGAAAACAAAGCTGATTTAATAAAGATGATAATCTATTAACCCTGGAACTGGCCATCATTTTTCCCAAAATGGCAGGCACTTTTTGGCGATTTTGTAAGGGTTTTGTATTTTAATCACTGCTCATCTATTTTTAAAGATACAAACATTTTAAAAACATCAATGTCTTTAGAAATAAATTTAGTTTTCCAAAAAAATATTAAATATTGAATCATTTCAATGTATTTTAATTTTTTTACTGATTAACATAAAAATATTAGTAAAGAATAAAGTTTTCTTAAATGTATAGCACCCTCTCAGGTAATATGAAATTTTTTAGAATAATTCTAAAATATACAAAAGTTTGCTTATATATCAGAATTACAAATTACAAAAAAAAAAATATTTAGTTAAAAGAACTTTATTGGTACTTTTGAATAATATATCTATAAAAACTATAAAATCTGAAAAAAGTTTGTATAGCACTATTATGTATACCATTGTGACATTTTGGAATCTATTGGATGAACAAATATTTTTTTTCTAAGAGATAAATATATGTAGAAGACAAAAATACGATATTTATAGAAGTTTACATTGTATAAGATATTTTTATATGGCAACAAACTTTTTTTAATTTTTACAAAAATCAAAATTGTGAAATAAATGCCTAACTTTTTTAGCTAACAATTTTCTTTTCATCCAAAAATTATTTATGTAGATAGTACATTTATTGAAGTTTACAAAAATGTACAACAATGTATTTTTATCTCTATTATTTTTTTGTAAAAAAAAAATAAAACAAGTGATGGTCATAGAAATAAAACGCTAATACCTTCAGAAAAAGTAAAAAACATTTATTGTCTAAAATACATGAATATGCTTTTATGATAAATACCTTTGCATTTAAATCAAAATTTAATTATAATTAAAATTAAATTGTCTACAAAATAATAAAACACTGAACCTACGTGAACATAGGCTTCAGTTTCACAAAAATCCAACCTATTCACTAAAACTTAACCTAACCTCTATATTTTTCACTTCACTAATTAAAAAAAAAAAAAAAAAAAAAAAAAAAAAAAAAAAAAAAAAAAAAAAAAAAAAAAAAAAACACTAAACAAACTTTTATTTATACACACAAAATAACAAAAAGATATCCAAAATATCCAAATAAATAGCAAGCAATACACTAATACCGGCAATGGCGTAATAACAACAAAGAAATCAACATGGCAACCAAGCGATGCGTTGTTCTTCTCTACTGGCTGAGTCGGTGATTGTGCAACAGAACAGAAATAAAATACTAGTTCATAGTCTTTGTTGACGATACTGTTGCTTAGAGCAATTCTTCTTCTTTGTTTTGATATGATTTTCACTATTTCCAGGCAACAATAAAGTAACAGAAATAATAAAATTTAATGAAGCTATTTTCAACGCATTAGGCATTTTGGGATTTTACAAAACACGAGCTTTTCAAACGCTTATTTTATAAACATTTATTTTCCTACTGGCTATTGAAAAGATGTTTCTGAAAGCCAAGAATACACTGTTTTCAATGACGACACTTACGATCGTGTAGAACGTAAACTCACGATAGGGAATTTCGACAAACATACGGTAATTTTAGCGTGTTCGGAAATTAAGCAAACAAATGGCAATCGGAAATGTGAACATCCAAGTTTAGAATTTTATAATGAAAGATTTAATGTAACTATAGAACGTTTTATGATATAATATGAAACCTTGGATCTTTATCTTTACATTTACGTAGGTTTTACTTCAAACAAAGTAAAAATATACTTGCTGTGAGAGATCATATTACGACATAGTTAATGCGTCGAAAATAGCTTAGTGCCATTTTGAAACTGTAGTTAATGCGTCGATAATCGCTTAAAGCCAGTTGCAGGGTTAATAATCACACAAAGAAACACATTGACAAGTTGTGACTAAAATTTTATAAACAAATTATTAATTGATTCGACAAATATAAATTCACAATAAACATATACTCACAAACGTTGTGTTCCTTAGAAGTAATTTATTTAGTAAATTACAACATTTTTGTTGGTAAATTAAAACGTTTAATATTTCTTGAATGAAACAAGATGATTAATTAACCTTTTAATTAATTATGGTATTGAATGCAGTACCAACAATAGAGAAATCTCTTCTCTCAAATTTTCTGGATGTGTGGCCTCCCAGTAGCTTAAGTGCTGACTATAATATTGATTGATGGCTTTTAAATTGTTCTGCAAATTGTGAGCTTATTTTGGAGGTATTTATTTTCAAGTCACTTTCCATAAAATAGTAAGCAAAATAATTTGACAATCGTTGTTTCATCCCAAAATATATATTTATATTTGGTTAAATACATTTTCTCAATAATTCAGTTTGAAGGTTTTTATGGTTAAAGTGAATAATCTACACTCCTTAATACAAAAATACATCAGTTTTGTTTTCTATATTAAATTTGGAATGGAAAACCATGAAACTATGAGTTCAATGTAAAGCACTCTAAACTAAACTTCCATGTCATTTATTAAGACTGTGAGACTTTCAGTGATTCTAAAATGTATTGTATTGTTACTTCTATTCGTCTAGTTTAAGTATTTGTATTGTTTCTATATTCTTTTTATAATTTAAGCTTCTTATTGATTAAAGGGACCATACCAAAGGGTTGTTTTGGGATATATTTACCTTTTTAAATACTGCATTGCAAACATGATATTAAATAGTTTGGAGGTGCCACAAATTTTTTTGTCACTTTTTATATATAGTTTAATATTAATATGTTGCCTTTTTATAGAGTTACATCTAGTTCCAATAATAAAATCAGTGTATACAATAAATTACTATATGATGTTGATGAATTCTATTGTGATTGTATACTTGGTTTTGATTTATGTTTTTCATTTAAACACCGCCTAATTTAAGAATTTGTCAAAGCTTAGATTGATTTAAAACATGGAGTGAAATAATAATGACCAGAGTTTATTATTGTATTTTTAAGGCACCACATGTTAGTTGTCCATTTAAAAGTGATAACTAAGCCTTGTAATTTATATTAAAATAAAACATACATATTTTATGTGCTATAAAGACAACATCCCAATGACCAATGCACTTTGCATATTATAAAAAAACACCCAAAATATAGAAAGTACTTGGATACAAAACTAAAGTGGATTTTTTAAATAATTTTAAGTGTACTGTATTTTAAAAAGATTTTAAAATTGATTGATGGAATAAACAATTTGGTTTAAGAAACTGTATTTGTATTAAAATGAGAAAAACATTTAAAAAGTAATTTTTAAGTATAGACCAATTTGCAGCAAGTGCTCAATTTTAAATTACATCCAGTATTATGTAATTGTCTATAGTAGTTAGATTCGACTGGTAATTGTCCATTTTTAGTGTTTTAGATCAGTGCGCAGTCTGACTTAGAATAGCTAATTTTCCAGATATCTTACGAAAGTGCCATATGAGTGTTTAGACCCCTCCCACGTCTTGGTTGTACAAGACTGGTATTGTAGTCTGTGTTAGAACACCAATGTTCGTATGAGTTATTTGGTCGGATTTGAATGATTTGGAAACTCCACTATTGTATTGTCTCTGGATGAAACGGTTTTTGTTTGGTTATTTATGTCGACCTTTAAGTTCTTATTATGTGATTGATGCTATTTGTAATAGCATTATATTGACCACTACACGGCCAGAATATGGACTTGTCTTCAGTGGTGGATACAGGATTTAGCTAGTTACATACAAGGCAACTACCTACTCACAGAAAATTTAAAAACATTTTGGTGCAACGTGGTGCAATTTAAGGCCGCTGAACTCTACAATAATATCGTGATTAAATGAAATTTTAGTACGGTTTTCTTCATTTTATGTATTTATGTGAAAAGCGATAGGGATTTTATCCCAAAAGTCACCCTAAATCCACCACTGTATTTGATGTTCTTATGGAGCGTACACAAAACAAGTACTAGTTGTGGGTCATGTACAAGGTAATGCGTCTTTACAATACCAATATTTACTTAATTTTATGGAAATTAAACTAAAAACATAAAATTGCAACAGATTTGACGAAAAGAATTCCTAAACTATTTTGCTAACAATAGAACAAATTCTCTGATAGTACATGGTTTAATAGGTTCAGTCCAATGTAACACAAATTTGATGTAATTGAAACATAATGCATACAGTTGCTTGTTTATTTCTGCTATGCAGCTCTGCTATTCACTATTTTAGTATTGTACTTTTTAATAGAATCAATCCACAAAGACAGTTTAAACTAAAAATGTGCAATAACAGGAAGACATTTTCATAAGAATTGTAAAATTAATATTTGTTACGTTGTTGTCAACTACTTTATCAACAGCAGTCATGGGCATGATTTTCCTTATACTTCCTTCTATTCTAGTCATTTAAAGACATTTATTTGCTGAGATAATGTGAACGAATAGTTCAACAATCATATTTGATACGGTTACTGTATTTGTACACGTTAACAAAATATGTAAAGAATATTGTAATATTTTAATTAAGTTTTGGATTGTATTTGCTTAGAAATGTGTGGTGCTAAGTTAAGAACTATCTGTGCATCATTTGCTGAAGGATGAATATTTATTGTACAAGCGTGAGTGTTATTTTGTAGATTGCTGCAACATTTTTGTCTCATACATTGTGTTATTGTATTTGCTATTTATAAAACATTTATACTTAAATAAATTAATCATAACTGTGTGCTGTTTTCATTTGTCTATCTCCATTTCTAATGTTCCCAATCTTGTCTTTGGATTAACTTGGAATTTTGTTTTAAAATTACAAAATGTTGAGTATTAATATATATATATATACATATTTAATTTGTCGGAAATGTTAACTTTATCCTACAAATGGCTTTAAGCGATTATTGACGCATTAACTTTATTTTCAAACGGCACTAAGTTATTTTCAACACATTAACTATTTTGTAATATTATCTCCCACAGGAAGTCTATTTTTACTTTCTTTGAACTAAAACGTGTATGTCATTATTGAAAAGAGCGCATTCTTGGCTTTTATAAACAACGCTTCAATAGCCAGTAAGTAAATAAATGTTTATACAATGGTTGTTTGAAAATAATGTAGTGGTAATGTTTTATAAAATCCCAAAATGCCTAATGCGTTGAAAATAGCTTCATTACCTACATTTTATTAATTTTTTTCTTTGCCGTTGTCTGGAAGTGGTAAAAATTATATCAAAACAAAGAAGAACTGTTGAAAAGTTGCGATTTAAAAGAGTAAAAGGCTTGATAGTTACATAGAAACTCTTGATATTGAAAAATACAGTGAAGAGCTTATTTGCGAAGTGGCTGGAATAAAAACTTTTCTGATAACAAAAGTACCTCTTTTTATTCTTGAAATATATCATCCACCCAGCTCTCCTGTAGTTGACGCTTTGACACTGATTGGAAATGCACTTGACAAAATTCTTTCTAGCGACAATAGTGTATGTATTTTTGGTGATCTTAATGTGGACAGTTTGAACCAAAGAAATAATGATACGAAAAGACTGAGTTTCTTACTTCATACAACATATATAGGCTTGACTTATCACCAACAAGAATCACCCCAACTATAATTTCTTCCATTGATGAAGATACTAACAATTCCTGAGTCAATACTAATAAGGATAGTCAATGTTTTTATGTCATTAACCCTTTCCGCTCGGATGGGCAGCAGTGCTGACCAAATATGGCTTCTCGTAGGCTCGTATTATTTTAGCGCATACTGTCCACTCAGATCGGATGGGCAGCGGTGCTGTCCACTATGGCGCCTGTGTGCACACAGCAGCCATGTCATTGTTGCGTCCCCACCAGCTCGGATTTATTTTCAGCGCGTCAATGATACTGTGCCTTTTAAAAAGTTAAATGGATTTAAAGGTCCAAAGGTAAATAATAATAGTCGAAAAGTATTACAATGGAAATGTTATATTTCTATAAACTAACATGAGTTACGAGTATTAATAATATGACAGTAAATAATTATAACATGATAAAAAATAAAATTGAACTGCTTATTATTGTTCCGAATACAAATTTAACTGCAGGCTAGTTGTCATCTTGTTGTTGAAATATCTGAGATGAATGGTACTTTTCAAAACAAACACCAATGTGAAGACCGGGCTCATTTTCACAAGTTTTGCAATAAAACTTCACTCTTTTCCTGGTGCCGCCTTGTGCTCTGCTGCTACACACGACGCAATCCTTCACTTTTCTACCTTCAAGAGGATATGGTAGATGAAGTTTCCCATTTAGTCGGGAAATATCTTGCAATTGGGATGGTCTTCCTTTTTTATTTGTGTTCCTTACATCGCCAACAAGCTCTAATACCAGTAATTAATAATAATACCAGTAAAACCAGGTATTAATACTGATATATTTACACTTTTATTTACATTTATATTTACACTGATATCTACAATACTTCAGTTACACTAATATTTAATAAAATTGCACAATACTAAGAATAATAAACAATCCGTTCTAATAATGCGTGTAGGTTAACTCACTAGTGACAATGTGGTTAAAAGCGCGCTAAAACGAAAGCCTAGAATGCAATATTGACCAGATGATCAATTTCCAAGCTTTGTAATGAAACAGCTGATTGATCTTAATGCGTTGTATTATAAAAAAAATACGTCAGAATAAAAAAAAGAGTTTATAACTTGTGGTCAACGCTGCTGTCCATCCGAGCGCTAGTAGGATTATTCAATGGACAGCACAGCTGACACTCCGATCTCTGAGGACGGCAACTCTAAAAATAAATGCGCGCGCTAGAGGAAATGGCGGTGGCCAACACTGCTGCCCATCCGATCTCTGTGGACATTCTAACATTACCGCTCCGAGCGGAAAGGGTTAATACATGCATATCTGACCACACTGGACAGCTTGCCACAATTGCTATTCTATCCAAAGCTAAAAAGCCTTCCACTGCGACTCGTAGAGATATTAACACCAAGAACCTCACAAACCTAAAATATATATTAGCTGCTCTATCTTGGGAAGAGCTACTTCAAGCTCCCTATGTTCAAACTGTATACACAAACTTTATCAGAACATTAACAGCTGCATTAAATAAAGCCTGTTCTTTTGTAATATCACGAAACAAGCCTATTAGGTGTTCTAAACCAGAGAACTCTAATCCTGAAGCAGTGAAATTGAGAAAAATATTTGTTGAAGCTCAAGATCTCGTATTTTCTAAGTGGCAGTGAGGCCGATTGGCTAGAAGCATCTCAACAAAAAAATGTATGGACGAAGCTTCGTAACCTAAGAAAGCAAGTCAATGAGGATCACAGAGCTAAATCTACCAAGAAAAGTAAAGCGATATGGAAAGTTGTAAATTGTGAGAGGGCTACAAGAAAAGATGTTAGCGAAATGATATGGAAGCTGAATACTGATGGAGTGAAGACTGAAGATCCCAACAAAGTAGCTGAGCTCTTTAATGAATACTTTGCCTGTATTGTTAAAGAGACTCTGAAAATGAATTCTCTTCATCAGGCTTCCTCTTAAATTATGCATCCTGTTCACCGTGATTAACTCCTTATGAAATTCCGGTCTACAACAACCAAAGAGGTTCTCAGCATAACTAACAAAATGAAATCCTTATCTTCAACTGGAATTGATGACATACCTTCACACATTTTGAAATTCTGTGCCCATGAATTAACTCATCCCCTAACAGACATTTTTAATAAATCGCTTTCACAAGGAATCTATCCTGATGAGCTTAAAACTTCTAAAATATACACTCTGCATAAACATAGAGACCAACATGGCAAAAAAAATGTTAGACCAATTTCCCTACTACCAACAGCCTCAAAAAGTAATTGAGAAAGTTTTACTAATAAAAACTATTTTATCATATACAGCTAAACAACCTCTTACCTGCAGGTAACAATAACAGCTCTTGCAGAACTTGTAGAGAATATTATTGACAACATTGAAGTCGGTAACACAGTCAGTAGCATATTCTTAGACCTAAGTAAAGCATTTGATCATCTTAACCATAGTTTAATTTTAAAAAAGCTTGACAACTTAGGGATTACAGATGTTGCACTTCAGTGGTTTCAAGGGTATCTTAGTGAATGAAGACAAATAATTTAAATAAAGCAAACTGTTGATGGAACAACAATAAGCACAAGATCTACTTCACGAGAATTAATAAGAGGAGATCCCTAAGGTTCCGTGTTGGGACCTTTCTTGTTTATTCTTTTCACTTGTGACCTTTTAATGTTCATAAAACCTTATAGTCGAACAATCATGTTTGCCAATGACATAGTTCTGTTAACCAACAATAAAAATGCTGAAGCTTTGGAAATTGCCAGATTTATAGCAGTTAACATGGCTCACGATTACTGTATAGCAAATAACCTAGTTTTTAATGAAGGAAAAAACACCCATGATTTTGGATAAACTCAAGCACAACATCTCTGGAACACCCAACATTGCTAATGTTGACCAGACGAAGCATGTTGGAGTGATTCTTGACTTTCATGGGATGCCTATATTGGCTCATTGTGCCTAAAAACCCAGTACATCCTTTTATGCATTAAGAAAAACCAAAACAGTAAGTACACAACTGTCCACAAAGATAGCCTATCATTCATTCTTTAAATTACATATTA
The DNA here is from genome assembly GCF_021130785.1 of Homalodisca vitripennis. NCBI lineage: Eukaryota > Metazoa > Arthropoda > Insecta > Hemiptera > Cicadellidae > Homalodisca > Homalodisca vitripennis. The sequence goes on along the minus strand of NC_060211.1, from coordinate 130,978,541 downwards.
AATATGGGGTATCAGCAAAGAACCTTCAGCATATCTTACTTACTCAAAAGTGACCTATCAGAGTCATGGCTGGCCTCCAATGGCAAGCAGACAAGCTTTTAAAGCACTAGAAATATTAACAGTTTTAGCTATTTATGTAGTTGAGTTAATTGTACATGATTTGAAACAAAGACTTCCCAAAAATGGTGATCTGCGCGGCCTTCAAACCAGACTTTTTTTCTAATAACCACCATACACAGGAGCAAAACTCAACAATCTACTCCCACCTAAGATGAAGGAAGACAGCCCAGAAATTCTGAGAAGACTGAAGTCTTGGTTACTGGGAGAACCTGTCTACAGCCTAGAAGAGTTTTGACCTGTGCTAAAGAATTTCAAAGAAACATATAATCATGTATTTTTATTAACTTTTTTATATAATTTTATATGAAATGTTGACACTTATTCTGTACTTGATGTTCATGAATCAAGTTTTCTGATTTCTAAATAAAATATGGTCTAAAAATGTCATTTTGAAAGTAATAAATTAAAATAAGACTTTCAAAAATATAACTGAAAAGTTACTTCCAAATTTCTAATTTTGTACATAAATAAATAAATATCCTTGAAATTTTACTTTGATATGTTTCTTCCAACAAAATATGTGTAATCATTAACTTACACTGTTGAGTTTTCAAAAAAAATCATTAAAACCAATATGAATCTGAAAAGACAAATTAGTGACCAGATATTTTATTGAAGAATATTAAAATTTCTTACTGATAACATGGCTTACAATCAAATTAAAAAAGCAGTCTTGAAATTTGGAATATAGTCAATCAAAAGGGATGAAGCGATTTAATTAGTGAAATACCAATTGGGAAAAGCATTCAGGAAACAAGCTCGCAAAAGCACACACAGTAAAACGTTTAGCAACCGAACAAGTCTCGACTGGAAATTAATAAGGCGGGAACTCAGAGTAGAGGAAAGAAGAAAGGTACAAATTACATGTTTAATTAATGTGCAGACAACTGAATCAGCTGACTTGTCTCCAACATATCTTGTGGCACATTATTGCACAGCCTGTCTGTCCACCAGGCTGCACTGGATTCAAAGATCTGGTCAATTGATTTTGATACACTACTTTCAAGTAAAATTTCAATTTTAGTCCTGAGTTCCTTGTAGTATTCAAACTGTAGGCCACCAAAAAACTGAAATAAGTTTAAGTATAAGTAGCTGATAGGCACAAGGTCGGGACTGGATGGAAGGTGGTCAAAAAATTAGTAAACCATGAATCTCCTTAATTAAGGCAGCGGTTGTAAGAGAGGATTGCGCCAAACAACAATTTCCTGTGCTGTTAGTTTTTCACTGCATTCTCAGTTCTTAGTTTGAATGAGCCTGTTGAAACTTGCACTTATTGCAGGTGCATTTAGTAGGTACAACTAACTTTCAAATGGATTTCAGTGACGGAAGGTAATTTTAGACTCAAAAATCGAATCACAGCGTGCACTTCATAAATCAGAAACTCTTTATTACATTATCTTTGAGAATTAGCGTCAATTTACAATAATTTCATGTCTGTTTGTAATATTTACAACAATAATGTTTACACAAAAGTACATATAGTTGTGTTTATAAAGTTAAAATGCAAGGTTTTTTTTTAATCTTCCCATTGCAGGTATTTTTTCAGTGTGTAGAAATGTCTTGAAGTCGGGCACTCATTCAGTGACAACTAGCGGAAGAAATTATTGGGCAATGCAATTTGTATTGACTGCTGACAAATGATAACTGAATTAAAGAAAATAACAACTGCAGTGACTATTGTTATAATAATCAATAGACAAAGCAGCATGCATGAAGCTATGTTCATAAGCAAGCTAATAGCCCTTAATTTAGGAATTCACTCGGTAATTTACCCAATAATTCAAACTGTTAAGAGCCGATTGTAATGGTAACCATATTGATCTTAGTCCTATAAGAATATCAACTTCAAACACTTTTACAACCTTATTTTTATTTGTGGAATGAGGGAGATGTCTCATTTAAAGATGTAGTTAATATACATCTCATTATTTTAATATTATTACTCAGAAAAAAATATCAAACTTTTCGGTATTTCATTTACTTTAGAAGAAGACTAAAAAGCTTTGGTATGTGTATTAATCATATCTTTAAAATGAGACACCTCTCATTGTTCTATGACCAAAAATTAAGGTGTAAAATTGTTAAATTTATCATTGTTCTTAAGGCGTAAAAATCATCTTCGTTTCACCACACAAGTGCTGCTGTGAAGTCTTAGCAGGCCACTATTATGAATAGGTTCAACAGACACCATCACTTTTTCAAACCATTTTTCTTTTACCAGTATATTTTAAATTAGGCAAAGTTGGCGAGTCTCTGCCCCAACTTTTACTAGATTTTGGGGATCTGTTTTAGCTTAACCTATCTGGGGTCAAAAATTGATGAACTGAATGAGTTCTTTATGTTTCAACCAATGGTCTCGACACAAATTAGTCAATGGCTCTCTCGATTATCTATAGTTGCTTGTGAAGATTGACTTACTGTTCCCAGAGGGACATGCTCTATACGTTTAGAAGATAAAGGAACACCTATAATGCTTATAATTCTGGATTATTTGATTACTATAATAAGAAAGTAATGCTGTTTTCAATTTTTTAAATATAAAAGAAAATTATTTGTGACCTATCCAATCTAAAACAAAGTAAGCCATACACACATTTCAAAGATTTACATTTTCCAGTATCTATATTTAATGTACATTAATATTATACAAAAAGTGGTATACCAACAAAATTAGCATCCATAAATCAAATAGCAAAGGATTATTATAACACTAGATGGTACTCTTATGGCTATGTAATTTTGACAAGTTGCTTCTATTAGACGAAGAATACTGTAAATAATTTACTGACTGAAATAAAAAAAGGATTAACAGATGAATGACATTAACATATTTTAAATCTTTCCTCATGTCTTCCTCATTCCTTCTAAATTTTTTCCTCGTCAAAAATGACTATAATTGCTCTGTCCAAGAACATTGTGATCATCTTTCTTTTTAAGTTAAAGTTATCCAGAAATATATTTACTTAACAAATTGAAGTTTCACATGATTTAAAAGCTGTTGCTGAAGTAACTTCTTCTTTTGGCGGGCTATGGGCGTTGTTTTGCATGGGAAAAAACTTTGGTGCGCATCACGGAACATATTGTCACGCATGTTCTTCACTCTGTAGCTGTTAGGAGCAGGACTATCGCAGGCATTTTGATGTCTGTTTCTCCATTCTTTAGCTATCCAGGTGTGCTAGTGAGAGGTTACTGCTGTTCCTTGTTTTTAAATTTATGAAATTTGATTGATTTCAGTAGTTATAAAAATAAATTAATTTAAAATGTTTAAAATTATAGGACAGTATTTTTTTAGTGAAAACACTATTTTAAACATAAATTGTTCTTTAGTGTGATCATATCATAAACCCATAATTTCATTTTTAGAATATAATAAGAATGAAAATGAAGTAATTATTTAGGAAATACAAGATTGTAGCGAAAATGACTGACAAAATTATAGAAAATAATAGAAACAATAATAATAAAAATGTATAAATATTTATTACTTTAATATTGGAAGTCAGTGATCATTGTAATACAAGAAATGATCATGAAATTTAAAAAATATTTGAAATTTAAAATCGTAAAATTTTTTAAATTTAATCGTATATGAAATTTAAAAAATATGTATAAAATCAATAAAAAATATATACATTTTTTATTATAAAGAATTGAGCATCTCGTATTATTTTAAAGTATAAAAAATAACCATTTAATAATTGGCAAACGTACTTTTTCAAGATTTATATTCACAGCACATTATAAAAAGTAATCACTTTTGTTGGTCAGTCCCGAAACTGTCTTTCCTTTTTTATAACTGAAAAAATGATAAAAAAATATTACTCTGTGTATCAGGTGTGACATTCTATTTTATAACAAATTATGAGTGCAAAGGTAAAAAAAAGGTATAATAGATCCATTGTAAGCTACATAACATAATTTTATTATTAAATGTATGATGCATTCAATGGATTCATATAATGCATTAACAAATTATAAGTAGATTAAACATAGAAATATTTGAAGAAATTCCAAATTTTCATGAATTATTAAAATTGCCATTTCACTCTTTGTATGTTATTTGGAGGTGGTTATACAAAATTACCTAAAACCAGAAGTGAATCAAAGGCATAAAGCTGAAGACAGAGTAAATTAATAAATACTGTAGGTTCTCACAACATATTTCATAACTTGTTATCCAGTTCAAGAAACAAAATCCACAGTCAAAAAGTGTAAACAAACATGAATAAATAAAAGGGGATTACCAAGGGAAAATTAAAACACAAATTGCATAAAATGTTATTGTTTATAAATAAATATATCTCAACAGGAAACGATACAGCAGTAACCGCTTTACATATAAAACGTTATATAACTTTATACAATTAGAATGAAGACAACCACAATAACAGTTTATCGATTTAAAGTCTGTCAAATCCGGGGGGCAGATGTGGCAGCAGGAGGTGGGGGCACTCGGTTCCAGGCCCTAAAAAATGTAGAAAATTAGCAAAATAACAGTATTTAAGGCATCATCTGTGACATCTCAAGAATAATGTGTCCACAAATTTAGATTCTGCATGCTTTTGCATTAGCATTAATGTTGCACACTTATTTTTAAAACTTTGAAAGTTTAAACTGTCTTAAATATTTATTTTTTTAATTTAATGAAATGTAGTTTTCAAAACCCAGCACTATTAAAACCCCACAGTTTTAACTGTGGGGTTGTCACTGATTAACCAAAACACAAAGTAGTCAATCCATAATTTCTCTAAAAGTATATAATCATTTATTATTATCAGTTCATAAATAAGAGTAAAAAGATTCTTGAAAAATATTATGTATAACTTTTAAACAATCATTTATATTCACTAGAAAAATTATAGAAATTCTGAAATATAAACAAATTTTACCCAATGAATATCAGTTCGATCGGAAGTTGAATTAATTTTATTAAAGTTTTTAGCTACTTTTTTAAAAATAGAGACAGACTTAGCTGTGGCTGCAAATGTGACTTTGTCAATAATCTCTGTAATTTTTCTGGCAATAAAAGAGATTTTGATTGATTCAGAGCACGTAAGTACTCCAAGTATACAACAGTTTGGTGTATACATGAGACCAAAGTTTTTAATACTATTGTACAACCTTTGGAACTCTACTGGTAAACAATATCATGGGATGGTTTATTTCTAAAGGTGTGTACAAGTGTTGAAAGTTTAGCATCGCTCTTATAGGGTAAACTGTGCATATCCAATCACAAAATTTGTCTGAGCAAAAATTCCTATGCATATAGCTTTTAGAGCAATCTATATCCTTGTGTCCATTATATGCTCTGAACCCCTGATTATTATTTTATTGTTGTTTTTATTAATTTTATATATCCACTATTTAACACTTTCTCTGTACTGAATATGTACCATACATGAATAATACAACTGTTAACTTTATACTTGTTTATTTTGAAAATTCATTATGAAAATAAAGTAATAGACTAAAAATATGCAAATATAGAACAAAAGGACAAAAATAATATAAATATAGTTTTAATTGCTTCTCTGACAACTTTTTCAACTCTTGACTGATACGGTTGTCAAGACTGACTTGAGACTGTCGTTGTGACTCTTGTACTCCAGTATGGTGTTGGGTGGCATGTTCAGTACGCGGCGCAGGGTATCTCGGATCCTTGTCGTCGTTCCTTGATCGGAGGCTGTCTTGTTCCATACGGAAATAGAGTCCTCCTGCAAAGTGTTGGTTTATAATTATGCAGTTAATATGTATAATATACTACTTATCAGAACAACAAAGAAAACATTATTACCTGGGTACATCTGAGAAACAATTACACAAGACTACATTACTTACAAGCCATCACTCAGCAAAATTTAAATGTGTTTTATTAGAACGAGTCTCGATGCCATCAACATCAGTTTGTCTTTCATATTATGAAGGTTAAACAGAGTGCATTGTCAGATGGTTTAAAATATAACACATCACAATCATAAAAATAATAACACACAACATAGTCGATACAATTATTGACAACTTCATATGACCAACAAGCTCATGATGATGCCACTGCCTGTCAATATTCTCCATGGCTTAGGGGCTATAATCAAGTATAATAGTTAATTAATGAGTATATTAACAATTTTTTTCTGCAATTTAACAATGATTGAAAATATTTTACACATTTCAATTCATGAATGTTATTGGTTAAATGTCTATATGCCATTTTCAGCCGATGTTAAATGTGGCTAAAAAGTGGAATGGCCATATCTTGTAATCTGATCCCCATAGCAGCTCAGCTTGTTTCAGTCCATTATTAGTGCTAGTTGAAAATTATTCATAATTTGATAGTGCATCATAAAATGTGTAACATTAAAAAAGTCAATGTGAACATAACATTTTTAACTATTCAGTCATCTTTAAAGGAATGAGAGTATCCTTTGCAGTTTGGATTCTGAAAAAGAAGAAGCAAAGTACCTTTAAGAGCGGAATGAGTTGTACACTTGTGGTCATGTTGATTTTAACCCCATAAAAACCATGTTCAACTTAAATTAATTTCAATAAATTAATATTTATCTTATTAATTAAAGATATATAATCTAAACCCTTTTTTTAGGTATTTTACATAATTTTTATTGGTTATATAGAATACATCTCAAAATTTTGTGTACATCATCATTTAAATATTAAGAAAATATACAGTTAAAAAAAAAAAAAAAAACTAGAAAGCATATTTATAATATCTTTAAAATGAGACATCTCTTATAATTCTATGACCAAATATAATAGAATGAAAGGCTTTTAAGTTTAAAATTGCTATCAGGGGGAAGGATCATTTTAGTACAGCCAGTTGTAAAACAATGTTTCCCAAAGTGGTCTGGGGTGGTAACATGGTCCACGATACTTAAAAATGTACAAACACTGTGAGTCACATCAAATAAAACGTGAAATTATCCACAGGGACTTTACCTCAAAAAAAAAAAAAAAAAAGGTCCTGAACTGAATGATGTCAGGACCAGACACAATTATAAAGATATAGAGCAGATATAGAGGGGTATTCTTAAGATGTTGTGAATGCATTTTCATTTCTCTCTCTATCAAATCATAGGAAACAATTGGAGGCACAGGGATGTGCCTTATGCATTTTCATTTCTCTCTCTATCAAATCATAGGAAAACAATTGGAGGCACAGGGATGTGCCTTAAAACCTACCATTAACTCATTGGTTGGTGAGCACTACTCATATGATCTTTAGTTCAGCAAGTATAAATAATATTACATAAAGTAATCAAAATAATATTAATTAATAAATAACATATAACATATATGTTTACACGTAAAATGAAATAAACTTTTTTATTTGAGAGATGGCCATTCATTGCAATTTAATTTTCTTAAGTGGTTCTCAAGATCAACAAGTTTTTGAACCACTGTTCTAGAGTGTGAGCACTGTTAACGGACCAAAATTCATGGTATGTTCTGTGATCTATCAAAAGTATGTTCAAAAAGAGATATTCTTCATAAACTACATTTTTTTGTGGTATTTGAGATGATACGCTTTGATGTTTATTAGAATGATATTTTACTAATTGTAGACAAAATGTAATTCTTGAGAATGGACTTATCTCTAAATAAAATATGAAAATTGGTTTTGGGGCAACTCAAGGCCCTCTCTCTAGAGCTACTTTATGATTTCTATCGGTAATTAACAAATAAATATTAAAAATTCAATAAGTGTACACAGATGCCTAAAGTGACGAAAAAGGTGATAATATCTTAGGGCAAACTCAGGACTATATGGTGGATAATACAAAACTTCTCACCCAAAAATCAATAATTTCCTGGGTCTGGACAGTAATGTGAAGCCTGTCACAGTGAAAGATGGCAACAAGTTTTTTTTTAATAGACATAATGTTTTGTTAGTGGAATTTGAATTAAATTGAATTCATGCTATGAGGAACAACCATCAATGAAGCCCAGTGCACAACCCGAACCAAGCTCCACCGAGTAATATAAATCAAAAGTCGTGGAAAGCTAGCAAAGGGAATATTGCTCATTCATGATTAAGCCAGGCCTCTCATTTTTGAGCAGATCTACTCGAATTTTGAGCAGAGAGGGAGCTGAGGAAACCACACATTGGACTTAGTTTTAATGACATTTGCGTTTGCTTTCAGAGTGACAGGATATTTAGGGTGGATAAGGTTGATGGTATGGGGCCATTTCATGCCTAGACCCCATGAGGGATAGCAGGCTCTATATCTGTCATTTTAACTTGCAGGAGAGGCTAGTTCTGTAGGCCTCTTTCAGTCAAGACAGTGCTCCCTCAAGTTTAGACTAGAAATAGACTAACTTAACATTAAGAGACCCCAGTTATCCCATCATCACAGAAATGTTACATTAGCAGTTTTATGTACTTTTCTCAAACAGTACTAAAGATAATTAAAATATATAGTTTTTTACTTAAACTTGGTATGTTAGCTAAAGTAATAAGATTTATCTTTATTGTTTTTAAACCATTATTACAAACAATGTTTTTATAAGATCACTAAAAAGAGTACAATTATCCAGTTAACATTTTTTCTATTAGGGCTTCATGAAAAAATTCTATTATTATGAAACAGATGAATGGGAATAAGCACAAACCATTTAATCTTATTTGGAATGATAGTTAGGAAGACAATGATACCTAAAGTTGCTAAGTTTCAGAAAATGGTCTTGAAAGATAATGGAATTAAAGCATAACTCTTGAAAAGTAAGTTCTTGCTTTCATGACATTGCCACATCCGTAAAAAAGGACATTGGTTCTTCAAACATCCATAAAAACGGATGTTGGCACTGAAAGGGATACAAACTAGTCAGAAAAAATTCTGAATTAAATAATTTCAAGAAAAACCTGTGGTAAGTACAGAAGTCATATTGATTGATCTTCGGCCAGGTGCGATATAGCTTCATTCATATATAAAATCATACTACATCATAAAGAATGAAACAAAATAACAATCAACTAAAGAAGACATAAAGGACTAGAAGGGTGTACCTGGAACCGAATCGACACAACAGCGCCACAGATTTCCTCGCCCACCATAAACTGTTCACCCAACATTGCCAGGATTAGATTCTCCCAGCAACGTGAAGCCAGGCCTTTCCTTAGCCGCACAATCCATTTCCCTCCCAGTTTATTAGCTTCATCCTGAAAATTTCCAATGGAATAGTGAATTTTATTGTGAAAGAAAGCAATTTTATTAATATTAGGGAATAGACTTATCATACATGTATCCAATATTTGCTACATTCTTATTTTACGTGTCTTAAGTATTGACACCATTATATATAAAATTTGTTGTTGTATATAGGTCTGTAGAGTGTAGACAATTTACTAAGAGAAACTTTAACTTATTTTTTGGGTTACCATGAAAACATTGAATAATCAAACTTGTGGAAAGATAGGAGAACATTCAGACACCTATGTATAAAACAAATAACAAATATAAAAGAGGTTTTTATAAATTTTGATTACTGAAATATTTTAAACTAAAACCAATTACAGTTTTACTGTTGCAATTTTAAAATATTATAGATTGGATGAAAAAGTAAAAACTGCTCTGATCTGATTAAACGGCTTACCTCCCACATCGGTTTGATGCCAGTTTTGAAGAGATGGAAATCACAATGGCTCTGGAGTTCTGAGGGCCGCACGAGGTGGCTGTATATAGACCAGAATTGCTCCACTGAGCCGAACCTGCCCACCAATTTGAGGTTCTGATCGTAGCTCTGTGTATACTGCTTACCGGGAGACCGCTTGCTAAACCACAGCCAATACGTGTACTGCAGCTTGTGATCTCCAGGTGGTATTTCCAGAGGCACCTATCATCACATCAATGGGAGACTTTCCTTTTTCATACATCATAACTAAACTATACGAGTACAATTACTAAATGAATAGAAAAAGGAAAACAACATTTCTTCCAATTTGGTTTGCTATGTTAATTTATATATTAGTTATTATAAATATGGAATTATAAATACAAGTTTAATTTAACATAGTGTGGAAATATAGGATTACATAAGACTGAAATAGTTTGTAACCATATTGGTTCTTTTAAGCAATGATTAAAACTTTTACTTCCAAATACTATTGCTTTCTGAATTTTATTAAGATACATCAGAATATGATTATTTATTTATATTCTGAGGTAGGCCTATTTCAAAATATTCCATCAAAATAATAGTAAAAAATCAATACCCAAACAGTTGAGTGAGATTGTTTTTAGCTTTTTCCTCAATTGTTTCAACAGTGCAGAACTTTTGACAGATGCATTTCAAACTTTGTTGTTACACATCCTATGGATATTAATAATTTTATCAATGTCACAAGAGAATATTTTAATTAATTTTGTCCCAGATGGATTTACCGAAACTTGCTTTTGGTGCAATCTGACTGAATTGATTGGGTTACTCTGCCGTGGAAGACACATTCATGTTTTACTTTAACAAGTCTATTTGAACAAAACTGTTACATGTTATACATAAATATTTTAAAACTCTTTATAATATTTTGGTAAGGAAATTCAGCTTATTTGTACAAGACATATTTGTTTGTATTTTTATGACAATAAAACAGTAATTAAAAAAGTTATAAATAATTTACATCATTCTAAGACAGCAAAATAAATTGGAGGACATTGTGATGAAAAACCACAAAATCACTGTCAATGAAGAGATTGAAAAAATGTTTTATATATTACTTCTAGATAGCATAATTAATCATAAAACATTCAATGAACAAGGATAACAGCACCATCAATAGATATTTCCATTAGCATTCCAAAAGTAGCCGTATGACAGCAGCACAAAACAAAGACCAATGATACAGCAGTTGGTGGCAATTGGAGTAAATATGTGTCACTAAGTATGTTGAACATTTTAGCCTCTTTGTTTCATTGACATTCTCAGTTGTAATTTAAAAAAATATAATATTGCTTCAATCAAATAACACATTGTTTTTTATTACAAATATTATTATATACTTACTAATGGTACTTTATCAGTATTTTGGAGGTCTCTTGAACCATTATCAATATCATCATCACCAAAGCCATTGTTCTTTAATCTGAAAATAAAAATGCTGTATAGTACAATCTTACAGATTTAGATAGAAAGATCTTTTCAAACTAATATGGGATAATATGTATGAAAAAGCACCAGCTATTTTTAATCTAACCTATGTTAGAGTTGAGGATCAAAAAAGAAAGAAAAATGACAATCTTTACTGGTGCATAAGTTTAGATACCAATCTTTTAATATAAATACAGGGTGTTTGAAAAGTATGGGTACGGCTTAATATTTTAAAAACCATAGGAGATAACATCTATAAACTTTGCACAGTGTCATATAGCTATGTAAACTATTTTTTCTTGGTATTACCATGACATACCAACCATGGGGGGACGGCCCACAGAGGAAAACATGGAAATCTTAAATTGAAGCATGGGTCGAGTGATACCTCATTTGAAAGAGCTCACTTAGTAGAGTTGAATGCCGCAAACCGCATCTCAAAAGGTTTATCCAATCAGAAATGGCGGGTTGTTTTAGGTACACATTGTAAAGTACATTATGCGCTGCCATTTCTGACTTGATCGTCGTATTCTGATGCGGTTGGCGGCGTTTCACTCTACTAACCAATGTGTTTTCACTGCATTTTTTTAATAAGCAAATTACGTCGTAAATTTATAACACAATAAATAAAACACAATAAATACTGATGTTTTTTAGTTTATTTATTGTGTTATAAATTTATGACATAATTTGCTAATTAAAAAAAAGTCGGTGAAAACACATTGGTTAGTAGAGTGAAACGCCGCCAAAACCGCATCATAATACGACGATCCAGTCAGGAAATGGCAGTGCATAATGTACTTCACAATGTGTACCTAAAACAACCCGCCATTTCTGATTGGATAAACCTTTTGAGACGCGGTTTGCGGAATTCAACTCTACTAAGTGAGCTCTTTCAAATGAGGTATCACTCGACCCATGCTTCAATTTAAGATTTCCATGTTTTCCTCTGTGGGCCGTCCCCCCATGGTTGGCATGTCATGGTAATAGCAAGGAAAAATAGTTTACATAGCCATATAACACTGTGCAAAGTTTATAGATGTTATCTCCTATGGTTTTTAAAATATTAAGCCGTACCCATACTTTTCAAACACCCTGTATATCCCGTTATTTAAATTGTAGCATTCCATTCAATAGTTAATGCAAGAAAAAGGGAAACTATAAATCTAAAATTATTAAATCTCATATCTTTATACTCATGCACTAATGAAATAATATTTATAAATAAGAAGTTTAAATAAAACTAATAATAATAAGAAGAAAACAATAATAAATACGAGCATAACCAAAACATACAGCATTATCAAACATGACATGAATATAAAATGTTAGACCAAGCTATTATTAACTTGACATTCAACTGGTAAATTTATAATATAAATCTTCATTTAATTTATAAGTTACTAATGTTGAACTGTATTATAAATGGGTTTTGTCCTGTACAAGTTACATGAGGAGTCTCATTTTCTGGGAACGTTATTAATTATTTATAAATAACTTAATATTATTGATTAAAATAAAAAAGGCTACTTAATCACTATTATGGCACTTAAACATTTCAGAGCATCATATTAAAGTTAGTCGAAAATCAACATAAGTACGTACAAGCCTAGGCCATAGGAGTACAGCGTGGAAATTCAAAGTAAATTAACTATGAGCACAAGTTTTATCAAAATTTAAGTATATTTGAAATATAATTTTATTCTTAATCTTTTTGAACAGTAGTGATAGAACAGTTACTGCACTATTTTATAATCCACCTACAGTAATAATCCATTGTTGTTTGTGGTTTAATATTTATCTTAAGGGGAGATGTACGCCCATAAGCCCGTAATGTTAAACATATGCTAATATATAACCCATTATCTCAGAAAGTATCAGAGTTATAAAATTGACATTTTTACCCTAAAATAAACATAGTATTCTAAAGACACCCTACTAATTTCATTGAATTCCATTAACTTTTTGGCATTATTTTTATTTTTTTTAACATTTGTAATTTTTTTTGCTTATAATTTTAGATTACTATTTTAAAATAATTTTTTATTGTTGAGCTAGAAGTCTAAATCTAGTACGGTTTGTGTAAACAGACATTCTTAATAACCTGTAAAAATGTTAAATGAATTTGGCCTTCTACTTTCTGAGATAATGGGACTTTTGTAAAAAAAAAAAATAGATTTTCGGGAAATCGCGAAAACATGATAAACATATATTTACTTACATTTCAAAACATTCCAGCTTCTTAATTCTGATCAATTTTCCTTCTCAACATCGAGGAGTTTTCTTCCTGATCATCCTGGTCCTTTTTCCTGGCTTAGCTTTGTCTTCTCTTCACATGCTATATCTGATTTTTATCATCCGACCATACGGATCAATTTCACTAAGGCACTTGTGGCACAATTTTTGTCCAATTTTGATCCCCAAGCCCTTTTAAGACTGCTAATCTCCCCTGACTGGTGCCCTCATTTATTAAAAGTTAATAACTGCATCATATTGTGGTCCCTAAACTTTAGAGTATTGTAGTCCCTACAAAGTTATTTTTTGGCACTCTTGGACCAAAGAAACCAGAATTGAAGCTTTCGTTAATATTTTGACGTGCGGACCGTGGCAGACTAAGCAACTATAACAACTCAGTTTTTGGCCAGGTCCCTGACATATAGGTTTTTAAATACAGATCAATTATGGGGCTGGTACCAGTGAAATTTTTTATGTTACATATGTTTTAGTGCATCCCCCTAATGGTCTTGCTTATTACTCTACACCATGATATGTCGCAAAGCTGATGGCTGTGGGCTTGTTCGTCGTTGGACGCTCTATTACTGCAAGAAAAAAATATTAATTTATATTATATTATTTTAGGGATCCGTTATATGCATGTATTAATATATCATTTTAATCAGAACAAACTAAACAATACAAAAAAAAAATATAAAAAAAGTAAATTAAAAATTTTTAAATTATTCGAGGGCGTTATACATCTCCCCTTAAGCAGCAGCGTGAACGTTAGAAATGTTGTGGATCTACTTATTTTATTTTTTAAAAGTGAACTACTTCGTATTCATTACTTGGTGAGTGGTTTTATAAATGTTGTATAGTTCTAGTACATTGGATTGCAGAATGTAGTTAGTGCACAACAACCGGAGCAAAGACAAAGTTGTAACAGTCCATAATACAAAAATATCAGTCTGTGAATAATCAACCAGAGAGCATTGAAGGTAAGTGGTGGGCAGTGCCTACGCGTTAGTCTATGTTTTTAGCAGAAACACTCTCACGTTTCTTCCCATCATGGCATATCCTCCCCATCCACCTACTGACCCAAGATCGCAGGCACAGCGACATGCCTCCTACTGCAACGTAAGTTGTGTGTTCTATCACCACTCAATGAGCGAACTTGGCCCCTACCTGAGGACTTAACACTCTATACAAAGAGAGGATTTTCTCCCTTCAAAGTGGAAAATTGGTTTTTTAAGTTTTTTAGGTTTGATGTAATATTAACCAAAAATTTTACTTTAAAACATAAATAAACAAAGTCATAAATAATATTGTATTGAGGAAACTAAGAAAGACCTTCCCTCAATTAACTGACTGTCAAGCACATGTTCAGATCTACCATACCCTCTAGGCCCACCGCCCTATGGGGGGGGGGTGGGGGGGGGGGGGGGTGGGGGGGGGGGGGGGTGGGGGGGGGGGGGGGTGGGGGGGGGGGGGGGTGGGGGGGGGGGGGGGTGGGGGGGGGTAGCAAAGACTAGAAAGAATGACAATTCTTGCATGCAGTAATGCCACAGGAAATATGAGAATGAAACTGGCTATGATAGGCAAGACGAAAAATCTGAGAGCGTTTAATAATGTTTCCAAAAATATTTTACCGGTAAAAATATTACAATCAAAAAATGCTTGGATAAGCTCAGAAATGTTTAAAGAATGGTTTTTTAAAGAATTTTTGCCACAAACTGAACACTTTTTCAAATTAAAAAAATTTGCCATGGAAAGCAATATTGCTGCTTGACAATGCTACGTGCCATCCTGACGATGACGAACTTATAGATAAGAAAATAAAGACCGTGTTTTTGCCTCCAAATTTGACTTCCTTATGCCAGCCGAATCAGGGAACCTTAAAGACAATGAAGAGGAATTATCGAAAAAACATGCTTCCTTCTTGAATTGATGCAATAGACCAGAGATAAGACATGGTGAACAAATTGTGTCATCTTAATTTGAAAAACGTGGCTTACTAAGAGGCCCAATCATGGGAGAGTGTTGGAGCAAACACCATTGCTAAATCTTAGAAAGTTTTGCTCCACAAAAATAAGATTCTAATTGTGGTGAAAATGTACACTAGCCTACTTCCATTGTTACAAGTACCGGGTTGAGCATAAGCAACAGAAGAGGACGTGAATGAGTGGATTGCGCAAGACAAACAGTATGAAGTGACAGATGAAGAAGTAGTAAACATGGAAAACGGAAAAGGAGAAGACGATGAAGAGTATATGGTGTTGGAGGAAAGTGCACAGAAAGTTTCACACAGCGAAAGACACAAAGCTTTAGAAATGGCGTTAAAGTATGCATTGCAGCTGAAGGAAATATTGTCTACCGAGGTTTTACTTCTGAGGAGACTATGAGATTTTGGCGGCCAAAAAACGACAAACAGGAAAAAAAAGACAATCACAAAGTTTTTTATCCAAGCTTAAGTTTAGACTTCACTGTATTTAATGTATTTACTGTAAAATGTGTTTTATAAAATTAAAAGACCGCAGTCAGGCAGGTTGGGCAGTGTGTGGGAATGACAGACCCGGAATTGGATGCTTTGACAGACGTGTCCGTCCAACCGATTGGTTGGATCATGTATGAAGGCCTTTACACAGTTTCAATGTAGTTTTTATCATTTTCCATGTTAACCGATTTTACCACAGCTGTTAAGTAGGATAAACGAGACTCTACTGTATTATCACTATCACACAACAATCTACAAATAAACATTGGAAAATACCTTGTCAAATATTAATGTATTACGTAACCATTCCCAAACTTGTGTATGATAAAAAGCATGTGGCATCCAAGTAGTTTGAGCAATGTCCACAAGATTATACCACTAACTAACAAGCTATCGTACTATACGGACGTCGTAAAAAATGGCGCGTCAACTCCCGACGTCCCGTATAGTGCGGACGTTGCACTTTTTATTACTTTACTGGCCACCTATTTCACCAAATGCTTTGAAATTTCACAAGACTTGTGCACAAAGATATTTTGCATCGAAATATATTAGTTTGTAATGGTTTGACTTCGTATTTTGTCAGTCTGTGACTGAGCAATTGCAGTTTGTCTGACTGCTCACGCTTGTTGCAGACAGCTGTATATCACGTGGTTGTGAATATTCCGTTTTCTTCACAGTTTTAGGTTAAAGCAGTGTAAAGTACGGCAGTTAAAGTTTAGTTTATTATTTGTTTGATTTCAAAATGAGTAAAAGACATCGTTCAAAGTCTCCCGTATGTGAAAATACACTAATTAGTAACCTAGTTGCAAATGGTGTGGATGTGATTAGTGACCCCAATTGTTTTGGTGACCACAAGTGCTAAAACATTTTGTAGTGATGTAAATATTGTTTTAAACATTTTTTTAAAATTTAGATTATGAACATTTTTAGTTATTTTGTCAGAAATAACTTTGGTTTTATGTTTATTTTAAGTACTGTGAATTTCAAAGGTCTTGTTACATTGCCTTGCCCAGAAATGGCAAAAAGAAAAATGTACACGGCTTTACAAAAATTGATGTTACTCCACTTGTAAATAAGGTAGGCCTATAATTTTTGTTTCCTTTTATTAAGGATTAAATATATCATAAAGTAAATGGGTATTTTTGTGTCAAATATTTTTTTATCTATTTGGTTTCCATGATCAAACTTGAAATGTTTTCATTTTTATTTATTTTTTATAAATGTATATGTATGTAAAAAAATTTTCTTTCAAAATAATAATTTTATTTGTATATTTCTGTAAGCTACATGCATAAAGAAGTAAAACGAAAAAAGAATTACCTAAATATCTTAATAAATAACTGAGTTATGAATTTTTTACAAAACCCTTACATTTTGTCTGAAAATGGCTTGGGATTTCTGGCACATCACTTGATTGAATGGCCGGGGTTAAAAGGGTTAACCATTCAAAAATGAAACATGTTTAAAGAAAAACTATAAACCATATTGATGTGTATTAATTCTTTATAATCAAGCATCACCCATAATGCTGTTACCACAAATCCCAAACGTTTTGAAAGTATAAAACTATTCATATAGAATGAAACTAAAAAATTGTTTTAGTAGAAAGCTGACTCTTTATCACTAACAAAAAACAACTTCAAAAGATCAACCCGCTTTATTTGAAAGACAATTTTATGCGTAATAGCTCTAAGCTCTTCTATTCACTGCCAGATTCAATAAAGACTGAGGATAGTCCTAGAGTTTAGAAAATAGCTGCAATTACAGGGTTAACTCCAGAGTGTCTAGGAAGTTTAACACTGTCATGTTGGTTTTATGGCCACTTGCAAGTAAATATTATTGGTTCTATTTCATAATTTAAATTTTGATTACAGATTTATTTGCTCTGTACTTTTTTAGCTGATAATTTATAAATGTACTGACTTTATTATATGTGTATGATAATATCATGTGACTCTTCTAAATTGGTAGTAGTTTCAGTACTTTATGACCTAGGGATTTTAAAGTTCTTTAGGAAAACAAAGAATAGGATGGTTTTGTAATAAGCTATTTAAATTACAACAAAATAAAACAATTATGCCTTATATGACAACTGCAAAAGAACTCAATTTTTTTTAATCTTATCCACATAATAGGGTTTACAGCCTGGTCTACCTGGTCGGTGTGTCCTTGCAATGTGATAGGATCGTAGCCACGAGTTAGGTCCCAGACACGCACAGTCATGTCATACGACCCAGAAGCCAACACGTCCTGTGCTAAGGGATGGAACTTGATGAAGTAGATTTTCTCTGAATGACCCTCCAGCACTGTGTCTGGGCTGTTGGTGGGTTCTGTGAGTCCCCCCTCGGGGATAAGCCATAGCCTGATTGTTCCGTCATCGCATGCTACAACAGAGAATAAAAATGTATACAATTCTTTGCTTTCTGATTAGTTGTGTGGATTATTGTTTATATTCATAAAAAATAATAATGAATTGAACTAGATAAGTAAATTTTATTTGCATGCCCAATGTACCTTCCCTTCTATAAAAATAGATACATAGTATTTTGAAGTTAACTTTTTGTTTTGTTAGAGATTAATAAAAGTTCCAACATACCGACAGCAAGCCGTCTGTTGTTGAAAGGGTCCCAGGTGAAATCCATGATGTTGGTACCATGTACTAGTGCTGGTATCACACCATCTGGAAGTTTGCCTGTCTTAGCCAGCTCAAAAACTGCAATCTTACCACCCGGTCCACTCAGGGGAACAGCCACCCTCTCACTGTTGGCTGAAAACAAACATCTTATCAGTGAGAGTTTTGATCGGGGTAACCATAGAGATCAATATATGGAGTCTCAAAAAGTAAAGTGCTTGTTATGAGAACTTATAGGCACCATTGATGTTCCCTTCAAAATTATGGAAAGTCCTTCCAGAAATTAAAAATTCTTTATGTGTCAGCAGTTGAGAGGTAGTTTACCAAATTAACATTTTATAAATGTGCATTTAAATATTTTTAAATCTTTTAATTACAACATGAGAAATAGTACATAATTGTAAAATTTTGAAAGTAGTTGCATTTCAATGTATGGGCATACTAGTATAGAACTATTGATTGTACGGATTTACAACAAAGATTACAAAATGTATTCACAGTAGAAGCAATACATTTGGTGCAATAGAAAGAAAAAAATTGTTTTTTTTTGTTGGTATAGGCAACTTAGTATTATGTTGTTGTTTGGAAAAGCAACCAACCAAATATTCCATTGTTTTAGCATTCTAGGCGAGTGAAACTTCAGCAAAAATGTTGTTGGTTTTCTCTATAAACTCAGTACATTCAAATGTTGATTGGAGCACAAAACCTACTGATTTCTACACAATAGAATCTTGTCTTTCCATTGGTACCAAAAACACTGTCTAATTTGTTCATAAAGATAGTTTTTTATTGATTGTAATTGCTCACACATCACATGTGAGCGTAACAGATTTTGAAGACAATCGTGTTCAAACGTACGTGTGGCCACACCACATCGAGGTTAAGTAATTCTAACTAAAAATAAAACATTCATGAAAACTATGAACACTTAGTATTTGTTGTTGGAACACGTATTTATTATTAAGCAGCAAACATGTTAACGGAAAGAGTGTTTCTAAATAAAGAAGGTGGTTAGCTGAAAGTCTAAAAAATTAAAGTTCTCATCTTCTGCAACAACTTTCCCAATTGAAAAGTTTATCATCAAACCATCATCAGCCATCTACTATGCATAATTATTTACCATGGAATCCGTCACACTCTCCAGATATCTGCCGGGAAAGGTTCCGGATATTCTCAATATGTGCAGACTTGTGTGCTGGCGTGCCTTTGAGATGACGAAACTTTGAGACTCGACCTAGACATCAAATAATAACCAACATAATTAATTTGGAGTACTGAATGTGGTAGCAAACAAACTAAAAGAATTAACTTATTCTTAAATCCTCAAAATGATTGCTTTTGCAAATCAGAGAACTTACTGAACTTCCATAGTTGTTTTTAAACTTTCCATAAAACAATGTTTACATGTATGCCACTGAAATTTCAATCAGGTGAATGATATCTGTGCAACAATTTAGAACATCACTTTTTAGAATCTGCAAGGGTTGGCAATTAGTATGAAACATGCTATTGTTGAAGGCATTACTTCATTATATATAGCACAATTTCTTCAACAGATACTTTTGATATAGAATAAGTACTTTACTGTTTCCAATGACACGTTCATCATAAAAAATAATCTAAAATCATGCGTCACGTACATAATAAAATAAAATATAAAGTTTGTTGCAACATGGTGAATTGAAGATAACAGCAGAAAATGTTAGCAAAGATCAGTAGTAGTTCAGTTTTAATATCTAAACTAAGTAGCATGAAATAAGTAATGGGATGAGACATTTAAAATTTACCCAGTGTATAAAAAAATTTCAAATCATTTTAGCCAAACTTAGTGTTTATAAGTCATTTTATAAGTTTTTGGATATGATCAAACAAAATTCATCCACGAAAACTTAACTTTGTTCTATCTTATTATAACTCAAACTTATACAACTGAAATAAAATGAAATAATAAACATCAAAACTCATTAGCAATATGTGTAAAGAAACTAGTTTTCTCCCAAACCAAGTTATATGCAAATCACTTAAAATTTCAATTAGAAAGGAAGAAGTTGGCCATCTACTCTTAATATAAGGTTCTTTGTGAGAAGGTTTAACATCAGAGACCAATCTCTGTACCATAACTAAGTCCAGAGCCACTCTACCTAGTATCTAGTACATAGCTCTATATAACTTTGCCTCACAGCTGATAGATACGCCCAGCTGTTTGTTATGTTTAGATGTACAGGATCTCGTTTAAAAAGCCTGTTCAAATCATTCCAGAAGTGGCCATAACTGGTGATTATATAACTGCCCACTTAGTTGTTCCCTGCTTCATGAAAGAAGAGATTTATGGAGTACAACACAAAGACCTTCAACAAGGGGATTTCCAAAGTATTACCATGTGGTAAGTATTTCCAGAGTGGTGATGCCATGTACTGTCCTGTGAGAATGTTTGACCGTTCTTAAATGCTATAAGCAACTTGGCTGATTGAGAAGCTACAGTTAGCTTACCAGTAGAGTATTTTTCTATTCCAAGTTGGACACAGATGAAAATTAAACGGATCTCTGGCTGAAAGATGCTACTTTCTTTCAAACGGCTCATGTTTACATTATTTGGAATCAAACAAAAAAACAAATTCATATACTTTCTTTCAAAGGCTCATGTTTACATTATTTGGAATCAAACAAAAAAAAACAAATTCTTATTTGATTCTTGTTGGAGAGCAATTTATTTTCCACACTAGTCTACTTTGTAGATTTAAAATATTATTATTTTTGATCCAGCTTTTTCTATGATCACTTACAAGGAGTGACAAAACAAATGTTTTGTCCACATCACACATGATATCATCTTTAGCACAAGTAAATCGATCTTATATCAACACTGAACAAATTAACAAAAACTAACTTCCTATACAAGATTAAAAATAATGAAAATTTAGTTAAATGATACTTGCTTCAAAACTTAAAATATTAAATAATGTTAAACAAATAATATTATTTAACATTTTGAATACAGTCAGTGCCAGAGTGCCTTTGTAGGATTAAAACAAATGTTAAAAGGTCCCTGAATAATCTTTATGAAACCATATCAATTAAATACTCATTTAACTTGTCTTATACTTTCTGTGGTTAAACTTACCAAAAACAGTAGAAGTACGTTTAGGAGCTGGTGTGGTTGGAACAGAGTCAGGCTTACTGGGCTGTATCGATGAGTTTCTCTTATTGGTATTTCCATCTTCTTCCTTTATTGGGCCGGACTTGGATTGCTACAGATACAAAAATACATTAGTCTGTGATTGTTAAAACAAATTAGATACACAACCAAATATGCAAACCCTCTGATGGTATTTGTTGTAAACTTCAAGTTTCAATAAAAATAAATATAGGTAAATTTACCAAACTAAGCTGAATAAATGCAATCAATTTCATTTTCTCAATTATTTTTTAACAAATAATAACACGTGGTACTAATCTATTGTTGTCTTAGGCTAACTTTTATGATATTAATTATTTTGTTATATTGGTTTGCTTAAAATTTAAACATAACATTTTTATATGTTAAAACTTTATAACCAGTAAATATATATTTGCATAAATTAAGCTCTAATGAACAAACCACTATTTTAAATAACAGTGGTGTAATTTAAATCCGTTATGACCAATAAAATGAATTTCTAAGTAGTCACTACACATAAAAAGCGTAGAATGTATACTAAACAAAGAATAATACAATAATTAAAACTACTACACTTCTCTACTCACTTTTCTGTTACTAAACTTAAGCAGATTATTTACATCAGCTGATAATTTCCATATTTCAATTTCTGCCTGTTTATTGTCAAATGGTTCATGTGTTAAAATATCACTGTAATACGTCATTACAGATTATAATATAAATCAAAATGTAATTTTACTGAAAAATAAACACAAAATAGTAGAATAAAGTTTCAAAGATAGGTTTCAATGTTGTAGTCCTAGTGTAATTATGAGAAGTCTGTTGTTTTTCAAAACAAGAACAATTATTCTGCCTAAGTGTTCCTATTAGTTTAAAGTTAAGTATTCTTGAATTATATTAGTATGCTAAAAATGGCAAATTACATTGACCAGATAGTTGATTTGTTATAACACTGGCTGTGGGCTAGCCAACTTCCACAGTAAAAATTATCACTCGAGGTGCTGGGAAAATTTAATTTCTGTCTGTGTATCAACAAGATATCTCGAAAACAGACCAATATACCTGACAGTGTAGACGAAGCTTCATTTATATATAAGCAACACTGAGTTAGATTGCGGTGCTTGTGTTTAGGGTCACTTGTAAGACAGAGCCTTATGGTCCTAAATTCACCCATTTGTAGCCTATGATACAAAATAAATTGTTTGTCATGTCACTCCATGGGATTTGGGCTGAGCGTTAGCTGATTTGGATATCATTGTAAATTTTATGTTTACAATGGTCTTATGGATATCCATGATTACTTGAGAAAACCGCACAATAAATAAATTTATAAACAAACTAAGTACAATCAAATGAAATTTTAACATGTGATATACAGTAATAATTCATGTAACCGAATGGAATGAGCTATAGACTTTAAATTTTGCATGTAACCTCAGTGGAGCCTGATACGTGACTTAGTGTAGTATACTACCTTCATAGATAGGTAGTAGATAGGCACAAAAACTTGTATGAAAGGGTTTTTAACAAATAAGTACATTTTACCATTCCAGATTAATTTATGCATAATGTTACCTTGAGTGAATCTCGTCTGCGCAGTGGTGTGGGAGAAGGACTGACAGGTTCCTGGACTGACATGGATCTGTTCTCATACAACCTCCGTCGCTCAGCTATACTGCCCCGTGTTCCTCCTCTCTCTAGGTTCTCTGGCTCATCCTCCCCCACTCCTGCTAAGTCTCCCTCTCCTGCGCCAGGCTTACTGTCACCTCGCCGCTCCACCTTCACAGTTAGACAGTGACATTGTTATCACACCCGTGAGGATGATGTATGTATGAAAGTGGATGATAATAAATCTAAAAATGTAAAACTTACCTCTGACCAGAGCCGCACTCTCTCGGCAGTGCTAGGAGTTACATCCCCTCCCCCTCCACCATCCATCACCTCTTCCTCCCCATTGGCTAGCTCCTCCTGCTGTTACAGTACAGATTAGTTATTTAACTATGAAAAGCAACCGTTAAACATGTTTTATACAAATAAAATTAGATGTGAAAAGAGAAAGTATACCACTAAAAAGTCAAATAATACATGATAAACATCAATAAAACTCATTATTCAATTTGTAATTTTCTCAAATAATCTGCTTTAGTATCATGCAAAAACTAATAATGTCGTAGATACACAGCATTAATTTTGTCCCTTATTTCTTAGCTGACAACAATAGTTTTATGAATTTAGATTAAAGTTTTATAACATTAGATTATTTCAATTACAGTAAACATTTTACAACAAATTACATAGCACATGTAAAACATTCTTTATAAGACAAAGTTTTTATATCACAAGCATTTCACATGAATGGTCTAATTTTAAAATGTTCTAATCTTAATTCCGACTCTAAAAGTTTACAATCAATTCTTGATTTTGTGTTTGAGTCTGTGTTGACTTGATATATTGGCACTGAAAAATGTAGACAAAATATGCAGTATGATACCATTATGGAATGCAATAACAACTCATTAACTTCTCAGCTATATTTGTATTAATACAAAAGATATTTTTACTTCTTCCACAATATAACTTAATATCAAAAGCGCTTAAGCTGGTTAAGGCATAATCAGTTCATGTAAACAGAAAACATGTGTATAAAATATAAAAAACAGATGTCTTTAGTATTAAAACTTTGCAACTTCTATCAAGTGTACAACGCAGAAAATATATTTGTCTCAGTCAATTAGAGGACTAATGACCCAATGGGGATGCACAGAACGGTGGTTTAAGAATGTTTGCCGTTACCGGCAGGTGATCATTTTATAAACAGATTTTTGCAAAATTCAATTACAAATGCCCAGTGCCCAAGGTGTGAAACACTCACTGCAAACTCTGCCTGGTGTCAAATGCTTTTTACAGTACTGCAGAGTTTGTGGCATTTGACTGGGAGAACACGCATTGAAGAAACTGACTCTAGAGCTGGAAGTGGGTGTAATTAGCAGAAAATGAATCGGATGTGAATATTTTAATGCTATAAGTTTGAATGTGGCCTTGATGAGGGATGAATGTAAAAGTTTTAGATTTAATAAATGAAGTTTGTTATGCAATGTACATTGTAGATTTCAAATACATGATTTGATTTCATTTGACTAATAAAACCTACCTTTAGGTTCTTGACTACTTGTTTCATTTATCATGTCAATGCCATAGTTGTTTGGCAAAAAAAGATACTTAAACTTATTTACTATTAATAAAAAATAAATGACCTAAAAATAAATATTAAAAGTAAATATAAATTTATAAGCACTGGTTTATTACATGTGGTAAGTGCATTATAAATTATGTTATAAATACTGTACATAGTTTTTACAAAATTATTTGTAGCATGTTGAAAAATCAATTATTAATCAGTTATCTCTGTGAGTGGTTAGTATCTCAGCTGTCATCCCCGGGTTCAAATCTAAATTTAGGCATGGCCTTTGCGAATTTTGACACACTAACAAATAATCCTTCAAGCGTAGCCTGAAGTAATGTAGTTAACAGTTCCAGATTAACTTCTTAAGCAATAAGCTTTGTATTAAAACCTGGCAATAGGTAATTCAAAATCACAGTAGAGACCTGAGGTAGTGAGGCAGGGCCTGGGCTAGGCTCGGACACTGCGGGGCTGTGGCTAGCACCGTTGACAGCAGGGCTGGACGGGGCCGCAGGAACTGAGAACACTCTGTCCAACTCGCTAGCACTGCTTGTGTTGTCCAAGCTCAGTTTGGGTGGTGTAAACGGCTTCGGACCCAGCCTTGGCTGTATACAGTTTATAAAAACAAACAAAAGTTGTC